>NC_057810.1:346186538-346898430 GCF_018294505.1 Triticum aestivum
CCTTTGTTGAGAAAAAGAAAGAAGGGAAAATAATGATATGGAGCCTTATGGCTCGTTATTGCTTACCGGGGGCAGGTGCTGCACAAAGTATCAGATAACGTATGCAAGAAAGAATATAATGCATGAAATTTGACAAGATGTGTGGAGCACACGAGCTTTACTTATACACAGGATCTGCGCCCGGCTTTGTACAAAGGATTACATGCAACATCGGCAAGACTTGTACAAAAGGTGGTTGCCGGAACAGGTTCCGGCAACCGCGCCCTACGGGTAAAACTTACGAAGATGCTCAATGTTCCAGGAGTTGCTCACTGGAATGCCATCTTCGGTCTCAAGGCGGACAGCGCCAGGCCTAGTGACTCGTTTCACCCGGTAAGGACCTTCCCACTTCGGCGTCAACTTGTTGGAATTCTTGGCAGACTGAACGCACCGAAGAACAAGGTCACCTTCCTCGAAGCTTCTGGCATTAACTTTGCGGCTATGGTAGCGGCGCAAAGCTTGCTGGTATCGAGCAGCTCGTACAGCAGCCTGAAGACGGTCCTCCTCAAGGAGCAGCGCGTCATCTTGTCGCAGCTGCTCTTGGTCAAGCTCATCATAAGCGAGCACTCGAGGTGACCCGTATACGAGTTCCATGGGGAGAACTGCCTCTGCTCCATATACTAGAGCGAAAGGTGTCTGGCCAGTGGCTCGATTTGGCGTTGTTCTGATCGACCAAAGAACCACCGGCAGCTCCTCGATCCAGTTCCTTCCGCACTTGCGCAGCCTATCGAAAGTTCTGGTCTTGAGCCCGCGCAGCACTTCAGCGTTTGCCCTTTCTGCTTGACCGTTGCTTCTCGGATGAGCAACAGAAGCAAAGCAGACCTTGGCGCCAAGATCTTGGACGTACTGCATGAAGGTGCGGCTCGTGAATTGCGTGCCGTTGTTGGTGATGATCCTGTTAGGGATCCTGAAACGGCAAACAATTGACCTGAAGAACTTGACTGCTGACTATGCCGTCACCTTTCTCACTGGTTCCACTTTCGGCCACTTTGTGAACTTGTCGATTGCAACGTACAAGTACTCAAAGCCCCCGACAGCTCGGGGAAAGGGGCCGAGGATGTCGAGCCCCCAGACCGAAAATGGCCAGGATAAAG
This sequence comes from Triticum aestivum, assembly GCF_018294505.1. NCBI lineage: Eukaryota > Viridiplantae > Streptophyta > Magnoliopsida > Poales > Poaceae > Triticum > Triticum aestivum. The sequence continues at coordinate 346,187,672 of NC_057810.1, forward strand.
GGATCGTCTGGAGAGCTTGAGCTGGCTGGTGTATCTGCTTGGAATGGAACTGGCACGCTTCGCACTTGGTTACTTGTGCAGTTGCATCCTGGAGGGCTGTCGGCCAAAAGAAACCTTGCCGGAATGCTTTGCCGGCAAGTGCTCTTGCGCCAATGTGGTGACCACATATGCCTCCATGTATCTCTGCCAACAGCTCTTGTCCGTCTTCCCGGCGAATACACTTCAATTTCACACCGTTGAGTCTTCTTCTGTACAGTGTGTTGTCGACAAACTGGTACATACTTGACTGACGGGCTACTCTTTCCGCTTCTTCTTGCCCTTCGGGAAGTTCTCCTGTCTGAAGGAAGTGGACAATCTGCTGTGCCCATGCTGGAGCTTGTGGCTCGACAACAAGGACTAAAGGCACATCTGCTGCTGCGGGAACATCCGCTTCTACGGCAAGAACCTGAGGCTCAACCGGAGCTTGATGTTCCCCGGCAAGCTTGCCGGAGCAAAACTTGTCGGGAGCGTCTGCTTCAACGGAACAAACCGTAAGGCTTGCCGGAGCAGACTGCTCCTCAGCACTCTTGGTGTTGATCTTGGCGACCTTCTTGGCGGCGGCTTCGGGGAGCTCTGCCGGAAAATAATCACCGGAAATCAACTTCCTCTTCTTGTTCTGTCCAGTTGATGGCGTTACAGACGGCTGAGTTAGCTTGAGCACAAAAATCCCTGGTTCCACAGGTAACTTAAGTGCGGCGCACTTTGACAGACCATCGGCAATGTCGTTCTAAGCTCTCGGAACATGTTCCATTTGCAGGCCATCAAAGTGCTCTTCTAGCTTTCTCACTTCATCAACGTAGGCTTCCATCAACAGGCTCTAATAATTCTTGTTTACTTGGCGGACGACAAGCTGTGAGTCACCCCTGACAATGAGCTTCTTGATCCCAAGGTCTGCTGCGATCCTGAGACCGGCAAGCAAGCCTTCATACTCTGCAGTATTGTTTGTTGCTTGCTCCTTGGGAAAGTGCATCTGGACCACGTACTTGAGGTGCTCTCCGGTGGGTGCGACAAGTAGCACGCCCGCACCGGCGCCTTGCAGCGAGAAGGCACCATCAAAGTACATCAGCCACTCTTTGCTCGCCTCCTTGACGGGGATGCTCGTCTCTGGAATTTCTTCACCTTGTGTTGGTGTCCATTCTGCTATGAACTCCGCCAATGCCCTGCTTTGGATAGTCGAAGTACTCTCAAATTTGAGGCCAAAGCTTGACAGTTCCAGTGCCCACTCGACAATCCTGCCTGTTGCTTCTGGATTTTGCAGTATCCTCTTCAGCAGAAAACTAGTGACCACTGTGATCTCATGTGCTTGAAAGTAATGGCGCAGCTTTCTCGAGGCCATGAGAAGGCCGAAAAGCAACTTCTGCACCCCAGAGTACCTTGACCTATCTCCCTGCAGAAGGGAACTGACGAAGTAAACTGGGCGCTGCACCATCCTTTTCTGCATCTTCTCACACTCCTGCGCAGATCCATTCTTGTCGGGACCAGAGCTTGCCGGCGAAGCCCCCTGCTTGTCGCTGGATGCATCTGCCGTGGTTGTTGGCTCATCATCTGTCTCCCTCTCCGCCACTAACGCAGCACTAACCACTTGATTGGTTGCCGCTATATATAGCAGCAACTTCTCTTGTGGCTTAGGTGCGACAAGTGTTGGAGTGGAGGACAGGTATCTCTTCAAGTCCTGTAGCGCAGCCTCCGCCTCTGGAGTCTATTTCATTGGACCTGCCTTTTTCAATATTTTGAAAAATGGCAGGGCGCGCTCAGCAAATCTGGAGATAAACCTGCTGAGAGCAGCCACGCAACCGGCAAGCCTTCGCACATCCTTGACGCGCTTTGGTGCTTCAATCTGCTCAATGGCCTTGATCTTGTCGGGGTTGGCTTCAATTCCCTGCTGAGACACGAAGAACCCGAGAAGCTTGCTGGAGGGGACTCCAAACACACACTTCTCGGGGTTCAGCTTGAGGTTGATCTTGCGCAGATTTGCAAATGTTTCGTCTAAATCTTGAATCAGGGTCGCCCTGTCCTTGCTCTTGACCATTATGTCATCCATGTAGGCTTCCACATTTCTGTGCATTTGCGGCTCAAAAGCATGGTGGACTACCCTTGCGAATGTTGAACCAGCATTCTTCAAACTGAAAGGCATCCGTATGAAACAGTACGTGCCACACGGGGTGATGAATGCGGTCTTCTCTTCATCCTCTTCTACCATGAAGATATGATGGTATCCTGAATATGCATCAAGAAATGAGAGCAAATCACATCCGGCCGTGGAGTCAACAATCTGATCGATGCGTGGCAAGGGAAATGGGTCTTTGGGACAAGCTTTATTGACATCAGTGAAGTCAATACAGAGCCTCCATTTTCCGTTAGCCTTGCACACGACTACAGGATTGGCCAACCACGTAGGATGGAGCACTCCTCTGACAAGGCCTGCTGCTTCCAATTTCTTGATTTCTTCTGCGATGAATTCTTGGTGCTCCACTGCCTGCTTCCTCACTTTCTGCTTGACGGGCCGCGCATGAGGACAGACGGCCAGGTGGTGCTCGATTACTTCCCTGGGAACACCGGGGATGTCACGCAGTTGCCATGCAAACACGTCGACATTCGCCCACAAGAAAGCAACGAGCGCGCTTTCCTATTTAGGGTCGAGAGTGGAACTGATGGTGAAGGTACCACCAGTGCTGTCCTCCTTGGCGGACACCTTCTTGGTCTCTGGTGGAGCTGCCATTGCCTTCTTACACTTGCCGGTGGAGCTCGATGGTGCGTCCTCGACGGTAGCGCAGCACTCCGAAGAGGTGCGCTTGCCGGAGTGGGCATCAGAACTCTTGCCGGACTTGGTCTTCTTCTTCCCCCCGGGAGCTTTAGCGGCAAGTGATCTGCGATCTGTTGCGGCTGCTGCTTCCCGGTAGATCTTGTCGGCGCAGATAAGAGCATCCTTCTTGTCGCCAGGGACAGAGATGACACTTATCGGGCCTGGCATCTTCAGTATGTTGTATGCATAATGAGAGGCTGCCATGAATTTGGCGAGTGCTGGACGGCCTAGTATCCCATTGTAAGGCAACGGAAAGTCAGCAACGTCAAAAGTGACCCTCTCAGTCCTGAAGTTCAGCTCGCTGCCAAATGTCACCGGCAACATGATCTTTCCCTTCGGCTTGCTCCTTCCCGGATTGATTCCTTGGAATGTGCCAGTCTCTTCGAGCTCGCTGTCAGGGATCTGGAGTTTCTGGAGCACCGCGGAAGAGATCAGGTTCAAGCCGACCCCGCCGTCAACTAGGATCTTAGTGACCTTGAGGTTGCGGATAGTTGGTGAAACCAACATCGGCAAGCACCCGACCGCAGTTATGCGATCAGGGTGGTCCTCAATATCAAAGATGATAGGCGTGCTGGACCATTTCAGAGGCTTGCGTGACTCGACGGGTGGTTCTGCTGCATTGACTTCCCGCACCCATTGCTTGAGCTGGCGGTGTGAAGTATGCAGAGAAGCACCACCATCAACGCACAGGACCTCTGTGGCTTTCTGGAACTCCTGCTCATCGGTCTCATCATCATCCATATCCTCGTCGTCATCGTCGTCTTCATCCTTGTCGCGGCCGCGAGGAGGTCTGTCTCCTTGCCGCTTCTTGGCGTTGCCGCGGCGTCCTCCCTGGCCGGGGCGTTTCTTGCCAGCTCCTCCAGCACCTTCTTGGGCCTTCTCCTTGTCGCGTCGCTCGTATTCAGCCTTCTGCTGCTCAACAAGCTGCTCGACCTTCTTGCAGCTCTGGAGATCATGGCCCTTAGTGCGGTGGATCTTGCAATACTGCTTGTTGTTGCCGTCCTGCTTGTCAGCGACTGCCACAGCCTCTGCGGCGATCTCCTTGCCGGAGCCACCAGCTTTGGCTTTGTTGGCGCCACCTCCGTTGCCGGACTGCTCAACAACTAGCACCTCCTTGCCTTTCTTCTTCCTGTTGTTCCGCCGCCGGTTTTTCCTTGCCGGGGCAGTCTCCTCACTATCAGATCCCCCTACTCTTGCATTTTCTCCGGCGAGTCTCCTCCCTTCCTCAGCACGCGCACACTTGTCGGCCAGGGCATATAGTTCACTGACGTCTCTGATCTTGCACATCGCCATTTCTTCCCGCATCCTGCGGTTCCGCATGTTATGATGGAACGCGCTGATTACTGCGGCAGGGTGGACATCTTGGATGTTGTGCTGCACGTTGCTGAATCTCTGAATGTACTTGCGCAGAGGCTCTCCTTCCTTCTAGGCGAGCAGATGAAGGTCGCTTTCTTGGCCATGAGGCTTGTGGCCGCCTGTAAAGGCGCCGACGAACTGATGGCAAAGATCTGCCCAAGAGGATATGGAGTTGTCCGGCAAGTGCATGAGCCAGGATCTGACGTTGGGATTGAGCACCAGTGGGAAGTAGTTGGCAAGGATCTTGTCGTCCCGTCCCCCAGCAGCTTGCACCGCAATGGTGTAGATGCTGAGGAACTCCGACGGATGCGTCCTGCCGTCATACTTCTCTGGTACATCTGGCTTGAAACTCTTCTTGCTGGGCCACTGGACTTGCCGCAGCTCACGAGTGAACGCAGGGCAACCTACCGCGCACGGCAAATCGCCTGGTTCCCCTGGCGCATGCATGTCGACAGAGGGCCCAGCGCGCTGGTCTGATTGACGTCGCGCCTCTCTTCGGCGCTCGATATGAGTTCGAGCGTCTTCTTGCTGTCGATCGTGAAGAACTTGGCGCTGATCGCGACGAGCTCGTGGATCCGACGATGCGGTGGAGTCGCTATCGAGGTGGACCCGGTGATTCGGCGATTTTGGCCTTCGGGGTGGGGATTGCAGGGTGGTTGCACCCCCACCGGTTTCGTCGCCACCGGCTCGTGTCTGGCAGCCCTGCCGCGGCAGCGATGTACTCGGTTGCCGCGGAGTGTCGCCATTGGCGTAGCCGATGAGACTCTGAATGGTGGCCCTCCATTCGTCGATCTTGTCTGACGTCGGAGGGTAATCCAGGAGCAGTTGAGCTCGCGCCAAAGCTTCTGCTGGAGTGGTGGGTGGCAGTGGCGGACGGCACAAGGAGCGGGATGTGCTCGGACTTCTAACTATGTTAGAAGGAGCAGTATCCCGTCCGGGCGACCGTGTCTCGCTCGTGCCGGCACGTTGGCGTGCGTGCTGGTCTTGAGCGCCCCGGGATCCACCAGCTTGATCTTGGTCCAACAAATGTATGGTACTGCGAATACCATGACGTTGTCGGTCCTGCGCTCCCTGAGACGGGCGCGGTACATGCACGGACGCTGATGTTTGCGCAGCCTTGCCCTTGGACCTGGCAGTGTCATGAGCTCCCTCGTCGGCGTTCGTTCTTCCGCCGGCGTCTACTCCACCACTCGTTTGCTCCGGTAGTGGTGGGATCGACGCAGACGGAACATCTGCCGCCGAAGCCTTCTTCTTCGGTGGCATGTCGATGAAGAAAACAAAGATCTAGCTCGTGTGAACGCCGGATCAGGTTCACACAACCTCGACGCCCCCTCCCTGGCGCGCCAAAGATGTCGGGGAAACAGATCCACGAACACCTATGGGACCGGCGGACCGAGCCCCTTTCGGTTCGGCGGGGGGCGGAGGTCGCACGAAGAGCAGATCGAGGCGAAGCACACGAGCAGTTTACCCAGCTTCGGAGCTCTCTGGAGAGATAACACTCCTACTGCTGCTTGTCTGATTGTATTGTGTTCTTGATCGAGAGCGCTGAGTGTTACAGTACACGTGAGCAGCTAACGAGGCCGAGCGTGGGTGTTTTCTGGCTTTGAACTGAGCCGACCCCCTTTATGTTGCGCATGGGCCTCCTTTTATATGCTCAAGGGGGCACCGACAGGTGGCAACGTAAACAAGGGTAAAAACATAAAAAGAGAGGTGGTTGGTACAGCTACCTGTACAGTGTATCCTACCTAGCCCTGACGGCAGGGGACAAAGGCATTAAATGCCCGTCTGTGTTGCCCAAACAGTGCAAAAAGGGACCGTCAGGGGCGCCACCGCTTGCCACGATGGCAATCTTGTCAGCGTCGCATGCCATCGCGCACCGCTGGCTGCACAGCCTCCCGCCACGCGCGCCCGGAAAGGCCCTCAGGGCGACACGTTGGTGGATGTGCTGGAGCGTGGGTACAGAGTGGCCGCCTGCCGCGGCAAGCGCGTTGCCGCGGCCGTCGTCTTGTCGCGTCTGGAAGCTTGTCGCTCACCGGGCCTTGCCGGGACGCGTGGTGCATCGCGGCAAGTTCCTTGAGGTGCCTTGGTTGGTCTTCCAGGCAAGCTCCTCTTGCCGGGGCCTTGTCTTCTTGACTCGAATACTTTGTTCTTGAATGGCTCCAAAGGAACCACGGAGGGCCTTGGCGGTCACCCGGCAAGCCTTGCCGCGGGGCGCTGCGACTGCCCGTGCACAAGTTCGGGATACTAGGGTACCCCTATTCTAGTACACCGACACTTTCGGATCTGAATTAGGAGGTATACCCAACTGTTTTGGGTGTCCTATGAAGATGCATTTTATCCGCTTTGGGTTCGAGCTTATCAACCTGAAATTTTTTCACATAAGCGTCGCAGCCCCAAACTTTTAAGAAACGACAACTTAGGTTTCTCCAAACCATAGTTCAAACGGTGTCGTCTCAAAGGAATTACGCGGTGCCCCATTAAAGTGAGTGCGGTTGTCTCTAATGCCTAACCCATGAATGATAGTGGTAATTTGATAAGAGACATCGTGGTACGCACCATATCCTATAGGGTGCAACTATGATGTTCGGACACACCCTCACACTATGGTGTTCCAAGCGGTATTAATTGTGAAACAATTTCCACAATGTCTTAATTGCGTGCCAAAGCTCGTAACTCAGATACTCATCTCTATGATCATATCATAGACATTTTATCCTCTTGTCACGATGATCTTCAACTTCACTCTGAAATTACTTGAACCATTCAATAATTCAGACTTTTGTTTCATCAAGTAAATATACTCTACATCTACTCGAATCATCTGTGAAGTAAGAACATAACGATATTCACTGCATGCCTCAGCACTCATTGGACTGCACACATCAAAATGTGTTACTTCCAACAAGTTGCTATCTTGTTCCATTTTACTGAAAAACGAGGCTTTTTCAGTCATCTTGCCCATGTGGTATGATTTGCATATCTCACGTGATTCAAAATCAAGTGAGTCCAAACGATCCATCTGCATGGAGTTTCCTCATGCGTATACACCAATAGACATGGTTCGCATGTCTCAAACTTTTCAAAAACGAGCGAGTCCAAAGATCCATCAACATGGAGCTTCTTCATGCGTTTTATACCAATATGACTTACATGGCAGTGCCACAAGTAAGTGGTACTATCATTACTATCTTATATCTTTTGGCATGAAAATGTGTATCACTACGATCGAGATTCACTAAACCATTCGTTTCAGGTGCAAGACATTGAAGGTATTATTCAAATAAACAGAGTAACCATTATTCTCCTTAAATGAATAATTGTATTGCGATAGACATAATCCAATCATGTCTATGATCAACGCAAACACCAAATGACAATTATTCAGGTTTAATACTAATCTTGATGGTAGAGGGAGCGTGCGATGTTTGATCACATCAAACTTGGAAATACTTCCAACACATATCGTCAGCTCACCTTTAGCTAGTCTCCGTTTATTCCGTAGCTCTTTTATTTCGAGTTACTAACACTTAGCAACCGAACCGATATCTAATACCCTGGTGCTACTAGGAGTACTAGTAAAGTACACATTAACATAATGTATATCCAATATACTTCTATCGACCTTGCCAGCCTTCTCATCTACCAAGTATCTAGGGTAATTCCGCTCTAGTGACTATTCCCCTTATCACAGAAGCACTTAGTCTCGGGTTTGGGTTCAACCTTGGGTTTCTTCACTGGAGCAGCAGCTGATTTGCCGTTTCATGAAGTATCCCTTCTTGCCCTTGCCCTTCTTGAAACTAGTGGTTTCACCAACCATCAACAATTGATGCTCCTTCTTGATTTTTACTTTCGCGGTGTCAAACATCGTGAATACCTCAAGGATCATCATATCTATCCTTGATATGTTATAGTTCATCGCGAAGCTCTAGCAGCTTGGTGGTAATGACTTTGGAGAAACATCACTATCTCATCTAGAAGATCAACTCCCACTCGATTCAAGTGATTCTTGCACTCGGACAATCTGAGCACAAGCTCAACGATTGAGCTTTTCTCCCTTTGTTTGCAGGCTAAGAAAATTGTCAGAGGTCTTATACCTCTTGACGTGGGCACTAGCCTGAAATCCCAATTTCAACCCTCGAAAACATCTCATATGTTCCGCAACATTTCGAAAAACGTCTTTGGTGCCTCAACTCTAAACCGTTTAACTGAACTATCACGTAGTTATCAAAATGTGTATGTCTGATGTTCGCAACATCCACAAACGACGTTTGGGGTTCACCACACTGAGCGGTGCATTAAGGACATGAGCTTTCTACTGTCCGCATAATCGCTACTGTCAACTTTCAACTATATTTTCTCTAGGAACATATCTAAACAGTGGAACTAAAGCGCGAGCTTACGACATAATTTGCAAAGATCTTTTGACTATGTTCAGGATAATTAAGTTCATCTTTTAAACTCCCACTCAGATAGACATCCCTCTAGTCATCTAAGTGATTACATGATCCGAGTCAACTAGGCCGTGTCTGATCATCACGTGAGACGGACTAGTCATCATCGGTGAACATCTTCATGTTGATCGTATCTACTATACGACTCATGCTCGACCTTTCGGTCTCTTGTGTTCCGAGGCCATGTCTGTACATGCTAGGCTCGTCAAGTCAACCTAAGTGTTTCGCGTGTGTAAATCTGGCTTACACCCATTGTATGTGAACGTAAGAATCTATCACACCCGATCATTACGTGGTGCTTCGAAACGACGAACTTTCGCAACGGTGCACAGTTAGGGGGAACACTTTCTTGAAATTTTAATGAGGGATCATCTTATTTACTACTGTCGTTCTAAGCAAATAAGATGCATAAACACGATAAACATCACATGCAATCAAAAAGTGACATGATATGGCCAATATCATATTGCTCCTTTTGATCTCCATCTTCGGGGCTCCATGATCATCATCGTCACCGGCATGACACCATGATCTCCATCATCATGATCTCCATCATCGTGTCTCCATGAAGTTGTCTCGCCAACTTATTACTTCTACTACTATGGCTACCGGTTAGCAATAAAGTAAAGTAATTACATGGCGTTGTTCAATGACACGCAGGTCATACAATAAATAAAGACAACTCCTATGGCTCCTGCCGGTTGTCATACTCATCGACATGCAAGTCGTGATTCCTATTACAAGAACATGATCAATCTCATACATCACATATCATTCATCACATTCTTCTTGGCCATATCACATCACATAGCATACCCTGCAAAAACAAGTTAGATGTCCTCTAATTGTTGTTTGCATGTTTTACGTGGCTGTTATGGGTTTCTAGCAAGAACGTTTCTTACCTACGCAAAAACAACAACGTGATATGTCAATTGCTATTTACCCTTCATAAGGACCCTTTTCATCGAATCCGATCCGACTAAAGTGGGAGAGACTGGCACCCGCTAGCCACCTTATGCAACAAGTGCATGTCAATCGGTGGAACCTGTCTCACGTAAGAGTACGTGTAAGGTCGGTCCAGGCCGCTTCATCCCACGATGCCGCCGAATCAACATTGGACTAGTAATGGTAAGCATATTGAACAACATCAACACCCACAACTACTTTGTGTTCTACTCGTGCAAAGAATCTACGCAATAGACCTAGCTCATGATGCCACTGTTGGGGAACGTAGCAGAAATTCTAAATTTTCCTACATGTCACCAAGATCTATCTATGGAGAAACCAGCAACGAGGGGAAGGAGAGTGCATGTACATACCCTTGTAGATCGCTAAGCGGAAGCGTTCAAGAGAACGGGGTTGAAGGAGTCGTACTCGTCGTGATCCAAATCACCGGAGATCCTAGTGCCGAACGGACGGCACCTCCGCGTTCAACACACGTACAGCCCGGTGACGTCTCCCATGCCTTGATCCAGCAAGGAGAGAGGGAGAGGTTGAGGAAGACTCCATCCAGCAGCAGCACAATGGCGTGGTGGTGGTGGAGGAGCGTGGCAATCCTGCAGGGCTTCGCCAAGCACTGCGAGAGAGGAGGAGTACTTGGGAGAGGGGAAGGGCTGTGCCAGAACTTGGGGTGCGGCTGCCCTCCCACCCCTCCACTATTTATAGGTGGGGGGAAGAGGGGGCCGGCCCCCCTAGATCCCATCTAGGGTTGGGGGCAGTGGCCAAGGGGGGAGGAGTGCCTCCCAAGTCAAGTGGAGGCCCTCCCCCTTAGGGTTTCCCCCTTCCCATGCGCATGGGCCTTGGGGGGGCTGGTGCCCCTGGCCCATTAAGGCTAGGGCGCCCCCCTACAGCCCATTCTACTGTATTGGACGTGGTGGAACAATTTCCGGACCTCCGGACCCCTCCGGAATCCTCCGGAACCTTCTGGAAGCTTCCCAGTACAATACCGAAAAAACCCAAACTTTTCCCGGAACCCGAACAACAACTTTCCATATATAAATCTTTACCTCCGGGCCATTCCGGAACTCCTCGTGACGTCCGGGATCTCATCCGGGACTCCGAACAACATTCGGTAACCACATACAAACTTCCTTTATAACCCTAGCGTCATCGAACCTTAAGTGTGTAGACCCTACAGGTTCGGGAGACATGTAGACATGACCGAGACGTTCCCCGGTCAATAACCAACAACAAGATCTGGATACCCATGTTGGCTCCCACATGTTCCACGATGATCTCATCGGATGAACCACGATGTCAAGGACTCAATCGATCCCGTATACAATTCCCTTTGTCTGATGGTATTGTACTTGCCCGAGATTCGATCGTCGGTATACCGATACCTTGTTCAATCTCGTTACCGGCAAGTCTCTTTACTCGTTCTGTAACACATCATCCCATGATCAACCCCTTGGTCACATTGTGCACATTATGATGATGTCCTACCGAGTGGGCCCAGAGATACCTCTCCGTTTACACGGAGTGACAAATCCCAGTCTCGATTCGTGCCAACCCAACAGACACTTTCGGAGATACCTGTAGTGCACCTTTATAGCCACCCAGTTACATTGTGACGTTTGGTACACCCAAAGCATTCCTACGGTATCCGGGAGTTGCACAATCTCATGGTCTAAGGAAATGATACTTGACATTAGAAAAGCTTTAGCATATGAACTACGATCTTTGTGCTAGGCTTAGGATTGGGTCTTGTCCATCACATCATTCTTCTAATGATGTGATCCCATTATCAATGACATCCAATGTCCATGGTCAGGAAACCGTAACCATCTATTGATCAACGAGCTAGTCAACTAGAGGCTTACTAGGGACATGGTGTTGTCTATGTACCCACACATGTATCTGAGTTTCCTATCAATACAATTATAGCATGGATAATAAACGATTATCATGAACAAGGAAATATAATAATAACTAATTTATTATTTCCTCTAGGGCATATTTCCAACAACTGCAGGGGCTGTTATTGATTGCAACAAAGGCAATGTCACTTTTCATGTTAATGGTAATGAGCACACGGTACACTTCCCGAGGAAACAACCTCAAGTTTATAGTATCAACTCTATTGGAAAAATTCCATCGATTATATTTGGAGGTTTTGAATTTCCTCTCCTGTCAAGAAAAAGTATGATATTCTTATTGTTGGGGATTTTCATATCCTTGTTGAGGTAACTTAGTGTTATTCAAAATTTCTCCGGTTCCGTGTTATTCGGAATGAGTTTGTTAACAAGACTTGATCAACCTTGTTAGTGGGTTCATTTTGATGATCACGAGATGGATGAAACTAGAAGCACCACCTTCTGTACCCTCTCTATATTTTCTGTTATTTAGTAGAAATAAAGTAAAATAGTGTTTTTTCTGTCTGTTCCCTGACTTATCCGTGCAATATAAAAATATCCCGAAAATAAAAGTCCTCGGAATGCCATGCCAATTTAATATGATTTTTCGGGAATATTTGAGGATTTACTATGCAAAAATTACCGCGGGGGGAGCTGCCACCTGGCCATGAGGGTGGAGGGCGTGCCCCCCTGCCTCGTGGGCCCAAGGTGGCCCTCCTCCACTTATCCCTGCACCCATCTTCTTCCTCTGACTCACACAAACACGAAAAACCAACTCAAGCACGAGTTCCAGCCCCCGTTGGTGTGATTTTCGATCTCCTTGCTCAAAGCACCTCTCGCAAAACTGCTTGGGGAGATTGATCCTTGGTATGTGACTCCTCCATTGGTCCAATTAGTTTTTGTTCTAGTGCTTTATTTGTTGCAAATTTGTGCTGCATAGGTGACCATGTTCTTGAGCTTGCATGTCAATTTATATGGTTCCAAGTAGTTCTAATGCTTGATATAGGCTCTAGGCACTTGTGGGAGTTGTTGCTATCAATTTTATTGAAGTTGGTTCACTTTTATTTGAGGTTACTAAATTTTTTAGATTATTTCAGAAAATAATGAAGAGACTTTTAAGGGGCTCGTCGAGCCGAAGCTCGAAGGAAAAACAAAAGGACGAAGAGCAGAAGCCCAAATTTAATTTGCCTCGCACCATGGAGGTCCGACCGTGTGAATGGCCTTCCAATGACTTCTTGAGGAGAGCCGGGATTTATGAGGATTTCTATTTATTGATTGAGAATGTTGGGCTCACCGACTTCCTCCGCAACCAACGTCATCAGTATCTCTTACTCACAAATACTTGTCTGCAAAACTTCTACTTTTTCCCTAAGAAATCACCTCCATCAGTAGAGTTTCATTTATATGACGTTGTTAAGGATATGCCATTAGCTGAATTTTGTGAGGTTTGCAAAATACCCTTTGAGGGCACCTTGGATGAACCACACCGTAACGAAGTAGAAGCTTTTATTAACACTATCACGGTGGGAGAAACCAGGAAGGTTTCTGATGCAAGGATTACTAGCATACATTTTCCTGTTTTACGCTACTTTGCCTTATTTGCTAGTCGTTGCTTGATTGGACGCGGGAACTGTGGAAACCTTAGTGTTCCTGATATTATTATTTTGTTCCATGGTTTACACCGCAATAACTCTGTTAGTATGGGTGGAATTGTTGCTAGATGGTTAAGTCTGAACCATACTAAGGGCCCTATCTTTGGAGGCATTTATGCTTCGCGCTTAGCTGAATATTTTGAAATACCTATTAGGCATGAGGAGAAAGAAGAAACATCGTTGCCCCGTGCTTATTTAGATTATAAGAGTATGCTAGCGCATGACTTTCTTGTTAAGAGTCATGAAGGGGAGCTCAAATATAAATTATACTTTGATAAACATCACCCTGAGACTATTACTTTGCCTGCTCCCTCTTTGTTTAACTTGTCCGCGGGTCCTCACATCGTTCCGTGGGCGGCTGTTCAAGCCTATCGGAATCCTACACCAGCCCCGGAACCGGAACCACAAGATGAGCCTCCATGACAGTCTGTTTATTCTTGGGATCCAGATGTGGTTGCCAGCCAGTGGCAGTCAGAGTCTTCTTCATCATAGTATGACCCGAGCTTCACCTACGGGTATCCGCCAGGCTATCCCTGGCAATATACCAACTTAGGCCAAAAGCCTAAGCTTGGGGGAGTACGTATCTCTCACCGACATTACATTTATGTTCACACACACTCATTGCTAGATGCCGGTGCTCATACTCTTTCATTGTAATATCCATGCTAGTTTAAATTTCTTTTTCCTGCTTTCTTCATGTGTGTTTAATAAACCTTAAGAAAAAAACCAAAAATATTGTTAGTAGTAGTTTATTTATTTGCTGTAGTAATTAAAAAGAAAACCCAAAAATATCTCCCATTCTTCTTTTGCTTGTTGGGAGCTTTCCCGTGTAAATAGTTTTTATTTCTTTTCTTTTCTTTGGGGGTCAGTAGGAGAAGACCATGATTAAATTGTTGAAGTGGCTCTTATATGCATCATTGTTGAATTAACCAAGAGCCCATATTGCCTTTTCTTCACTTGGTTATTGAATGCTCGCAGATTCCAGCTTAGTCCAATGCACGTGCACTCTTATTATTATACACATCATTTGGTCGTGCAAGTGAAAGGCAATAATGATGATATATGATGGACTTATTGGGATGAGAAAAGCCGGTATGAACTCGACCTCTCTTGTTTTTGTAAATATGATGATTCATCGTCCCTGAGTCAGCTATTATGAAGTAAACATAGTTGCAATGACATTTAGAGATTGTAGTTGCTTGTGCCATGCTTGATTAGCTATGAGTTATAATGGTTTACCTTGTGTGCCAACATGCTATTAGAATAATTATGATGTGGTATGATGGGATGGTATCCTCCTTTAGATGAATTGAGTGACTGGACTTGGCACATGTTCACGCATGTAGTTGAATCAAATCAACATAGCCTTCATGATATTTATGTTCATGGTAGATTATATCCTATTCATGCTTGTATTCGGTGTAAATTAATTTTAATGCATGTTTACGACTGTTGTCGCTCTCTCAGTTGGTCGCTTCCCAGTCTTTTGCTAGCCTTCACCTGTACTAAGCGGGAATACTGCTTGTGCATCCAAACTCCTTAAACCCCAAAGTTGTTCCATATGAGTCCACCATACCTACCTATATGCGGTATTTACCTGCCGTTCCAAGTAAATTTGTATGTGCCAAACTCTAAACCTTCAAATAAACATTCTGTTTTGCATGCTCGAATAGCTCATATGTCAAGGGGCTGCCCTTATCTTCCGTCTTAGGCGGGTTATTCTCAAGAGGAGTGGACTCCGCTCCTCATTCACGAGAAAATGGCTGGTCACCGGGATGCCCAGTCCCATGCTTTATGCAAACTAAATCAAAATAATTGCAAACAAAACTCCCCCTAGGACCCGTTGAATGTTGGAGGCACTCGTTATTTTGAGCAAGCCATGGATTGATGCTTGTGGAGGAGGGGCGGGTATAAACTTTACCATTATGTTTGGGAACCGCCTATAATTTGTTTAGCATGGAAGATATCATCATCTCTTAGTTGTTATGTTGCAATGAAAGTATGCCGCTCAAAATATAATTTATCTCTATTTCAAAACCGAGCTCTAGCACCTCTACAAATCCCTGCTTCCCTCTGCGAAGGGCCTATCTATTTACTTTTATGTTGAGTCATCATCCTTCTTATTAAAAGCACCCGCTGGAGAGCACATTGTCGTTTGCATTCATTATAATTGGTTTATATTGGGTATGACTTGACTGGATCTCTTTTACCATGAATTACAATGTTTAGTCAGTCCTTGATCTTTAAAGGTGCTCTGCATTTATGTTTTGCGGTCTCAGAAAGGGCTAGCGAGATACCATTTTGTTATATCATGTTATGATTATTTTGAGAAAGTGTTGTCATCCGAGTTTTGTTATTATAGCTCGCTAGCTGATTATGCTATTGATATGAGTAATTGTGAGACCTATGTGTTATTGTGAGTATGGTTAGTTCATAATATTTGTTGAAACTTGAATGCTGGCTTTTCATGTTTACAACAACAAGAGCAAACAGAGTTTGTAAAAGTTTTTCTTTTTCTCTTTCAGTTTGTCAACTGAATTGCTTGAGGACAAGCAAGGGTTTAAGCTTGGGGGAGTTGATACGTCTCCGTCGTATCTACTTTTCCAAACACTTTTGCCCTTGTTTTGGACTCTAACTTGTATGATTTGAATGGAACTAACCCGGACTGACGCTAGTTTCAGCAGAATTGCCATGATGTTTTTTATGTGCAGAAAACAAAAGTTCTCGGAATGACCTGAAACTCTACGGGATGTCTTATAAAAAATAAAAAAAATCCTCGCCAAAGATGAAGACCAGGGGGCCCACACCCTGTCCACGAGGGTGGGGGCGCCCCCCCTAGGGCGTGCCCCCTACCTCGTGGGCCCCCTGGAAACCCTCCGACGCCAACTCCAACTCCATATATTGGCTTTCAGGGAGAAAAAAATAAGAGAGAAGAAATCATCGCGTTTTACGATACGGAGCTGCCGCCAAGCCCTAATCTCTCTCGGGAGGGCTGATCTGGAGTCCGTTCGGGGCTCCGGAGAGGGGGATTCGTCGCCGTGGTCATCATCAACCATCCTCCATCACCAATTTCATGATGCTCACCGCCGTGCGTGAGTAATTCCTTCATAGGCTTGCTGGACGGTGATGGGTTGGATGAGATTTATCATGTAATCGAGTTAGTCTTGTTAGGGGTTGATCCCTAGTATCCACTATGTTCTGAGATTGATGTTGCTATGACTTTGCTATGCTTAATGCTTGTCACTAGGGCCCGAGTGCCATGATTTCGGATCTGAACCTATTATGTTTTCATGAATATATGTGTGTTCTTGATCCTATCTTGCAAGTCTATAGTCACCTACTATGTGTTATGATCCGGCAACCCCGAAGTGACAATAATCGGGATCACTCCCGGTGATGACCATAGTTTGAGGAGTTCATGTATTCACTATGTGCTAATGCTTTGTTCCGGTTCTCAATTAAAAGGAAGCCTTAATATCCCTTAGTTTCCAATAGGACCCCGCTGCCACGGGAGGGTAGGACAAAAGATGTCATGCAAGTTCTTTTCCATAAGCACGTATGACTATATACGGAATACATGCCTACATTACATTGATGAATTGGAGCTAGTTCTGTGTCACCCTATGTTATGACTATTACATGACAAACCGCATCCGGCATAATTATCCATCACTAATCCGGTGCCTACGAGTTTTCCATATACTGGTTCTCGCTTATTTACTTTTCCGTTGCTACTGTTACAATCACTACAGAATACCAAAAACATTACTTATGTTGTCTTTACTTTTGTTACCATTACCATCACTATCATATTAATTTGCTACTAAACACTTTGCTACAGATACTAAGTTTCCAGGTGTGGTTGAATTAACAACTCAGCTGCTAATACTTGAGAATATTCTTTGGCTCCCCCTGTGTCGAATCAATAAATTTGGGTTGAATACTCTACCCTCAAAAACTGTTGCGATCCCCTATACTTGTGGGTTATCAAGGCCATGCTTCATTTTCGTCACACAAAATACTCCCATCATGCACAACCCTGGTTTCAGCCAAGCAATTGGTTCATACTTTTTAACGTGCTTCAGCTTTCTTTAACTCTCACGCAATACATGAGCGTAAGCCATGGATATAGCACTATGGGTGGAATAGAATATGATGATGGAGGTTGTGTGGAGAAGACAAAAAGGAGAAAGTCTCACATTGACGAGGATAATCAACGGGCTATGGAGATGCCCATCAATTGATGTCAACATGAGGAGTAGGGATTGCCATGCAATGGATGCACTAGAGCTATAAATGTATCAAAGCTCATCAAAAAGAAACTAAGTGGGTGTGCATCCAACTTGCTTGCTCACAAAGACCTAGGGCATTTTGAGGAAGCCCATCATTGGAATATACAAGCCAAGTTCTATAATGAAAAATTCACACTAGTATATGAAAGTGACAACATAGGAGACTCTCTATCATGAAGATCATGGTGCTATTTTGAAGCACAAGTGTGGAAAAAGGATAGTAACATTGTCCCTTCTCTCTTTTTCTCTCATTTTTTTGGTGGGCTTCTTTGGCCTCTTTTTTTATTTGGGCTTCTTTGGCCTCTTTTATTTTTCATGAAGTCCGAAGTCTCGTCCCGACTTATGGGGGAATCATAGTCTCCATCATCCTTTTCTCACTTGGGATAATGCTCTAATAATGAAGATCATCACACTTTTATTGATTTACAACTCAAGATTTACAACTCAATACTTAGAACAAAATATAACTCTATGTGAATGCCTCCGGCGGTATATCGGGATATGCAATGAATCAAGAGCGACATGTATGAAAGAGTTATAAAGGTGGCTTTGCCATGAATACGATGTCAACTACATGATCATGCAAAACTAATATGACAATGATGGAGCGTGTCATAATAAACGGAACAGTGGAAAGTTGCATGGCAATATATCTCGGAATGGCTATGGAAATGCCATAATAGGTAGGTATGGTGGCTGTTTTGAGGAAGATATAAGGAGGTTTATGTGTGATAGAGTGTATCGTATCATGGGGTTTGGATGCACCGGCGAAGTTTGCACCAACTCTCAAGGTGAGAAAGGGCAATGCACGGTACTGTAGAGGCTAGCAATGATGGAAGGGTAAGAGTGCGTATAATCCATGGACTCACATTAGTCATAAAGAACTCATATACTTATTGCAAAAGTTTATTAGCCCTCGAAGCAAAGTACTACTACGCATGCTCTTAGGGGAAGGGTTGGTAAGAGTTAACCATCGCGCGATCCCGACCTCCACACATAAGGAAGGCAATCAAAGAGCACCCCATTCTACAAATTTGTCACACAACTTTTACCATACGTGCATGCTACGGGACTTGCCAACTTTAACACAAGTATTTCTCAATTTCATAATTACCCAACTAGCATGACTCTAACATTACCACCTCTATATCTCAAAACAATTATCAAGTATCAAATTGATCATAGTGTTCAATGAATTATGATAGTTTTTATTATACCCAACTTGGATGCCCATCATATTAGGACAAATTTTATAACCAAAGCAAATACCATGTTGTTCTAAAAGACTCTCAAAATAATATAAGTGAAGCATGAGAGATCAATAATTTCTACAAAATAAAGCCACCGATGTGCTCTAAAATGATATAAGTGAAGCACTAGAGCAAAATTATCTAGCTCAAAAGATATAAGTGAAGCACATAGAGTATTCTAATAATTTCTGATTCATGTGTGTCTCTCCCAAAAGGTGTGTACGGCAAGGATGATTGTGGTAAACTAAAAATCAAAGACTAAAATCATACAAGACGCTCCAAGCAAAACACATATCATGTGGTGAATACAAATATAGCTCCAAGTAAAGTTACCGACAAAGGAAGACGAAAGAGGGGATGCCTTCCTGGGCATACCCCAAGCTTAGGCTTTTGGTTGTCCTTGAATTTACAGTGGGGTTCCTTGGGCATCCCCAAGCTTAGGCTCTTGCCACTCCTTATTCCATAATCCATCAAATCTTTACCCAAAACTTGAAAACTTCATAACACAAAACTCAACAGAAAATCTCATGAGCTTCATTAGTTCAAGAAAGCAAACCACCACTTTAAGGTACTGTAATGAAATCATTATTTATATTGGTGTTAAACCTACTATATTACAACTTCTATATGGTTCATACCCCCCTATACTAGCCATAGGTTCATCAAAATAAGCAAACAACACACGAAAAACAGAATCTGCCAAAAACAGAACAGTCTGTAGCAATCTGTAACTTTTGAATACTTCTGGAACTATAAAAATCCTACAAAAATAGGAAGTCCTAGTTAATTTGTCTATTAATCTTCTTCAAAAAGAATCAACTAAAGATCACGTTTCTTTGATTTATTAAAATTATTATCGTGCATGCAAAAGTTTCTGTTTTCCAGCAAGATCAAATTAACTATCACCCAAGATGATCCTATAGGTTCAACTTGGCACAAACACTAATTAAAACATAAAACCACATGTAAACAGAAGCTAGATGAATTATTTAATAATAAACAGGAACAAAAAGTAAAGAACAAAAATAAAATTGGGTTGCTTCCCAACAAGCGTTATCGTTTAACGCCCCTAGCTAGGCATAAAAGCGAGAATAGATCTAAGTATTGCCATCTTTGGTAGGCATCACATCCGCGACAAGTAGATCGAAACGATTCTGCATCTACTACTATTACTCCACACATTGACCGCTATCCAGCATGCATCTAGAGTATTAAGTTCATAAGAACAGAGTAAGGCATTAGGAAAGATGACATGATGTAGAGGGATAAACTCAAGCAATATGATATAAACCCCATCCTTTTATCCTTGATGGCAACAATACAATACGTGCCTTGTTGCCCCTGCTGTCACTGGGAAAGGACACCGCAAGATTGAACCCAAAGCTAAGCACTTCTCCCATTGCAAGAAAGATCAATCTAGTAGGCCAAACCAAACTAATAATTCGAAGAGACTTGCAAAGATAACCAATCATACATAAAAGAATTAAGAGGAGATTCAAATATTTCTCATAGATAAAATTGATCATAAACCCACAATTCATCGGATCTCAACAAACACACCGCAAAAAGAGTTACATCGAATAGATCTCCAAGAAGATCGAGGAGAACTTTGTATTGAGATTCAAAGAGAGAGAAGAATCCATCTAGCTAATAACTATGGACCCGAAGGTCTGTAGTAAACTACTGACACTTCATCGGAGAGGCTATGGTGTTGATGTAGAAGCCCTCCGTGATGGATTCCCCCTCCGACGGAGCGCCGGAAAAGTCTCCAAGATGGGATCTCATGGGTACATAAGGTTGCGGCGGTGGAAATAGGGTTTCGTGGTGCTCCTGGATGTTTTCAGGGTATGGAAGTATATATAGGCGAAGGAAGTCGGTCAGGGGAGCCACGAGGGGCCCACGAGGGTGGGGGGCGTGCCCACCCCCCTAGGGTGCGCCTCCCTGCCTCGTGGCTTCCTTGTTTGCTTCTTGACGTCCACTCCAAGTCTCCTGGATTGCGTTTGTTCCAAAAATAACTATCCCAAAGGTTTCATTCCGTTTGGATTCCGTTTGATATTCCTTTTCTGCGAAACACTAAAATAGGCAAAAAAAAGAGCAATTTGGGCTGGGCCTCCAGTTAATAGGTTAGTCCCAAAAATGATATAAAAGTGTATAATAAAGCCCATAAACATCCAAAACGGGTAATGTAATAGCATGGAACAATCAAAAATTATAGATACGTTGGAGACGTATCACCCGATCACGCACGTCGCTCTAATCGTACCTGGTGCGCGAACCCTACTGCTCGAATTCCCTGCCCAACGGGTGGTTGGTGACAACCACCCTGCGGACAAATCTTCCCGCGGGCCCACCTGTGATACGACCACGCCTCGGGTCTGTTGCTTGACCAGTCCGCGACCGAGCCAGTCACGGTGACTGAGCCTGTCGCGACCCCCGATCCTTTGGCTCGTCCCGCAAATCCTCCCGGCCCCACGCATGTCGCCATCGCTGATTTGTCAGGCCCCGTTGGCCACCACGCGCGCTCGTCGTCCACATGGCTGGCTATGGCCTACCATCAGGTGATGCGCCCATGCATGACCTTTCGTCTACCGCGGATGCTTCCGCATGCACGTCGGCCTGCTCGATGCCACCTAGTGCTGCTCCCTCCCCTGCCATGCTTGCACATGCTAATAGCAACACCAGCTCCCTAGCTGCGTTCATGGATGTGCTCTTCGTCCGTTCCCAGCCTCTTCTCGCTGCACCACCGCGGTGACGTCGTCGTGAGCTGCCTGCCGACCTCACACCTCGTCGGAGCTATAGGATCGCCAAAGCTGACCAGGGCCTTGACTCCGAGATGAAGGCGAAGCGGGTTCTTTTGCGCCGCCTCGAGCTGATCAAGGATGACAATGTTCCCATCCTACGTGAGATTATTGACAAATATGCCTTCCTCTTCGAGAAACCTTTGGCGGAGGACGTGGTCGAGGCTTTTGCCGACTTCTTTGGATGGAGCCTCCCTGAACGTGCACCGGCCGAGGCCTCGGGCTCCCGTGCCATGCCTCGCCTCATTGAGGTTTAGCTTTCCTGCTTTCTTCGCTCTCAACGCCCCCCTTACTCTGTAATGGATTGCAACCCTAAGATCATCTTCTGGAATGTTTGCGACCTTAATTCCGGTGCCAAACGTACGACCATCCGCAGCGTGATCTCCACTGTCGCCCCCACCATCGTGTGCTTGCAGGAGACAAAGCTCGCCCATGTCACAGACTCGATCATCCTCGATACCCTAGGCACCTTATTTAAGGATTTCTACTTCCTCCCGGCCACCGGCACCCGTGGCAGCGTGCTTCTTGCTTGGCGCAGATACCATGTCTCTCTCTCCAACCCCTATATTGACGAACACCATATCACTACTCTGGTTTCACCTGTTGGCAGAGCCGGCCATTGGTGGCTCACCGACGTTTATGGCCCCCAAGATGACGAGGCCAAGCTTGATTTCCTCGCCAACCTCCACGATGTTCGCGAGTCGCGCATTGGGCCTTGGCTCCTCGACGGAGACTTCAACATGATCACTTCGGCTGCCAACAAAAACACGCCGAACCTGAACCACCACGTCATGAGAAGATTCCGGCACTTCATCACCGGCGAGGAGCTCCGAGATATGTATCTGCACGGGCGCCGCTACACTTGGTCTAGTGAGCGTGACATGCCTACCCTCGTGTGGAATGATCGAATCCTTTGCACGTCCGGATGGGAGATTTCCCACCCGCATTGCCTCCTGCATTACCTCTCTTCGGCGGCATCCGACCACAACCCGTTGGTCATGGATTGCATTGCTCGTCCCGTGGGGGCGCGCAGAATTCACTTTGAACGTTTCTGGCCGAAGCTCGATGGCTTTCACGACACGGTCTTGGAGGCCTGGAACTCGAGTCCCCCGGAGGCGGATCCCTTTCGGCGTATTGTGACTCGCCTCAAGGCCACCGCGTAGCATCTCCAGAGCTGGAGCACGCGCAACATCGATGGTGTCTTGCTGCAGTTGCAAGTTGCACGGGAGGTGATCGCCCGCCTTGATGCCGCGCAAGACTTCCGGCCACTCTCACAGACCGAGGTGTGGCTTAGGCGCAAGCTCAAAAGTGCATACCTGGGGCTGGCTTCCCTTGAGCACTCCATCAAGCGCCAGCGATCGCACCTATCTTGGCTCTGGGACTCCTCGCTATCCTACCTCAGTGTGCATGCCTCGCGCCGGAAACAACATAGCCTAATCTCTTCCCTCCGCGTGGACGATCATTCGGTCACTAAGCACGCTGCCATGACCGAAGCAGCCTTCAACTACTTCTCCGACGTCCTTGGCTCATCTGAAGAGCGCGCCTTCTCCCTGGACCAGTCCCTCCTGCGCGCGGCACCATTCAACCTCTCTGAGTTGGATGTGTTGTTCACTGAGGACGTGATTTTGAGGGCCATTAAAAGCTTGCCGACCGAAAAGGCTCCTGGCCCGGATGGATTCACATCTGAGTTTCTCCGTGCATGCTGGGATATCATCAAGCACGACATCTGTGAGGCTTTTGACAAGCTATATTCTGCCAATGGGCGAGGTTTTCAGAAGCTAAATGAAGCGCTTCTAACTCTACTTCTCAAGCGACCGGACACCACCACCCTTTCCGACTACCGCCCCATTAGCCTCATCCACCTCATTGCAAAACTCTTTGCAAAGGTGTTGTCCTATGGCTCGCTCCTCGGCTCGGGACCATGGTTTCGACAAACCAGAGCGCTTTCATCGTTGGTCGATGTATTCATGACAACTTCCTACTCGTACAGCAGTCGACGCATCTCCTCCACAACCTCAAGGTTCCCGCATGCTTCTGAAGCTTGATATCGCGCGGGCCTTCGACAGCATTTCATGGCCCTTCCTCCTTGAGACTCTACAGCACCTTGGCTTCAGCCAATGTTGGCATGACTGGATTTCGATCCTTCTATCCACCGCCTCCACCCGAGTCATGTTCAACGGCCAACCGGGCCCCCGATCGACCACGCCCGTGGCCTTCGCCAGGGCGACTCGGTATCCCCAATGCTTTTCACGCTCGTCATCAACGTCCTCAACTCCATGCTCATCTGGGCCGTCGAGCTCGGCCTCATCCAGCGCCTGACCATGCGCCATGCGGCCTCTAGCATCTCTCTGTATGCCGACGATGTCGTCATCTTCTGCCGCCCTGACCACCACGACATCTCGGCTATTCGTGAGCTACTTCGGGTCTTTGGGTGGCCTCCGGGCTCCGAACTAACTACAACAAGTGTTCGGCCATCCCCATCCAATGCAACAATGAGGACATCACGACCATCGCTTTCGAGATGCAATGCCCAGTGAAGCAATTCCCAATCCAATACTTGGGACTCCCTCTGTCCATACACAAGCCGTCTACTACGAGTCTCATGCCGATCATCCACAAGCTAGAGCATAAGCTTTCCACCTGGCGAGCCTCCCTCCTCTCTCCGGGCGACCGGCTCGCCCTCGTCCGCCACGTCTTATGTGCCATCCCCACGCACTTCCTCACCTCCATCGCCTTCAACCCCTCCATCCTAAAGAGGGCCAACCGCATCATTCGTGGATTCCTTTGGGCTAGAAGCACGGACGCCAAAGGCGGCCAATGTATGGTCAACTGGCAAAGGGTGTGTCGCCCGCTTTCTCTCAGCGGCCTCAGTGTTTGTGACTTGCAGCGCGCCGGCATCGCGTTGAGAACTCACTGGCTTTGGCTCAAGTACACTGACTTGTCGCAGCCATGGAGCCACTTGCACATTCCCCAAGACTCGCTGTCTCGGCCATCTCCCGTGCTTCTATGACTTGGACGCTCGGCGACGGGCACACATGCATGTTCTGGAGCGATCATTGGTGCAGATCAGTCGCTGAGATCGCGCCTCTCGTCCTTGCGCTTGTATCTCGGAGGCGGCGCAAGACACGAAGGCCTTCTCCAACGCTCTTGGGTTCGTGACATCCAGGGAGCTCTAGGACCTGCCGCTCTCGTGCAATATGTTGACCTCTGCGCTACGTGCGCCACGTCGCCCTCACCGACACCCCAAACTCCTTGCACTGGTGCTGGACCACTTCTGCTACCTACTCGGTGAGCTCATTCTACCAGACGTTATTCTGCCAGGACCCTCATTGGCAGCTCACGTGGAAGCCATGGTGATGTAGGGTAGAACCCTAGAGGCCAATCTTTCACGTTTAGAGGGGAATCCTACCAAGAACACGAAGTTCACGAGAGGGGAAACGAGGGGAAAACACGAGAAAACACTCAACCAACAAGAATATAGTCACACATGCGCTAGATCATCGAGACACAAAGTGATACAAGATCCGAATCCAACAAAGGACAATACATAGGGTAACTGGTTCTTCTCCGAGAGGAGGTCTTGAAGAGGGTCTTCTCCGAGAGGAGGTCTTGAATCCAACGAGGATCTTCTCCGAAGAGGTGTCGGTCCCTCACGGTGGAGTAGATCCAGATGGATGAGCAAGGCTATATCTCAAAATATGAGCTATCACAATGCTAACCCTAGAAGAGAGGTGGAGGAGTCATATATATAGGCTAAGGGGTCGAAGGGGTACATGGGCCTTAGCCCAACACGCGCACGCAGGCGGGGTCCGGATGATCTAGGTGGGGAGCCGGATGATTTAGGCTCTGTCCGGATGATCCGGGTGATGGTTCAGATGAGTTGATGATGCAGGCAGTGGCAGCGTTGGCCCAGATGTCTGGATGGGGGTCCGGATGTTGTCCGGATGATCCAGGAGCTAGGGATGGCAATGGGTACCCATGACCCACGTACCCTGCGGGTAAAAACCCTATTAGGGTAAGGGTATGGGACAAAAAATTATCCATGGGTATATGAATAGGGAAATGTTAAACCCATCGGTAGAGTGGGTACGGGTATGGGATCATGTAACCCACACCCACATACCCATGTACCCATATAAAATCTATATGAACTCAAAATTATCTCTACACTTTATCATGAATTTGTGAACTCAAAATATACGACTATGTGATGATGTTTTGATGTGTTGTTGTTTACGAGAAAGTGATGTTGTTTATTAAATGATGTTGTTTATGATGTGTTGTTGTTTAAAAGTGTGTTGTTGTTGTTATAATCTATTGTTGTTTATAGATTATAATTATATGTTATTTTTATGACTATGAGTAGTTCAAACTTATGCTTTGCAAACATGGGTAATTTTACCCATGGGTACCCATGTACCCTGTCGGGTAACGGGTATGGGAAAAATTATACCCATTGATGGGTATGGTAAGGGTGATGGGTAAGCTCAGAGGGGATGGGTAAGGGTATGGGGTGGCTCCACCCATACTCAAACCCTGCGGGTGCCATCCCTACCGGGAGCTCGTCTGGATGATCCGGCTTGAGGGTCCAGCTTCGGGTGTCTTGGGACGAGTTAGCCGGATCGTCCAGACCGAGGTCCGGATCGTCCGGGCTCTGTCCGGATCGTCCTGGCCCTCGTCCGGATCGTCCGGCCAGCCTAGGACTTGGCGGTTTTCCTCTCCATCTTCACGCATGTCTTCCGCTGCCGATTCTCCTTGCTTCCTAGCTTCTCCATGGCTAACTCCTTGGTACCTGAGTATGCAAAGCGTCTCCGTTTGAGGTAGTAGCCATGTCTCATGTGATTCGAAAGGGAATTGTGAGAGGAGTGATGTCACCTCGGTTTCGACAGCTCTTGCACGTGCTCTAGTCATTGGTCAAGTGGTGTTGTAGGAGATGTAGATGTGTCCATGGGGATGATCGTGGTATGCTCCGCATCAGCTCCCCCCTGGGAAAGATCCGACCTCGGATCAAAATCTTCATCACCATGGTATGGCGAGAGGTCTTTGACATTGAAGATGTCGATCACGGTGTACTTGTCGCTCGGGAGGTCGATCTTGTAAGCGTTGTTGTTGTAGCGTGCTAGCACCTTGAAGGGTCCATCGGCTCGTGGTAGAAGTTTGGGCTTGCGTTCTTTGGGGAAGTGGTCCTTGCGAAGGTGTAGCCACATGAGATCTCCAATGTTGAATATCATGGGTTGCTTGTTGATGTTGAGCTTGGTCACGAGTCGTTGTACTTAGCGCTCGATGGTGTGCCTTGTATCTTCATGCATCTTCTTGATGTAGCTTGCTCGTGCACTCGCGTACATGTTGGTGCGCTCTTGTAGTGGAAGAGGTAGAATGTCCAATGGTGACAACGGGTTGAAGCCGTAGACGACCTCAAAGGGGGACTTGCCGGTAGTCGAATGTCTTGCGCGGTTGTAGGCGTAATCGGCGATGGGTAGACACTCCTCTCACTCCTTGATGTTCCTCTTGATCAACTCGCAAAGTAGAGTAGAGAGCGTATGGTTTGTCACCTCCGTTTGGCCGTCGGTTTGGGAATGGTATGCCGAAGAGAACAGGAGCTTGATTCCAAGCTTGGCGCATAGAGTTTTCCAAAAGTAACTCAAGAACTTGACGTCGCGGTCCGAGACAATCATCTTGGGCACTCCATGTAGATGCAAGATTTCCCTACAAAATATATTGGCAATATGTGAAGCATCGTCTATCTTGTTGCATGGTAAAAAATGAGCCATTTTAGATAACCGGTCCACAACAACAAACACGGAATCCTTTCCATTTTGAGTCCTAGGCAAACCAAGTACAAAGTCCATGCTAATGTCTTCCCAAGGTTGATAAGGAAGAGGAAGAGGCATGTAAAAACCATGGGATTGAGCTTTTGACTTAGCTTTGCGACATCTAGAGCATCAGTTGGTGAAGCGTGAGACGTCGCGGGACATTTTGGGCCAAAAGTAGTTCTTGGAAAGCGTGGCGAATGTCTTGTTGCGTCCAAAGTGTCCCATGAGTCCGCCTCCATGAGCTTCTTGCAAAAGGAGTAAACAAGGAGAAGACTCGAGAATGCAAAGTTTGTTAGCTCTCATAAGATAATCATCCTTGATGTAATATCGTTCCCAAGATGTATGCGTCAAACACTTAGCATAAGGAATAGCAAAGGTAGGATCATTCGCATACAAGTCTTTTATGTGCTCAAAGCCAATAACATTCAATTCAAGTTTAGTTACAAGCGTGCATATGCGGGAAAGGGCATCCGTCACTACCTTTTCCTTACCCTTGATGTACTTGATGACATAAGGAAATGACTCGATGAATTCACTCCATTTTGCATGACGCTTGTTCAACTTAGTTTGTCCTTTTAAGTACTTAAGTGTTTCATGATTGGTATGAATGATAAATTCATGAGGGCGAATATAATGTTCCCATTCGTGCAAAACTCGCACTAAAGCATATAGCGCTTTGTCATAGATGGGGTAATTGAGTTGCGCTTCGGAAAGTTTTTCACTAAAATATGCTATGGGGCGCTTCTCTTGCGTTAACACACCTCCTATGCTGTTACCGCTAGCATCACAATGAATCTCAAGCGGTTTGTCGAAGTTGGGTAAAGCAAGCACGGGAGCATGAGTAAGCAAATTCTTAAGCTCATTAAATGCGGTATCTTGTGATGGTCCCCAAACAAATGGCGCATTTTTCTTACTCAAAGAATGTAAAGGAGAAGCAATGGTGATAAAATCATTCACAAAGCGACGATAGGAACCGGCTAAACCAAGAAAACTACACACTTGTTGCAAGTTGGTTGGTTGGGGACAAGTTTTAATAGCATTGATCTTAGATTCATCTACATGAACACCCTTAGAAGACACAACAAAACCCAAGAAAACAAGCTTATCAACACCAAAAAGGCATTTTTCCACATTAGCATAAAGGCGCTCTTTCCGAAGGGTTTGCAACACGATTCTAAGGTGGGTGACATGCTCTTTGAGGGATTTGCTAAAGACAAGGATAGCATCAACAAATACACCAATATAGGGACGAAGAACAAAGTGCATGACTCACATGAAAGTACCGGGTGCTTCGGATAAACCCATTGGCATAACTAGCCATTCATATAAGCCAAATTTGGTCTTAAATGTGGTTTTCCATTCATCACCTTCTTGGATGCGTATTTGATAGTAGCCACTCTTAAGATCAATCTTAGAGAAAATGGCGGCTCTGCTAAGCTCATCAAGCATGTCATCTAAGCGTTGAATAGGATAGTGATATCTAACAGTGATAACGTTGATGGGACGACAGTCGGAAACCATTCTATAAGTACCGTCTTTCTTTGGAACTAGTATGACTGGAACGGCACAAGGGCTCAAACTTTCACGTACTTGACCATTGTTGATTAGTTGTTGCACTTGTCGTTGGATCTCCTTAGTTTCCTCGGGGTTGACGCGGTAGGGAGCTTTGTTAGGTAGAGGTGCTCCAGGGATGAGGTCGATTCGGTGCTCAATGCCTCGTAGTGGAGGCAGACCCGGAGGTAGCTCCTCGGGGAAAACATTTTGGAATTCCTGCAAAAGAGAAGACAACACTAAAGGTAGATCGTGAGAGGTGTTAGTTTTTGGTGCCTCATCTTTGCACACAAGGACAAAGTGCATAACACTAGATGGGTTCTCACACAATTCTCTCATCTCACTTTTGGTGGCAAATAGGACTAAGTTTTTCTTATCGCTCATCATGGAGGCACTCGATTTTGGCTTGTGGCGCTCACTCTCTTTTGGGTGGTTCACTCTCTCACTCTTTTCTCCATGATGGGTGGCTTGCTTCGTCGGCGATCACTTGAGTTGGAGACATAGGTCGTAGCACATACTTCGTCCCTTTCATCTTGAAGCTATAGTGATTGGTACGCCTGTTGTGGATGATGCCGCGGTCAAATTGCCATGGTTGACCAAGAAGGAGGTGGCAAACGGACATCGGGACGACATCACACTCCAAAGTGTCTTCATATGCTCCAGTTTTGAAGGAGACTTTGACCGTATGCTCAACTTGTATAATGCCGGAATCGCTTAGCCATTGGACCTTGTATGGGTGAGGGTGCTTCGTCTTGACCAATTGGAGCTTGGAGCATAGTTCTCACTTGCCAAGTTGTGACAACTACATCCATCGATGATGACCTTGACGGACCTTCCATTGATGTCGGCCTTTGTGTGGAAGATGTGGCATCTTTGGTCTTCATCTTGTTGATGTTGAAGAATCAAGACTTTGGAGACAACGAGAGCGGGGCTCGAATCCTCATCACAAGAAAAGACTTGATCATCTTCATCTTCGTTCACGCGTCGGTGCACGGCCACTTGCTCAAGGGATTCCATCTACTCTTCACTCATGGAGTCATAGGTTCCGTCGTTGTTGAGGATCATGGTGCGCTTGTTGGTACACTCAAAGGACTTGTGGCCTCGGCCGCCGCAAGTGAAACACTTGAAGGATCTTGTCTTGACGGTCTCATCGGTTGGAGTAGATGATGAAGCGCGTGGCTTGAAGTTGCTTGTAGTAGGAGGACGACTTGAGGTTGTCGAAGTTTTCTTGTAACTCGACTTGTCGCCATTGCTTGTAGATGGCTTGGTTGAGGTAGAAGTTGTTGGAGTCGTTGAAGCTTGGTTGTTGGAGAAGCCGTAGGTCTTGGACGAGTACTTGGCGTACTTGAAGTCATCTTGCACTTGATGTTCCGCTCTGGTAGCTTGATGCAGGAGCTCAATGAGGTTGGAGTAGGGTTGGAAGTCGGCAATTTTCTTGATGGGATGATTGAGTCCATTCAAGAAACGTGCCATAGTTTGCTCATCATCTTCCGTGACATTGGCTCTTATCATGGCTATCTCCATTTCCTTGTAGTATTCTTCAACACTCTTTGTTCCTTGCTTGAGTAGTTGGAACTTCTTGAAGAGAATGCGGTTGTAGTAGGTGGGCACAAAACGTGCTCGCACGCCATCTTTCATTTGAGCCCCAATGTCGGTGTCAAAACTGGCGGATCTCGGGTAGGGGGTCCCGAACTATGCGTCTAGGCGGATGGTAACAGGAGACAAGGGACACGATGTTTTACCCAGGTTCGGGCCCTCTTGATGGAGGTAAAACCCTACGTCATGCTTGATTGATATTGATATTGTGGATGTTTAGAAGAGTGGATCTACCACGAGATCAAGGAGGCTAAACCCTAGAAGCTAGCCTATGGTATGATTGTAATGGTTGTTGTTGTCCTACGGACTAGAGCCATCCGGTTTATATAGACACCGGAGAGGGCTAGGGTTACATAGAGTCGGTTACAATGGTAGGAGATCTACATATCCGTATCGCCAAGCTTGCCTTCCACGCCAAGGAAAGTCCCATCCGGACACGGGACGAAGTCTTCAATCTTGTATCTTTATAGTCTTGGAGTCCGGTTGATGATGATAGTCCGGCCGATGATAGTTCGGCCGCTGATGGTAGTCCGGCTATCCGGACACCCCCTAATCCGGGACTCCCTCAGTAGCCCCCGAACCAGGCTTCAATGACGATAAGTCCAGCATGTGTGTAGTCTTCGGCGTTGCAAGGCGGGTTCTCCTTCAAGTTCTACGTACCTGCCGAACAGTGTCCGGCTTCCTCATCAATGTTGCGCGTCTTGGCTTCCACGCCCAATAATGGCCTTCTTCCACGCGTCGCGCGAATGTGAAAA
Source organism: Triticum aestivum (assembly GCF_018294505.1). Lineage (NCBI taxonomy): Eukaryota > Viridiplantae > Streptophyta > Magnoliopsida > Poales > Poaceae > Triticum > Triticum aestivum. The sequence goes on from NC_057810.1 coordinate 346,218,883, forward strand.
GCCAGGGTGTCTTTTATGTTTTACCCCCTAGTTGTGCGAATAATCTGCCTATAAGGAAGGCAAGAATCCAGATCCAAATCACCATCTTCCTCCCGCAAATACTCATCGGAGAGCTTTCGACCAAGAATCCATTCCATCATGGACCGTCAACGCGGCTCCTCTTCTCGCGCTCCCAGCCCTTTGCCAGGAGATTGGAGGAGATGCTCTGTTCCGCACAACGAGCTGGTGAAGCTCCAAGCGGGGGGATATCTCCCTCCGGCCTTTATGGTTCCGGTTCGAGCCGGGCTGGCCACCTACAAAGGTGGGAAGCAAGCGGAGGTTACCCCAAGTCCCAACAAAGGGGAGCGGGTATGCTTCGTCCCCTATCTGATTAGGGGGCTCAGATTTCCTGTACATCCATTCCTCCGCGGGCTCCTGGAGTTCTACGGACTCTAGCTTCGTCACCTCACGCCCGCCTCGATCCTGCATATTGCGGGTTACGTAGCTCTTTGCGAGCTATTCCTGGGTGTCGAACCCCATTTCGCGCTGTGGAAGAGGTTGTTCTGCCTTGTACCCCGCTCTCACGAGGGGTCCATATATCAAGTGGGCGGCGCTGAAATATGGCGCATTGCCGGGACCGGATATCCATCCGGAACCCCTAAGAAGGTGTCTGAAGACTAGCCTTCGGGATGGTTTTATATAGAAGACGCTCCGCTGCCGGACCCTGTTCGGATCGGCCTCCCGGAGTTCAGCAATGCTCCTCTGAAGAAACGCCTTAGTTGGCGTCCGCGGAGCCCCCAACTGGAGGAAGACAAGAGCGTCCATTATTTGATGGGCCGAATAAGGTTACTGGCCCATTCCGGGTTGACCATGATTGGAGTCATGGCAACATGCATTATGCGGGGGGTGCAGCCACTACAATACAGGGGCCACCCCATGTGGGATTTCAACAGGGAGGACGATGCCACCCGTCATGGCCGCAAAGGGCCGGATTCGGTCGAAGACCTGGTGACGGTCCTGTCCGGCCTGTATAAGGGGGAGAAGGAGGATTTCCTTCGGACGAACCCGTTAAATGGGTTCTCCATGAATAATCCCCGGCCTTGGGTAAGCGAACACTCTGCGTGTCCGACCCATGCTTTTTGAAACTTAAATTTCTTATATTGTGTTCTTCTTTCGACGCAGGAACTGCGCCGGATCATGGAGGACATGCTAAGTCCAGCTCCGCAACCCGAGGATCCAGAGAGATCCCGGTATCCGGCCTCCGAAGAGGATCCGGACATAAAGGTGGAGCTAATCGACAGGGTGTTCCACCAGCTCAACATGGACAATGCTTTAGTCGCCATCACGGCCGACTATCCCAGACTATATCCGGCTTCCCAGGTGATTGCGACCGAAGTACTGACACCGTCATTCCTTCCTTGCTTATTTCTGACCACCGTATATGATGGCGCTGTGCAGGAGGCGCCCCTAGGGCGAGAAGCCGAGCCCGCGGTGGCTGGCCAACAAAGGCCAGTCCGGACCAGTAGGCGGAAGAGGAGCGCGGCGCGGACTGAAACGTCGCCGCAAAGGTGTAGCTCACAATTCATTATTTAGAGCAACGTTCCTAGGAAGCGTTTGAGTGCTCATGACTTTTGTAGGGGAAAAAGCGCCCGCCGGACTGCGAGCGTGGAGGTTGCCAATCCAACCTCTACCAGCCAGGCTCCAGCACCTGATCTGGAGGGGGAAGCGAGCGCAAGGCGCGAGTCGGACGTTCCTCCGACGGAGGATGCCGACAGACTGTCCGCCACCAAGTCTGAGGTGGAGAGTGTCATGAATCACAGGCACCGCCAGACAGTATTTCGTGACGCGTGCTTCTCCCCCGAGGCGTTGAATGCCTTTAACACGGGGGACGCACACCTTCGTGCTGCTCAAGATGGTTTTACCAGAGCCACGGAGCAGTATGTAAAAGACATACGGGTAAGAGAATTTAATAGTTGTATATGCCAGTAGCCCCCGAGACTTAAAGTAGTTATATTAACTGATTTAAGGATCATATGAAACGTAGGATCTTACCGAGAAGAATACCCAACTGTCTCAGGAGCTGCAAGAGTGCAAGGCCCAACTTGAGGCCGCACTCTCTGGCGCAGGAGGAAACACAGGGACCTCTCCTGGTAACGCATTATTTTAGAAAGATAAGTAGCGTTTGGCCTTTGTGCAAGTCTAAAAAATGACGTTGCAGGTGCTGCCGGACAAGATCCGGACAGGCAAGAACTTCTGCGCCAACTAAAGGCCGGCGAGAGGGTGCTCCAGGATGCCCATGCCCAGCTTGGAGAAGAGCTGAAAGGCGTTCGGGCCGAGCTGTCAGGCTCCGTTAAGGAGAATCAGTGGCTTCGTCGCGGCATCTATAGTAAGTGCTTGAGCGAACTCCTTTGAAAAGAAGAGTTCGGCGAGGAAGTCAATTTGACAGAATATGTCTGCAGGTATGCTCACAGGTCGCCCTGCGGAGGAGATGCCCGTATCAACGGGTGATCAACTTCCCGAATTGTTGCAACTGATCGAACGAGTTCGGCAGGCAATGAGCAGCGTCATCCAGGCTTTATGGCCAGCCTTCTCCTTACCCGAGGGTCTTGGGGATCTTGCGGAGAAGCTTCAGGGAGTGCGGCAGCGCTTCCGTTTATGGAAGATTTCGGCCTGCCGCCAAGGTGCCAGGGAGGCCTGGGCCATGGTAAAGACGCGGTACAAGAAGGCGGATCCCAACCACATGGCCGAAGTCGGACCTGTGGGGCCCGATGGGAAGGAGATCCCTGTGAGTTTAGTATACGACCAAGTAGAGTTGGCCGCTAAATTTTCCCAAAGGACTGTAAATTAGACAACCTGTTAGACGGGATTGAGGAAGAATACAATCTGTCGATTTGACAATGTATTATAAAATGACATATAAAATGCCTTCTAGCCGGATTGTAGATCGTTTGTCTTTGCCGACCTTTTCGCTTCGACCTCGGGACCCTAGAGTCCGGAGTGTGTCCGAATACCTTCTCGGTTATGAAACAACTGGGGTATGCATGGAGACCAGGCGTAGGGGTCATTAGTGCTTTATCAGACAAGTGCCCAACTAGTTATGTTATATTACATGGGTAGTAAGAAACATCTTCCAGGGAGAATAGTTCCGTTAAGGGTTCCTTTCCTCTGGGGGTGGCATGCCCTAAAGTGCATGTCCGGACTGCGAAAAAAGCAGGAAAACATCTGGGGGCAGATAAATAAGTGGATAAAAAATCATCTTTTGAGTCACCGACCGAGTATTCCCTTAACAACGCTAGCTTTCGGCTTCACCCAGTCTGAGGTACACATCCGGCTGACCCGGCAGTAACAATCGCAGAGGTGCTCCCTTTACCTCCTAGCCGAACAATCGGGAACGTAGGGGTAAGCACAGGAGCCAGGCAACCCAGCTTGGCCAAAACTTAAGTCATATCGATGCATATAATGGTGAATAAAAGGTACATGTGGAGGCTTGACACATGTGCTGGGCATGAAGCCCTTATAATTAAGCTTCTGGTAAAGAAGCCCCCAGGTATAATGAGTGTGGATAGCACATCAATTGCGCGCGAACGATGCGCAAGTGGGCCTTTGAAGGCTTTGATGAATAGGGGCGAGAAGAAAAAGTTAAACAAAAGGCAGCTGAAGTAAAAAAAATTGGACGGGGGGAAAGGGACGAACTCTTAGTCCGGCGCTAGGCATAGAATCTTCGGAGGCGGGCTACGTTCCATGGGTTCGGCTCGAGTCGGTTATCCGACGTATTTCGTAGACGGTACGCTCCGCCGGTCAAGACTTTATCGATGATGAAGGGGCCTTCCCATTTGGGCTTGAGCTTGTCCTTTTTCTTGTCCGGCAGGCATAGAACCAGTTCGCCAACGTTGTAAGTCTTGGCCCGTACTTCTCTGCTTTGGTATCTTTGAGCCTGCTGCTGATAGAATGCGGAACGAGCCTTGGCGACGTCGCGTTCTTCCTCCAATGCGTCCAAGCTGTCCTGCCGATCCAACTCGGCTTCTCTTTCTTCGTACATGCGCACTCGAGGTGAGCCATGAGTTATGTCGCAGGGCAAAACTGCTTCTGCGCCGTATACCATAAAAAATGGTGTGAATCCAGTAGTACGGTTAGGCGTTGTCCGCAGCCCCCAGAGTACGGAGTCGAGCTCCTCTACCCAGTGCATGTCAGATTTCATAAGGGATCGCACTAGTCTGGGTTTGATGCCGCTCATTATTAAACCATTTGCTCGCTCCACTTGACCGTTGGTTTGAGGATGATAGACTGAAGCGTAATCGAGCTTGATGCCCATATTTTTGCACCATGATTTAACCTCATCGGTCGTGAAGTTCGTGCCGTTATCAATGATGATGCTGTGGGGGACACCATAATGGTGTACTACCCCGGATATAAAGTCTATCACTGGTCCGGACTCTGCCGTTCTAACTGGCTTGGCCTCTATCCATTTGGTGAATTTATCCACCATGACCAATAGGTACCTTTGCTTGTGGGTTCCCCCTTTAAGTGGTCTAACCATGTCAAGCCCCCAGACCGTGAACGGCCAGGTAATGGGTATAGTTTTGAGGGCGGTGGGTGGCATGTGGCTCTTATTAGCAAAGAGCTGACAACCGACGCATCTTTGGACTAAGTCCTGAGCATCTGCCCGGGCCGTCGGCCAATAAAATCCTGTACGGAATGCCTTTCCTACAAGGGCCCGGGCTGCGGCGTGGTGTCCGCCTAGTCTGGCGTGAATTTCAGCCAGAAGGTCTCACCCTTCCTCTTCGGAGATACACCTTTGAAGGACTCCGGTTGTGCTTTTCTTATAGAGTTCTCCCTCATGGACCTTGTAGGCTTTAGATCGCCGGACTACGTAGCGGGCCTCGTTATGGTCTTCGGGGAGTTCCCGCCTAAGCAAGTAGGCTAGGAACGGCTCTGTCCATGGGGCGATTACTGCCATTATGTCATGAGCTGAGGGTGTTGTTTCGTCGGCTGGATTGCCGGTTATGTCAGATTGCTCTGCGGCTTCCTCCGGTTTGTTATTTCCGGACTCCTCTTCCCATAGTACGGATGGCTTGAACAGCCGTTCCAGGAAGATATTTGGAGGGACAGCGTCACGTTTTGCGCCGATGCGTGCCAATACGTCGGCCGCTTGGTTATTATCTCTGGCTACATGGTGGAATTCAAGTCCTTCGAACCGAGCTGACATTTTAAGGACGGCGTTGCGATAGGCTGCCATTTTTGGATCCTTGGCGTCAAAGTCTCCATTTACTTGGGATATTGCGAGGTTTGAGTCCCCGCGCACCTCTAGGCGTTGGATGCCCATGGAGATTGCCATCCGGAGGCCATGTAAGAGGGCCTCGTATTCGGCTGCGTTGTTGGAGTCCGTGTACATTATCTGAAGTACGTATTGGACTTTGTCCCCGGTTGGGGACGTTAGTACGATGCCAGCCCCCAATCCAGCCAACATTTTGGAGCCGTCGAAATGCATAATCCAATTGGAGTATGCGCCGTACTCTTTAGGGAGTTCGGCTTCAGTCCACTCAGCGAGAAAGTCAGCCAAGACTTGCGACTTTATAGCTCGCCGGGGTTTGTAAGTTATGTCGAATGGTAAGAGCTCAATGGCCCATTTTGCAATCCTGCCCGTTGCGTCGCGGTTATTTATAATGTCATTTAGGGGTACTTCGGAGGCCACTGTTATCGAACACTCTTGAAAGTAGTGTCGGAGCTTCCGGGATGCCATGAACACCGCATACGCTATCTTTTGATAGTGCGGGTAACGGGACTTGCAGGGGGTTAAAACAGTGGATACGTAGTACACTGGTTTTTAAAGAGGGAATTTATGCCCTTCTATCTCTCGTTCTACGACGAGCACCGCGCTTACTACTTGATGTGTTGCCGCGATGTATAACAACATAGGTTCGCCCAGGTTGGGCGCAGCCAGGACCGGATTCGTTGCCAATATGGCCTTTATTTCTTCGAGTCCGGCAGTGGCAGCATCCGTCCACTCGAAGTGTTCGGTGTGCCTGAGGAGGCGATAGAGGGGCAATGCCTTTTCTCCTAGGCGGGAGATAAAGCGGCTGAGAGCCGCCATGCAACCAGTCAATTTCTGGATCTGTTTGAGGTTTTTTGGAATATCCAACTGTGATAGGGCTCGGATTTTGGCCGGATTTGCTTCAATTCCTCTACCGGATACAATGAAGCCCAAGAGCTTTCCGGCTGGAACGCGGAAAACGCATTTTTCCGGATTCAACTTGATGTCATATGCTCGGAGGTTGTCGAATGTGACCCTCAAGTCGTCTACTAGAGTTTCGACGTGTTTGGTTTTGACGACTACATCGTCTACGTATGCCTCTACTGTTTTGCCGATCTGGGTAGCCAGACATGTCTGAATCATGCGCTGATATGTTGCACCGGCGTTTTTAAGTCCGAAGGGCATCATGTTGAAGCAGAATGGTCCATATGGAGTAATGAACGCCGTTGCGGCTTGATCCACTTCTGCCATCTTGATTTGATGATAGCCGGAGTATGCGTCCAGGAAGCACAATGAATCGTGCCCTACAGTGGCATCGATGATTTGGTCGATGCGGGGGAGGGGGAGGGATCCTTTGGGCAGGCTTTATTTAGGTCTTTGAAATCGACACATAGGCGCCAGGATCTGTCCTTCTTTGGTACCATTACCAGGTTTGCTAGCCAATCCGGATGTTTGATGTCTCTGGTGAATCCGGCTTCCAATAGTTTGGCTAGTTCTTCTCCCATTGCCTGTCTTTTGGGTTCGGAAAATCGTCGAAGAGCCTGTTTGACTGGCTTGAACCCTTTTAGGATGTTTAGGCTATGCTCTGCCAGCCTACGAGGGATTCCTGGCATATCTAAAGGATGCCAGGCGAAAATGTCCCAATTTTCCCGAAGGAATTCTCGCATCGCCGCGTCTACATCAGGGTTCAACTGTGCCCCGATGGAGGCCGTCTTTGTCGGGTCCGTTGGGTGGACCTGGAATTTTATAATTTGGTCCGCTGGTTTAAAGGAGGTGGACTTGGATCTCTTATCGAGTATCACGTCGTCTCTGTGCACCATAGCGCGCAGCGCGGTGAGTTCCTCTGCCGCTAGGGCTTCGGATAGTGCCTCCAGGGCTAATGCGGCTGTTTTGTTTTCGGCGCGGAGTGCTATGTCCGGATTACTAACGAGAGTGATTATCCCGCCGGGCCCAGGCATTTTGAGCTTCATGTACCCGTAATGGGGTACGACTTGGAAAATTGTGAACGCCTCTCGTCCTAATATAGCGTGGTATCCGCTACTGAGCGGGGCCACTTGGAACATGATTTCTTCGGACCTGTAATTGTCTGGCGAGCCAAACACCACATCGAGTGTGATTTTTCCGGTGCAGCGTGCTTCCCAGCTAGGGATTATTCCTCTGAAGGTTGTGCTGCTTCGCTCAATGCGGCTCCAGTCTATTTCCATTTTTTGAAGAGTTTCCTCGTAAATGAGGTTCAATCCGCTGCCGCCATCCATGAGTACCTTGGTAAGTCGAAAGCCGTCCACTATTGGACTGAGGACCAATGCGGCTGGTGCTCGGGCTGTTTGGAATTTAGGTTCGTCGCTGGCGTTGAAGGTGATGGCCGCGTCGCTCCAAGGATTTGTTGTTGCTACTTGGTAGACTTCGGCAAGGCTGTGGATCGTTCATTTCCGCATATTGTTTGATGCGAAAGTCTCGAAGACTGTTGATACCGTACCGGTATTGTTGGTGTGGTTTCGCGGGGCTAGAAGCTCCTCGCCACTTTTGGCCACCTGCCGTAATATCCAACATGCACGAAGGCTATGTGTTGGGGTGGCGCCCTTGGTACTGTGAATTGTACAGGGTTTGCTAAGCCATCCCTCCAGTACGGTTCCGTTCCCTTTAAGGGGCTTCTGTTTTTTGGTTCTTGTACTTGGTGCCTGAGTGTAATGCACCCTTTTGTTGCGGACTGGGGCTATGTTCGGGGCCGGATTATCCCAAAACCTATCTTCGGTTTTCCGGAAACTTTCTATGGCATAGTACTTTCGCACTATGGATGCCAAGTCGGCGAAATGTGTGATTTCACGATGGCTGACGGCGTTCAAGATTCCCCTGTCCGTGCAATTGTTGCAAAAGATCGAGATTGTGTTTTCCTCTCAGCGGTCCTTTATCCGGTCCATGACCAGGAGGAATCTGGCCCAGTAATGATGTACTGTTTCGGCTGGCTCTTGCCGGATTAGAGATAGATCGCATATATCTAGACGGGCGGGCCTAATTGAGTCCGGGACCCTGCCCATCTCGAGGCTCAAGGGCCGAGAAGTTTCCGAATTTGGAAGCTTGGAAAGTGGAACATTGTCCAACGAGTCCGGTCCGATGCCTGACTTTATGTTCAATGCTTGATCGGAATCCGCTCCTCCGCGGGAATCCGGCATGGAGGGTTCGGTAGCCCGGACACGACTAGTTTTCAATATGGGAGAAGGATCATCGCGATGTTCCTCTACCACCGTGACGTGGTGGGTAACCTGGGGAGAGTTAATCTCTCTCAGATCGGTTTTAAGCCTGATCCGATTGTAGTCTGTAGCGACTCCCAGGGCGGCGATCCGATCCAAGAGTTCGTTTACAGACGAGAGCTCTGCTGGATCTAACTGCTCGGCGAATTCCGAGTTGACGTGAAGATTGCTCTCGATGACACGAGAGGTCATCGTTGGAGCGGTGGCCGGACAGGCGGTCATAAGAAAACCTCCTAGCCGGATAGTTTGGCCGGCGGCCAAGGCTCCATTGGCGAAGATGTCGTCTTTGAAGACGAGAAGAGGCATCCTTCCTATCGGTGACGGCACAGAGGAACTCTCAATGAAAGCACCAATGTCGGTGTCAAAACCGGTGGATCTCGGGTAGGGGGTCCCGAACTGTGTGTCTAGGCGGATGGTAACAGGAGACAAGGGACACGATGTTTTACCCAGGTTCGGGCCCTCTTGATGGAGGTAAAACCCTACGTCCTGCTTGATTGATATTGATATTGTGGATGTTTACAAGAGTGGATCTACCACGAGATCAAGGAGGCTAAACCCTAGAAGCTAGCCTATGGTATGATTGTAATGGTTGTTGTTGTCCTACGGACTAGAGCCATCCGGTTTATATAGACAACGGAGAGGGCTAGGGTTACATAGAGTCGGTTACAATGGTAGGAGATCTACATATCCGTATCGCCAAGCTTGCCTTCCACGCCAAGGAAAGTCCCATCCGGACACGGGACGAAGTCTTCAATCTTGTATCTTCATAGTCTTGGAGTCCGGTTGATGATGATAGTCCGGCCGATGATAGTTCGGCCGCTGATGGTAGTCCGGCTATCCGGACACCCCCTAATCCGGGACTCCCTCAGGTATGGGGTGGCTCCACCCATACCCAAACCCGACGGGTGCCATCCCTACCGGGAGCTCGTCTGGATGATCCGGCTTGAGGGTCCAGCTTCGGGTGTCTTGGGACGAGTTAGCCGGATCGTCCAGACCGGGGTCCGCATCGTCCGGGCTCTATCTAGATCGTCCTGGCCCTCGTCCGGATCGTCCGGCCAGCCTAGGACTTGGCGGTTTTCCTCTCCATCTTCACGCATGTCTTCCGCTGCCGATTCTCCTTGCTTCCTAGCTTCTCCATGGCTAACTCCTTGGTACCTGAGTATGCAAAGTGTCTCCGTTTGAGGTAGTAGCCATGTCTCATGTGATTCGAAAGGGAATTGTGAGAGGAGTGATGTCACCTCGGTTTCGACAGCTCTTGCACGTGCTCTAGTCATTGGTCAAGTGGTGTTGTGGAGATGTAGATGCGTCCATGGGGATGATCGTGGTATGCTCCGCATCAGCTCCCCCCTGGGAAAGATCCGACCTCGGATCAAAATCTTCATCACCATGGTATGGCGAGAGGTCTTTGACATTGAAGATGTCGATCACGGTGTACTTGTCGCTCGGGAGGTCGATCTTGTAAGCGTTGTTGTTGTAGCGTGCTAGCACCTTGAAGGGTCCATCGGCTCGTGGTAGAAGTTTGGGCTTGCGTTCTTTGGGGAAGTGGTCCTTGCGAAGGTGTAGCCACACGAGATCTCCAATGTTGAATATCATGGGTTGCTTATTGATGTTGAGCTTGGTCGTGAGTCGTTGTACTTAGCGCTCGATGGTGTGCCTTGTATCTTCATGCATCTTCTTGATGTAGCTTGCTCGTGCACTCGCGTACATGTTGGTGCGCTCTTGTAGTGGAAGAGGTAGAATGTCCAATGGTGACAACGGGTTGAAGCCGTAGACGACCTCAAAGGGGGACTTGCCGGTAGTCGAATGTCTTGCGCGGTTGTAGGCGTAATCGGCGATGGGTAGACACTCCTCTCACTCCTTGATGTTCCTCTTGATTAACACGCAAAGTAGAGTAGAGAGCGTATGGTTTGTCACCTCCGTTTGGCCGTCGGTTTGGGAATGGTATGCCGAAGAGAACAGGAGCTTGATTCCAAGCTTGGCGCATAGAGTTTTCCAAAAGTAACTCAAGAACTTGATGTCGCGGTCCGAGACAATCATCTTGGGCACTCCATGTAGATGCAAGATTTCCCTACAAAAGATATTGGCAATATGTGAAGCATCGTCTATCTTGTTGCATGGTAAAAAATGAGCCATTTTAGATAATCGGTCCACAACAACAAACACGGAATCCTTTCCATTTTGAGTCCTAGGCAAACCAAGTACAAAGTCCATGCTAATGTCTTCCCAAGGTTGATAAGGAATAGGAAGAGGCATGTAAAAAACCATGGGATTGAGCTTTTGACTTAGCTTTGCGACATCTAGAGCATCAGTTGGTGAAGCGTGAGACGCCGCAGGACATTTTGGGCCAAAAGTAGTTCTTGGAAAGCATGGCGAATGTATTGTTGCGTCCAAAGTGTCCCATGAGTCCGCCTCCATGAGCTTCTTGCAAAAGGAGTAAACAAGGAGAAGACTCGAGAATGCAAAGTTTGTTAGCTCTCATAAGATAATCATCCTTGATGTAATATCATTCCCAAGATGTATGCGTCAAACACTTAGCATAAGGAATAGCAAAGGTAGGATCATTTGCATACAAGTCTTTTATGTGCTCAAAGCCAATAACATTCAATTCAAGTTTAGTTACAAGCGTGCATATGCGGGAAAGGGCATCCGTCACTACGTTTTCCTTACCCTTGATGTACTTGATGACATAAGGAAATGACTCGATGAATTCACTCCATTTTGCATGACGCTTGTTCAACTTAGTTTGTCCTTTTAAGTACTTAAGTGTTTCATGATTGGTATGAATGATAAATTCATGAGGGCGAAGATAATGTTCCCATTCGTGCAAAACTCACACTAAAGCATATAGCGCTTTGTCATAGATGGGGTAATTGAGTTGCGCTTCGGAAAGTTTTTCACTAAAATATGCTATGGGGCGCTTCTCTTGCGTTAACACACCTCCTATGCCGTTACCGCTAGCATCACAATGAATCTCAAGCGGTTTGTCGAAGTTGGGTAAAGCAAGCACGGGAGCATGAGTAAGCAAATTCTTAAGCTCATTAAATGCGGTATCTTGTGATGGTCCCCAAACAAATGGCGCATTTTTCTTACTCAAAGAATGTAAAGGAGAAGCAATGGTGCTAAAATCATTCACAAAGCGACGATAGAAACCGGCTAAACCAAGAAAACTACGCACTTGTTGCAAGTCGGTTGGTTGGGGACAATTTTAATAGCATTGATCTTAGATTCATCTACATGAACGCCCTTAGAAGACACAACAAAACCCAAGAAAACAAGCTTATCAACACCAAAAAGGCATTTTTCCACATTAGCATAAAGGCGCTCTTTCCGAAGGGTTTGCAACACGATTCTAAGGTGGGTGACATGCTCTTTGAGGGATTTGCTAAAGACAAGGATAGCATCAACAAATACACCAATATAGGGACGAAGAACAAAGTGCATGACTCACATGAAAGTACCGGGTGCTTCGGATAAACCCATTGGCATAACTAGCCATTCATATAAGCCAAATTTGGTCTTAAATGTGGTTTTCCATTCATCACCTTCTTGGATGCGTATTTGATAGTAGCCACTCTTAAGATCAATCTTAGAGAAAATGGCGGCTCTGCTAAGCTCATCAAGCATGTCATCTAAGTGTTGAATAGGATAGTGATATCTAACGGTGATAACGTTGATGGGACGACAGTCGGAAACCATTCTATAAGTACCGTCTTTCTTTGGAACTAGTATGACCGGAACGGCACAAGGGCTCAAACTTTCACGTACTTGACCATTGTTGATTAGTTGTTGCACTTGTCGTTGGATCTCCTTAGTTTCCTCGGGGTTGACGCGGTAGGGAGCTTTGTTAGGTAGAGGTGCTCCGGGGATGAGGTCGATTCGGTGCTCAATGCCTCGTAGTGGAGGCAGACCCCGAGGTAGCTCCTCGGGGAAAACATCTTGGAATTCCTGCAAAAAAGAAGACAACACTAAAGGTAGATCATGAGAGGTGTTAGTTTTTGGTGCCTCATCTTTGCACACAAGGACAAAGTGCATAACACTAGATGGGTTCTCACACAATTCTCTCATCTCCCTTTTGGTGGCAAATAGGACTAAGTTTTTCTTATCGCTCATCATGGAGGCACTCGATTTTGGCTTGTGGCGCTCACTCTCTTTTGGGTGGTTCACTCTCTCACTCTTTTCTCCATGATGGGTGGCTTGCTTTGTCGGCGATCACTTGAGTTGGAGACATAGGTCGTAACACATACTCCGTCCCTTTCATCTTGAAGCTATAGTGATTGGTATGCCTATTGTGGATGATGCCGCGGTCAAATTGCCATGGTTGACCAAGAAGGAGGTGGCAAACGGACATCGGGACGACATCACACTCCAAAGTGTCTTCATATGCTCCAGTTTTGAAGGAGACTTTGACCGTATGCTCAACTTGTATAATGCCGGAATCGCTTAGCCATTGGACCTTGTATGGGTGAGGGTGCTTCATCTTGACCAATTGGAGCTTGGAGCATAGTTCTCACTTGCCAAGTTGTGACAACTACATCCATCGATGATGACCTTGATGGACCTTCCATTGATGCCGGCCTTTGTGTGGAAGATGTGGCATCTTTGGTCTTCATCTTGTTGATGTTGAAGAATCAAGACTTTGGAGACAACGAGAGCGGGGCTCGAATCCTCATCACAAAAAAAGACTTGATCATCTTCATCTTCGTTCACGCATCGGTGCATGGCCACTTGCTCAAGGGATTCCATCTACTCTTCACTCATGGAGTCATAGGTTCTGTCGTTGTTGAGGATCATGGTGCGCTTGTTGGTACACTCAAAGGACTTGTGGCCTCGGCCGCCGCAAGTGAAACACTTGAAGGATCTTGTCTTGACGATCTCATCGGTTGGAGTAGATGATGAAGCGCGTGGCTTGAAGTTGCTTGTAGTAGGAGGACGACTTGAGGTTGTCGAAGTTTTCTTGTAACTCGACTTGTCGCCATTGCTTGTAGATGGCTTGGTTGAGGTAGAAGTTGTTGGAGTCGTTGAAGCTTGGTTGTTGGAGAAGCCGTAGGTCTTGGACGAGTACTTGGCATACTTGAAGTCATCTTGCACTTGATGTTCCGCTCTGGTAGCTTGATGCAGGAGCTCAATGAGGTTGGAGTAGGGTTGGAAGTCGGCAATTTTCTTGATGGGATGATTGAGTCCATTCAAGAAACGTGCCATAGTTTGCTCATCATCTTCCGTGACATTGGCTCTTATCATGGCTATCTCCATTTCCTTGTAGTATTCTTCAACACTCTTTGTTCCTTGCTTGAGTAGTTGGAACTTCTTGAAGAGAACGCGGTTGTAGTAGGTGGGCACAAAACGTGCTCGCACGCCATCTTTCATTTGAGCCCAAGTGGTGATTGGTGGTTCACCTCTTGCTTCTCGGCGCTCAAGGACTTGTTCCCACCATATGAGCACATAGTCTTGGAACTCAAGTGATGCCATAGCGATCTTCTTCTCTTCTTCATAGTTGTGCAAATGAAAGATTTTGTCGACCTTCAATGCCCATGATAGGTACTCTTCGGGATCATTGCTTCCATTGGACTTGGGCATGGTGAACTTTAGCTTGCCGTAGCGTTGCTCTTCATTGTGTTGGGGTCGAAGGTGATGATGACGCCCTTGACGTGGAGGATTGTCAACTCATGTTGCTCTTAGTGTGGAGGATTTCCATAGTCGTCTTGCTCTTGTTGAACTTGAGGTTGTGGAGGAGCTTGTCGAGCTTTGTGGAGGAGGTTGAGGAACTTGACGTTGCACTCTTGGTTGGTAGTTCCGCTCTTGGATTTCTTTGCGAAGTGCTTCCTCTTGATTGCGCCTATCGCAGTTACGTTTGGCAATGCTTGACTTGATTCTTGAAGGGCACGTTGCGCCTCAAGAGCTTGTGCTTCACGTTGTTGTTGTTGAAGACGTTGAGCCTCGGCGTTTTGTTCATCTTGATGTTGTCTCGCTCGCTCTTCCTCTTCATGACGTTGACATTGCCATTCTTGTGCTTGAGTGAGAGGGACTTGGTGTTGTCGATCACGATGTGCTTGCTCGTCGACTTGCTCTTGTGGATGATTGTCGTGTAGAGGATTACGAGATGCTTGACGGTCTTGACGCGCGACTCGACGTAGAGTGTTTGATGTCGGTGTTCTTGAGCCGGAGAAGGTGTCGTCGGTGTGTCGACTCGAACGGCTCTGTCTTGAGGATGAAGAAGTGGAAGAATGTCGGTTCACCAACAAGGCACGTATCTCGTCCATTCTTGCATCGTTCTCTTGTTTGTGAGCGTCGAGCTTGTTGTCGAAGTAGTCTCTTGTTTGTTGTTCGAAGAGTCGCAAGTCCGTGGCTATTTGTCGATGCAGTCGCTCATTGCTTGTTGCTCTTGATGCAACGCTCGTTGTGCACCGAAGAGGTGGCTCTTGGTGACATAGGATGACATGTCGTCGTCTTGCTCGATGAAGAGTGGGTTGGTAGAAGAACTTGGCCTATCCATCATTTCAAGCAAATATGTGAGTGGGAGAAGGAGAAGAACTTATACCAAATGTACCTTGACTGATGCTGAAGATGGATCAATGATCACTCAAATGTGGGCAATGAAATAGCACAATTGGCACCAATTCTTATCGGTTCTCACATCTACACAAGTAAAAGCTTATGGTGGAGCTCAGTTAGGATGGTGGCACAAAATTTGATGCAATTGTTAGTTAGACTCAAAGATGTTGAAAAAGATTCGCAAATTCGCAAATGCAACAAGTAGACCAAGCAAGTAGTGGTACACGGAAACACACACGCAAGTAGATAAGTGGGATTGTGCAAACCAAAAATGAGCCAAAATGCCGAGTCCACGAAAATGCTCTTGTTGCACAACACTAGAGAGACGCTAGCACGATTGCACAATAGGCGGATACGGAACTTGTGCACAACCTACTTAGCAAAAATGCAACGACTTTCTATCCCAAGTATGCTATTTGTATGGTATTCTGGTGGTATGATCCAAGATGATCGGATATGGCAATCTTAATGTAGTATGATGCTATGGTTCTTGCTTATAAGCTCTTTGCTTATCTTTCTCTTTTTGCTTAAAAGCTTGTTTGGCTCTTTCACTTTTGAGCTCTTTTCTCATGCAAAACTTCACGAACCAAGATAGCAATTGTGTATGCAATGACAACTTTGTGACACAAGAGATGATATCAAGATATGCACCATGATGATATGGTATGTATGCTTATGGAGAGTATGATCACTAATGTGCACAAGTCACGTTGCCGGCAATACTCAAAGGCTAGCCTCGATGGGTAAGCAACGCAAAGCTATGGTGGTTATGAATGCAATGGCAAGGCATCGACAAAGATGTCGTCGAGGTTACCGTCCATAGCGATGATGAGTAGTCGACGAAGATGAGCAGTGGTGATGTTGATGTCGCGCCGTACCTATATAGTCGAAACACAATAGGACACGGAGAACCACAACTCAAATTCTCGAACCCAAAGTCGAATGGTGGTACGGTGGGGTATGTCGTGGGGTTGGCAGAGTTAAGGTGGTGGTGGTTGAAGTGGGTATGCGGAGGCATAGATGGTGGTGGACAACACTACAGAAAATGGAGTTTCGGTAGAGGAAGCCGGATGATCCGGGCCAGGAGCCAGATTATCCAGGCGGATCCGGATGATCCGGGTCAGGGTCGGGATGATCCGGGCAGGTCAACTGCGCACGGGATGGCTCGAGATGAACTCGAAAAACAGGGAGAAATTAAAAGATTTCGTGGATTTAGGATGGATTTCGAGGGTGAGATGGTGGGAAAAGGCAAGATCCATGAGTTACACAACGAATCCACGGATCAAAATCAACAAAATATCATCAAAACCAACAAATCACAACAAAATTGGGGGCTATTTTTGGTGGGATTTTCGGATTTAGGACGAAATCAACAAAATCAAGCTAGAAAACAAAGGGTAGGGGCTCTAAAAACGCGATCAATGTGGCTCATGATACCAAGATGATGTAGGGTAGAACCCTAGAGGCCAATCTTTCATGTTTGGAGGGGAATCCTACCAAGAACACGAAGATCACGAGAGGGGAAACGAGGGGAAAACACGAGAAAACACTCAACCAACAAGAATATAGTCACACATGCGCTAGATCATCGAGACATAAAGTGATACAAGATATGAATCCAACAAAGGACGATACATAGGGTAATCGGTTCTTCTCCGAGAGGAGGTCTTGAAGAGGGTCTTCTCCAAGAGGAGGTCTTGAATCCAACGAGGATCTTTTCCGAAGAGGTGTCGGTCCCTCGCGGTGGAGTAGATCCGGATGGATGAGCAAGGCTCTATCTCAAAATATGAGCTATCACAATGCTAACCCTAGAAGAGAGGTGGAGGAGTCATATATATAGGCTAAGGGGTCGAAGGGGTACATGGGCCTCAGCCCAACACGCGCACGCAGGCGGGGTCCGGATGATCTGGGCTCTGTCCGAATGATCCGGGTGACGGTCCGGATGAGTTGATGACGCAGACGGTGGCGGCGTTGGCCCGGATGTCCGGATGGGGGTCCGGATGTCCGGCTGTTGTTCGGATGATCCGGGTGCTCGTCCGGATGATCCGGCTTGAGGGTCCAGCTTCGGGTGTCTTGGGGCGAGTTAGCCGGATTGTCCGGACTGGGGTCCGGATCGTTCGGGCTCTGTCCAGATCATCCGGGCCCTCATCCGGATCATCCGGCCAGCCAAGGACTTGGCGGTTTTCCTCTCCGTCTTCATGCATGTCTTCCGCTTCCGATTCTCCTTGCTTCCTAGCTTCTCCATGGCTAACTCCTTGGTACCTGAGTATGCAAAGTGTCTCCGTTTGAGGTAGTAGCCATGTCTCGTGTGATTCGAAAGAGAATTGTGAGAGGAGTGATGTCACTTCGGTTTCGAGAGCTCTTGCACGTGCTCTAGTCATTGGTCCAAGTGGTGTTGTAGGAGATGTAGATGCGTCCATGGGGATGACCGTGGGATGCTCCGCATCATATGGGCCCCCCTCCGCATAAAATTCTTTATCTGGCTTGCGCTGCAAGACCGGTGCTAGACGGCTGCATGCCTCGCTCATCATGGCCTTCCACACGATGACTCTTGCGCCTTCTGCGATCAAGATGAGGAGACCATGCAACATCTCTTGGCGGGCTGCCCTTTCTCGCGACAAATTTGGCACGAGATCCTCAGCTGCGTTCGTTCCACCGCCGACATCCCGAGCAGAGACACCGATTTCTACGCCTGGTGGGAGACGTCCTGCAATCGCTCGCCATCCCCGGCGCGCAAGGGCCTCGCCTCATTGATCCTTCTCACCGCGTGGTGGCTATGGAACCATCGGAACGCTTGCATATTTGATGGCGAGCAGCGCTCCATCTCCCGGCTCTCCGGCATCATCACAGACGAGGCGCACATGTGGGCCAAGGCTGGCGCCACCGGACTGCACAACATCATTCCCGAGAGATAGCTTTGTAGGCTCTTGGGGCTGAGCATCCCCACGTCTGTTCTGCTCCTAGTTCACTTCCTTGCCTTCTTGTATACATGGCTTAGTGAACTCTTGTAATCCCATGCTATAAAACTCTTCTTTTTTTTGCATGGTAATACATGTCTCATTCATATCATAAAAAACAAAGTACAAGTCACGTAAGAACCGACATGACAAAACCGAAAAGATAGCAGGACATCTCTGAGCTTGACACTAACGCCCGTCACTTGCCTCCGGCACCACCACAGCAGCCACCGAAGAAAAGAATGACGGATCACCTCCTCACCCGAGCTCGACGCGGCTCCATCGTTGATATGCAGCTTTGCGGACCTCCAAGTTGGCTCACCAAAAGTGAAGCCATTGCCGTTGAAAGAATCAGACCGGGACAACACCCCGGACACGCCATCGAACTCCAGATCTGACACCCCACCACGACTAAGACGCTGAAGGAGGAAACCATACCTGCCATCCACGAACCACGAACCCAGCACACGTTCCGTCTTCCAGATGTCGTCGATGCAGACCACAATCTGCATCCGCTCCTGGACTACCTCCCAAGCTCCACGCCGACGCTGGAGCAAACGTTGTCGCAACGACGGAGCCCGAGGACACAGGTCCACCACGAGGATACCGCCGCCGCCACGCCATCCTTGCTTGAACAGACTGATTTCCAGATCCATTCCCAACCATAGGACCGATGACCTCGTCAGGAAATGATCTGAAGAATATTTATTCAGCGTCGTCATCTTCGCCGCCGAAGCAAAGGCGATGAACAACCTAAAAACCTAGACTACGAATGAGTAAAAACGATTCACACGCGTGGATCCGGCGACCCCCCTCACCACCGACGACCGAGGTCGCCGGCGGAGAGGAGCCGCCGGAGAACGGCGTTGGAAGATCTGCCTCTGGCGATGGCTAGGGTTGCAGCGCCAGGTACGAGAAAAAAACGATGTTATAAAACTCTTCTTCTATCACTGCAAAGATACGCATCCTCTGCGTATTCGCGAAAAAGCTAACCGATGCAACCTTTTTATGTTTTGCAGGGAAAAACAAAAACGATGCAAGGGCAGCACACGCCGCCGCTTCCTCCTCCTCACCTTCCCTCCACAGCCACTCCTCCCGGCAAGATGCCCACCATCATCTCCTCCTCCTAGACCTCAGCCGGGCCAGCCATGACCGCCACCGCCGCCGCTTCCCTTTCCCTCCACCTCCGCCTCCGCCCTCCTCCCCATGCCCACCGCAGCCCCCTTCGCCATGCCCCGTTCCTCCTATCCCCTTCCCCGTCCACCCCTTGGCCTCCTCACCACCTTCACGTCGCTAATGGCCGGCTCCCTCCCCCTTGCCGCCCCTCTGTGAAGGCGCGGGTAGGTACCATCGAGGCTCCGAGCCTCGCGCGCCTTGGGGGCGCCGTAGAGACCGACCGCCTCCCCGCCGACGTGCGCGACCGCGCCATGGACGCCGTCGACCACTTGGGCGGCCGCGTCACAATCGGCGACGTCGCCTCCCGCGCCGGCCTGCAGATTGACCAGGCAGAGCGCGCGCTCCAGGCTCTCGCGGCAGACACCGGGGGCTTCCTGGAGGTGCCCCCCGCCCCCGCGGCGCGCGCTACTTCGTGGCTAGCCTTCTTTCCGGCTGCGATCTGAGCGTGGAACTGTTGTGATTTGTGTAGGTTTCGGGGGAAGGGGAGGTGCTGTACGTCTTCCCCGAAGACTACAGGGCGAAGCTCGCCGGCAAGTCATTCAGAATGCGGGTCGAGCCACTGGTCGATAAAGCCAAGGTGTTCCGTAGAGGCAACCGACTGTCTTAATTCATCTGAGCAGGTGCTGATTTTAGTTATGTTTTGCTTCTTTGCAGGAAGCGGGTGCCTATCTGGCGCGGGTGTCTTTTGGGACAGCACTAGTTGCTTCCATTGTGCTTGTATATGCTACCATCATTGCCATTCTCTCAAGCTCGAGGTATGTATGCTATTGCAAGGTAGAGTTTGTGTGCACAGATTACTATATGCTGTACCTCCCAAGATAAGATACACAGTAGATGCCATTATGCCCTTAAGTTTTGAAGATTTTGTCAGCGTTTTTTTGCGCATTATTATTGTATAATTTTCTGTGTTTAGGTACTTAAGCAAGATAATCATTTATCCCCTACCCCCCTTCCAGTGATAGCACTTCCTCTTCTTATAGCAGTGATGAAGATAATCGTGGAAGGCGGCGCAGATCCTATGGCTCTACGATGTTCCTCCCAACAGATTTATTTTGGTAAGTATCCTGTTTTAGTTGGGGATCTGGTAAAATATATAACTTCCCATGTGAATGTAAATCAGTTACGTACAGATTCTTATCATTTTCGATACAATCTCATGTGTTCTCCACCAGGTACTTGGATGCAGGTTCCTCCAGGAGGAGGCGGGTAGAAAAAGATAAGGGGATGAGCTTTATTGAATCTGTAATTTAAACTGGCTTGACATGATTGTTCATTTTGTTTGTGTAATTCTGAGATGCACAGGTGGGATTAAATTGTATATTGTCTAATCAATGTTGTGCAGGTCTTCTCGTTTGTATTTGGGAATGGTGATCCTAATGACGGGCTTGAAGAGAGAAGGTGGAAGATGGTAAAGACTTTTTCAGCATGTAGCTGCTTCTATTTGACGTTCTCCGAACCAGTTACTACTCCCTCCGTCTCATAATATAAGAACGTTTTTAACACTAGTGTAGTGTTAAAAACGTTCTTATATTTTGGGACAGAGGGAGTACTATTTATTAGTTTTTCCAGTAGCAAATTTCAAGTGTCTCGTTCAATAAATTCACAGATTGGGCAGTATATTTCATCGAATGGTGGAGTTGTTACGGCAGAAGAACTGGCACCGTATCTTGATGTACCGGCACCTGCAGAGCAAACCAACTCCAAGGCATATAACTTCTGTTCCAAAGCGCTAATAAGTATTGCTTGTTTCTGTTAGACCTGATTAAGTTTTCAACTCGTTCATTGAATGGTAAATAAATTAAATGTATAGATACGTAATCTCCATCCCATTTGTAACCCAAGTCCTTTATGCTATTGTCACAGTCTACAAGGTGACACTAGAGCCGGCAATTTCTATGCGAATATGTTGACGAACATAATAATGATTATCCATTATGAAAGTACGTTTCATGACGAAATCTAGTAATATTAGTGATTTTATTGGTGATAATAGTTATTTCTCTATAGATGTTCGAACCTAGAAATGTTTGTCTGGTGCATATTCTGAAAGGACATGTGTTGTGAGCAAGAGGTAGTAATTGATTATGATGATACTGCTATTGTGAGGTATTTCCCCATTTATGAATTGAGTTGAATCTCATCTTATTCGTTCTATCTCTTGATACAGGATGATGAATCATTTATTCTTCCAGTTCTTTTACGCTTCCAGGGACATCCTTTAGTTGACGATCAGGTCCACCTCTTCCCTCTCGTATATTTCAGGCTTTGATTAAAGAAAAAGCTTTAACCACATGTCCCTATATCGCTCTTCTCATTCTGACACCTTCAACCTCGTTATTTATTGGACATGACATGCTTGAGATAACTGCCGATGAACTTAAGCCAATGTTTTTAAGGCCAGGCAAGGTTCTGTAGCACCACCTCACCTTTTAAGGGCGTTCTTGATGGTGTAGCTATACCATGTAGGATAATTGGTGACGTGGAAGAGAGAGAGAGAAAAAAGAGAGTCTTGCCTTCTCTTAGCTAAGGATCTCTTATGAAGAAAGATTTGTTCCGAATTATAAGACGTTTCGGATATTTCAATATGGACTACATACGGACTGAAATGAGTGAACGAACACAGTAAATGCATCTACATACATTCGATTTAGAAAAAGTCAGAACATCTTATTATAATTCTGAACGGAGGGAGTATAACACTTGTCCCCATTGCATGCGATATCTTATCTTATTCACACGTTTACTAGTTTTAATTATAACCGTTCCATAATTTTTGGATCTCATAACATTAAATGCTACAAATAACACTAAGAGATGATCCATTGTATAACATGCTTTATTTTCTTCTCTAAATGACGTGGAATACATAATAAAAGACCGCCTTATCATCCACTGTACATGCCCTAAGCGCTTAAAGCATAAAGCGAGGTGACACCTTACACACATAAATACAATGGGGAGTGTCACACCTGCATCTCTCTGAAGATGCAGTGGACAAGGAAGACGCGTGGGCCATCGAGCCTTGTAAGCATGGACCCACGGGCCAGGGCGTGAGTGGATGTATTTAGCCTAGTGGAGACAGCGAGAGGGCATGCGTGTTGTATGAGCTCTCTGAAACTCACCTACCTCTCTCTGCTCTCACCTGTATCTCTCTGTATCGCACCTTCTTCTTTTGTAAGGAAATCAACAAGGCTCCGATCTCTCATCCCCTTCTCTGGTTTTGATCCTCGATCTTCCTGGGTTGTTACAACTGGTATCGGACGCCTTCTGCAGTGCGCTCAAGGAGGAGTTTGGCCCGGATGAATTTGAGCTCGAAATGCACAAGCTGCTGCAGCTTCGTCAGATTGGAACCGTGGCTGAATACCGTCTGGCGTTTGAGACACACATGTACCATCTGCTGGCGTTCGACGCGTCCCTCAGTACCAAATTCTTCGTCACTCAGTTCCTCCTTGGCCTCCGTGATGATCTCAGGGCAGCAGCTCGCCTCCAGTCCCCTTCCAGCATCACTCGCGCATCGGTGCTCGCGCGCATCCAGGAGGAGGAAGCAGACCAACATCGACCACGCGCACGCCTCATTCCGGCAGGGTGGCCACCACCACCACCTTTGGCGATTCCAGCTCGTCCTCCCGGGGCACCTCGCCCGGTGGGAGCAGTTCCAGCAGCTGCCGTTGACAACTTCGCGCGCGAGCGGCAACTGCGCGACCGTCGCCGCGCCCATGGTCTGTGTTTCAAATGCGGCGACAGATACTCACGGGAGCATCGCTGTAAACAGACAACACAGTTGCTCACAATTCAGGTGGGTGATCATGGGGAAGTGCTCACGGATGAAGCTATTCATGCGATGGAACTGCTCGATGAGCCCGCACCAGGAGCAGCCAATCCAGAGTGTTGTGTCATCTCGACGCATGCTGTTTCCGATGGTGAGACGCCGCGCACCATCCGGCTCCGCGCCTTGGTGGGCAACCAGGTTATGCTTCTGTTGGTTGATTCCGGAAGCACGCACAGCTTCATATTGTCGACGTTTGCTGAGCGTATTGCTGCAACAACTACGCCACTACCACCAGTGGAGGTCCGAGTGGCCAATGACGAGCGGCTAACTTGTGACAAGCTCTTTCCCGGCGTCAAGTGGTGGTTGCAAGGGCATACGTTCACGACGGACATGCGCCAGTTACCGCTGGGTGCATACGATGGAGTGCTAGGCATGGATTGGCTGGAACAATTCAGTCCTATGAACTGCCACTGGCTGGAAAAGACACTCACTTTTGAGCACGAAGGCGCCACAGTCACGTTGCAAGGTGTTCGACAGCAGGAAACCCAGTCCTTGGAGATGCTCGAGCCTGACCAATTTCAGAAGTGGCACGCTGGCAATGAAATTTGGTACATGGCTCTTGTTGACAGACTACCAGTACCATCCCGCGAGAGGACCGACAAGTTGCCGGCGGGCATTCAAGCAGTCATTTCTGATTACAGTGATGTGTTTGGAGATCCAAAGAAACTGCCACCACATCGACAATATGATCACGCCATTACTCTGGTGGATGACACGCAACCCACCAATGCTCGACCCTATCGGTACTCCCCTTTGCAGAAGGATGAAATTGAGCGCCAGGTACAAGAAATGCTCGACGCGGGGGTGATCGCACACAGCATGAGCCCCTACGCAGCCCCAGTCCTGCTGGTTAAGAAGGACGGCTCCTGGCGATTCTGTGTTGATTATCGTCGCCTGAATGATATCACCGTGAAGAACCGTTTTCCCCTGCCGATCGTCGATGAGTTGCTTGATGAGCTCGCTGGTGCAACCTATTTCTCCAAGCTTGATTTACGAGCGGGTTACCATCAAATCCGGATGCGGGAAGGTGATGAGGAGAAGACGGCTTTCAAAACCCATCACGGGCACTTTCACTTCCGCGTCATGCCATTTGGCCTGACGAATGCACCGGCAACATTCCAGTGCCTCATGAACCAGATCTTCGCCAAGTACGTACGCAAATTTGTGATCATATTTCTGGATGACATCTTGGTGTTTAGTGAGACATTACAGGAGCACGAGGAGCATCTCAAGCTGGTGTTCGACCTTCTTCGCCAACATGAGCTCTATGCAAAGATGTCAAAGTGTTCATTCGCTTAGGAGAGCATCAGCTACTTGGGCCACATCATCTCGCGCGAGGGTGTCGCCATGGACGCGGAGAAGACCCAGGCCATGCTCAACTGGCCAACGCCGTCCACACCAACCGAGCTGCGGGGTTTTCTGGGCCTCACCGGCTATTACAGAAAATTCGTCGCCCGCTATGGCATCATCGCCAAGCCACTGACCAATCTACTCACCAAGAAGGGCTTCGAGTGGACAGCCCAGGCTCAGACCGCATTTGACCTCCTCAAGCGCACCATGGCCAGCGCCCCAGTGCTCTCACTGCCGGATTTTGCCAAGCCGTTCAGTATTGAGACTGACGCATGTGACACCGGCGTCGGCGCAGTGCTCGTCCAGGAAGGCCACCCTGTGGCATACTTCAGCAAAGCCTTGGGGGTGCGCAATCAGAAGTTGTCAGCTTATGAAAAGGAGTTTTTGGCAGTGATGATGGCCGTGGACAAGTGGCGAGCATACTTGCAGCGAGGTCAGTTCACCATTGTCACAGACAACAAAAGTCTCTGCAACCTTGGCGAACAACAGCTTGAAACTGATCTGCAACGAAAAGCTATGTCAAAACTGGTCGGCCTACAGTTCAAATTTCAGTACCGGCGCGGCATGGACAATGGGGCCGTAGATGCCCTCTCCAGGGTGGGAGCCGCGCTCGACATTGCAGCGCTATCTCTCTGCCAGCCAACCTGGGTTCAGGAAGTGGCAAACTCGTATGCAACCGATGCTGATGCACAAGAGAAGCTGACACGTTTGGCCGTTCACAGCCCAGATGAGGAAGGATTTGAACTATACAAGGGCTTGATCCGTCGCCAAGATAGGCTCTGGATTGGCAGCAATACGGCTCTCCGCACCAAGTTAATCAGCGCCTTGCATGACAGCGCGGTGGGTGGGCATTCAGGGAACACAACCACTTACCAGCGCCTAAAAAAGCGATTCCTCTGGCCCTGCATGAAGCGTGATGTGGAGGATTACGTCAAGCAATGCCTCGTCTGTCAACAGGCTAAACATGAGCATCGTCGACCAGCCGGGCTGCTGGCGCCCTTACCTGTTCCTACGGTGCCATGGCAAGAGCTCACTATGGACTTCGTCGAAGGGCTGCCGAAGTCCGAGGGCCATGATGCAATCATGGTGGTGGTTGACAGGCTGACAAAATTTGCTCACTTCATTCCTCTTCGTCACCCGTTTAACGCCGCGCAGGTGGCTCGTGTCTTCTGGGACAATGTGGTCAAGCTGCATGGTATCCCAAACTCCATCGTCTCCGACCGCGATCGAGTCTTCACAAGCGCGCTTTGGCGGGAGCTGTTCACCACGGCGGGCACCAAATTGCTGTATTCAACGGCGTACCACCTCCAGACGGACGGCCAGAGCGAGCGTGTCAACCAATGCATGGAGATGTACCTTCGATGCGCCATCCATGACGCTCCTCGCCGCTGGCGTCGCTGGCTGCTGACGGCGGAATTCTGGTATAACTCCTCGTTTCACTCATCCATCAATTGTACTCCATTCAAAGCTCTCTATGGGGTCGAGCCCAATCTGGGCGGCATGGCTCTCTGGGACGACAAGGTTGCCCCGGTCCTCGACTCCGAGCATTGGGACTGGGGGGAGCACACTGCTCGTCTCCGCTCGCAAGTTCTTCGTGCACAGCGCCGATTCAAGAAACAAGCCGACCGCAACCGGACCGAGCGCTGCTTCGAGGTGGGGGATTCCGTGATGCTCAAGCTCCAGCCGTACGCGCAATCAACTGTCGTCAACCGGCCGTGTGCCAAATTGGCATTCAAGTTCTACGGACCGTTCAAGATCATCGAGCGCATCGGCAAGCTCGCGTACAAGCTGGAGTTGCCCGTGGACAGCCGCATCCACGACGTCTTCCACGTCTCCCAGTTGAAGCCCTACACTCCCAACTACACGCCCGTGTTCGCCGAGCTGCCTCAACCCCCGGATTTGGCGGCAAGCGACATCGAGCCAGAGGAAATTCTCGAACGGCGGCTGGTCAAGCACGGCAACCACTCCATCGTCCAGCTGCTGATTCGTTGGTCATCTTCGCCGACGAGCACTACATGGGAAGATTACGATACTCTCCGCCTCCGCTTCCCACCTTCAGGAATCTGGCATAATGCACCGGCTGGCCAGGACACAGGCCAACCTGAAGATGACGCGCCTTCTGAAGACGGGGCTCTTTCTGAAGAAGAGGGGCATGTCACACCTGCATCTCTCTGAAGATGCAGTGGACAAGGAAGACGCGTGGGCCATCGAGCCTTGTAAGCATGGACCCACGGGCCAGGGCGTGAGTGGATGTATTTAGCCTAGTGGAGACAGCGAGAGGGCATGCGTGTTGTATGAGCTCTCTGAAACTCACCTATCTCTCCATGCTCTCACCTGTATCTCTCTGTATCGCACCTTCTTCTTTTGCAAGGAAACCAACAAGGCTCCGATCTCTCATCCCCGTCTCTGGTTTTGATCCTCGATCTTCCTGGGTTGTTATAGGGAGGAAGATGAGCTAAGCTCTATCAATGAGATCTATTCTTACCTAACCACAAATCTAGGAGGGGAGGAGTATATAGAGTCTAGCCAACAAAGGGGTAAGTGCGGGAAGGGATACACGGGCCTTTGACCCAGAACTGCATGCAGGCAGGCGACCAAACAATCCGGTTGGGTATGGCCTATCCTGTTCAGTATAGCCTGGACAATCTCGGCCTGGAGCTTTAGCCGACGCAAGCATTGGCATCGGATAGTCCATGGACTTGTCCGGGTAATGTAGAGTGGAACCCTAAGTTAATGATCTTTTCACACTTGGAGTGGGGAAAGAAAGCAAATCAAGAGAAGAATACAAGATTATCACTCAAATAGACAAGATCCAATCACACATATGCTAAATCCGCATACACATAGAGGGATACAAAGGACCAAATCCAACACACGAGGGTAAGAGGAACTAGTTCATCCCAATCGTTGAAGGAGAGAGGTCATGAATCCAAAAGGATCTTCCCCAAGAAGGGGGTCTTGAATCCACTCATGGGATAATCTTGTTGGAGATATGCCCTAGCGGCAATCATGTAGGATGATATTTCCTATGTGTTTATGAATAAAGATTGTCCTTGGACATTATCAATGATGTGTATCAGCAAATACGTGACTTGTTTGTGGGACTATGCATTGTATGATGACCGTCCTAAAAGGTCCCTAGTCGAAAGGGCTGTGTGGATGCGCAACCAACTAGACTAGCATATAACACGGTGGATGGCTTGGTCTCACTAGCCATGGAGCATTGGATTCTAGCCGAATAATATGGACTTGGAATGACCAGATAAGGTCTGAGTCGGAAAAACCCAACTATGAGACGCAGCGATAGGTCATCTGTGAGTCTCTAGTACAACGTTCTATGTCCTAAGACCTGAGCTGCCGCATGTACTTGGGATGGTCACAAACTTGCTTTGGGCCGACCAAACTCTAGTCCGTGACCGAGTAGTTATAAAGGTAGGTTTTGGGTTTGTCCAGACCCATGCTGCGAGACATGGTCGAGCAAGATGGGATTTGCTCCTCCGATCAGGAGAGATATACTCTGGGTCCCTCGTGTGATCTGATCAAGATAAGCATGGCCATGCGACAAGGATTATGAGATAATCCGGTTTGTGGCCGGCATCACTGGAATGCGAAAGAGGTCAGGCTAGCACAAGAATGGCACACTTGCCTTGAGCCCGGCAACATGTATCGTGTGGGAAAGGGAACAAAAGTGTGACATGTTGTGCAGGTTCGCCAATCGACTTCATTGTCTACTTGGTGGCTCGCACGCCTTGCTAGAGGCTGCTACCAGTCGAGCAGGTCGGAAGTCATACGACTTGTGACCAAGCCGACTTGAACCTAAGGGGTCACACGCTTAAGGGAAGGAACCCGTGAGTCCGGAACCGACTCCACGAGTCAGATGTGATCCTACTCGGACTCGGATCCAGGCCGAACAGACTTTGGGCTTTAGGATCCGTGTGAGGCCCAAGTGTTGAGCCCGCGACGGATGCCTATATATAGTGGGGGTGCGGCACACTCATTCGAGTTGATCGCTTTGGCACCGTCATTAGGGCTTTGCAAGTGTTGCAACTAGCCACCTTCACTCGCCGCAGGTTGTGTGATCGGACCTAGTAGTCCGCCGCATGACGTTTCTCTTGCACACGTGGATACTGTTAGATGCGGTGCACTTGCGCTGCTCCGGTGAACCTGTTCGTGGGATCTGATCGGCTACGTGGGAGATCGACGAGGAGGAGACGACTCCGGAGACGCGCTGCCGCAACTTTACTTCCGCTGCACGGCACTGCACATCTAGTGGTAACGATCAGTGATCCATCTCCCGTAGCATGTTCTTGGTTGATCTGCATGTAGAATTTTTTTATATTGCAGCCGATGCCCCTACCGTAGAACCCAACACATTTCACATAGAGGCCTTGGAACTCCACGGGAGTGGTAAGTGGATGAGCAAAACTCAATTTGAAATGAGCTAAACCTTTGCTAACCCTAGCTAGGAGGAGAGGGTCCATATACAGTGTTCCACGGGATGAGAGGGGGAAAGAGTCGCTCTCGGGTGTGCTCGGGCCAGATTTTCGGGCGGGGGCCGGATGTCTGGGGCAGTCGGGCCGGATGTCCGAGTCCTAGGGCTTCGCAGCGGCTGCTGCTGGACTGGGGGCACCGGATATCCGGGCCAGGGGCCGAATGTCTGGCAGCCATAGACTTCAACGGTCTCCTTCATTGTGCTTTATCATCCGTGTACTTGGGACTTGGTCTTCATTCCGAGCATCTTAGGGGTGGTCTTCCTCGTACCTAAGCACACATAGCATTCCGACTTGGGATAGTAGCCATGTCTCACGTGGGTCATACAGAAGCTCATTAAGGAGAGATGTCACCTCGGTCTCGATAACTATTGTATGTGCTTGTGTCATCGGTCCAATTTGCACTCAGGGAGACGAAGATAGGTCCATGGGGATGACCGCAGGATGCTCCGCATCATCCCCCCTCCCCCTGCCCTCGGGAAGATTCGTCCTCAGATCGAAATCCTCATTGCCATGGAAAGGAGATAGATCCTTGATGTTGAAGATGTCGCCCATGTTGTACTTTGTAGGCATTATTGTTGTAGCGTGCGAGCACCTTGAATGGTGCATCGGTTCTAGGTAGTAGCTTGGACTTGCGCTCATTGGGGAAACGGTTTTGCGTAGGTGTAGCCACAGAACATCTTTGCGGGTGAACACCATGGGGTGCTTGTTGATGTTGAGCTTGGTAGCGAGGCGGTGCACTTGGTTCTCGATCGTGCGTCGTGTATATTCATGCACCCTCTTGAGGTAACTTGCTTGTGCACGCGCGTTCATGTTGATGCGCTCTTATAGCATCTCTAGTAGACCCCGTAAAACGCCGACCCGCAAAAATCGTTTACAGTTCGTGAAAATACGGGTTTGCGGGCTGACGAGGGCTGCGGCTGAGCAAACCCCGCGTAGCCGACCCGTAAAACAGAACCGAAACCCCCAGATTAGCCAATTTGACATCGATTCCGACGATTGAGTTTAAATTCAAAGAATAAAACATAGTTCGCGCCCAAATAAAAGCATAGTTTTCTACGACAAACGAAGGACTTATGCAAAAGCAACGACCACGTCCATCATCATCTTGGTTGCTTTTCGCCCATCGTCATGATCTTCACTCCGCACCACCGCCATCGATGCCATCGCCGCCTTTGAGTCCATCACAGGCACTTGTTCCAACTCCGGCACCGAAAGCATCGCCGACCGCATTGAAAGCATCCGCGACACTGGTTCCAACTCTTGATGGGAAAACATCACCGGCACCGAAACACCCATCGGCCGCCGCTAGCATCCTCCTCTTCAAGATGTCTCTCCTTGCCATATCATGCCATTCTTTGGTGATGTCGTCCATGTCATCGCGGTTCAATGTCATGATCCTGTTCTCCTTGGCAAGAAGCTTGGCCATGGCTTTGGTCTCATCGGCAAAGACTCTTCTTTCCTCAATGGCCGCCTTGCGCAACCCCTCATCCTTGAGCAATTGCCACTTCTCTTGCTTCTCTCGTGCCTTCTTCTCGGCCAACTCTTTCTTTGCCTCCAATGTCTTCGCGAACATCAACTCGTTTGATTGCACCATGGCATCTATCTTGTCCCGCAAGCTCGATGCCTCGTGTTCCCTCTTGATCTTCTCCCTTGTCTTCTTCTCTCCATCGGGCTTGTTCAAGTTTCTGGGCCATCATCATCTTCATCATCATCCATCTTCGTAAGTGAACCTCTCTTTGGTGGGGATTCTTTCTCAATCATCTTCCACTTCTCACACTCTTTTAGCAATTCCCAACAATGCTCTAGTTTAAATAATTTGCCTTCGGAAGCTTCCATGTCTTTGCATCTTTGTTGGGCAATTTTGTCCTACAAAATTAAAACAATGTCAAATGATGCAATCACTTCAAATGCTACAAATGATCTGCACAACTTGGGACGTGAAAACGAACTCACATAGTTGGATTCCACGATTCCACTTGGAGGTGCATTGCGAACTTGTTCCAAGCAAGCAGCCCAACGGCTACAAATCGGCTTGAAGGTCCCAATGACCTTGGAGTGATCGAAAGGTGCGTGGAGTCCTATTGGGATACCTTGCCATCATGCAGAAGTATTGATCTTCTATCCTTTGCCAATACCTCTTGGCGGGTTGAGATGTGCCGGTGCACGCATCAAGAGACACCGCACTCCAAGCCTTGATCAAGATTTGGTCTTCGAACAGCGTGTAGTTCTTTGTTCTCGTGCCTTTTTTGCTTGCGCTTGGTCATACACCCCCTCGTCTATCTCCTCCTCATCTTCACCACCGTGACCATCCACGCCACCATCCATTTCATTGTAATCGAAATCAGCGATCGGGGCTTGGTCGATGTCGACGGTGTTGGTGTCCAACAAGTTGACGAACTCGGCAGTGGCATCGTTCGAACCGGCGCCATAGTGAGTGTCATCAGGTCATGAGCTACCGCAATGGCGAAAAGCGAAGCAAGTAGAAGAAATCGAAGAAGCATACCTTCCGGCCATTTCGTCGAACACCTCGCTTGGTGGAAGCAGCACCATTGAAAGGCATTGTCGGGATACCTCTTGCCGGGGCGGAGGGAGAGGATGAAGTCGCCGGCCTTTTTGTAGGAGCCTTCTTGCGCTTCATGCCCGAAACCTTGCCCTTCTTCTCCAGCGGCGGCGGGGCAGATCGCTCAGTGGCGGCGGCGGGGCAGATCGCTCAGTGGCGGCGGCACCGGGCGCGCGTGCCTTCCCGGCGGGGCCAGACGGATTTCCGCCCTGCACGACGATGTTGCCCTGTCGCTTGCGGACAGGCGCGGTGGTGCCTTGAGCGACAACGGGGGCGACATGGCCGGCGATGAGATCTATCGGAAAGGATTGCGTGTGCGCGACATCCACGGTGACGGGGAACGGCTGGCCGGAAATTTTCCTCGCGCCAAATCTCGTTGCGGATAGGGGGCGAGCTCGGGTCGGCCTCCCACCTTGTGAGGTTGAGGGCGAACTTTTGCCGTGCCCGTAAAAAGGTCGCGGCCCGATACGGGGTTTGATCGGGCAACTTTTTTCGCGCGGACCCGTATTTTGGCGGTTATTTTGCGGGTCGGGGCATTATACGAGGTCTGCTAGAGATGGTCTTATAGTGGTAGCGGTAGAGTGTCCAATGGGTACAACGGGTTGAAGTCGTAGACGACCTCGAAGGGGATTTGCCGGTAATAGAATGTCTTGCTCAATTGTAGGCGTACTCGGCGATGGGCAAGCATTCTTCCCACTCCTTGATGTTCTTCTTGATCAACACGCTGAGGAGAGTAGATAGCGTCCGGTTGGTGACCTTCGTTTGGCCATCGGTTTGTGGATGATATGACGATGAGAATAGTAGCTTGATTCCGAACTTGGCGCAAAGCGTCTTCCAAAAGTAGCTAAGGAACTTGACGTCGCGGTCCGACACAAGTCTTAGGCACTCCATGTAATCGCAAGATTTCCCTACAAAAGAGGTTTGCAACATGTGAAACATCGTCTACCTTGTTGCATGGAGTGAAATGCGCCATTTAAAAAAAAGGTCCATAACGACAAATACCAAATCCTTGCCGTTTTGAGTTCGTGGCAAAGCAAGCACAAAATCCATACTAATATCTTCCATGATTGGTACGGAATAGGAAGTGGCATATAAAGGCCATGGGATTGAGCTTTAGACTTAGCTTTGCGGCATGTAGAGCATCGGTTAGTGTACCGTGAGACGTCGCAAAACATCTTTGGCCAAAAGTAGTTCTTGGTGAGCGTGGCGAAGGTCTTGTACGACCGAAGTGTCCCATAAGTTCTCCACCGCGAGCCTCCTGCAAAAGCAACAAACGAAGAGAAGAATCGGGTATACATAGTTTGTTAGTCCGCATAAGATAGCCATTTGGCATAAGGAATTGAAAATGAAACATCATGCGCATACAAGTCTTTAATGTGCTCAAATCCAATAACTTCCAATTCAAGTCGAGTTACTAGCAAGCATGGTAGGAGCTAGGACCCTACCGGGTCTAGGGCGTAGGTTGTAGGGGAAGGAGGGGGCTGGACGTGGCGAAGCTCGCGGTCGCCGGCGGCAAGGCGCCGTCGTGCGCGAGAGGGAGAGGCGGCGGAGGCGCAAGAGGCGGCTAGGGTTAGGTCTCCCGTCTCCCTTCGGGAAGTCGAGCAAATAATGATTGCTTCTTGCTTGATTAGATTGATACATCTCCTCTCCTTATATAGAGAGGTTTACTTGACTCCTAAGCAAACGGTCCTAATAACGATAAGATAATTGGGCTAAGCCCCTAATAACAATAAGATAACTTGGGTCACAACCCACTGGGCTAAGCCCCTAATATGCCGGTCATAACACTTCTCCCCGCCTGCACAAACAGCTCGTCCTCAAGCTGTAAGGTGGGGAAGCGCTTGTTGAACTCCTCGAGGTGATCAACCAGCGTCAAACACCTTCGCGACAGCTGGGGAGGCCAGGTCGGCGGCGACGGCGTCCTCCGGAATGTAGTTTGCAGCCTCCAGGTAGAAGAGTCGCGGGCAGACGTGGCCAGGCGTGTAGGGCTCGTCGCAGTTGAAGCACAACCCTTGGCGGCGACGCTCGAGTAGCTCGGCCGAGGTGAGCCGGTGGAACGGGCGCGCCGCGGTCGCAGCGTGGGGTGCCGCGGAAGCCTGAGCAGGCCAACCCTGCGCGGGAACCTCCGGCCAGGGTAGCGGCCCAGCGGCTCGGGACAATGATGCCTGCTGGATGGCCACCGCGCGGCGCTCGAACGCGCGGGCATAGTACATGGCCGTCTGGAGATCCTGGGGTCCCCGAAGCTCCACGTCCATGCGTATGTGATCCGGAAGTCCACCAACGAAGAGGTCGGCCTGCTGCTGCGCCGTCACGCCCGACGCGTGGCATGCCAGGGCCTGGAAACGGTCGGCGAAGTCTTGAACCGTGGAGGTGAAGGGAAGGCGGCCTCGCTCTGCCAGGCGGCTCCCGCGGATCGGTGGCCCAAAACGAAGGAGGCAGAGCTTGCGGAAGCGCTCCCAAGGGGGCATGCTGCCCTCGTCCTGCTCGAGGGCGTAGTACCAGGTCTGTGCTGCGCCGTGGAGGTGGTAGGAGGCGAGCCAAGTACGCTCCGAGGCGAGGGTGCGTTGCCCGCGAAAGAACTGCTCGCACGGGTTGAGCCAGTTGAGGGGGTCCTCCGTGCCGTCATAGGTGGCGAAGTCCAGTTTGGCAAACTGCGGCGATGTCTAAGTCGGAGCGCCGTGGCCGACTGGCTCGGAGGTGCGAAGCAGCGAGGAGTGGGGCGCCTGGTCAGCATGACCGCGGCCCGAGAAGTGCCCCGCCGAGTCGAAGGGGTCGCCAAACTGAAGAGTGGGTGCTGGCGGTTCTCCCGTCGACGTGTAGACGGGTGGCGGCGATGATCCGGTTAACCAAGCCGGTATGGGGGACGGCGACGGTGGGAAGCGCACGTGCTGGATCGGGACGCCGGTCTGCGTGGGTGACCCGGGCCCCGTGCTGGGCGGTGGCGGGGCCGGCAGCTGTGGCTGCGGCGCCACGGACCCGGGTGGTGTGGTCGGTGCAGCGAGGGTCGGGGCCGGCCACTGTGGCCAGGGAGGCACGGCAGCGGCCGTCGATGGGCCCGACAGCTGGAGTTGCGGCTGCCCGGACCCGGGAGGCGTCGGGGGCGCGGCGATCGCTGGGGCCGGCCACTGTGGCCAGTGGGGGGCGACGACGGGCGGCGGCTGACCGGGCCAGTGGTGGTGTAGAGGCCCGATCGGCCCGGTGGGGGCCGCGTACCAGGGCAGCGCGGACGGACCGGTCGTGGCGGCCGGCGGCAGGGCGGCGGCTGCCCGTAAGGCTCGGCGAGGTAGAGGTGGATGCCCTGGACGGCGATGACGAGGTCATTAAGGATGCCGGTGATCTCCGCCTGGGAGTAGACGGCGGCTTGCGTCGCGGGGAGGGGCGGCGACTGGCCGGTGGAGGCCCCCGCGGTGGAGTCGATCGGCGCGGTGGAAAGCGCTAGCGGCGCGGTGGAGAGCAGCACTGTGGAGGGTGTCGGTGGTGGATAGCGGCGCGGTGGGCAGCGGCGGGGTGGGTGGTGGAGCAGACATGATCGGACCCAAGCTACCTGATACCAAATTGGTAGGAGCTAGGACCCTACCGGGTCTAGGGCGTAGGTTGTAGGGGAAGGAGGGGGCTGGACGTGGCGAAGCTCGCGGTCGCCGGCGGCAAGGCGCCGTCGTGCGCGAGAGGGAGAGGCGGCGGCGGCGCAAGAGGCGGGCTAGGGTTAGGTCTCCCGGCTCCCTTCGGGAAGCCGAGCAAATAATGATTGCTTCTTGCTTGATTAGATCGATACATCTCTTCTCCTTATATAGAGAGGTTTACTTGACTCCTAAGCGAACGATCCTAATAACGATAAGATAATTGGGCTAAGCCCCTAATAACAATAAGATAACTTGGGTCACATCCCACTGGGCTAAGCTCCTAATATGCCGGTCATAACAAAGCATTTGCGGGAAAGAGCATCTGCCACTACATTTTCCTTACCTTTGATATACTTGATAACATAAGGAGAAGACTCGATGAACTCACTCCATTTGGCATATGCCGCTTATTGAATTTTGTTTGACCCTTAAGGTATTTAAGCGTCTCATGATCCCTATGGATGACAAATTCA
This sequence comes from Triticum aestivum, assembly GCF_018294505.1. Lineage (NCBI taxonomy): Eukaryota > Viridiplantae > Streptophyta > Magnoliopsida > Poales > Poaceae > Triticum > Triticum aestivum. The sequence continues at coordinate 346,254,368 of NC_057810.1, forward strand.
CGAGTGCGAAGATAATGTTCCCACACATGCAAGACTCTCACTAAAGCATATAACTCCTTGTCATAAAGGGGGTAATTAAGTTGGGCTCCGGGAAGTTTCTTGTTAAAGTATGCGATAGGGCGCTTCTCTTGCATTAACACGCCACCTATGCCATTACCACTAGCGTCGCAATGCACTTCAAAAGTTCTATCAAAATTTGATAATGCAAGTCATGGAGCATGTGTAAGCAAGTTTTTAAGCTCATGAAATGCGGTGTCTTGAGAAGGTCCCCAAACAAATGGTACATTTTTCTTGCTCAATGCGTGCAATGTTAATAGTGCTAAAATCCTTAGCAAATTGATGATAGAATCCGGCTAGGCCAAGAAAACTACACACTTATTGCAAATTGGTTGGTTGTGGCTAAGTTTTAGTAGTGTCAATTTTAGATCCATCAATTTGAACACCCTTAGAGGACACAACGAAGCCCAAGAAAATAAGCTTATCAACACCAAAAGTGCATTTTTCCTTGTTAGCATAAAGTCGCTCGTTTCTAAGAACTTGCAAGACGTCCCTAAGATGTTTGACATGATCTTAAGAGATTGACTGAACACAAGTATGTCATCAAAGTATACCACAACACAAATTCCAATATATTTGCTAAGAACATAGTGCATCACACACATAAAAGTGCTAGGTGCTTGAGATAAGCCCATAGACATGACTAACCATTCATACAAGCCAAGTTTGGTATTAAAAGCCGTTTTCCATTCGTCACCCTCTTGCATGCGAATTTGATAGTAGTCACTTTTAAGGTTAATTTTTAAGAAATTGGTTGGAATGGGGTGTCTATACCGAACGGTGATAGTATTGATGAGACGGCAATCGGAACACATCCGAAAACTACCATCTTTCTTAGGCACAAGAATAACCGAAATGGCACATGGATTTAAGCTCTCGCGTACACACCCGTTTTCCATGAAATGTTGTACTTGCCTTTGTATCTCTTTGGTCTCGTCGGGCTTGACGTGGTACGGTGCCTTGTTCGGTAAAGGTGCGCCGGGGATGAGGTCGATGTGGTGTTTGATTCTTCGAAGTGGAGGAAGTCTTGGAGGTAGCTCATCGAGGTAGACGTCCGCGAATTCCTGCAATAGATGAGACAAAACCAAAGGAAGATGTTGTGAAGTATTACTCCGCACCACTTCATCTTTCCACACAAGTACAAAGTGAAGAACACTCGGTGGGCTCTCACTCACATCCCTCATGTCTCTTTTGGTGGCTAAAAGCACTAGGTTTTTCTTGTCGCTCATCGTGGAGTCACTCAATTTTGGCTTGTGACGCATACTCTTTTTGGTGGTTCGCTCGCTCACTAGTCTCTCCATGATGGGTTGAAGCTTGTCGGTGATTACTTGACTTGGCGACATGGGTCGAAGCACGTACTCCTTGCTTTCATCTTGAAACTATAGTGATTGGTCGTCCGTCTGTTGTGGATGACGCTGCGGTCGAATTGCCAAGGTCTTCCTAGGAGGAGATGGCATACGGACATGGGAACCACATCACACTCCAATGTGTCTTCGTATGCGCCAATATTGAAGGACACTTGAACGGTATGCTCCACTTGAATGGTGCCGGAGTCACTTAACCATTGGACCTTGTAGGGGTGAGGGTGCTTCTTCTTGGTCAATTGTAGCTTGGAGCATAACTCGTCGCTTGCCAAATTGTGGCATCTAATGCCGTTGATGATGACCTTGACGGAACGTCCATTGATGCTCGCTTTGGTATGAAAGATGTGGCATCGTCGGTCTTCATCTTGTTGGTGTTGAAGTGTCAAGACCTTGGAGACAACTAGAGCGGGGCTCGAATCATTGTCACAAGACTTGAGCGTCTTCATTTTCGTTCACTTGACGGTGCATGGCCACGTGCTCAAGTGCTTCCATTTCTTCTTCGCTCATGGAGTCGTAGGTATTGTCATCATTGGCATCATGGTGCGCCGAGTGTGACATTGGTATGTCTTCTGGCCACGGCCTTGGCAAGTGAAGCATTGGATGGAACTTGTCTTGGCAGTTTCATCCGTTGGAGCAGTTCATGATGAAGCTCTTGGCATATAGGGGCTGTTTGGTTGCTACCCTGAGTCAAATTTGCCTGACCTGAAGGTTTCCTGAGACGCGCCTGAACCCTGTTTGGTTGGTGTCCTGAGCCACCAAGTTGTAGCCTGGCCTGTAAAAGCTGACTGAAGCAATTAGCCAGACCTGGCCACCGGCAACGTAGTTAGCCTGAGTCAGGCCTCCTATTTCTTACGCCTGACTCTGCCTGCCCCAATGCCTGACATTAAAATAATATTTCTTTGAGATAGACCAAATGGGTGTGAAGTTATTTATTCACTAACTGTACTGGAACATGGTGGCATAGCTCAGGCGCAAACCAAACAGCACATCTCTTCGGCTGCCTGGTCAGGCTACCTTCACTCTGATTTTCAGGCTACCTTCAGGCTCCACATTTTCTCAGGCATACAACTCAGGGCAGCAACCAAACAGCCCCATACTCCCTCCGTTCCAAATTACTCGTCGTGGTTTTAGTTCAAAATTTGAACTAAAACCACGACGAGTAATTTGGAACGGAGGGAGTAGTTGCTTGTATGAGGATGACTCGAAGATGTCAACGGTTTCTTGTAGCTTGACTTGTCACCGGTGTTTGGTGAAGCTTTAGTCGAGGTAGAAGGTGTCGTAGTCGTTGAAGCTTGAGTGTATGATGTAGAGGCCTTGGAAGAGTACTTGAAGTACGTGAAGTCATCTTGTACTTGTCGCTCCGCCTTGGTCGCTTGATGTACTAGCTCGAGGAGGTTTGTGTAAGGATGGAATCGTCGATTTTCTTGATAGGATGGTTGAGTCCATTCAAGAAGCATGCCATAGTTTGGTAGTGGTCTTCAACCGACTTTGTGCCTTGCTTGAGGATTGCGACTTCTTGAAGAGATCACGGCTATAGTGTGTAGGCACAAAACGAGCTCTCATGACCTCCTTCATTTGATTCCAAGTCGTGATGGGTGGATTGCCTTTCTCGCGGTGTCGCTCGATGACTTGTTCCCACCAAATGAGAACATTGTCTCGGAACTCAAGGGATGCCATGGCGATCTTATTTTCCTCTTCATAATTGTGAAGACGGAATATCTTGTCGACCTTAAATGCCCATGAGAGGTAGTCTTTGGGATCAGTGCTTCCGGAGAACTTAGGCATGTTGAACTTGAGCTTGCTGTAGCGTTGCTCCTCATTGTGTTGGGGACGATGGTGATGTCGCTCTTGTCGTGGAGGTGGGTTTTCAACCGCTTGCTCCTCGTGCTCCGCTTGATTATCTTGGCGTTGAGGGCGTGGGATACATGCTCCGTTCCTCATTTCTTGGCGCTCCTCAAGACGTGTGGCTTCCTCTTGTCGCTCCCGTCAGAGGGCTTCTTCTTCGCGCGTACGGCGGTTGCGCTCTTGCACGGGGCGCGTGTCTTCGCGTAGAGCACGTTGAGCTTCAAGTGCTTGTTCCTCATGGCGTTGTTGTTCTTGTCGGAGAGCGTCCCCGTCTTGCTCTTCTTGGAGTTCGCATTGTCGAGCTTGCTCTTGGTTAATGGCGTCTTGTTCTTGGCGACGATGTCGTTCGCGCTCTCGAAGGTGGTCTTGTAAACCATTGCCATGGAATGGATTTTGCAAAGCTTGATGATCTTGGTAGTCGTATCGAACATGAGAATGAGCTTGTGGTAGACTTGCATCCGAAGAGGTGTCCGATGAGTGTCGGCTTGAGTGGTGTCGTCTTGATGATGACGACGTCGAGGAAGCACGGTTGACCATCATGGCATGAAGGTCTTCCATTTGAGTTGATAGCTTGGCGTCAAGGTAGTCCTGTGTTCTTGCTTCGGATTGTCGCATGTCGGTGGCGAGTTGTTCAATGTGGTCGCCCAAAGCTTCATTCGCTTGATGCAAGGCTCGTTGAGCGCCAAAGAGTTGAACCTTGGTGATGTAGTCGTTTGGTGCGTCTTACTCATCGAAGAGTGGGTTCGAAGAAGTGCTTGGCCTATCTATCATTCTCAAGCAAAATGTGAGCGGAAGAAAGGAAATAACTAGGCCAAATGTACCTTATCCAATGTTGGAGATGGATCAATGATCACCCGACATGGTATTATGGAAGTAGCACAATTGGTACCGGATCTTGTCAATCTCACACCTACACAAGTAAAGCCTTTGGAGTAGCTTGGTGAGGATAGTGGCACAAAATTTATGCAATTGTGAGCAAGATTCAATAATGTTGAAAGAGATTCACAAATTCGCAAGTGAAACAAGCAGACCAATAGCAATGAGGGGCACACGGACACGGAAACACACACACGGATAGATAAGTGGGGTTGTGCAACCAAGGAATGAGCACAAAATGTGGAATCCATGAAAAATGCTCTTGTTGCACAACTCTAGAGAGACGTAGCATGATTGCTCAATAGGCGGATACGAAACTTGTGCAGAAAAACCTATGAGAGACAAAACGTAACGACTTCCTATCCCGATTATGCTACGTATGTATGTTCCCGGTGTTTCTCTAACGATGCTCAAGTATGACTATTTGGTATGCAATGTGGCGATGCTATGGCTATTGCTTACAAACTCTTTGTTTTCCTTCTTCTTTTGCTTAAAAGCTTTTCTCACTTTTGATATTTTCCTTTGGCCACTTGCGCAAAATGCTCGAACCAAGATAGCAATTATGTATATGCGGGAACAATTTATGACACAAGAGTTGATACGATGATATATACACACTATGGATATATGCACACTATGATAGCTATGTGGAACGTGTATCACTGAAGTTCACAAGTAGCGTTACCTGGCAATACTTGACGGCTAGTCTCGGTAGGAAACGCGAAATTGGCTCGGGGTTAACAATGCAATGGCAAGGGAGATGTACTATGATTATTGTCGAGGGAAGCTAGATCCGCCTGCAACACTTCAACTCCATGGATCAAAATCAACAAAACATCACCAACCAACAAATCACAAAAAAATTCGGTATGGCTATTTTAGTGGGGATTTTTGAAATTAGGCGAAAACAAACAAAATCGGGGCTAGAAAGTGGAGGGGTAGGGACTCGAAGATGTGAATCAACCTATGCTATGATCCAAGATGATGTAGGGTGGAACCCTAAGTCCATGATCTTTTCACACTTGGAGGGGGGAAAGAGAGGAAATCAAGAGAAGAACACAAGATGAGCACTTAAATAGACAAGATCCAATCAGGCATATGCTAATTCCACATACACAAAGGGAAATCCAACACAAGAGGGTAAAAGAGGAACTAGTTCATCCCAATCTTTGAAGGAGAGAGGTCTTGAATCCAAAAGGATATTCCCTAAGGGGTCTTGAATCCACTCATGGGATCATCTCACATGGAGGCCTTGAACTCCATGGGAGTGGCAAGTGGATGAGCAAAACTCAATCTCAAATGAGCTAAACCTTTGCTAACCCTAGTTAGGAGGAGGAGAGGGTCTATATATAGTGTTCCATGAGATGAGAGGGGAAAGAGGGGATACATGGGCCTCTGGCCCGGTTAAGCACTGGCAGGTGTCGGATGTCCGGGCTGGGGGCCGGATGTTCGGCGGCTCGCATATACATATAAATGATGCAGGTATACATATAAATGATGTATGCATATCATTACTATTCTCTTACTCAGCTGCTATACATATAAATGATGCAGGTATGGGCCCTTTGGGCCATAGCGCGCACACACACACACACCACAGCCCAACATATACCATCCTCGAAAGTAGCGAGTTGACACACGTAAATGAGATGATTGACCTTTGTTTTGATGGTACGAGTGTCACTTGTTGAAGCTCTTGACATGGTTATGACCCTAGGATGCCCTACAGTAAGGAAGACGACACAGATCGGAGACGTGGACGGATGATCTTCACTCGAGTCGCCGACCACTGCCAAAGGTCCGGAGAGGAGAGAGAGCCCTCCTTCTCAGGCGTGCACTGTGGACCGATTCGGTTCTCTCACTCCCTCCTATTACTAGTGCGTGTGAGCCGTGTATTTCCCATGCTGGTTGGTGTCCAATTTGGTCGAAGGTGCTGCTCTACGCGCCTAGGATGCTGCAAATGCTTCAGTGCCGAGCTCGACGCTGCCAAAGGCGAGCTCGACACCATGTTGTCGGAGGGTGCCCTCCGACGCTTTAGGGACGCCTTAAAAACAATTACTTAAACACAAGTTGCTTGAATTGATCATACTATGAAATGCCAAATACGTTTAAAAATATAATCATTCTTCTATGTAGGGAAACATTCTTTATCGATTCCCATCGCTGCAACGCACTGCTTCCTCGAAAGGAGGTGGGAGTAGGGAATATGTTGGTACAAGATGGTCTACAATGTCGAGTGGCGTTGAAAAGTTTATGGAAGAGAAACCATGGGAATTCAGGTTGCTACTCACCGTTAGTCATGTGAAGCATTATTCTCTGAATTAAATTCTTGTTATTTCACCCTGAACTTGTATAATTAGCATATTTGTGTTTCAAAGTTTATCTTGGAATGGTGTCTCACATTACACAATGAACTGCATTGGACTCCAGACCTAGAGATAACAATTGTTTGTGTTTTAGTTTGACACACTAGAGGGTATTTGTTATCACTCATGAGCTCTAAATTGTCAATCTTGAAATCTGAACTATTCCTGTGGCCTTGCTGCTGTTTTCGTATTCTAATCTGGTTATTTTACAGTAAAGCAAATGCATTAGAGAGGGCAATGGTTGCTGGTTTGGGAGGACTCAATCTTTTTGGCGTCATAATTCTGGGAAACTTACTGAAGTACGAATTATAATTCTTCCTTCAAAGTATCATTTTGTTTAATTGAATTTTCTTCTACTAAATTAATATTAATTGTGAAGGCAAATGACAATGACACCTGGTGGGCTTATCTCATTTGCTGCGCAGTTATTTCCCTTGCTTCAGGTATAACTGAACTTATTTCTTTATAAATGGGTTGATGCCATTCCTTTTGGGTGTGTTTGGTAGGTTTTATGAGTAAGATATTCCCACTGATACAAGAGTTCAGTTGTTTGGTAGCATGTTCGAGCCGTGCAAGCCATGCCCACCTTGTACCGCAAAGGCCTGATAGCCATGACCACCACAAAACCCAAGCAACCACCCAGTTCCCTGCACGAGCGTGGCCCACCCCATCGGGCAACATCTCTCTCCCTCCCCTGCTGCCCCCTCCCCGCCGCCACCTCTCACTAGCAATATCCCAAAAATGGAGCTCCTCCAGAAAGTAACCTGACTTTGTGTAGCTGACATGTTGGCCAGCTTGTGGGTCACACATGTCAGCCACCCTCAAGTCCGGTGACTTGAAGTCAGAGAATCCTAGTTCAGCCACATCGCACCCGCCCAGCGAAAACGAGATCCTCTCACATAGAAAAAGGTATGTCAGAGACGCATAGGACCTTTCATGCGCCATTCGATGGCACGGAGCAATTGCTTGCAGAAATAGAGCCCTGCGGTCAGACAGTGATGCAACACTCGTTTGTGCCTTCGGCGGCGGCACGATCTCGACGGCGTGGTGCAGCCTAGAAATAGAGAGCCCTGCTGTCAGACAATGACGCGACGCGGCGGCGCATGGTGCAGCCATGGCAGCGGCGCCACACGCCTCCTTCACCGGAGCTGACATTGCCCCATATCAGGTCATTCTAGTGGTCCTTGTCGCAGAACACTTGCTTGGTGTGTAGGATGCCGATGTGGGTTGTGGACCTTGCTGCCCTACCTGTGCGGGAACACGATGGAGTTGCCCGGCGAGGAGCTTCTTCTGGTTCACGAAGTTTCTCCTCTCATGCACCAACGCGGGGTAGGTGTGATGGAACATGAAGTCGTCTGCGTGGATGTCCTTGAGATGTTCTGCACATGAGGCTCCTCATGGTGGTCCGTTGCCGGGAAGATAGTCTCTGCGCAGAACCGCAACATCGAGAAGCACCCACGTCCACCACCGAGGCTAGGGCTGGTCGACCTGCAGCCAGGCTTCGTTGGCGGTGTCACCCACGTCCACCATCGGGCTGCAAGGGACAAGCACCAGACCCACACTGCGGACGGGTCGACGACGTCCGTTGCTTGCTCCACGTGGTAGACGGCGGCGCTCGTAGGCAGGACGGGGTACATCCTACCTGAACAGGCGGCAGGCCAACCACAATTGATCCATGGTTCCAGCCAGCTGCTCACTGCTCGCCGGGCACGACAACTCTATGGACGTGAGCATCTCTTTCCTTCCCTTGCAACCCTAGACTCGCGTGAACGTGCGTATACATTGCAGAGCTCGCCTGGTCGCAGAACCCCATGGCTACACCACGCTGTCGAGGTCTCGCCGTCGTGCGAGGCACCAAGCGAGCACCACGTCCTTGTCTAGGCCGATTGTTGGACTCCGTTTCTACGGCCGTTTGCTCCCTGCCGTTGGATGACGACATGGACGGTCCTATATGTCGGACATCCCTTTGACGTAGTTTCCTCTATGTTAGAGGATCTCGTTCCGCCCCACCGTCCGTTTGCCTCTAGCTCCTTGGCTGTTGACCCCTGCTCATGCTCCTCCGGATGCCATCATGTGCTCCAACTCCTCCGAGTGCGACCTCCTCTAGCCATCCCTTGGTGAAGCTCCTCAAGCTCCTCCGTCTGCCGTTCCCTGCTCAAGCTCCTCCGGCTGCCTTTCCCTGCTCAAGCTCCTCCTGCTGCCGTTCTCTGCTTCATCTCCTCCGACACTAGCGCCTCTAGCCATCGTGCTCCTCCCTCGTCTACCTCACCTGTATGACGCTGTTGGTTTTTCTCCAGCACCAACAAGAAGGGAGCATGAAGTCTACCTGCCCGTGGGTTCTGCGCTGCCTCTCCTTTTCCGTTCTTGGTCTCGATCTCTATGTGGGAGCGGGCTCACCACAATCCATGGGTATTTAAATGAATACCCAAATTTTGTGGAAGACATTAATATGTACTTCTCTATGTAATTAGAAAACAAAGAGAAATAACAACATGATCTAGTTTTAGCTTAGCTGGTTCTGACTCATAAGGTGACAAAATAAGCGATCAGGAGTTCAATACCTGCTACTAGCACTTTATTGCTTGTATTTTTTTTTTGAGGTGATTTATTTTGATCAGCATTTCCCCCTTTTGTTCTATAGTCGTAGCAATTGTTCCTATGTTTCTTAAGCGGAAGATCATTTGCCTTCTAATACTAGCACTTTTTTGCTTCTATTTTTTTTTTTGGTAAATATCATGAGCATTTTACCATTATCTATACCAATATAAAAAGAGCGAGTTGTGGAGATCCAACAAATCTCGCCCGTTCAACTACATCTATCCAATGTTCTACATCGCTCCGGTGTTTAGCATTAAACATGTTTAGCACCTTCCACTAATTAATATGAGGCCTAATATCGACGTCAACATTAATCAAGTAGTTATATCCTACCTACTATTAATATGCAATTAATATCTTGCCTAATATTAATGTATAATCTAATTAATATTTTGCCTAATATTAACGCGCATTGCACATACACAATTACTAGTATTCTATATATATCTTAGCAATTGTTTCTATGTTTCTTGAGCATAAGATCATTTGTCTTATAAAGTGTGCGCTTACCTGGCCAAAAATCCAATTGCACCTATATGGCTAATTTTTCTTGACAAGATATTATTTTCACAGTAAAAAAATGTTTGAGGTATATTCTTTATAGATTTTGCAAAAGTAAAGTTTTTAGACGAAACTATCATTTTGGTGCCAAAATCCGCTTTTTGATTAATTTTCTTTTTAAAATACTATTTGAATACCGATATCCAAAATCTTGGGCCCACCCCTATCTCTATGCAGGCAGCAAGAAACTTCCAGATCTCTCCCTCTCCCTCCATTCTTCTTGATTGTTGGGCGAATCCGTATCTTTGTCGAATCTGTATCTTTTTTTTTGTTCTCCTTCGTGTGTTATGATCGAAGAGCAACAACATATAACTTTAATTAATTGGGGAGGACTGAGGAGCGAGGACAATATATAGGCATTGCTTTGGAGAAAAGATGTTCAATGTTCAATGAATATTTACAGAAATAGCTGGCAATCTATAATTTATTTGCATTCTAAATGAATCGCATACTGTGGAGAATCAGTATGTTCAGTTCTGCAGTATATTACAGACATTCAGGCGACAGTGCTTAGATCGTACTATATTACTGTACATCAAGATGACACTATATTTTATTATCCAGAAACAGTGACAGTGTTTGTATGCTGCTAATTTGTACTTGTGTTGAGGGATGATGATCTCCTCCTAGTGAGGGTTTAGTCTAATGGTTTTGATACTTCTGAAATTTGAATCTATACCTCCCAGACTTTTGATGTGAATTTTACACTTTGCAAGAATTTGCAGAGCAATGTTGACGAATCTAAATCCAAGTCTGTGCAACATAGATTGTTCTGCAATATGTTTTTCTTGTTAAGATCTTGTCTTTGTTCAAGTATTTCTGATATATTTGTTTCGCGCTAAAATCTTACTAGAATTGTGTACCAAGTCCAAGAGATACACCCTACCAAACAAACTCTTGCCTCAGCATGCCTCAACAAATAACATCTTATCTCAGCATGTCTCAGTTGATACCGGCTACCAAACACATCAGGTTGTATACTCTCAGCATGTCTCAGAGGAGAATAGCCATGTCAGGGTGATACCAGCTACCAAACGCACCCCTTCATTACTCATTGTACAAGGCATATAGGGGGGGGGGGGGGGGGGGGGGGGCAGCCCCAGTGCATGTAGCTCCCGCTTGCGCAGGGTCTGGGGAAGGGTCCGACCACTTTGGGTCTATTGTACGCAGCCTTTCATTGTACAAGGCATATGCTGAAAGAAATCACGAGCCCTTTCTCTTTTCTGAATGGCATTTCTGACTTCTGTATGTGTATGTAGCAAACTGTTGATTTCTAAATTATGTGTTAAACATATGATGAATATTATTGATGACATACTGATGACTATTACTCCCTCCTTTCCGGTTTATAGGGCTCATCTAAATTTTTTTGTTTTTCCATTTTATAAGTCTCAGTTCTACTACTCATCATCACATGTTCAGATTTCAAGATGCATTAAATCACTGCATGCAAGGATCAAGAAAAAACTAATCAATGCATGTTGAAGTTTTTGGTCGTTTAATGGTCATGCATGCATGCATTGTAATTAAAAGTGTAGTAATTAATTATTTTTGCAAACTATGAAATTTATTCCACCACTCACCATCTACCTTGGTTGGAGAGATTTACAAATTGAGCCCTATAAACCGGAAAGGAGGTAGTATTAATGATTACTGATTATTCATTCATTCTTAAACCATGTGACCATTTGTAGATATATGCTGGCTCCTTTTTTGCAATACCATTATTTAGATGGTTGCTGCTACGCAAGACCAACAATGACATTGCAAGGAGGAACAAGGCTAGAGAAGAGAGAGCCCAGGAACTTTTGTCGCCAGAACCTTCTCTCAGAAGAAAGGTAAGAACGATTAGGCTGCGTTTGGCATTGCGGTGGGTTCTCACAATCCCGTTTGCCCCACCCTTGTTTGACCATTTTTGCCTACTTTCATGCCTAAATTTACGCAGCAGATTATAGTATAAGCATAACACAGCACAGTTCAGCAACCGCAGATTGAGCCTTAAAAGTGTATAGCTTTCTGTTTTACTTAACTAAAAATTTCTAAAGTCCAGCAAACTTTAGCTCAACAGAAGTTATGTGGTTGCTGTTTACACACAAATGACATGTTTGGAGAAAGCCGCGTATATTCCAGAGCATTTCGCTTTGAACCTGATAGGCCGAAATTTGAATGACGTCGGTTGTTTACTCCCAGGTTCCCATGCATCATAAAGTTCTAAAAGAGTGCCACTTTTGACGGGCTAAACTAACAACAGCAAATAGAATTATTATGCAACTTGATCATCTCTTTCAACAGCTACAGGCTCCAGCAATGAGTGGCTATTGTTGGTATAAAGTGAAAATACATTGCAATCATGATAGTATTGCGTATATATATATATTCTTGTAGCATGCTTCATTATTACTCCCTCCGTCCCACAATATAAGAGCGTTTTTTTATACTAGTGTAGTGTAAAAAATGCTCTTATATTACAAGACGGAGGGAGTAGTTAGTATTATCAATCGGAGTTGTTTGTCATCTTGTCATCAAATTGCCTTGCTAGGTTGACTTATTGATTTCTAGCAACTTACACACTAGTTTTTTGTTGATCGGCATAAATTTAGCTAGTGATCTCTGGCTTTTCAGTTGCTCAGTGCACGCGACATGGCTCAGCGGAAGGTGATTACACCAGGGGAGATTGTCTACACAACCGAAAAGGATCTATTGGATCAGGAATATGAAGTTAGGGAGTGGGAAAGGCGATTTAAGAAACTTGAGTCAGACTGATGGTAATGATGGATAGTACTTGAGATTCATATTATATATGGATGGTCCTTTTGTCGTCTGGCTTGCTGATCATTCTTGGATGGAGGATAGATCTGACCGAACCATTCAACCAAGTGGGCAGAATGCCTAGATGAGAGACTGGATGGTTCTTAGGCCCACTGATGTGCTGTGAAGTTTTTGCCGAAGCAGTCTTTAATACTACCATTCATCAAAGGTATTGCTGCTGCTGTACATATCTGTAACATTTAGTCTATACACATGTATATATAGTTGTAGATCAATGAGCGGAAGGAGGGAATTCTAATTCAGAACTAGGGAATTGAAATCCAGAACTGAACACCGGAACAGTAGGACATGTAAAGGATAATGCCCACCCATTAAACTGTTGTCTCAGATTGGGTATTCTGGATCTAGATTGATGACACTGGTGTTGAAGTCTAATTCCATGATATATGCATGAGAGAATTCCACTCCTCAACTCTAAACCTACCACATGGTTTTAAGATTCAACCCTGAATGGAAAACCGGTTATGGCACGCCTTCAACTCTTGGTACTGGTTAAATTACAGCCCCATGATGATTGGCAAGTGGTTTTTGCTCACATGGCATCATGTTGACAAGTGAAAGATGATATGGCATATAAATCGGCAAAAAAATCTAAACGAAGTTGGTGGTGCCATGTGCCATACATAAAACCACCTTCCTAGTATTTTTTGTACTAAGTGACCCTTCGTGATTTTTTTTAACAATTGAAGTCGCTTGACGCAAGTATACACTTGTTCATATGAAAGCATGCATATACACCCTACCCCTATGAAAGCACACACACATACCCTACCCCTATGAGCACCTTTGAGAAACTGAGTTGGCACATTATCTTGAGATTGATGAAGTTGTTGCCACAACTGAGCTGGCACATTATCTTGAGATTGATGAAGTTGCCGTCACAGACACTTTCGTAGTTGACAGAAATGTTTCCTCCCACTGAATGTACATTGCTGGAAGGTTTGAAATAAATCTGGGAAAATACGAGCATCAATGTCAAAGTCTAAGAGCATCTTCAATAGATGATGCAAATTTTTTAGAAATGAGAACTAGGTGATGTAAAATCTACATTGAAAGTGCAATTTAAAAAAAGGGCAACCTGGTGCATGTAGCTCTCGCTTGCGCAGGGTTCAGGGAAGGGTCCGACCACTTTGGGTCTATAGTATGCAGCCTTTCCCTATATTTCTGTAAGAGGCTGTTTCCAGGACTTGAACCCATGACCTCATGGTCACAAGGCAGCAGCTTTACCATTGCACCAAGGCTCCCCTCCAAAAAAGGGGCAACTCTAGCAAATGCATATTGGTGATGTAAAAGTGCAACTCTAATAGATGATGCAAAGTGAAGATGTAAAATCGGTCGACGGCCGCGCGGCTGACTGTACAACCACATTTGAACATTTAAATAGTAATAAATTTTAGATTTCTATCAACAAAAGTGCATTATATCAATACAACAACAACAACAACAAAGCCTTTAGTCCCAAACAAGTTGGGGTAGGCTAGAGGTGAAACCCATAAGATCTCGCAACCAACTCATGGCTCTGGCACATGGATAGCAAGCTTCCACGCACCCCTGTCCATAGCTAGCTCTTTGTCGATACTCCAATCCTTCAGGTCTCTCTTAACGGACTCCTCCCATGTCAAAATCGGTCGACCCCGCCCTCTCTTGACATTCTCCGCACGCTTTAGCCGTCCGCTATGCACTGGAGCTTCTGGAGGCCTGCGCTGAATATGCCCAAACCATCTCAAACGATGTTGGACAAGCTTCTCCTCAATTGGTGCTACCCCAACTCTATCTCGTATATCATCATTCCGGACTCGATCCTTCCTCGTGTGGCCACACATCCATCTCAACATACGCATCTCCGCCACACCTAACTGTTGAACATGTCGCCTTTTAGTCGGCCAACACTCCGCGCCATACAACATTGCGGGTCGAACCGCCGTCCTGTAGAACTTGCCTTTTAGCTTTTGTGGCACTCTCTTGTCACAGAGAATGCCAGAAGCTTGGCGCCACTTCATCCATCCGGCTTTGATTCGATGGTTCACATCTTCATCAATACCCCCATCCTCCTGCAACATTGACCCCAAATACCGAAAGGTGTCCTTCCGAGGTACCACCTGGCCATCAAGGCTAACCTCCTCCTCCTCACAGCTAGTAGTACTGAAACCGCACATCATGTACTCGGTTTTAGTTCTACTAAGCCTAAACCCTTTCGATTCCAAGGTTTGTCTCCATAACTCTAACTTCCTATTTACCCCCGTCCGACTATCGTCAACTAGCACCACATCATCCGCAAAGAGCATACACCATGGGATATCTCCTTGTATACCCCTTGTGACCTCATCCATCACCAATGCAAAAAGATAAGGGCTCAAAGCTGACCCCTGATGCAGTCCTATCTTAATCGGGAAGTCATCGGTGTCGACATCACTTGTTCGAACACTTGTCACAACATTATTGTACATGTCCTTGATGAGGGTAATGTACTTTGCTGGGACTTTGTGTTTCTCCAAGGCCCACCACATGACATTCCGCGGTATCTTATCATAGGCCTTCTCCAAGTCAATGAACACCATATGCAAGTCCTTCTTATGCTCCCTATATCTCTCCATAAGTTGTCGTACCAAGAAAATGGCTTCCATGGTCGACCTCCCAGGCATGAAACCAAACTGATTTTTGGTCACGCTTGTCATTCTTCTTAAGCGGTGCTCAATGACTCTCTCCCATAGCTTCATTGTATGGCTCATCAGCTTAATTCCACGGTAATTAGTACAACTCTGAACATCCCCCTTGTTCTTGAAGATTGGTACTAATATACTCCGTCTCCATTCTTCTGGCATCTTGTTTGCCCGAAAAATGAGGTTGAAAAGCTTGGTTAGCCATACTATCGCTATGTCCCCGAGACCTTTCCACACCTCAATGGGGATACAATCAGGGCCCATCGCCTTGCCTCCTTTCATCCTTTTTAAAGCCTCCTTCACCTCAGACTCCTGGATGCGCCGCACAAAACGCATGCTGGTCTCATGAAAGGAGTCATTCAGTTCAATGGTAGAACTCTCATTCTCCCCATTGAACAGCTTGTCGAAGTACTCCCGCCATCTATGCTTAATCTCTTCGTCCTTCACCAAGAGTTGGCCTGCTCCGTCCTTGATGCATTTGACTTGGCCAATATCCCTCGTCTTCCTCTCCCGGATCTTAGCCATCTTATAGATGTCCCTTTCACCTTCCTTCGTGCCTAACCGTTGGTAGAGGTCCTCATATGCCCGACCCCTTGCTTCACCAACAGCTCGCTTTGCGGCCTTCTTCGCCATCTTGTACTTCTCTATGTTGTCTGCACTCCTATCCAGGTATAGGCGTCTGAAGCAATCTTTCTTCTCTTTAAGCGCCTTCTGGACATCATCATTCCACCACCAGGTATCCTTATCTTCGCTTCTCCTTCCCCTGGACACTCCAAACTCCTCCGAGGCCACCTTACGAATGCAAGTCGCCATCTTCATCCACACATTGTCCGCATCCCCTCCTTCCTCCCAAGGGCCCTCCTTAAATACCCTCTCCTTGAACACCTGAGCTACCTCCCCCTTGAACTTCCACCACTTCGTTCTAGCGACCCTGGCACGCTTATCCCGCTGGACACGAATCCGAAAGCGGAAGTCAGCAACCACCAGCTTATGCTGGGGTACAACACTCTCCCCAGGTATCACCTTACAGTCTAGGCACGCACGCCTATCTTCTCTTCTCGAGAGGATGAAATCAATCTGGCTAGAGTGTTGGCCACTACTAAAAGTCACCAGATGTGATTCTCTCTTTCTAAAGAGGGTGTTAGCTACAATCATGTTGTAGGCTAGAGCAAAGCTTAAGACATCTTCTCCTTCTTGATTCCTGATGCCATAGCCAAAGCCCCCATGCGCCCCTTCAAAACCTGTGTTAGATGTACCCACGTGGCCATTGAGGTCTCCTCCTATGAAGAGCTTCTCACCAATCGGTACACTCCTAACCATGTCTTCCAAGCCTTCCCAGAACTCCCTCTTGGTGTTCTCATTGTGGCCTACTTGCGGGGCATATGCGCTGATAACATTGAGAACCAAGTCCTCAGCTACCAGCTTGACCAGGATAATCCGGTCCCCACGTCTCCTGACGTCTACCACTCCATACTTGAGGCTCTTGTTGATCAAGATGCCTACGCCATTTCTGTTTGCAGCCGTCCCCGTGTACCACAGCTTGAAGCCGGTATCCTCCACCTCCTTCGCCTTCTGTCCTCTCCATTTGGTTTCTTGGACGCAAAGGATATCAACACCTCTCCTCACTGCTGCATCAACTAGCTCCCGAAGCTTCCCTGTCAGAGACCCTACGTTCCAGCTACCTAAGCGAATCCTCCTAGGCTCGGCTAGCTTCCTTACCCTTCGCACTCGTCGAGTCAAATGCAAAGACCCTTGCTCATTTTCCACTACATCCGGGCGCCGATGTAGCGCGCCACTAAGGATGCGACGACCCGATCCTCGCTCACTTGCCACCGTATCCGGATCAAGATACGGCGCGCCACTTGGGGGGTGACGGCCCGGCCCTTGCCCATTTTCCACCACACCCGGGTTCCGATGTGGCGCGTCGCTGAGAGGGTTACGCCCCAACGAAAATCTTTTGGGTTTCATCTCCATAAGAGTGGCTGAGTTTTTACGTTGGCTCGCCAAGCCTATCACAACCCTCCTCCTTTACCCGGGCTTGGGACCGGCTATGTTGAGACAACATAGGCGGAGTTAAAAGTGCATTATATCAATCAAAGTTTGAAATCCTACAACCAAAAGTGCATTGCCTCAAACAAAGTTCTTGGTCCAACAAATTAAAGTGACATTGTGGACGGTGATATGATCATCATCAATGACTTTGAAAGTGCAATTAATCGTCGGGTGGTTTTGGTAATTCATAAGAACGTATATATCATTGAATTAATGTCCATTCAAGTTAAAGATTTCAGGATGTTCATTGATTGGCATGGCAAGGACTAGTGATTGTGGACCCCCCAAAATGCTAAGGACATGGATTGGTAAAAGCTCAAGACTCTACATTTTTGGTTAAGTGATCCAAGATCACATTAAGTCTATAGAAAAGCCAATACTATTAAAAGGAGATAAGGTTTTTATTATGATCTATTTGCTCAAGTGCTTAATGATATTGTTCCAAAACCCTCAACCACCTTCTCGATCCAGACATGTCAACAACCCTACATTCCATCTTGGCCCCATCGAAATTTCCCTATCCGGAGCCACCAGAGTTCATCTAGACATAGCCACAGCCAAACCCTAACAAATCGGATCCACCGGTATGGTTCTTGGTCCCAGCGGTTTTGCCTCCCCAACTTTTTGTAACCAGTTGGTTGCAATTATTTCGGTCTCACCATGATTTGAAATCGGTCCCAGTGAGATGCTTGACAAACCTTTTGTAACCTTGTTGCAATTATTTCAGTCCCACCGAAATTGCAATCAGTCCCATCGAGACAGCGTGCCATCTTTTTGTTGCCTCATTTCTTAACTTAGGTCCTACTGAGTCAATGCAATCGGTGCCACCAAAACAAGGCTTGCCCTAACCATTGCGCATCGGTTCATCCGAGTTGTTCCAGTCGGTCCCATTGAGATTCCTAACGTTCATATCTTTTACGTAGATCACTGTCATCAAGATTTTTGATCGGTGCCACCGAGTTGGGTCAAAAGTGTGTAATGGTTGAATTTTGTGTGGAGGCTATTTATACCCCTCCACCCCCTCTTACTCAGTAAGAGAGCCATCAGAACGTGACTACACTTTCACTACTCATTTCTGAGAGAAAACCACCTACTCATGTGTTGAGATAAAGAGATTCCATCCCTACCATTTGAACCTTGATTTCTAGCCGTCCCCAAGTTGCTTTCCACTCGAATCCTTCTTCCATCATAGCCAAATCTATGAGAGAGAGAGTTGAGTGTTGTGGAGACTATCATTTGAAGCACAAGAGCAAGGAGTTAATAATCAACACATTGTCTATTGCCTTTTGGAGAGTGGTGTCTCCTAGATTGGTCAGGTGTCACTTGGGAGCCTCCGACATGATGTGGAGTTGAACCAAGAAGTTTGTATGGGCAAGGAGGCCGCCTACTTCGTGAAGATCTAGCTGAGTGAGGCAAGTCCTTCGTGGATGATGGCCATGGTGGGATAGATAAGGTTGCTTCTTCCTGAACCCTTCGTGGGTAGAGCCCTTCATAGACTTTTGCAACCGTTACCCTTTGTGGGTTGAAGTCTCCATCAACGTGGATGTACGATAGCACCACCTATTGAAACCACGCCAAAAATCACCGTGTCCCCATTGCGTTTGCTTTCTCCAAACCCTTCCCTTTACTTGAATGTGCAATGTCTTACTTTTTGCTGCTATACTCTTAGAATTACATGTGTAGGGTGTTGCTTGACTTTTTATAATTGCTAAAATCTGCCTACAACTAAAATTGGGAAAAGGTTAGGTTTTATTTGGTCAAGTAGTCTAATCACCCCACCTTTAGACATAGTTTCGATCCTACAAGTGGTATCAGAGCTTTGGTCTTCGTAAGCCTTGGTTTGCATTGCTTTGGTCACCATAGCCTTGGTTTCACAACCTAGGAGAGTATGACTGGGGGTAATTATCATCGTAGAGGTCCATATTTTAATGGTACAAATTTTGCTAGTTGGAAGCATAAGATGAAAATGCCTATTCTTGGTCATAACCCCGCCATTTGGGTTGTTGTTCGTTGGCTTGCAAGGTGAATTCTTTGAGGACGGTAGAGAACCAGATCGTGAAGCGACCGCGAAAGAATTGAAGATGTTGCAATATAATGCTCAAGCTTGTGACATTCTCTTCAATGGTTTGTGCCCCAACAAATTCAACAACTCAGCCACCTTGAGAATGCAAATTTTTTTGGGATACTTTGGTTGATATGCACGAAGGTACCGAGTCTATCAAGAAATCCAAGTCGGATGTGCTTCAAAGTCAACTTGAAAAATTCAATATGAAGGATGGTGAAGGAGTCGGTGAAATGTACTCTAGGCTTGCTGTCATCACAAATGAGATTGTCGGCTTAGAAAGTGAAGAAATGACTCACAAGTTCATCATCGAGAAGATCCTTAGAGCCTTGGATGGTAAATATGATAACGTGTACACTTTGATCCAAATGATGCCCAATTACAAAGATCCAAAGCCCAGTCACTGGAAGAATTGTTGCTCATGAGATGTCACTCAAGGGTAAGGAAGAGCTCCACAACAAGTCAAGTGATGCATACAAAGCTTCAAGTGATGCTCCTACAACATCAAGTGACAAGCTAGTCTCCAATGAGGAATTGAGTCTAATGGTGAAAAACTTCAATAAATTCTACAAGAGTAGAAGCAAAGATAGAAGCTCCAAGTCAAGGTCCTACAATGAGAAAAGATCTTCTAGTCGTGATCGTAGTTGCTACAATTGTGGAAGACCCGGACACTACTTCAATGAGTGTATGGCACCTTACAAGAAAAGAGAATACTCACCTAAAAGGAGGAGTAGAAGAGATGAATCACCTCATAGAGAGAGAAGGAATAGAGATGGTCGTTATGAATGAAGACCCTCTCGAAGAAGCAAGGATTCAGAAAGGAAAGACAAGTCATCAAAGAGCTACACAAGACGAAGACATCAAACTCATGTAGGTGAATGGGTTTCCGGCTCCGACTACGACAGTCACTCCGAGAGAAGCTATCACTCCGACTCCGACTATACTCAAGATGAAGGTGTTGTCGGTCTTGCACTAGTGTTATCCAACTCCCACGACATATTTGATTCACCAAACAAAGGAATTGGAAGGTGCTTCATGGCTAAAGGCCCCAATGATGCGGAGCATCCCAAGGTCATCCCCATGGACCTACTTACACTCCCACGACACCACTTGGACCAATGACAAGGGCTCAAGCAAAGGCTATCGAAGATAAGGTGAACTCGCTCCTCTTCAAACTACCACTTTCTACATATGAGACATGGTTACTACCTCAAGCGAAAACCCTATGTGTAATTAGGTACTTGGAGGGAGGCCACGGGACAGCTACAACCAATGGACAAGGCGACGAGGACACCACGTACAAGGAACGAGAAGAGGAGCTGCCAGAAACTCTCCAGCCACCGGACGACAGAGACCTCTCGGACGTTCGACGCCTGAAGCTTCAGCCAGCCCGACAAGCCCCAGCTAGCGAACGCTATAGCGGTTGGACGATCGGCGCGCACCGGACGACCGACACCTCCCAGCGGCCGTACGACCAAGCCACGCCGGAGGCCGTGACCACCAGTCCAGGACCAAAACGTCGGAAGTATGGAGGACACCGGACGACTGACGCCCCGGACGTCCGACCCCAACTGGACGTCCGACAGAGCCCCAATAGAGCCGAATCGTCGGAAGTCCGACACTTACCGGACGTCTAGTCCCCCGCGAGACATCGGACGATCGGTGGCTGTCGGACGTCCGACACCTGTGCGTGCGCCGCGTGTTGGGCCCAAGCCCACTTACCCTTTCATGACACTAGACTATATATACTCCTCCTCCTCCCTCTTATTAGGGTTAGCATTGATTTAGCTCATTTGAGAGGTAGAGCTTTGCTCATCCATCTGGATCTACTCCACCGAGAGAGGCCGCGAGCTCTACGGAGAAGATCCATCTTGGATTCAAGTCCCCTCACGGGAAGACCTTCAAGATCTCCTCACGGAGAAGAACTTGCTACTTCTATCGTCCTTTGTTGATCGTGGATCGTGTATCTCTTTGTGTTTCGAGGATCTAGCACATGTATAATCGAATCTTGTTGGTTTGAGTGATTTCTCTCGTGTTTCCCCTCATGTTTTCCCCCATGTTTTCCCTTGTGTTCTTCGTAGGATCCGCTCCAATCGTGAAAGATCGGCCCTAGGGTTTCCACCCTACATCATCTTGGTATCATGAGCCTTGGCTGATCACGAATTTGGAGTGCCTACCCTTGTTTTCTAGCCTAATTTTGTTGATTTCGTCCTAATTTTGAAAATTCCCACAAAGATAGCCCCCCAATTTTTTTTGTGATTTGTTGTTGATATGAAGTTTTGTTGGATTTGATCCGTGGATTTGCTTTGCCTCGAGTGGATCTAGCTTTCCCTCGTCATTTCCCCCATTTCCATCCACAAAATCGCCCAAATTCAACCAATTTTGCCACCTCCACCTCAAAAACTTGAGTTCACCCCGTGCTCGAAATCGCCCAGGCACCGGACGTCCGACGAGTATCGGTCGTCCGACCACCACCGGACGTCCGACGTTCCCCGACGAAACTGATTTTTTTAGTTCAACCACCATTTCCACTTCCGCATACACACCCCAATACCACTTTCCGCTCCAACACTCCGATAACCCGACGTATCAAACCACCTCCGCTTTTCGCAACCACCATTGCTTACCCGCTACGCACTCCGACAAATTTTGACACGTTTTGTTCTTTGAGAATCTGAGTTGCGGTTTCCGTTTCCTATCGTGTTTCGGCTACTTAGGGACAGTTCGACTTCGCGATCATCGCCGCTCATCTTCGTCATCGACATCAACCACTCAACAATTTTGACACCCTCAACTATAAGCAAGGACGGTAACCTCGATGGCACTTTGTGTACTCCTTGCCATTGCATTGATAACCCATTGCCCATTTTTGCGTACCTTTCCTATCGAGACTAGCCATTTGAGTATTGCCGACAACGTTACTTGTGCACATAGTGATCATTGCATATATCTTCATCTTAGTGTCCACATCTTGGTATCATCTCTTGTGTCACAAGGATGTCATAGCATATACATAATTGCTAGCTTGGTTCGTGAAGTTTTGCATAAGTGGCCATCAAAAGAGCTCAAAAGAGAAAGAGCCAAACAAGCTTTTAGGCAAAAGAGGAAGATAAGCAAAGAGCTTTTAAGCAAGAACCATAGCATCATACTACATTAAGATTGTCATACTCGATCATCTTGGATCATATCACAGGAATACCACACATATAACATACTTGGGATAGAAGTCATTGCATTTTGCTTAGTAGGTTGTGCACAAGTCTCGTATCCGCCTATTGTGCAATCGTGCTAGCGTCTCTCTAGTGTTGTGCAACAAGAGCATTTTCCTTGGATTCCACATTTTGAGCTCATTTTGGGTTGCACGATCCAATTTATCTATTTATGTGTGTGTTTCCGTGTACGACTACTTGCTATTGGTCTACTTGTTGCATTTGCAAATCTTTTTCAACATCATTGAGTCTCACTAACAATTGCATAAATGTTGTGCCACCATCCTCACCAAGCTCCACCAAAGGCTTTTACTTGTGTAGGTGTGAGAACCGACAAGAATTGGTACCAATAGTGCTATTTGCTTGCTACACATTTGAGTGATCATTGATCCATCTTCAACTTCGGTCAATGTACATTTGGTATAGTTCCCACTCACACATTTGCTTGGAATGATGTATAGGCCAAGTTCTTCTACCAACCCACTCTTCCTCGAGCAAGACGACGACCCGAACACCTACGTCACCAATAACCACCTCTTCGGTGCACAACGAGCTTTGCATCAAGAACAACAAGCATTAAGCAACCGCATTGACAATCTCGCAACCGACTTGCGCCTCTCCGAGCAACGTACAAGAGACTACTTCGACAACAAGCTCGACGAACAAAAACAAGAGAACAATGCAAGAATGGACGAGATTTGTGCCTTGTTGGTCAATCGCTCTTCTACCACTTCGTCCTACTCAAGACGGAGCTGCTTGAGTCGACACTCCGACGACACCATCTCGGGCTCAAGTACACCGACATCCAACACTCTTCGATGAGCCGTGCTCCAAGACCGCCAAGCAAACCGCAATCCTCTACACGGCACCGATCCTCAAGAGAAACTTGAAGAGCATGAATATTGACATCGTCAAAATCAAGCTACATTCGCGCAAGCACAAGAAAGGCAACGTCAACGCCAACAAGAGGAAGCACAAGAACAACGATGCCAACAAGAGCTAATGCAAGAACGACAACACCAACATCAAGATGAGCAAGACGCCATCGCACTACGTTAACAACAAGAACAATGTGAAGCTCAAGCACTTGGGGCGCCACGTGCCCTCCGACATACGAATTGTGCCATTGCCAACCGGAACCGCCAAACACGTCAAGAAGAAGAAGCACTTCGCGACGAAGTTCAGGAAAGAAGATATCAAGCACGAGTGCATCGTCAAGTTCCGCAAGCTCCTCCACAAGACAGAGAAGAACAACAAGCTCATCTAGAACCACAAGCTTGACAAGAAAGCATAAGTTCACCAAGAGCAACAAGACAATGGAAACACTCCATGCCAAGCGCAATTAGAGGGCGGCAATCCTCCACGTCAAGGACGTCATCACCCTCTACCCCAACACAATGAAGAACAACGCTATGGCAAGCTCCAGTTCACCATGCCCAAGTTCACCGGAAGTAATGATCCTGAAGAGTACCTTTCATGGGCATTGAAAGTCGACAAGATCTTTCGTTTGCACAACTATGGGGAAGAAAAGAAGATCGCCATGGCATCCCTTGAGTTCCAAGACTATGTCCTCATTTGGTGGGAACAAGTCCTTGAGCGCCGAGAGGCAAGAGGTGAACCACCCATCACAACATGGGATCAAATGAAGGATGTCATGCGAGCACGCTTTGTGCCAACCTACTACAACCGTGACCTCTTCAAGAAACTCCAACTCCTCAAGCAAGGAACAAAGACCGTTGAAGAGTACTACAAGGAGATGGAAATTGCCATGATAAGAGCCAATGTCACGGAAGATGATGAGAAAATGATGGCACGTTTCTTGAATGGACTCAACCATCCTATCAAGAAGATCGCCGACTTCCAACCCTACTCCAACCTCATCGAGCTAGTTCACCAAGCTACCAAGGCGGAACGCCAAGTGCAAGATGACTTCAAGTATGCCAAGTTAGCTTCCAAGACCTACAACTCCTCCTACAACCAAGCTTTAACGACTACAACGACTCCTACATTGACAAAAACTTCACCAAGCAACGGAGACAAGTCAAGTTACAAGAAGACTTCGGCAAGTTCAAGTCGTCCTCCTACTGCAAGCAACTTCAAGCCGAGAGCTTCATCATCATCTACTCCAACCGAGGAGACCATCAAGACAAGTTCAATCAAGTGCTTCACATGCGGCGGCCGAGGCCACAAGTCCTTCGAGTGTACCAACAAGCGCACCATGATCCTCAACGACAACGTAACTTATAACTCCATGTGTGAAGAGGAAATGGACGCCCTTGAGCAAGTGGCCATGCACTGGCAAGTGAACGAAGATGAAGATGATCAAGTCTTTTGCGACGAAGGTTTGAGCCCCGCTCTTGTTATCTCCAAGGTCTTGACTCTTCAACATCAACAAGATGAAGACCAAAGATGCCATATCTTCCACACAAAGGCGGGCATCAATGGAAGGTCCGTGAAGGTCATCATCGATGGAGGGAGTTGCCATTACTTGGCGAGTGAAGAACTATGCTCCAAGCTCCAATTGGTCAGGATGAAGCATCCCCACCCCTACAAGGTCCAATGGCTTGGCGACTCCGGCATTATCCAAGTGATATGGTGCAAGTTTCCTTCAAGGTCGGAGCATACAAATACACTTTGGAGTGTGATGTCGTTCCGATGTCCGTTTGCCACCTCCTTCTTGGACGACCATGGCAATTTAACTGAGGCATCATCCACAACGGGCGTACCAATCACTATAGCTTCAAGATGAAAGGAAATGAGTGCGTGCTACGACCTATATCTCCAAGTCAAGTGATTGCCGACAAGCAAACCACCCATGATGGAGAGAATAGTGAGAGAGCGAACCACCCAAAAGGGAGTGAGAGCCACAAGCCCAAAATGAGTGCCTCCAGATGAGCGATAAGAAAAATCTAGTCCTTTTTGCTACCAAAACTGAGATGAGAGAAGTGTGTGAGAACCCATCAAGTGTTATGCACTATGTCCTTTTTGCATGGACGAGGCACCAAAAACTAACACCTCTCACAATCTCCCTTTAGTGTTATCTTCTTTATTGCAGGAATTTCAAGATGTATTCCCTGATGAGCTACCTCCGGGTCTACCTCCTCTTCGAGGCATCGAACACCGCACCAACCTCATCCCCAGAGCACCCCTTCCCAACAAGGCTCCCTACCGTGTCAACCACGAGGAAACCAAGGAGATCCAACGGCAAGTACAACAACTCATTGACAACGGCCATTTACAAGAAAGCTTGAGTCCATGTGCCGTACCGGTAATCCTTGTCCCCAAGAAAGATGGTACATATCGCATGTGTTCGGATTTCCGTCCTATCAATGCTATCACCGTTAGATACCGTTACCCATTCCACGCCTTGACGACATGCTAAATGAGCTTAGCGGAGCCACCATTTTCTCTAAGATTGATCTTTAAGAGTAGCTATTACCAAATTCGCATCCAAGAGGGTTATGAATGGAAAACCGCATCTAAAACCAAGTTTGGCTTGTATGAATGGTTGGTCATGCCTATGGGCTTATCCGAAGCACCCGACACCTTTATGCGTGTGATGCATTTTGTTCTCCGCCCCTACATTGGCGTATTGGTTGTGGTCTATTTTGACGATATCCTTGTCTTTAGCAAATCCCTCAAAGATCATGTCACCCATCTTAGAACCGTTTTGCAAACCCTTAGGAAAGAACGCCTTTATGCTAATATGGACAAATGTCGTTCGGTGTTGATAAGCTTGTTTTCTTGGGTTCTGTAGTATCTTCTAAGGGTGTGCATGTAGATGAATCTAAGATCAATGCTATTAAAACTTGGCCCCAACCAACAAATTTGCAACAAGTGTGAAGTTTTCTTGGTTTAGCCAGTTTCTATCGTAGATTTGTGAAAGATTTTAGCACCATCGCTCTACCTTTACATGCTTTAAGTGAGAAGAATGCACCTTTTGTTTGGGGACCATCCCAAGATAGCGCATTTAATGAGCTCAAAAATTTGCTTACACATGCCCCTTTGCTTGCATTACCGAACTTTGATAAATCATTCGAGATCCATTGCGATGCTAGCGATTACGACATAGGAGGTGTGTTAATGCAAGAGAAGCGCTTCATCGCTTACTTTAGTGAAAAACTTTCCGGAGAGCAACTCAATTACCCCATATATGACAAAGGGCTATATGCTTTAGTTAGAGTCTTGCATGTTTGGGAGCATTATCTCCGCCCTCATGAGTTCATTCTTCACACCGATCATGAAACACTCAAGTATCTTAAGGGTCAAACTAAGTTAAACAAGCGTCATGCTAAGTGGAGTAAATTCATTGAGTCATTTCCTTATGTCATCAAGTACATCAAAGGTAAGGAAAATGTTGTGGCGGATGCGCTTTCCCGTAGATGCATGCTTGTTACCAACTTGAATTGAATGCCATTGGCTTTGAGCACACAAAAGACTTGCATGCGCATGATCCTACTTTTGCTATTCCTTATGCCAAATGTTTGACGCATACATCTTGGGACCGCTATTACCTCAAGGATGATTATCTTATGAGAGCTAATAAACTATGTATCCCTGAGTCTTCAATTCGTTTGTTACTTTTGCAAGAGGCCCATGGAGGATGACTAATTGGACACTTTGGATCCGACAAGACATTCACCACGCTCTCCAAGAACTACTTTTGGTCCAAGATGTTCCGCGACGTCTCATGCTTCACCAACCGATGCTCGACATGTCGTAAAGCTAAGTCAAAAGCTCAATCCCATGGTCTCTATATGCCACTTCCAATTTCATATCACCCATGGGAAGATATTAGCATGGATTTTGTGCTTGGTTTGCCTAGGACTTGAATGGCAAGATTCTGTGTTTGTTGTTGTGGACCGATTCTCTAGAATGGCTCATTTCATCCCATGCAACAAGATAGACGATGCTTCACATGTTGCAAAGCTTTTTTGTAGGGAAATCTTGCGACTTCATGGAGTGCTAGAGAGTATTGTCTCGGACCGCGACATCAAGTTCTTGAGGTACTTTTGGAAGACCTTATGCGCCAAGCTCGGAATCAAGCTCCTATTCTCTTCGGCATACCATCCTCAAACCGACGGCCAAATGGAGGTCACGAACCGGACACTCTCCACTCTACTACGCGTGTTGATCACGAAGAACAACAAAGAGTGGGAGGATTGTCTACCCATCACCGAGTACGCCTACAACCGTGCAAGACATTCGACTACTGGCAACTCCCCCTTCGAGGTCGTCTACGGTTTCAACCCGTTGTCCCCATTGGACACTGGTCCTCTACCACTACAAGAGCGCATCAACATGGACGCGAGTGCATGAGTGAGCTACCTCAAGAAGATGCATGAAGATACAAGGCACTCCATCGAGCGCCAAGTACAATGACTCGCGACCAAGCTCAACATCAACAAGCAACCCATGATTTTCGACGTTGGAGATCTCGTGTGGCTACACCTTCGCAAGGACTGCTTCCCCAACGAATGCAAATCTGAGCTCCTTCCTCGAGCCGACAAACCCTTCAAGGTGCTAGCACGCTACAACAACAATGCATACAAGATCGATCTCCCACGCGAAAAGTACAACATGAGCGACGTCTTCAACATCAAGGATCTCTCTCCCTACCATGGTGATGAGGCTTTCGATCCGAGGTCGGGTCTTGGGGCCGGGGGGAGATGATGCAGAGCATCCCAAGGTCATCCCCATGGACCAACCTACACCTCCCACGACACCACTTGGACCAATGACAAGGGCTCGAGCAAAGGCCATCGAAGATAAGGTGAACGCGCTCCTCTCCGAACTACCACTTTCTACATATGAGACATGGCTACTACCTCAAGCGGAAACCCTATGTGTGATTGATAATCCCCAAGTGGAGGGAATCATCATAGCAATTTCCAAAGGTGAAAGTGATAAGCATGGAGTGTCGAACCCACAAGGAGCTAAAGGTAAGATTAATATTCTCAAGTCCTACCTGCCACTGATACGACTCTACGTACACCGACGTTTGCTTCCAACTAGAAACGAGAAATAAAACTATGTTGTCGGTATGAAGAGGATAACTTTGCATGGTATCGGAGAGCTAAAATATAAAAGTAGGTGCTGTTATCATAAAGTTAGAATATATTACTTAAGTATTATAAATAGCGAGTGTGGAATAATGATGGGTTGGTGTGCGGAATTGTCCTAAGCAATTGTTAACAAGACCGGTAATCATTATTGCAATTTCATATGAGGGAGAGACATAAGCTAACATACTTTCTCTTCTTGGATCATATGAACTTATGATTGGAACTCTAGCAAGCATCCACAACTACTAAAGATCATTAAGGTAAAACCCAACCATAACATTAACATTATCAAGTCCCCTTTATCCCATACGCAATAACCCCCTTACTCGGGTTTATGCTTCTGTCACTCAAGCAACCCCCTATAAGCGAATCATGAACATATTGCAACACCTTACAACGGGTATCCCTCACGCTTGCGCGACACGAAGGGCACAATAGGACAACACCAAAATAAAACATACAACTCATACCAATCTAAATCATCAATCAACCCAAAGAGAAAGGACATCTACTCAAAACATCATAGGATGGCAACACATCATTGGATCATAATATGTGGCATAAAGCACCATGTTCAAGTAGGGAATACAACGGGGTGCGGGAGAGTGGACCGCGTAAAAGAGATGATGATGGTGATGTTGATGAAGAGGATCACCGCGGCGATGATTCCCCTCCCGATGGCACTCCGGCGCCACTGAGAGAGAGGAGGAGAGGTTCTCCCCCTTGTGCTTCCTCCTCCATGCCCCCCTAGATGGGGAGAGGTTCTCCCTCTGGTCCTTGGCCTTCGTGGCGATGATGGACTGTTGGAGTGATGGGACACGGGTATCCTCACCCGAGTCCCTGAACCTGTCAAAACCTTGGGCCGGCTTCGCCCTGCGAAACCCCAAACTGAAGCACTGCCTTTCGGAGGCCGGCTGGCTCGATGGCCGGCCACCGCAGGACGGCCAACCTCCAGCAGACGGTACCAAGAGCGGTCGACTCCTGTCAGTCGGCCTCCAGAGAGATCGGCCTCATGCAGGCGGCTACCTGGCGCCCTCAGAGTCTGCGCCCTCATCGAGAGGTGTAGGACCTTGAAGTATGTCTAGAGGGGGGGATGATTAGACTACTTGACCAATTAAAAACATAACATTTTCCCAATTTTAGAGTTTGGCAGATTTTAGCTATTTAGGACAAGTCATGCAATCAACATACTATTCAAGCAAGCATGCAAAGAGTATATAGCCAGCGGAAATTAAAGCATGCAACTTGCAAGAAAGTAAAGGGAAGGGTTTGGAGGATTCAAACGCAATTGGAGACACGGATGTTTTTGGCGTGGTTCCGATAGGTGGTGCTATCGTACATCCACGTTGATGGAGACTTCAACCCACGAAGGGTAACGGCTGCGCGAGTCCACGGAGGGCTCCACCCACGAAGGGTCTACGAAGAAGCAACCTTGTCTATCCCACCATGGCCGTCGCCCACGAAGGACTTGCCTCACTAGCGGTAGATCTTCACGAAGTAGGCGATCTCCTTGCCCTTACAAACTCCTTGGTTCAACTCCACAATCTTGTCGGAGGCTCCCAAGTGACACCTAGCCAATCTAGGAGACACCACTCTTCAAGAAGTAACAAATGGTGTGTTGATGATGAACTCCTTGCTCTTGTGCTTCAAATGATAGTCTCCCCAACACTCAACTCTCTCTCATAGGTTTTGGATCTGGTGGAAAGAAGATTTGAGTGGAAATCAACTTGGGGAAGGCTAGAGATCAAGATTCATATGGTAGGAATGGAATATTTTGGCCTCAACACATGAGTAGGTGGTTCTCTCTCAGAAATGGTAAGTTGGAAGTGTAGGTTTGTTCTGATGGCTCTCTCCACGAATGAAGAGGAGGTGGAGGGGTATTTATAGCCTCCACATAAAATCTAACCGTTACACATAATTTACCAAACTCGGTGGGACCGATTCAACAGACTCGGTCGGACCGATTTAGTAAACCTAGTGACCGTTAGTGATTTTCGATGGGACTGACATGTAACTCGGTGAGACCGATTCGGTTAGGGTTAGGGCATAACGTAATCTCGGTAAGACCGATTACACAAACTCGGTGAGACCGATTTTGGTAACAAGCTTTCCAGAGAGTTGGTTAGGTAAACTCGGTGGGACCGATTTTCTCTTTTCGGTGAGACCGAAATGTTACAAAAGGGAAACAGTGAGTTTACATTGCAATCTCGGTGGGATCGATCGCTCACTTCGGTTAGACCAAAACGTTACGAAGGGAAACAGAGAGATTACGATCCCATCTCGGTGAGACCGAGATCCCTATCGGTAAGACCGATTTGCTTAGGGTTTGTGGCAGTGGCTACGACTTTTGGAATCGGTGGCGCCGGATAGGAAGAATCGGTGTGACCGATTTTGGCTTTGGGTTTAGGTCATTTGTGGATGTGAGTAGGTAGCTGAGGGTTTTGGAGCATATCACTAAGCACATGAAGCAAGAGGCTCATTAAGCAACACCTAATCCCTTCTTGATAGTATTTGCTTTTCCTAAAGACTCAATGTGATCTTGGATCACGAAAATATAAAATGAAGAGTCTTGAGCTTTTGAGCTTGAGCCAATCCTTTGTCCTTAGTATTTTGAGGGATCCACTTTCATCATCCATGCCATGCCATTCATTGAGCTTTCCTGAAATATAGTCTTGGAATAGCATTAGCTCAATGAGCTATATGTTGTTATGAATTACCAAAACCACTTAGGGATAGTTGCACTTTCAATCTCCCCCTTTTTGGTAATTGATGACAACATATAGATCAAAGCTTCGATAAATGATAATAAGATTGAATAACATCGTCGCTTTGAAAAGTATGTGATAAGCAAGAGCTCCCCCTAAATTTGTGCATAGTTTAAGATTTGCTTTGGACTGCAAATGCACAATGAATTAGGCTCATGGGTTACTCTTCCATGTCGCATACATCTTGGTAGAGCGCTCAAAATAATAAAGATTGAATACATGCACTCATCATCAAGCAAAGTGAATGATCACATAATATAGATAAGATAATATCACCAAACATGCATAAGTGTAGCTTATGATCAAACACATGATCATCAATGTCTCACAAGCATAGCATCTCAAGCAATCAAGAGCAAACAAGTTTTAACCACCGAATAAAACAAGAGAGAACAAAAGCAACATATTCTCTCTCGAAGCCTATGATCTATACATTTTTCTCCCCCTTTGGCAACAAGTTATCAAAAAGTTCATAGAAAATGCATAGTGCTAGATCGACTCTCAGGCTTGATCTTCAGGTGGTGGTGTCTGGATAACTCCAAGAACGAAGGCTTCAGTTGAAGTAGAGGGTGCTGGAGTTGATGCTGGAGCTGGTTGCACTGGAGCAGTAGGAGCTGTAGCTGGTGCTGAAGATGTTGCTCTAGTGTCTGTCACAGGCACTGCAACTGACCTCTGGGCTTTGGGCACTCTAGCAAACACATTTTGGGTAGTCTTGCCCTGCCTCTCCTGCATGTCATCCTGCAGCTGCTCTACCACTGACTGAATCTCAGTTACTTTGACATCAAGGTCATGGAATTTGAGCTCCATGATTCTTTCCAGGCTCTCCTGATTCTGAGTGAGGGTGGCCAATCCCTTCTCAATCCTCAGTGTTGATGCTATTAAGTAACCAAGCCGCTCCTGCTTGTTCTTCAAGAAATACTCAGATGCCTCCTCTTGAGTTGGCATCTTGGCGGCCTTCTCCTTCCTTGCCTTCTCCTTCTTCTCTTGAGCTTGAACTGATGATGGATCATTCTCATTCATGACAACCTCATTGTCTTCAAAGTCTGGATAAAGTGGAAAATGTTCCTTATCCAATTGATATTTCCCTGTGCCCATCTTTGAGTTAATCAACTCCTGAATCTGAGGGGCATATCCACAGCTCCTCTTTTGATCTGCTGCAGTCCTCTTAATGGTTTCAATCATAAGGCTCATGACTTTGAACTTCTGTGGCACATCAAACACATGCAACATGTTGATGGCATGCCCTCTGATCATGTTGTGGTCACCAGACTTAGGCAACAAGGTATGCCTTAGGATCCAATTGATGGTCGGCAGTCCTGACAGAAGAAAGTGGACTGATCCAAACTTATGTGTCTCAACAGCCTTGTCTGGGATCTCCTTGTACATGTGTGCCATGGACTTGTGGTCCATCTTCTTCTTGGCATAAATGTCCAGGTCATCTTCATCTTCCTTTGGGGCATTTATCAGACTTGCCCATTCTTCAATAGTTGACTGGTATCTGGTGCCTTCTGACATCCAAACTATCCTTCCATCTGGATAGAAATGTGCTGTGGAGTAGAATTGCATGATAAGTTCATCATTCCAGTTGGTGAGCTTTTGCCTAACAAAATCAGCAACTCCACAAACAACAAAGCTTTCTTGCACTCCAGGATAGTGCTCTTCATTGTCCTTGATGTAGGTCCAGTCGACCCACCTCATATCACAAACTATGGGCTTCTTATCCAACAAGATTGTCTCATAGAAATCCTGTTGTTCCTTTGTATGGAACCTGTAGTCAACAACAGTTCTTCTCCTTGAGGCATATGGATCTTCCATCCTCCATAGCCTTAACCCTGAGTCCTTCCTGATCCTCATGTCCTCAGCCACAGGATGGGCATCATTGTGGTCTGGTATCTTGGGCTTGAGCTTCCTTAGGACCTGTCCTTCTTCATCTTCTTCATCAACAACATTTGGCACTGGGGCCTTGTTCTTCTCAGCAGCTGGAATACTCCTAGTATTCCTCTTTGGTATAAGCTTGGCCTTGGAGGCAGCTTTGGGTGCTTCCTTGGGCTTAGATGTTGCAGCCCCTGATCTAATAGCATCACCCATAAGCTTTGGTGCCTTGGGTGCTGGTGCAACAACCTCTTCTTCCTCTTCAGAATCTCTTCTCATAGAGGGCTTTCCAAGAACCTGGGCAGTTGTGGTTCTTGCTCTTTTCTCTTCTTGTCCTGAGCAGCTTCATCCTCTGATTCAATGGCAAACTTCATTGTTTCTCCAGTAGGAACTTTCTTGGGTTTGGAAGATGTGACTTTCTTTTCAGGTGCCTCTTTGGGTTCAGTTTGTTCTGGCACTTGAGTGGACCTTATGGCCTTGGGCATTGGTGTCCTTTTGGCAGGAACTTTCTTTTTTAGTCCAGGCTTTGTGCTATGTGCTGAGCCATATTCCTTCTTGAGCACTACTTTCTTGGAAGTAGCCTCATCTTCTTCAGCTTTGTAGTCCTCATCCTCTGAGTCTCAAGTTCTCTTCCTCCTTTGCTGGTAGCAGCCTTGGGCAGGTTGCTAGGAGTGCTTCTGCTCCCTTCATCTGTAGAACTTGAGGGACTAGTGCCCTTGCTCATGTCAATTTGCTCTTCTGACCTGTTCTGGCTGTCACTCTGGTCTGACATGCTGCAAATACTGACTGCTGACCCTGTGAAGAGTATAGATGGGATAGAGTGGATGAGCATCACAAAATGCAGAGATTTTTGCAAAAGAATGATTCAAAAATTCAGTTTTAGTTTTCCACAGAAAGCATTTCGGATCAACCGATTTTCAAACTCGGTGATACCGAAGCAGTTTTGGAACCTAAACTGATGAACTCGGTTGGACCGAGTCATAGTTCGGTGGCACCGAGACTGCTAGGGTTTCACAAAGTCCTAAAATCGGTCTCACCGTTTAGCAATTCTCGGTCAGACCGAGAGTCACTAGTGCAATGGCATAAGCCAAATCGGTGGGACCGAGTTTTTCAACTCGATGGGTCCGAGATGGTTTCGGCGGAAACCTAACCCTAAAATTTTGAATCTCATCTAATCTACGGATTACTTTGGCTGGATAGGAGTGTTTCAATCGTGGCAAGAATCAATAAGAACACAATGTGCTAGGAATCAGACGAGGATAGCAAAGTGATCGAGTCCATACCCTAGCTTGGCGATGAACTCGCTACGGCGGCAATGGCGGGGGCGAAATCCGTTGACGGCGATGGAGACCAGCTACTGGAGGCGGCTGGCGACAAGGAGACGATCCGGAGACCTTTGATGGCAGAGCGAGCTATTGCGCGGGCGAAGGGGTTCAGAGGAATTTCCAAATTTTTGCCCGTGAATATATATAGCCCGACCCTGTCGGTGTGACCGAGTGGAACAACTCGATGGCACCGAGATGCATAACTGTGTACAGTTACAGCAACTCGGTGTGACGAAAAGTTCAAATCGGTTGCACCGAGATTGAAAATTTAGATCAACTTAATGATCTCGGTAGGACCGAAATGGAGGAACCGGTCAGACCGAGAATCACAAAGAGGTTTTGGAAGTTTAAGTCTATGACGAATCGGGGACTCCGAGTGCTCCTCACACAGAGTGGTTCGAATCTGACTTGATCAAATTTTGTGATGTAGCATGAATAGAGTTTGAGACGAGAAAAGTATAGATAGCTAGAGAAAGTTCTTAGGCATTCTTGTCCATCCACTTGGCAAAAAGAAAAGAAGCCAAACAATCAAAACAACAAGTGGATGTCCTTGAATGAGTAAAATATGCACCAACATGCTCACACAATAAGATGGCAAATGAAATATGTGGCAAAGCATGCACAACCAATTCTAGCATCTATCAAACAATTGGCGATGACTAGGTCATCTATATATGAGTATATTGACTTAGGAGTCAAATGAGAACATTTGATCATAGGTCATACTCATCGTTTAAGCTCAAGTGGGGTTACCAATTTTACATAATGCATTGATGTGTTCACACCATTAGAGTTGCTTTGACTCAATTCTTAGAGTTAAGCTCCCCCTAGATGTGAGATCCCCCCTTAGAGGGATGAACTAACCTTGGGTTTTGTCGATGATGACTTCATGTAGGTGTCGAAGATGTGGATGCTCAATGTTGATGTAGATCATTTGGAGCAATCCTTTGGAGTGAGTTGCACTTTCAACTTACCTACATGGGTTAGTCCCACAAGGAACAAACAAGAATATCCATAGACATAGAGTGAAGCACACACAAAATGATGTCCATGAAATCATTACGTTACCTTGTCCCTTGTCTTACCAACATGAGGGTTTGTGACTCCTTGAACTAGTGCAAGATGTGGAAGTTGATTGCACTTGTTCTTGCCATAATGATATGAGTGAAGAATGTTGGCGGAGTCACCCTCAAGAACTCTCTAGTTCTTCTTCTTCGGGATCCACATCATCTTGATGGGAATCCTTGGAGTTGTAGTTGTACTTGATGAAGTAGAATTTGACGTAGTCTTGGGAACCCACTTGAATGAGGCCTTAGGTGCTTCTTCAAATGCATCAATCTCTTCTTGAAGCTTGTCCTTGCCTTTGTTCTTGTGGTCTTGTGGTGGAAGATCATCTTGTATTTGTGTTCCCTTGAAGGAAGTAGGATCATACTTCTCTTGTTGAGGAACAAACTTCGTCTTGGGATATTGATCTTCTTCCCACTCAACTCCATTGGCATTGAACTTTCGTTCAAAACCAACACCTTGATTCTTCCGGTGTCTTCCTTGCTTGCGTATAATTTCCTCGAATTGCCTACTCCCGGCAAGGCTCTTGTAAACACCTTTCTCTATAATTCCCTTCAATAAGCTATTTTCTTGCTCAAGTGTAACTTGGCTAAAAGAATCATTAGTGGAATCAAGAGAACTACTAGAAGCAAGAATATTGGATTTGACATTGTTATTGTTACTACTAGAGGAAGTATTTTTCTTGTACTTGTTACTAGACTTGACTTGAGGCATGTAAGTAGATAAGAGTAAACGGTTGGCAATGTAAGAAGAACTTTTCTTACGGAGATCGTCATTGATTGCCTTTAAGAACTCATGCTCTTGCTCAAGATTGAGCTTTTCAAAGCGTAACTTCTCATGAGCCCTTAAAAGTTCTCGATGATCTTCGAAGATAGTTTCATGAGCCAACTTAAGAGTGTTTAGTTCTTTAGTTAGAAGCTCAATCTTCTCCTTATCATTGTCATTCGTTTTATCTTGATTAGCATGATTAATTGACGTTTCATCATAGTATTCATCACTAGAGTTGTCAACAAGTAAATCATCATCCACAAGCAAGTCATCTTCATCACTATTGAAATCAACATACTCAGGATGTGTTACCTTTGGACCTTTGGCCATGAAGCATCTTCCAATTCCTTCATTTGGTGAATCAAATATGTCGTAGAAGTTGGTTGACACAAGTGCTAGACCGGTAACACCTTCATCTTGAGTATATTCGGAGTCGGAGTGATAGTTTCTCTCGGAGTGATTGTCGGAGTCGGAGCCAGATACCCATTCACCAACATGAGCTTGATGTCTTCATTTTGTGTAGCTCCTTGATGACTTGTCCTTCCTTTCCGAATCCTTGCTTGTCCGTGAGGATCTTCGTTCATAACGATCATCTCTACTCCTCCTCTCTCTTGGTGGTGATTCTTCTCTTTTGCTTCTTTTTCTTGGAGAATCTTCTCTTCTTTTGTAGGGTGCTGTACACTCATTGGAATAGTGTCCGGGTCTCCCACAATTGTAGCAATTGCGCTCTCGACTAGAAGATTTTTTGTCATTGTAAGACCTTGACTTGGAGCTTCTTTCTTTGCTTCTACTCTTGTAGAATTTGTTGAAGTTCTTCACCATTAAGCTCAATTCTTCATTGAAGGCTTGTTTCTCACTTGATGATGTGAGGGCTTCACTTGAGGCTTTGTAAGCACCACTTGACTTGTTGTGAAGTTCCTCCTTATCCTTGAGTGACATCTCATGAGCAACAATTCTTCTAATGACTTCCGTTGGCTTGAGATCTTTGCAGTTTGGCATCATTTGGATCAATGTGCACACGGTATCATACTTTCCATCCAATTCTCTTAGGATCTTCTTGATGATGAACTTGTCGGTCATCTCTTCACTTTCTAAGCCGGCAATCTCATTTGTGATAGGTGCAAGCCTAGAGTACATTTCAGCGACACCTTCACCATCCTTCATTTTGAACTTGTCAAGCTGACTTTAAAGCATATCCAACTTGGATTCCTTGACGGATTCGGCACCTTCATGCATATCAATCAAAGTATCCCAAATTTCCTTTGCATTCTCAAGACGGCTGATTTTGTTGAATTCTTTGGGGCACAATCCGTTGAAGACGATATCACAAGCTTGAGCGTTGTATTGCAGCATCTTCAATTCTTCCGCATTAGCTTCACGGTTCGGTTCTCTTCCATCAAAGAATTCACCTTGCAAGCCAATACAAATAATTGCCCAAACGGCGGGGTTATGTCTGAGAATATGCATTTTCATCTTATGCTTCCAACTAGCAAAATTAGTACCATCAAAGTAAGGACCTCTACGGTGATAATTTCCCTCGCTAGACGCCATACTCTCCTAGGTTGTGAAACCAAGGCTATGACCATCAAAAGCTATGGAAATCAAAGCAAATGGAGACCAAAGCTCTGATACCACTTGTAGGACCTTGAAGTATGTCTAGAGGGGGGGGGGGTGATTAGACTACTTGACCAATTAAAAACTTAACCTTTTCCCAATTTTAGAGTTTGGCAGATTTTAGCTATTTAGGACAAGTCAAGGAATCAACATACTATTCAAGCAAGCATGCAAAGAGTATATACGCAGCGAAATTTAAAGCATGCAACTTGCAAGAAAGTAAAGGGAAGGGTTTGGAGGATTCAAACGCAATTGGAGACACAGATGTTTTTGGCGTGGTTCCGATAGGTGGTGCTATCGTACATCCACGTTGATGGAGACTTCAACCCACGAAGGGCTCCACCCACGAAGGGTCCACGAAGAAGCAACCTTATCTATCCCACCATGGCCGTCGCCCACGAAGGACTTGCCTCACTAGCGGTAGATCTTCACGAAGTAGGCGATCTCCTTGCCCTTACAAACTCCTTGGTTCAACTCCACAATCTTGTCGGAGGCTCCCAAGTGACACCTAGCCAATCTAGGAGACACCACTCTTCAAGAAGTAACAAATGGTGCGTTGATGATGAACTCCTTGCTCTTGTGCTTCAAATGATAGTCTCCCCAACACTCAACTCTCTCTCATAGGTTTTGGATCTGGTCGAAAGAAGATTTGAGTGAAAAGCAACTTGGGGAAGGCTAGAGATCAAGATTCATATGGTAGGAATGGAATATCTTGGCCTCAACACATGAGTAGGTGGTTCTCTCTTAGAAATGGTAAGTTGGAAGTGTAGGTTTGTTCTGATGGCTCTCTCCACGAATGAAGAGGAGGTGGAGGGGTATTTATAGCCTCCACACAAAATCTAACCGTTACACACAATTTACCAAACTCGGTGGGACCGATTCAACAGACTCGGTCGGACCGATTTAGTAAACCTAGTGACCGTTAGTGATTTTCGATGGGACTGACATGCAACTCGGTGAGACCGATTCGGTTAGGGTTAGGGCATAACGTAATCTCGGTAAGACCGATTACACAAACTCGGTGAGACCGATTTTGGTAACAAGCTTTCCAGAGAGTTGGTTAGGTAAACTCGGTGGGACCGATTTTCTCTTTTCGGTGAGACCGAAATGTTACAAAAGGGAAACAGTGAGTTTACATTGCAATCTCGATGGGACGGATCGCTCACTTCGGTTAGACCAAAACTTTTCGAAGGGAAACAGAGAGATTATGATCCCATCTCGATCAGACCGAGATCCCTATCGGTAAGACCGATTTGCTTAGGGTTTGTGGCAGTGGCTATGACTTTCGGAATCGGTGGCGCCGGATAGGAAGAATCGGTGTGACCGATTTTGGCTTTGGGTTTAAGTCATTTGTGGATGTGAGTAGGTAGCTGAGATTTTTGGAGCATATCACTAAGCACATGAAGCAAGAGGCTCATTAAGCAACATCCCATCCCTCCTTGATAGTATTGGCTTTTCCTAAAGACTCAATGTGATCTTGGATCACTAAAATATAAAATGAAGAGTCTTGAGCTTTTGAGCTTGAGCCAATCCTTTGTCCTTAATATTTTGAGGGATCCACTTTCATCATCCATGCCATGCCATTCATTGAGCTTTCCTGAAATAATAGTCTTGGAATAGCATTAGCTCAATGAGCTATATGTTGTTATGAATTACCAAAACCACCTAGGGATAGTTGCACTTTCAATAGGATAAGACATGGTGAGGCTACAGTGTAGTTCCTCACCCCCGAATCTTGGGCTTGGCGTGGCCACAGTGCCCTGTACGGGCGGAGATCTCCGCACGGTGCGACACTGTTGCCACTCCTCCCTTGACGCCACTCCTGACAGGCGGAGCCCTGTTCCCCACGATGACCTGTCGGTATGACCTGCTGGCTGCGGGCCCTATCAGGCAGTGAGAGCCCGGAAGACGGCGGATGCCGGATCAGTCAGACTTGGGGGAGGCCGGCCTCCAGTAGGCGGCCGGCCCCTCCCTCGAGGACCGTGCATCATTAACCAGATAAGACATGGTGTGGCTACACTGACCTCCCACCAGGCGGCGGAACTGTAACCACGCTCTTCCGACCAAGCCTGCATCATTAGTGTCATGACTACAGTGATCAGCCACCCACCAGACCCGCCAGCGGCAGAGGTGGCCTGTCGGCTCCATACCAGACCAGTCGGCAGGACCCACCAGGCGGCGGGCCCTAGCGGCCGGCGGAGAAGCCGACCACCAGAGACACTGACAGCTGGGTCCAGCACCCGGCCAGATGACCATTGTACCCCTGGGGGGTAGGCCTATATAAACCCCCCAGGGCACCCATGCAAAGGGTTCCCACTCCATTAGAACTAGCCACTTCCCTAGAGTAAGAAGAGAGCTAGCCTTGCCTCCTTCTGCCTCTAGCACACAACTCAAGGAGCACCATTGTATCACTTGTGCCTTAGTGATCATGCGTAGACCCCGCAGAGCAGGACTAGGGGTGTTATCTCCTAGGAGAGCCCCGAACCTGGGTAAAGTGCGCCAGCGTACGTGTCTACGCCTTATCCCGCTTCCAGGCACCGGCGACGTTCTACTTGCCCCCACCATGATAAGCCATCCATTGGCATATGTCCCACCCAACCCCTGACATTTGGCGCCCACCATGGGGCGAGGTGCACCGTCTCCCGGAGACCTGCTCTGGACGGGAACCTTGTTCCTTCCTGGCGAGCTAAGCCAGCCTAGCACGCCCAACGGCGTCAGCCTCGACGCGCTGCATGACGTGTAGATAGCCTGCGTGGCGAGCTGCCTCGCTGACCTTGTTGGCGAGATCCACCTCTCCGACGAGCCGGCCTCCGACGCGGGCACCAGCTGCCCCGAGAGGTGCCTTGTTAGCCTCCTCGATCAGCTTCACGTCACCAGCGAGCCTGCTGTGGACCTAGAGTCTGTTGGCTCCACCGACCCGATGATCATCGACTCCGACACGGCGTCGCTTGACGCGTTCCCCACCAATATGGTGATCTACGACAAGCCGCCTCCTCGCGAGCACAGCGGCGGGAGCACCAACATGGAGGTGCTTGTCGTCAACAGTGGCGAGCCCTCGGACGGAGGCGCTCGAGACCCACTCGATGCGGCGCTGCGAGACCTGTCGGCGCTCATCCCAAAGGACGCAGACGCCGAGACGCTGGAAGCACGATGCGTCCAGCTCCTTGAGAGCGCTGGCCGACTAGCCAGTGTGCGACGCCTCTCGGACGCCTACCAGCGTGAGATGGTCCGGGCCGCTGGTAGCACGCCGGCTCCTGAGGGGCCTAGCCGCATCGGCTCAATCTGGCAGCGTGGCGTGACCATCACCAGCATGTTCGAGGCGGAACGCCCCGTCTACGCCACGTCTGCGGAGAACATCCGGCCGCCCAGGCAGTGACGGATGAGCTGGACAAGTATGAGGGCGACGAGCGTCGCCACATGACGGAGCGAGTCCAGCAGCTCCTAGACACGGCCGCGGCGCAACACGAAGCCGGCTGCCGCGCCGAAGCGCCCGTCCGGCAGAACGATGAGCCGCCCCTTCACCAGGACCACGGGCACTACATCCCGGACGCCGACTGGTTGCGCCCGCGGAAGAAGAGGCAATGAGCCGGCTGCCAGCCGTAGCCGACTCGCCTCTCCATTGAGCATGACGAGGATGGCCGCCCCCGGGTAGTGGAGCAGCGAGGCGACCCGCCTCCCCCTCCGCCTCGTGGAGAAAGGCATCCTACTCCGCCGCCTGTCACGCACCCGACACTCGGCGACCACCTTGGTCGCCGAGAAGGAGCCGGAGAGAACGACGCCCGCCATCAGATCGACCACCTCAACCGATCCCTAGCGTTAGAAGAAGACGCATTGGGACCGCCCTGTTTTGGCCCATGAATCCGAGATGAGCCCTTCCCCAAAGGGTTCACGCTCCCAAGAGATACGCCCAAGTACACCGGCTCCGTGAAGCTGGAGGACTGGCTGGTCGACTACTCCACGACTGTCAGCATAGCGAACGGCAACAAGCGCGTTACTATGAAGTATGTCCCGCTCATGCTTGAAGGCACAACCTGGACGTGGCTTAACAGCCTGAAGCCCCGCAACATTAACAGCTGGGTTGATTTCACCGAAGCTTTCATCCGCAACTTCATCAGCACGTACAAGCGGCCTCCCAAGCCCCGACAGCTCTCCTTGTGCGTCCAAGGGCCCAGCGAATCGACTCGCGACTATCTCACGCGCTGGGCCGAGCTGCGCAACTCCTACGAAGGCGTGCACGAGGTGCAGGCAATCGAGTACTTCACCGCCGGGTGCCGAGAAGGCACCCTCCTCAAGCACCGACTTCTCTGCGACGAGCCTGCAACTCTCGACGAACTATTAATCATCGCTGACAAGCACGCCACGGCCGACTCCTCCATGAAGGCGGAAATCCTAGTTGATGCGTCCGGCAAGGTGGCACCTCAGGCCCCTCGGACTCCAGCTGGTGACACCGGTCGGCGATAGCATCCAAGCGACAACAAGCGGAAGGCCACCCAGCCGGCTTCCACCAGCCGGCAGGTGGCGACAGTCGAGGACCAGTTGCCGGTGGGGCAGCCAGCGCCCAAGCGTCAGAAGGGCGGCAAGCCCAATTGGTTGCCCATCTTCTCTTATGAGCAGAACCTAGATGCACCCTGCAAGTTCCATAGTGGCGCGAAGCCGTCCAATCACACCACTCGGAAGTGCCATTGGCTCACCAGAATAGCCAAGGGAGATGGACTCCTGCCTCCTCCGCCTGCCGGCTGCTGAGCGGCCCGCCGCCTCCTCCGCCTCAGCAGCCGGCGGCTCGGCCAGTTGGCGCCATACAAGACGAGTATCCTGAGGAGCACGGAGCTTATGTTGTGTTCATCAGTGTGGCCGATGACAGACGTAGCAGAAGGCTGCAACATCAGAAGTACATGCAGTGGCATCAGATACTCCGGAGTTCATGCATTGGTCTGAAAAGCCCATCAGTTGGAGCAGGGCCGACCACCTGGAAGTGATGCCCTCCCCTGGTTCCTACGCCCTGGTCCCAGATGCTACCTTTGCAACGGAGAGGTGGGCAGCTCGTTTCTCTAGAGTCCTGATAGATGGCGGCAGCAGCATCGATATCCTGTACCGTGACACAATGGAGAAGTTGGGAATCAAGCAGAAGCAGTTCCTCCCTAGTCGGACTGTATTCCATGATATAGTCCTTGGCCTTTCCTGCTCACCAATCGGCAAGACCCAAATTGATGTTCTCTTCGAAGACAAGAATCATTTCCGCCGTAAGCCAGTTTGGTTTTAAGTGGTGGACCATGAGAGCCCCTACCATGCGCTGCTTGGCCGGCCTGCCCTGGCCAAGTTCATGGCAGTCCCCCATTATGCTTACCTCAAGTTGAAGATGCCGAGTACCAAGGGGATCCTAACTGTAGTCGGAGACTACAAGAAGTCGTCGCTTGCACCGCGGACAGCAGCCGGCTGGCTGAGTCCCTTGTGATTGCAACTGAGAAGCGGCTCCTTGACCGGGTTGTGGCGATGGCAGGCAAGAAGCCGGAAATGTCACCCATCCCTAAGGAGTCGGAGGTTGAGGGCTCGCTTAAGCCGGCAAAGGAAACAAAGAAGATACCCCTGGACCCGGAGCACCCGGAGAGGCACGCTGTCATAGGTGCCAACCTTGGCAGCAAATAGGAAAGCGAGCTCGTCGATTTCCTCTTTGAGAATCGGGACATCTTCGCATGGTTTCCCAAAGACATGCCAGGTGTTCCGATGGATTTCGCCGAGCACAAGTTACATGTCCGACCTGACGCCAAGCTGGTCAGGCAGCCCTTGCGCCGCCTGTTGGAAGAGAAGAAAAGAGTTGTCGAAGAAGAGATAGCCCGACTTCTAGCAGCCGGTTTCATCATGGAAGTATTCTTTCCAGAGTGGCTGGCCAACCCAGTTCTTGTGCTGAAGAAAAATAAGCAGTGGCGCATGTGTATTGACTATACTAGCCTCAACAAAGTTTGCCCCAAAGATCCCTTTGCCCGCCAAGAATTGACCAAGTGATAGACTCC
This sequence comes from Triticum aestivum, assembly GCF_018294505.1. Classification (NCBI taxonomy): domain Eukaryota; kingdom Viridiplantae; phylum Streptophyta; class Magnoliopsida; order Poales; family Poaceae; genus Triticum; species Triticum aestivum. The sequence goes on from NC_057810.1 coordinate 346,298,329, forward strand.
ACAGCTGGATGCGAGTTGTTGAGTTTTTGGATGCGTACTCAGGGTACCATCTGATAAAACTGAACCCGGCCGACAGGCTGAAGACCGCCTTCATCACGCCATTTGGAGCCTTCTGCTACCTGACCATGACGTTCGGCTTGCGAAATGTCGGTGCCACGTTTCAGCGTTGCATGCAGAAGTGTCTCCTCAAGCAACTCAGCAGAAATGCTCATGTCTATGTGGATGATGTGGTGGTGAAGACGGAAAAGCATGGCACACTGCTGGAAGACCTCAAGGAGACTTTTGAGAACCTGCGCCGATTCCAGATCAAGCACAACCTGGAGAATTGCGTCTTTGGAGTACCAGCTGGCCAGCTTCTCGGCTTTCTGGTCTCAGAACGCGGCATAGAGTGCAATCGTGTGAAGATAAAGGCCATCGATAAGATGGAGGTGCCCACCTGACTGCTGGACATGTAGAAACTCATCGGCTGTCTGGCATCAATCAGCCATTTCATCAGTCGGCTGGGCGAGAAGGCCCTTCCCCTGTACAGCTCATGAAGAAGACCACTTTTTTCGAGTGGAACGACAAGGCAGACGAAACTTTTTCCAGCTCAAGAAGATGTTGATCACCCCGCCTATCTTGGCGGCTCCGACTGAGAAAGAGCCCATGCTCCTCTACATCGCCGCCACCAGTCGGGTGGTCAGCATAGTCATAGTGGTAGAACGCAAGGAGGAGGGCAGAGCATTGCCGGTCCAGAGGCCGGTATATTACTTGAGTGAAGTATTGTCCGTCTCCAAGCAAAACTACCCGCACTATCAGAAGATGTGCTATGGTGTGCACTTTGCCGCCAAGAAGCTGAAGCCTTACGTCCAAGAGCACCCGATAACTATCGTCTGCACTGCTCCGCTTGCTGAGATCATTGGAAGCCGAGATGCGTCAGGCCGAGTGGCCAAATGGGCTATTGACCTGGCCCCTTATACCATCCACTACCAGCCTCGCACCGCCATCAAGTCACAAGCACTAGCCGACTTCCTCGTCGACTGGGCCGAGACCCAGTACTTGCCGCCAGCGCCAGACTCTACCCATTGGCGGATGCATTTTGATGGTTCGAAAATGCGCACCGGTCTGGGAGCCGGCATCGTCCTCACCTCTCCCAAAGGCGACAAGCTGAGATATGTGTTGCAAATCCATTTTGCCGCCTCCAATAACGTAGGCAAGTACGAAGCACTCATACACGGGCTCCGGCTTGCTAAGGAACTCGGCATTCGCCGGATCCTGTGCTATGATGACTCCGACTTGGTGGTCCAGCAGTCGTTAGGTGACTGGGACGTCAAGGACGTGAATATGGCAAGCTACCGCTTCCTCGCACAACAACTGAGTGGATATTTTGATGGGTGCAAGTTTCTTCACGTGCCAAGAAATGACAATGAGCAAGCAGATGCCTTGGCACGGACGGCTCCACCCAGCAAGCGATACCAGCCGACGTCGCCTTATAGCGCCTCCTTAAACCGTTTGTCAAGCCATCACCAGAATTTGGCTCCATCTTCGTGCCGGCCTCTCCTGAAGCAGTCGGATCTGACTTGAGGGGCCCAGAAGCCGGCGCGGGGACGTCAGCAGGCGACCCGGGGACTGCAGCCGTCGCATCCGGCCCGGGGACTTCAGAACCCGGCCCGGGGACTACATCAGTCGGCCAGGGGACTTCTTCAACTCAGCAGGCGGCGGCCAACTCCAACCCGCTGCCTCCCGGCCCAACCGCCCTCGTACAAGTTGCAGTCGTGGCAGTCGGAGAGATAGCAGCACCCTCACGGGCTCAACCCATCCTCAACTTCCCGGTGAACAAAAAGCTGCCAACTGACGAGATGCTAGCCCGACAAGTGCAACGGCTGGCAGCATCATACACCATAGTCAACAAAGAACTGGTTCGGCGTAGTGTCACTGGTGTGTACCAGCGCTGTGTGGAGCCGGACCAGGGTTAAGCAATCCTCAAAGATATTCACCAAGGCGAATGTGGTCACCACGCGGCTTCAAGATCACTTGTTGCCAAAGCTTTCCTCCATGGTTTCTTCTGGTCGACTGCCCTAGAAGACGCCGAGGAGTTGGTCCAGAAGTGCAAAGTGTGTCAGAAGTTCCGCTCCAAGCCACACTTGCCGGCTTCTGCACTCAAGACCATTCCCATCGCTTGGCCCTTTGCTGTTTGGGGTTTGGATATGGTGGGGCCATTCAAGATGGCCCGTGGTGGCATGACTCATCTGCTTGTCGCTGTGGACAAATTCACCAAGTGGGTAGAAGCAAAGCCAATCAAGAAGCTGAATGGGCCGACTACCATGACTTTCATCGCCGACATCACCACTCGGTACGGCATACCACATAACATCATCACCGACAACGGCACAAACTTCGCCAAAGGAGTCTTGGCACGTTTCTGCGCGACGTAGGGCACCCGACTGGACTTAGCGTCCGTTGCCCATCCGCAGTCAAACGGCCAAGTAGAGCGGGCAAACGGCCTCATTCTGTCCGGCATCAAGCCCCGACTGGTCGAGCCTCTAGAGCGTTCGACCGACTGCTTGCTTGATGAGCCGTCGGTCATCCTCTGGAGCCTGCGCACAACTCCGAACAAGTCGACCGACTTCACGCCCTTCTTCCTCGTCTACGGTGCTGAAGCCGTCATCCCGACGGACATAGAGTTCGACTCCCCACGAGTCACCATGTACACCAAGGCGGACGCCAAGGAGGCACGAGAAGACGTCGTCGACCTGCTGGAGGAGGGCCGGCTGTTGGCACTCACCCGGTCCGCCATCTACCAGCAGAGTCTGCGCCGATACTACAACCGCAAGGTGAAGCCAAGATCCTTCCAAGAGGGAGGCCTTGTGCTCCGGCTGATCCAGCGAACAGCCGGCCAGCACAAGCTCTCGACACCTTGGGAAGGCCCTTTTATCATCAGCAAGGTGCTGGGCAACGATTCCTACTATCTGATTGACACTCAGAAGCCCACAACATGCAAAAGAGATGACTCAGGCAAGGAGATGGAGAGACCATGGAACGCAAACCTCCTCCAAAGATTTTACAGTTGAAAGTAGTATGTATCACGCTACCTTTTGTATTAAGTACGAAGACTCCGGGTTCCCCGAGAAGAGCTCGGGGACTACCCTCTTTTTATCTATATGATAAGTGTTATGCCTATGAGTGTGTATTGTTCTATTATCATTCCGCCTGGCACCGGGTTCGACCAGTCGGCCCGGAGGCTCGCCGCCTTCTGCTATATGCCGCCTCCTGCAGCCGGACAAGTAATGTGTTGGCACCAAAAACTTCTCGTGTCAGAAGACGCAGTTCACAGAGCGACTGAATGGCGGGCAGGGGTTGCAAAACAATGCCCACATGAAAAATGGCTAAGGAAAGAACGCATATAGTCGAGGCCGACATCCCGCCTGTTCGGCTGGCTTCTGCTTGTCTTGCCAACACTCCAAACAGCTAAGTACTTGCCCTCCCGCAAAAAGCTAAGTACTCGACCCAACCGCAGTCCGCAGAGCGGCAGTTTGGCTGGCAAGAGGATAGCCAAGGGAGGGCGGCAAAGGAAAAAAGCAAGGAGCATAAAGTAAGAAAAATTAGAAGCCGGCAAAGCAAAGCATGAATTGCGACAAAATATTTACATAGATAAAGGCCCACTGGCCAGCATTCAACAAAGTTTGATATACACCCTGTGGGTGGAATTGTGCAAGTTTAACAAAAGTTGTCCAGACTAGTGAGCAGAAAAAGAAAAAGGTAACACCCTAAGGGGCAGCAGAAGGTTCCGACTGAATGGTGGAGTCGGCGGCGCCGGTTGGTGTAGCAGAAGGATCCGGCCGGACTGCGGGGTCGGCGGTGCCGGTTGGTGCAGCAGAGGGATCCAGCTGGATGGCAGGGTTGGTGGCACCAGTTGGGGAAGCGGACGGCTGGACGACAGAGTCGGCGGCATCTGTTGGAGGAATGGGCGACTGGTCGGTCTCCGCCTGGCTGCCTCCAGCAGCAGTCGGCGCCTTGGAGCGCGGATCGTTGCTCGAGGCCCGGTCGGGTTGAGGCTGGCCATCCGCTCCGACCTCCGGCACGTCGTCCTCGCTTTCCTCCTCCTCCTCCTCCCCTTCATCGCTGGAGTCGATCACCTCAGCCGAGTCCTCGTTATCCTCCGGGTTCAGCCCGAGCCACTCCAGCAGCGCTGCAGCATCCTCTTCAACCACTTCCGGGATGAAGACGCTGGTGTCGGTGTAGTTGGCGATCGCCGCCGCCCTGATGATAAGTTCGGCTTCCACCGCCACCATCTCCTCCCGCGCCTCCAGCCGAAACATGGTCAGCTGGGCTAGATCCAGCCCAGGGTACCACGCCTTGACAAACTTCAGGGCTCGGCGCGCTCCTGCCCAGGCTGCAGAGCCCTTCCAGGCCTCCAGGCGGCCAGCCGCCACCTCCAGCTAGTCAGCACTCCGACTGGGGGTGCGCGGAGCCTGCACGCCTAGCCATAGGGTGGAGATCGCCTGGGCCCCGACGCGCTGAAGGTGGCGCAACATCTGATGGGTAGGCCGAAGGCGGGCCTGGATGCTGAGGAGCTGATCGTTGAGGGTTCGGGGGGCGTCAGCGGCAATCTGCACGCCTTCTGCCCTCCGCTCCTGGCGTTGGGCCTCGATGATCTGGTTCGCGGCGACGGAGTGGCCTGGGAAGAAGTCTGTTTGGACGGAAGGCAAGAAAAGCCAAAGGTCAGAAGCTAGCAGTCGGCCTAGATAAGGGCCGGCGACTCAAAGCAAGAAAGAAAAGAAAATGAAGTTCATCATCGACCAAGTCTTCGATGCTGCTGAAGCAAGCAGTCATTTGCGCCTCCTAGTCGGCCCAGGCGGAGTGCTCGATCTCGAACTCAGCAAGGAGGTTGGTCTCCTTCGTCTTCGCCTCCCTCTGAGCCGTCTTGAGGGCCTCCGCCTGCTCAGCGAGTTGAGTAACCAGTCGGTCACGCTCCTCGGCCAGCTTGCTGCACTCCGCCTCCTTGCCGCACAGGGCGTTGTTGGCTTTGCCCAGCTACTACTGCAAGGCGGCGTTGGCCTCTATAAAAAGGGAGGAAGAAAAGAACGTCAGTCAAACAACAAAGAAGTGACGCAGTTGTCGGGCAGATCCGGCCTGACTGCTCAGCAGTCGGCCCGAATCTCGAGGACTATAGCCCACGGGTGCGCTATCGCGCCCCCGCAGAGCAAAAAGTTATCAACAAAAATAAAGTCACTGGAAAGATTCGGCCCGACTGCTCAGCAGTCGGCCCGAACCTCGGGGACTACAGCTCGTGGGTGCGCCAGCGCGCCCCCGCAAAGAAAGGAAGTCAAAAACTTACTCCGGCTCTCGGACAAGTTGGCGGTCTGCTTCTCCAGCTCCCGGACTCTAGAGTTGAAGGTGGCCGCGCGAAGATTGTGGTAATCCTGCAAGAGGGATGCCAGATGAAGTTAGCAATCGACGTTTGCAAGATAAAGTTCCGGACGGCCTGCTCAGCAGCCGGCCCAAAACTTGGGGACTACACCCAGTGGGTGCGCTGGCGCGCCCCCACGAAGGAAGCATGAAGATAAAAAATTAAAAAGAAGCAAGAAACTTACTCGAATGGCTGCCCGCGAATCCAGGAACGCCTCGTTGCATCGCTTGAGGGCTTCGGCTTCGGCTCGGAGTTTGGCTTGGACGTCAAGGGATGCCTGGTTCACGGCCCCTGTCCCGCCTCCGTGTACCTAGCCGGCGGGCGCGACACTGGTCGCCTCTGTGTCGGGGACCAACGAGTTCGCGGCACCGGCCTCTAGCAGCCGCGATGCCGAGGCCGCCTTCGCAAGACGGCGGCGCGCGGGTGTGCGGACCTCAGGAGTTAGGTCCGTCACCACCTCGTTCCCGGCTGGTGGCACCGGCGGGGCGACCGGTTGCCCGTCCTGCGTTCCGCCGGTTGGCGGTGGCGGCGGCACGATGATGTCCGGCATGGCCATGTCGCCGCCCTCCCTCTCCATGATCGGCTGCTCGTCGCCGGCTCCCCCAGTCATCGCCACAAACTTCGGCGGAGGTGGCACGGTGTTCAGGGGAGTCACGAGCAGCAGCTCCTGGCGGCGCGCGACCTCTGCAAGCCGCTCCTTCTCCGCGGCGTCAGCCTCCGCCTGCGCCAGCTTCCTCGCCGCAGACGCTGCGGCCTTGTCAGCCTCCGCCTTCGCCAGGCGGTCGGCTTCCTGTTCCTCGCGCACCTCCCGCGCGTCTCCCGAAGGTCGGCGGTCGGGTCGATTCGCCGGGTGGTGGCGGATGTCTCTTCCGACCTGATGACCGAGGCGGCGGACGACTTCTCGAGGGTGAGCGGCGCACTGAGATAAGAAGGCAAGATAAAGAAGTTTCCTAGGCCAGATCGGCAAAGAGGAAGAAGCGTAAGAGGAGCACTTACGCTGACACCATGGGAGGCACCTTCGGCTGCCTCTGGAACTTGGCCACCTTGGCCGCGGCCTCTTTTCGCCTGGTCGCCACAGCCGGGTTCTTGGGCTTCTTCGGCGCGCTGCCGAACAGGGCGGCGCCTTGCTTCCGCTTGCGCTTGCCGTCTCGGGCGGACAGCCCGGTAGAGGGGCCAGCGCCGGTGTTGGCAGGGCTCCGGGAGGGGCGCGGCTCGTCTTCGTCGTCGTCATCATCGGGCCAGTTTTCCACGTCGCCGCCGCCTGCTGCATCGTCCTCCAAGGCGTCCGCCCCCAAGTCGGTGTCGTCCACGTCGCTCACCGCCCGGTCCGACAGGTAGTCACCACCCGGCCCCACGATGGCGGCCGTCGCCGCAGACATATAAATCTACGCTCCAGAGAAGGAGTTGCGTCACACCAGGAACAAGACTAAAGCCAGAGCCAAAAATGGAAGAAGTTAATAGACTTACGACAGGCGGTGGGTTGTCGCGGGAGTACGGCCGTTTCCCGAACCACCAGGCTCCCTCCGACACCTTGAGGTCGGAGATCTCATTCACCATCCTCGCCACCTCAGCAGTCGGCATCTCCTTCGTGCACATCCTGCTCGGGTCACGGTGCCCGCTCATCCGACAGATCATATGAGGGCGGCCTTGAAGCGGGAGAACCCGACGCTCGACGAAGGCGATGAGGAGGTCGGACGCCACGAGGCCCTCCGACTCCTGGAGCACACGGAGCCGGCCGATGGTGGCAGCCGCGTCCGCCGACACCGGCTTCGGTTTGTAGCCCCAGTTGGGCCGAAGCCCGACAGGGGGGCCAGCTTCGTAGGCCGGCAGGTTGATGAAGTCGACAGCCGGGTCGACATTCTCAACGTAGAAATAGGACTGCTGCCACAGTTTTACCGACTGTGACAGCTTGATGACCGGGAAGGCATTCCTTTTCGCCGGGCGACGCACAGCGACAAAGCCGCCGCACTCGGCCGCCGTCTCCTTGGAGGAGGTACCCAGCTTGCCGTAGAAGAACACTCCCCACAGCTCGATGGTGGGGAGGATGCTGAGGTAGCCCTCACACGCTGTGACGAAGGCGGAGAGCAGCGTCACGGTGTTGGGCGTCAGATGATGCGGCTGGAGGTGGTTGAAGTCCATGAACGAGCGGAGGAAGCCTCTCGTCGGGAGGCCGAAGCCGCGGAGGAAGTGCGAGCAGAAGAGGACCCGCTCGTCCCCCTTTGGCTCCGGCGAAATCTCCTCCGACGGCGGCACCCGCACCTTGACGAATGCTGCGTTGGGCATCCAGCGCGTGTTCCGGAGGAAGGTGAGGTGATCTTCGATCATCGTCGAGCCATCCCAGTCGCCGCCCTTCTCGCGCGCCATGGCCTCGAGCGGAGTTGCGCGGGGAGGAGGAGCACGACGGCGACGAACTGCGGCAGCACCACGGCGAGCACTAAGTAGCAGTAGCAGCAGAAAGAGCGAGAGGAGGAAGAGAGTGTGGGGAGGAGGGCGCGCGTGCTTCGCCGCTCCCCTGCCTCCCCCTACTTATAGCCCTCGGGCTGCGAAGCCGAGGGGGCGGGGCGTGGGATCGTGGGATTAACTGCGCCCACGACCCCACGACCCCCCGATTACTGCGTGAAGTTACTGCGCCTTAAACGCCCACGAGAATCGCAACCGCCCGCCCCGGTCGCAGCGGATCCGCCCGCGTGCTGAGGCCCGGTAGTGGCGGGCCCGGCCCACTATCACGTCCCATTAGGAGCGTGGGATGGCAGGCTGGCCGGGCTGACGTGTGCCGCGTGGCGTGTTTGTGGCGGGCGGCGGGCCTGGGAAGCTTAGCAGGCACGCCACCTGTTTCCCACCTTTATGTTCAAAATTGGCCGACGATCCCACCTTTTCAAAACCAACTCCAGCAGTCGGCGCATCGCAAGGCGGATCGAGCATTCTCCCAGAGCTCGGTGAGGGGGGAAGCCGCTGAGACTTCACGACCCTTCGACCGCAACGCCTCATCGGCTTCGGGGACTACTGTCGGAGTAATGGGCCACGGGTAGCCTTACCCGAGTCCCTGAACCTGTCAAAACGTTGGGCCGGCTTCGCCCCGCGAAACCCCAAACTGAAGCACCGCCTTCCGGAGGCCGGCTGGCTCGACGCCGGCCACCGGAGGACGGTCAAACTCCAGCAGACGGCACCAAGAGCGGCCGACTCCTGTCAGCCGGCCTCCAGAGAGGTCGGCTTCATGCAGGCAGCTTCCTGGCGCCCTCAGAGTCTGCGCCCTCATCGAGAGGACAAGACAGGGTGAGGCTACAGTGTAGTCCCTCACCCCCGAATCTTGGGCTTGGCGTGGCCACAGTGCCCTGTACGGGCGGAGATCTCCGCATGGCGCGGCACTGTTGCCACTCCTCCCTTGACGCTACTCCTGACAGGCGGATCCCTGTTCCCCACGATGACCTGTCGGTACGGCCTGCGGGCTGCGGGCCCTATCAGGTAGTGAGAGCCCGGAAGACGATGGATGCCGGATCAGTCGGACTTGGGGGAGGCCGGCCTCCAGCAGGCGGTCGGCCCCTCCGTCGAGGACCATGCGCCATTAACCAGATAAGACATGGTGTGGCTACAGTGACCTCCCACCAGGCGGCGGGACTGTAGCCACGCTCCTCCGACCAAGCCTGCGTCATTAGCGTCACGGCTACAATGATCAGCCACCCACCAGACCCGCCAGCAGCGGAGGCAGCCTATCGGCTCCGTACCAGACCAGCCGGCGGGACCCACCAGACGGCGGGCCCCAGCGGCCGGCGGAGAAGCCGGCCACCAGAGACACTGACATCTGGGTCCAGCACCCGGCCAGATGACCATTGTACCCCGGGGGTAGGCCTATATAAACCCCTAGGGCACCCATGCAAAGGGTTCCCACTCCATTAGAACTAGCCAATTCCCTAGAGTAAGAAGAGAGCTAGCCTTGCCTCCTTCTGCCTCTAGCACACACCTCAAGGAGCACCATTGTATCACTTGTGCCTTAGTGATCATGCGGAGACCCCGCAGAGCAGGACTAGGGGTGTTATCTCCTAGGAGAGCTCCGAACCTAGGTAAAGTGCGCCGGCGTACGTGTCTACGCCTTATCCCGCTTCTAGGCACCGGCGACGTTCTACTCGCCCCCACCATGATAACCCATCCATTGGCATATGTCACACCCAACCCCTGACATGGACCCTCCGAGATCCTTCCCCATGGCCTCCGGTGATGATGGCCCCCTTCGGTTGGGTGCTAGAGAGGGCCTAGATTAATTTTTCGTGGCTACAGAGGCTTGCGGCGGCGGAACTTCCGATCTCTCTTCTGTTCTGGGGTTTTCTCGATTTATAGAGGGGTTGGCGTTGGTTTCATGTCAGGGGGCCCCACAGAGAGTCCACGAGGCAGGGGCACGCCCTAGGTGGGGGGGGGGGGGGGGGAGAGCTCCACCCTCGTGTGGCCTCGGGACTCCCCTCCGATAGATTTTTGTTCCAGTATTTTTTATATTTTCCAAAAATATTCTCTGTTGATTTTCAGCGCATTCCGAGAACTTTCATTTCTGCGCAAAAACAACACCATGGTAGTTCTGCTGAAAACAACGACAGTCCGGGTTAGTTCTAATCAAGTCATACCAAAATCATGGAAAAATATTATAAACATGGCATGAATACTTCATAAATTAGAGATATGTTGGAGATGTATCAGCATCCCCAAGTTTAATTCCTGCTCGTCCTCTAGTAGGTAAATGATAAAGGAAATAATTTATGAAGTGTGAATGCTAGCAATTTCTTAAGTTTGATCAACGATAGTTTCAGTCACTTTTTCTAGCATCATTATATATCATAACAGTAGCTCAACTCATAAAATTTCTCATGATCAAGTAACAAGCTATTCACATGTTAAAGTATAGATCATAAACTTTCTTGAAAACTAACGAACTATGTTCTCAGTCATCAAACAATTGCAATTCATCTTATTTTCAGGAAGGGTCTATTAAGAGCTTTAATTCAGCAAACTCCACGTACTCAACTATCATTTAATCTTTCATAATTGCTAACACTCACGTGATATTTATGGGTTCAAAGTTTTAATCGGATGTAGAGAAAAATAGGGGCTTATAGTTTCGCCTCCCAACCTTTTACCTCAAGGGTAATGTCAACAATAATACTTTGTGAAAACCTACATTCTAGTGGATGTATATCTCCGGATCGCTCCAACACAAAGTGTTTGGCAAAGGAAAAAGTGTAAAAAGGAAAGGTGATGATCACCAAGACTCTTGTACAAGGGTAGAAGATAAAAGTAAAAGATAGGCCCTTCGCAGAGGGAAGCAGAGGTTGTCATGCGCTTTTATGGTTGGATGCACAAAATCTTAATGCAAAAGAACATCACTTTATATTGCCGCTTGTGATAAGACCTTTATTATGCAGTCCGTCGCTTTTATTTCTTCCATATCACAAGTTTGTATAAAGCTTATTTTCTTCACACTAATAGATCATACATATTTAGAGAGCAATTTTTATTGCATGCACCGATGACAACTTACTTGAAGGATCTTAATCAATCCATAGGTAGGTATGGTGGACTCTCATGACAAAACTGGTTTAAGGGATGTTTGGAAGCATAAGTAGTATTTCTACTTGGTGCAAAGAATTTGGCTAGCATGATAGGGAAAGGCAAGCTCAACATGTTGGATGATCCAATACAATATAACGTCTATTCGGATATAGGAAAACATAATCCATTAAGTTGTCTTCCTTGTCCAACATCAACTTTTTAGCATGTCATATTTTAATGAGTGCTCACAATTACAAAAGATGTCCAAGATAGCATATTTATATGTGAAATCTCCCTTCCCTCAGTATTCTTTCATGAATTGTTCAAGGGACCAATACTATGTTTGCTAACTTTCAATAAATTTACCACCTCTACTTCTTATATGTGAAGTCATTACTCCCCATGGTATGAGTCATATATAAATTCAGATTTATGATATTCAATTCATTCAACCATTTACTCATAGGATATAAGTGAAGCATGAGAGTAAATGACAAACTACTCCAAAAAGATATAAGTGAAGGACAATGAGTAGTCAACAAATTAACTAGCCATGGGAGGATTCTCTTTTATTCAAGATTTCAGATCCAAAGATTTTATTCAAACAACAGGTAAAATGAAAATACACTCCAAGCAAAACACATATCATGTTACAGATAAAAATATAGCTCCGAGTAAGGTATACCGATGGTCTTGAAGACGAAAGAGGGGATGCTTTCCGGGGCATCCCCAAGCTTAGGAGCTTGAGTCTTCCTTGAATATTATCTTGGGGTGCCTTGGGCATCCTTAAGCTTAGGGTCTTTCCACTCCTTATTCTCCTCATATCGATATCTCACCCAAAACTTGAAAACTTCAATCACACAAAACTTAACGGAACTTCGTGAGATGGGTTAGTATGATAAAGAGTAAACCATTCACTTTGGTACTGTCAAAGACGAAGATTCATAATTGTTCTCGCACAATGCTTACTGTACCATATCATTTCTACAATTTATATTGAGTAATATAAGCCATAGAAACTAGAAAACAAGCAAACTATGCATTGAAAACAGAATCTGCCAACAACAGAACAGTCTGTAATGATCTGAACAGAAACCATACTTATGCTACTCCAAAAATCCAACCAAATTAGGAAAACCTTAGAAATTTGTGTACCAATCCATAGCAAAAATAATTAGATCAAAATCACGTTTCTATGAATTATCAAAACTAATTTACTGGGCACAAAAGTTTCTGATTTTCAGCATGATCAACACAACTATCACCGTAAGCTATCCTAAAGGTCTTACTTGGCACTTTATTGAAACAAAAGCTATAAAACATGATTACTACAGTATCTTAATCATGTGAACACTCAAAGACAGTAAGGATAAATATTGGGTTGTCTCCTAACAAGCGCTTTTCTTTAATGCCTTTTAGCAAGGCATAATGATTTCAATGATGCTGACATAAAAGATAAGAATTTAAACACAAAGAGAGCATCATGAAGAATATGACTAGCACATTCAAGTCTAACCCACTTCCTATGCCTAGTGATTTTGAGAGAAAACAACTTAAGGGAACAAGAATCAACTAGCATAGGAAGGCAAAACAAGTATAACTTCGAAACTTTAAGCACATAGAGAGGAAACTTGATATTATTATAACTCTTACAAGCATATATCCCTCCCTCACAATAATTTTCAGTAGCTTCATAAATGAATTCAACAATATAACCATCACATAAAGCATTATTTTCATGACCTACAAGCATAGAAATTTTACTACTCTCCACATGAGCAAAATTCTTCTCATTCGGAATAGTGGGAGCAAACTCAACAATATAACTATCATGTGAGGCATACTCCAATTGAAAATGAAAATCATGATGACAAGTTTCATGGTTAACATTATTCTTTATAGCATACAAGTCATCACAATAATCATCATAGATAGCAACTTTGTTCTCATAATCAATTGGAACCTCTTCTGAAATAGTTGAATCATTACTGACTAAAGTCAAGACCTCTCCAAATATACTTTCATAAATATCACACTATGATTCAACACCCTCCAAAATAGTGGGATCACTAATTCCTAAAGTTGACACTCTTCCAAACCCACTTGCGATGATAGTATTATTACTACTCCAAAAAATATAAGTGAAGTTCATGGAGCATTCTATAATTAATATAGACCAACCAATATCCAAGCTCAAAATATATAAGTGAAGCACACGAAGCATTCTAGAAAACCATACTCAAAAGATTTAAGTGAAGCACAAAGAGCATTCTATAAGATTATACTCAAAAGATATAAGTGCAGCACATGAAGCTTTCTATAAATCAATGAAGGGCTATCTCATACTAGCATGGTTCTTAAAGAAAAATAAAAACATAAAGGACACAAATCATGTGAACAAAAAAAAACCGAGGTATACCGATCATTGTCAAAGAAGAAAGATGGGATGCCAACCGGGGCATCCCCAAGCTTAGATGTTTGAGTATCCTTGAAATATTTACTTGGGGTGCCTTGGGCATCCCCAAGCTTGATCTCTTGCCTCTCTTTATTCTTCTCACATCGGTAACTCCTCGTTCTTTGAACACTTCATCCACACAAAACTTAAGAAAAACTTTGTGAGATCCGTTAGTATAACAAAGCAAATCACTACCTTTAGGTACTGTTGCAAACTCATTCCAATTTCATATTAGCATTATATCTAATGTATTCCAACTTCACCATGGTTCATACCCCCCGATACTACCCATAGATTCATCAAAATAAGTGAACAACACATAGAAAACAGAATCTGTCAAAAAACAGGACAGTCTGTAGTAATCTGGAAATTTCGTATACTTCTGTAACTCCAAAAATTCTAAAACAAATATGAAAATTAAAAAAATTATACAGAAGTACTGTGCAAAAAGCTTAGACCAGTTTGACTTTCCAGTAAAAAAAATGTAAATTCACGTGCTACAGCCAAAGTTTCTGCTTTTGCACTGCACATAGTAAACAAGCACTCTAATCATCCTAAAACCAAAGCTTGGCACTTTATTTTTATAATACAATGGATATATACAAGGGGATAATTATTTTCAGAGAAACTTCCATGAAAAATTCTACATTGTTTCCATGAGCATGAACACAATTGTTCAAGGTCGACCCTCACTTCTCCAATGCATAACCTTCCAATCACTTCTCTTTTTGAAGAAGTTTTTAGGCATAAGAGGCAAGTATTTTTTTTTGCATTTTTGCATTTTTATTTTTGCTTGTTTGTTTCACCCACAACTACATAGAAGCAAAAGGGAAAACAAAATCTACTTAGTGAAGAAAGCAACCAAGCATACACAAAAATATCAACCCCACACTATTGCTCCCCGGCAACGGTGCCAGAAAAGAGCTTAATAATCTCCAAGTGCAGGGAATCATCGTAGCAATTTTTAAAGGTGGAAGTGATAAGCATGGAGTGTCGAACCCACAAGGAGCTAAAGGTAAGACTAATATTCTCTCAAGTCCTATCTGCCACTGATACGACTCTACGTACACCGAATGTTTGCTTCCAACTAGAAACGAGAAATAAAACTATGTTGTGGGTATGAAGAGGATAACTTTGCATGGTATCGAAGAGCTAAAATATAAAAGTAGGTGTTGTTATCATAAAGTTTAAATATGTTAATTAAGTATTATAAATAGCGAGTGTGGAATAATGATGGGTCGGTGTGCCGAATTGTCGTAAGCAATTGTTAACAAGATCGGTAATCATTATTGCAATTTCATATGAGGGAGAGGCATAAGCTAACATACTTTCTCTTCTTGGATCATATGAACTTATGATTGGAACTCTAGCAAGCATCCGCAACTACTAAAGATCATTAAGGTAAAAACCAACCATAGCATTAACATATCAAGTCCCCTTTATCCCATACACAACAACCCCCTTACTCGGGTTTATGCTTCTGTCACTCAAGCAACCCCCTATAAGCGAATCATGAACGTATTGTAACACCCTACAACGGGTATCCCTTATGCTTGCGCGACACGAAGGGCACAATAGGACAACACCAAAATAAAACATACAACTCATACCAATCTAGATCATCAATCAACCCAAAGACAAAGGATATCTACTCAAAACATCATAGGATGGAAACACATCATTGGATCATAATATGTGGCATAAAGCACCATGTTCAAGTAGGGATTACAGCAGGTTGCGGGAGAGTGGATCGCGTAAAAGAGATGAGGATGGTGAGGTTGATGAAGACGATCACCGCGATGATGATTCCCCTCCCGATGGCACTCCGGCACCACCGAGAGAGAGGAGGAGAGGTTCTCCCCCTTGTGCTTCCACCTCCATGGCCTCCCCCCTAGATGGGGAGAGGTTCTCCCTTTGGTCCTTGGCCTTCATGGCGATGATGGCCCCTCCGAGATCCTTCCCCATGGCCTCCGGTGATGATGGCCCCCTCCGGCAGGGTGCCAGAGAGGGCCTAGATTGATTTCTCATGGCTACAGAGGCTTGCGGCGGCAGAACTTCCGATCTCTCTTCTGTTCTGGGGTTTTCTTGATTTATAGGAGGGTTTGGTGTTGGTTTCACGTCAGGGGGCCCCACAGGGAGTCCAGGAGGCAGGGGGCGTGCCCTAGGGGGGGGGGGCTCCACCCTCGTGGTGGCCTCGGGACTCCCCTCCGGTAGATTTTTGTTCCAGTATTTTTATATTTTCCAAAAATATTCTCTGTTGGTTTTCAGCGCATTCCGAGAACTTTTATTTCTGCACAAAAAACAACACCACGGTAGTTCTGCTGAAAACAGCGTCAGTCTGGGTTAGTTCTAATCAAATCACACCAAAATCATGTAAAATTATTATAAACATGGCACAAATACTTCATAAATTATAGGTATGTTGGAGACGTGTCAATGATTAGGTACTTGGAGGGGGGCCACGGGATAGCTACAACCAATGGACAAGACGGCGAGGACACCAAGTACAAGGAACGAGAAGAGGAGCTGCCAGAAACTCTCTAGTCACTGGACGACCGACACCTCTCGGACGTCCGACGCCTGAAGCTTCAGGCAACTCGGCAAGCCCCAGCTAGCGAACGCTACAGCGGCCGGCGACCGACGCGCACCGGACGATCGACACCTCCCAGCGGGCGGACGACCGAGCCACGCCGGACGACTGTGACCACCAGTCCAGGACCAAAATGTCGGAAGTATGAAGGACACCAGACGACCAAACCCAACCGGATGTCCGGCAGAGCCCTAAAAGAGCTAAAACGTTGGAAGTCCGACACTTACTGGACGCCCGGTTCCCCGCGAGACACCGGTCAACCAGTAGCTGTTGGAGGTCGGACACCTGTGCGTGCGCCGTGTGTTGGGCCGAAGCCCAATTACCCTTTCGTGACACTAGACTATATACACTCCTCCTCCTCCCTCTTATTAGGGTTAGTATTGGTTTAGCTCATTTGAGAGATAGAGCTTTGCTCATCCATCCGGATCTACTCCACCGAGAGAGACCGCGGCCTCTACGGAGAAGATCCATCTTGGATTCAAGACCCCTCACGGGAAGACCTTCAAGACCTCCTCACGGAGAAGAACTTGCTACTTGTATCGTCCTTTGTTGATCGTGGATCGTGTATCTCTTTGTGTTTCGAGGATCTAGCACATGTGTAATTGAATCTTGTTGGTTTGAGTGATTTCTCTCGTGTTTCCCCTCGTGTTTTCCCTCGTGTTCTTCGTAGGATCCGCTCCAATTGTGAAAGACCGGCCCTAGGGTTTCCCCCCTACATCACCCAAGGTATCATACCCCGAGTATCTTGATTTTAATCGTGATGAAGATTATTTACTAGGTGATGGTGATTTTCTTGTTGATAAAGCTAGTAATGTGAGCTATAATGAACTTGCTAGTAATCATGACAGTCAAGATGAAATGAATGACAATGCTAAGAAGGAGATTGATCATTTAACTAAAAAACTAAACACTCTTAAGTTAGCTCATGAAACAACTCAAGAGAATCATAGAGAGCTCCTAAGAACTCATGAGAAGCTTCACTTCGAGAAGCTAAATTTAGAGCAAGAGCATGGGTTTCTAAAATCAATCAGTGACGATCTTCGAAAGTAGAGTTCTTCTTACATTGCCAAACGTCTCTTCTTTTTCACTTACATGCCACAAGTTAAACCTAGTAAAAAGAGTAAGAAAGATTCTTCTTCTAGTAGTAACAATAACCATGCTAAATCCAATATTGTTTCTTTTAATAATTCTCTTGATTCCACTAATGATTCTCTTAGCCAAGTTACACTTGAGCAAGAAAATAGCTTATTGAAGAGAATTATAGAGAAAGGTGTTTACAAGAGTCTTGCCGGGTGTAAGCAATTCGAAGAAATTGTACGCAAGGAAGGAAGACACCGGAAGAATCAAGGTGTTGGTTTTGAACGAAAGTTCAATGCCAATGGATTTGAGTGGGAAGAAGATCAATACCCCAAGATGAAGTTTGTTCTTCAACAAGATAAGTATGACCCCACTTCTTTTGAGGGACACAAGCTCAAGATGATCTTCCACCACAAGACCACAAGCTAAAAGGCAAGGACAAGCTTCAAGAAGAGATTGACTCATTTGAAGAAGCACATAAAACCATGGTTAAATGGGTTCCCAAGACTTCATCAAGCTCTACTTCATCAGGTTCAACTACAACTCCAAGGATTCCCATCAAGTTGATGTGGGTCACAAAGAATAAGAACTAGAGTGTTCTTGAGGGTGACTCCGCCAACATACTTCACTCATATTCATTTTGGCAAGGACTTGTGCAACCAACTTTGACATCTTGCACTTGTTCAAGGAGTCAAAAACCCGCTTGTTGGTAAGACAAGGAATAAGGTAACTCAATGCATTCATGGACATCATCATTTGTGCAATTCACTCTATGTATATGGATATCCTTGTATGTTCCTTGTGGGACTAACCCATGTAGGTATTGGAAGTGCAAAACTACAAAGGATCGCTCCGAACTCTTGATGGATTACATCAAAATTGAGCATCCACATCTTCACTGTCTACATGAAGTAATCATCGACAAAATCCAAGGTTAGTTCATCCCTCCTTGGGGGGATATCACATCTAGGGGGAGCTTTGCTGTAAAAGTTGAGCTAAAGCAACTCTAATGGTGTAAACACATTAATGCTTTATGTAAAAGTGGTAACCCCACTTGTGCTTAAATGATGAGTATGACCTATGATAAAATGTTCTCACTTGACTCCTAAGTCAATATACTCATATATAGATGACCTAGTCATCGCCAATTGTTTGATAGATTCTAGAACTGCTTGTGCATGTTTGCCACTCGTACGTCTCCAACGTATCTATAATTTTTGATTGTTCCATGCTATTATATTATCTGTTTTGGATGTTTTATATGCATTAATATGCTATTTTATATTATTTTTGGGACTAACCTATTAACGAAGAGCCCAATACCAGTTTCTATTTTTTCCTAGTTCTTTTAGTTTACAGAAAAAGAATATCGAACGAAGTCCAAACGAAATAAAACTTTCGCTTTCTTGGACCAGAAGACATCTAGAGAACTTGAAGAGGGGGCCAGAAGCTTCACGAGGAGGCCACAAGCCTCCTAGGCACGCCCCAGGGGGGTGCCCTGAGGGCTTGTGGGCCCCTTGGGAGTCCTCCAACCCAAATCTTTGCACTATAAATTCCCAAATATTCCCAAACCAACAGAAGCATCCACCAAAATATTTTTCCGCCGCCGCAAGCCTCTGTTCCCGTGAGATCCGATCTTGGGGCCTTTTCCGGCGCCCTACCGGAGGGGGATTCGATCACGAAGTGCATCTGCATCAACCTTGCTGCCCTTCAGATGAAGCGTGAGTAGTTTACCACAGACCTACGGGTCCATAGCTAGTAGGTAGATGGCTTCTCTCTCTTTGATCTTCAATACAATGTTCTCTTCGATGTTCTTGGAGTTTTATCCGATGTAATACTCTTTTCGGTGTGTTTGTCAAGATATGATGAATTGTGGATTTATGATCAGATTATCTATGAATATTATTTGAGTCTTCTCTGAACTCTTTTATGCATGATTAAATATCTTTGTATTTGTCTTCGAGCTATCGGTTTGGTTTGGCCAACTAGATTGGTTCTTCTTGCAATGAGAGAGGTGCTTAGTTTTGGGTTCAATCTCTCGGTGTCCTCACCTAGTGACAAAGTAGGGGTAGCGAGACATGTATTGTATTGTTGCCATCAAGGATAAAAATATGGAGTTTTCACCATATTGCTTGAGTTTATTTCTCTACTTCATGTCATCTTACTTAAGGCGTTACTCCATTCTTATGAACTTAATACTCTAGATGCATGCTGGATAGCAGTCGATGTGTGGAGGAATAGTAGTAGATGCAGGCATGGGTCGGTCTACTTGCCACGGACGTGATGCCTATATTCATAATGATTGCCTTGGATATCGTCGTAACTTTGCGCTTTTCTATCAATTGCTCGATAGTAATTTGTTTACCCACCGTATGTTTTCTTTTAAGAGAGAAGCCTCTAGTGAAACCTATTGCCCCCGGGTCTATTTTCCATTATATATTTTCAGACCTATAAACCAAAGAACCCAAAAATACCTTACTGCAATTTATTTATAAATACTTTAGTTTACTGTTTTATTTATCTTTTATACCTATCTCTTTTAGATCTCACTCTTGTTCGTGACCGTGAAGGGATTGACAACCCCTTTTTCGTGTTGTGTGCAAGTGTTTGTTAGTTTGTGCAGGGCATAGATTGGAGACTTGCTTGTGCCTCCTAATGGATTGATTCCTTGGTTCTTAACTGAGGGAAATACTTATCTCTACTTTGCTGCATCACCCTTTCCTCTTCAAGGGAAAAATCAATGCAAGCTCCAGAAGTAGCAGACACATATTTTATTTGCTATCTTATTGTGTGAGCATGTTGGTCTGCATGTTTTCTTCATTCGAGGACATCCATTTGTTTTTTTGGTTGTCTTGGTTTTTCTGGCCAAGTGGATGTACAAGAATGCCTAAGCACCTCCTCTAGCTATCTATGCTTTCTTGTCTCAAATTCTATTCTTGCTACATCACAAAAATTGAACAAGTCTTTTTCGGAGCCTCCGGGTGAGGCACAGTGGGAGCCACTGATCTGAGAAGGACTGAACTCCAAAACTTTCTTTATGCATTTCAGTTGGACCAATCCACTCAAACTCGGTCAAACCGAAATCATTTAGGTTGATCTAGGTTTCTATCTCGGTGTCACTGATTTGAACGTTTCAGAGTCACCGATGTGCTCTACTGCTTGCAATTACACATATCGGTGCTGCCGAGTTGTTCCACTCGGAGCCACCGATAGCACATGGGTATATATATCCCCGCGGCACGTACGTTGAAAATTTCTTTAAACGTCACGACCCGCACCCCCGTTGCTGCCGTCGCCTTGGTCTACAGATCGTCACCCTTATCTCATGCGCGCCCTCGCCGCCGGAATCTGCTGTCGTCAGCAGAAATCTTCCTCGTCGTTGCCGTGGTAGACAATCTCCACCAAGTTTCCGCCGATTGCATCTTAGACCGACCGATTTGAAATTTTTGGAGTCACCGATTTGGCCCAAGCCATTGCACTAGTACGTCTCGGTGCCATTGAGTAGTACTAATCGGTGAGACCGAAAGTATAGTTCCAGTGAAACCCTAACATATTGGAGACACCGGACCACATCTCGGTCTGACCAAAATGGTGTGTTTTGTTTTTGTTAAGTGCTTCAGTATCACCGAGATGATCAACTCGGTGGATCCAAAATGCCTTATGTGAAAACTTGAAACTAAGATTTGAACTCAATTTTCATGAAAAATATCTGATTTTTGTGATGACTCATCTATTCTTCCCATACCCATCAATTCAGAGGGTCAGCTTTGCAAGATGTTAGAAGCAAGTGATAGTCAGAATGTTTTAGAAGCACATGCTGATATGAGTGTAGGCTCTAATCCTGAAGATAGTTTCTATGAAGGAGTAAGAACCTCTCTAGATCTTCCGAAGGCAACCACCAAAACTAGAAAGAAAAGAACCTCATATGATGAGGATGAAGATTTTGTTGCCAGTGAAGGAACTTTAAAGAAGAAGAAAACTGTGCTTGCAAAAGAGTATGGCACAACAACTAGCACAAGACCTTCTACCAGCAACAAGGAAATAACTGCTGTGAGGAGAGTTCCTCTATCCAACAAGGACAAGATCTCTAAGGAGGAGCCCGCAAAGAAAAAGAGAGTGATGAAACAATTGTGCATGTGGTTTTCAAGCCCACTTCAATGAGAAGGGATTATATGCCAGAGATGTTGGGAAACACAGTAATTTCAAAAAAATTTCTACGATCACGCAAGATCTATCACTATGTGATGCATAGAAACGAGAGGGGAGAGTGTTGTCTACGTACCCTCGTAGACCAAAAGCGGAAGCGTTATGACAACGCGGTTGATGTAATCGTACGTCTTCATGATCCGACCGATCCCAGCACCGAAGGTACGACACCTCCGCGATCTGCACACGTTCAGCTCGGTGACGCCCCACGAACTCTAGATCCAACTGAGGTCGAGGGAGAGTTTCGTCAGCACGACGGCTGGTGACGGTGATGATGAAGTTACCAGCGCAGGGCTTCGCCTAAGCACTATGATGATATGACCGAGGTTTGTAACTGTGGAGGGGGGCACTGCACACGGCTAAAACAATTGTCAACTTGTGTGTTCTAGGGTGCCCCCTGCCCCCATATATAAAGGAGCAAGGGGGAGGCCGGCCGGCCCTCCAAGGGTGTGCCCCCAATAGGGGAATCCTACTAGGACTCCAAGTCGTAGTAGGTTTCCACCTAAAGGGAAAGAGGGGGAAGGAAGGAGAGGAAGAGGGGGAAGGCAAGCCCCCCCCCTTCATTGTCCTATTCGGACTCAAGGGGAGGGGGCACGCGGCCTGCCCTGGCCGGCCCCTCTCTCTCTCCACTAGGGCCCATCGAGGCCTATTAGTTCCCCGGGGGGGGGGGGGTTCCGGTAACCCTCCGGCACTTTGTTTTTATCCGAAACTTCTCCGGATAACTTCTGGTGTCCGAATGTAGTTGTCCAATATATCAATCTTTATGTCTCGACCATTTCGAGACTCCTCATCTTGTCCGTGATCACATCCGGGACTCCGAACAATCTTCGGTACATCATATCACATAAACTCATAATACCAATCGTCATCGAACGTTAAGCGTGCGGACCCTACGGGTTCGAGAACTATGTAGACATGACCGAGACACGTCACCGGTCAATAACCAATAGCGGAACCTGGATACTCATATTGGTTCCTACGTATTCTATGCGGATCTTTATCTGTCAAACCGCATAACAACATACGTTGTTCCCTTTGTCATCGGTGTGTTACTTGCCCGAGATTCGATCGTCGGTATCTCAATACCTAGTTCAATCTCGTTGCCGGCAAGCCTCTTTACTCGTTCCGTAATACTTCACCCCGTAACTAACTCATTAGTCGTAATGCTTGCAAGGCTTATAGTGATGAGTATTACCGAGAGGGCCCAGAGATACCTCTCCGAAACACGGAGTGGCGAATCCTAATCTCGATCTATGCCAACCCAACAAACACCTTCGGAGACACCTTTAGAGCACCTTTATAATCACCCATTTACGTTGTGACATTTGGTAGCACACAAAGTGTTCCTCTGGTATTCGGGAGTTGCATAACCTCATAGTCCAAGGAACTTGTATAAGTCATGAAGAAAGCAATAGTAATGAAACCGATACGATCATAATGCTAAGCTAACTGATGGGTCATGTCCATCACATCATTCTCCTAATGATGTGATCCCGTTCATCAAATGACAACACATGTCTATGGTTAGGAAACATAACCATCTTTGATTAACGAGCTAGTCAAGTAGAGGCATACTAGGGACTATATGTTTTGTCTATGTATTCACACATGTACTAAGTTTCCGGTTAATACAATACTAGAATGAATAATAAACATTTATCATGAATTAAGGAAATAAATAATAACTTTATTATTGCCTCTAGGGCATATTTCCTTCAGTATCCCACTTGCACTAGAGTCAATAATCTAGATTACATAGTAATGATTCTAACACCCATGGAGCTTTGGTGCTGATCATGTTTTGCTCATGGAAGAGGCTTAGTCAACGGGTCTGCAACATTCAGATCCATGTGTATCTTGCAAATCTCTATGTCCCCTTCCGACACTTGATGACGTATGGAATTGAAGCGTCTCTTGATGTGCTTGGTTCTCTTGTGAAATCTGGTTTCCTTTGCCAAGGCAATTGCACCAGTATTGTCACAAAAGATTTTCATTGGACCCGATGGACTAGGTACGACACCTAGATTGGATATGAACTCCTTCATCCAAACTCCTTCATTTGCTGCTTACGAAGCAGCAATGTACTCCGCTTCACACGTAGATCCCGCCACGACGCTCTGCTTGGAACTGCACCAACTGACAGCTCCTCCATTCAATAAAAACGTATCTGGTTTGAGACTTAGAGTCATCTGGATCAGTGTCAAAGCTTGCATCGATGTAACTATTTACGACGAGCTCTTATTCACCTCCATAAACGAGAAACATATCCTTAGTCCTTTTCAGGTATTTCAGGATGTTCTTGATCGCTGTCCGGTGCTCCACTCCGGGATTACTTTGGTACCTCCCTGCTATGCTTATAGCAAGACATACATCAGGTCTAGTACACAACATTGCATACATGATAGAACCTATGGCTGAAGCATAGGGAATGAATTTCATTTTCTCTCTATCTTCTGCAGTGGTCGGGCATTGAGTCTGACTCAACTTCACACCTTGTAACACAGACAAGAACCCTTTCTTTGACTGATCCATTTTGAACTTCTTCAAAACTTTGTCAAGGTATGTGCTTTGTGAAAGTCCAATTAAGCGTCTTGATCTATCTCTATAGATCTTGATGCCCAATATGTAAGCAGCTTCTCCGAGGTCTTTCATAGAAAAACTCTTATTCAGGTACCCCTTTATGCTATCCAGAAATTTTTATATCATTTCCAATCAACAATATATCATCTACATATAAGATTAGAAATGCTACAGAGCTCCCACTCACTTTCTTGTAAATACAGGCTTCTCCAAAAGTCTGTATAAAACCTTATGCTTTGATCACACTATCAAAGCATTTATTACAACTCCGAGAGGCTTGCACCAGTCTATAAATGGATCGCTAGAGCTTGCACACTTTGTTAGCACCCTTTGGATCAATAAAACCTTCCGGTTGCATCATATACAACTCTTCTTCCAGAAATCCATTCAGGAATGCAGTTTTGACATCCATTTGCCAAATTTCATAATCATAAAATGCAGCAATAGCTAACATGATTCGGAAAGACTTAAGCATCGCTATGGTGAGAAAATCTCATCGTAGTCAATTCCTTGAACTTGTCAAAAACCTTTTGCAACAAGTAGAGCTTTGTAAATAGTAACATTACTGTTCACATCGGTCTTCTTCTTAAAGATCCATTTATTTTCTATGGCTTGCCGATCATCGGGAAAGTCCACCAAAGTCCACACTTTGTTCTCATACATGGATCCCATCTTAGATTTCATGGCTTCAAGCCATTTTGCGGAGTCTGGGATCATCATCGCTTCCTCATAGTTCGTAGGTTCATCATGGTCTAGTAACATGACTTCCAGAACAGGATTACCGTACCACTCTGGTGCGAATCTTACTCTGGAAGACCTACGAGGTTTGGTAGTAACTTGATCTAAAGCTTCATAATCATCATCATTAGCTTCCTCACTAATTGGTGTAGGAATCACGGGAACTGATTTCTGTGATTAACTACTTTCCAATAAGGGAGAAGGTACAACTACCTCATCAAGTTCTACTTTCCTCCCACTCACTTCTTTCGAGAGAAACTCCTTCTCTAGAAAGGATCCATTTCTAGCAACAAATATTTTGCCTTCGGATCTGTGATAGAAGGTGTACCCAACAGTTTCCTTTGGGTATCCTATGAAGACACACTTCTCTGATTTGGGTTCGAGCTTATCAAGTTGAAGCTTTTTCACATAAGCATCGTAGCCCCAAACTTTAAGAAATGACAACTTTGGTTTCTTGCCAAACCATAGCTCATAAGGCGTAGTCTCAACGGATTTTGATGGTGCCCTATTTGAAGTGAATGCAGCCGTCTCTAAAGCATAAAACCAAAAAGGATAGCGGTAAATCAGTAAGAGACATCATAGATCGCACCATATCTAATAAAGTACGGTTATGACGTTTTGACACACCATTTCGCTGTGGTGTTCTAGGTGGCGTTAATTGTGAAACTATCCCATCTTGTTTCAAATGAAGACCAAACTCGTAACTCAAATATTCTCCTCCATGATCAGATCGTAGAAACTTTATTTCTTGTTACGATGATTTTCCACTTCACTATGAAATTCTTTGAACTTTTCAAATGTTTCAGACTTATGCTTCATTAAGTACATATAACCATATCTGCTCAAATCATCTGTGAAGGTAAGAAAATAACGGTACCCACCACGAGCCTCAATACTTATTGGACCGCATACATAGATATGTATTATTTCCAACAAGTCAGTAGCTCGTTCCATTGTTCCGGAGAATGAAGATTTAGTCATCTTGCCTATAAGGCACGGTTCGCAAGCACCAAGTGATTCATAATCAAGTGATTCCAAAAGTCCATCAGCATGGAGTTTCTTCATGCGCTTTACACCGATATGACCCAAACGGCAGTGCCACAAATAAGTTGCACTATTATTATTAAACTTCAATCTTTTGGCTTCAACACTATGAATATGTGTATCACTACTATCGAGATTCAACAAAAATAGACCACTCAGCAGGGGTGCATGACCATAAAAGATATTACTCATATAAATAGAACAACCATTATTCTCTGATTTAAATGAATAATCATCTCGCATTAAACAACATCCAGATATAATGTTCATGCTCAACACTGGCACCAAATAACAATTATTTAGGTCTAAAACTAATCCCGATGGGAGATGTAGAGGTAGCGTACCGACCACGATCACATCGACTTTGGAACCATTTCCCACGCGCATCGTCACCTCGTCCTTAGCCAATGTTCGCTTAATCCGTAGCCCCTGTTTCGAGTTGCAAATATGAGCAACAGAACCAGTATCAAATACCCAGGCGCTACTGCGAGCATTAGTTAAGTACACATCAATAACATGTATATCAAATATACCTTTCACTTTGCCATCCTTCTTATCCGCCAAATACTTGGGGCAGTTCCGCTTCCAGTGACCAGTCCCTTTGCAGTAGAAGCACTCAGTTTCAGGCTTAGGTCCAGACTTGGGTTTCTTCTCTTGAGCAGCAACCTTT
This sequence comes from Triticum aestivum, assembly GCF_018294505.1. Lineage (NCBI taxonomy): Eukaryota > Viridiplantae > Streptophyta > Magnoliopsida > Poales > Poaceae > Triticum > Triticum aestivum. The sequence goes on from NC_057810.1 coordinate 346,324,610, forward strand.
TTGCCGTTCTTCTTGAAGTTCCCTTTCTTCCCTTTGCCCTTTTTCTTGAAACTAGTGGTCTTATTGACCATCAACACTTGATGCTCCTTTTTGATTTCTACCTCGGCGGCCTTTAGCATCGCGAAGAGCTCGGGAATAGTCTTGTTCATCCCTTGCATATTATAGTTCATCACAAAGCCTTTATAGCTTGGTGGCAGTGATTGAAGAACTCTGTCAATGACACAATCAACTGGAAGATCAACTCCCAGTTGAGTCAAGTGATTATGGTACCTAGACATTCTGGGTATGTGTTCACTGACAGAACTATTCTCTTCCATTTTGCAGCTGTAGAACTTGTAGGAGACTTCATATCTCTCAACTCGGGCATTTGCTTGAAACATTAACTTCAACTCTTGGAACATCTCATATGCTCCATGACGTTCAAAACGTCTTTGAAGTCCCGATTCTAAGCCGTAAAGCATGACACACTGAACTATCGAGTAGTCATCAGCTTTGCTTTGCCAGACGTTCTTAACGTCATCAGTAGCATCTGCAGCAGGCGTGGCACCCAACGGTGTTTCCAGGACGTAATTCTTCTGTGCAGTAATGAGGATAATCCTTAAGTTATGGACCCAGTCTGTAGTTTCTGCCAGCATCTTTCAACTTAGCTTTCTCTAAGAACGCATTAAAATTCAAAGGAACGGTAGCACGGGTCATTAATCTACAACAACATAGACTTGCAAAATACTATCAGCTACTAAGTTCATGATAAATTAAAGTTCAGTTAATCATATTACTTAAGAACTCCCACTTGGATAGACATCCCTCTAATCATATAAGTGATCACGTGATCCAAATCAACTAAACCATGTCCGATCATCACGTGAGTGGAGTAGTTTTCAATGGTGAACATTACTATGTTGATCATATCTACTATATGATTCACGCTCGACCTTTCGGTCTTAGTGTTTTGAGGCCATATCTGCATATGCTAGGCTCGTCAAGTTTAACCCGAGTATTCTGCGTGTGCAAAACTGGCTTGCACCCATTGTATGTGAACGTAGAGCTTATCACACCCGATCATCACGTGGTGTCTCGGCACGACGAACTGTAGCAACGGTGCATACTCAGGGAGAACACTTGTACCTTGAAATTTAGTAAGGGATCATCTTATAATGCTACCGACGTTCTAAGCAAAATAAGATGCATAAAGGATAAACATCACATGCAATCAAAATATGTGACATGATATGGCCATCATCATCTTGTGCTCATGATCTCCATCACCGAAGCATCGTCATGATCTCCAACGTCACCGGCGCGACACCTTGATCTCCATCGTAGCATCGTTGTCGTCTCGCCAACTATTGTTACTACGACTATCACTACCGCTTAGTGATAAAGTAAAACAATACATGGCGATTGCATTGCATACAATAAAGCGACAACCATATGGCTCCTGCCAGTTGCCGATAACTTTGTTACAAAACATGATCATCTCATACAAAAAATTATATCACATCATGCCTTGACCATATCACATCACAACAAGCCCTGTAAAAACAAGTTAGACGTCCTCTACTTTGTTGTTGCAAGTTTTACGTGGCTGCTACGGGATTCTATCAAGAACCGTTCTTACCTACGCATCAAAACCAGAATGATTTTTCATCAAGTGTGATGTTTTAACCTTCAACAAGGACCGGGCGTAGCCACACTCGATTCAACTAAAGTTGGAGAAACAAACACTCACCAGCCACCTATGTGCGAAGCACGTGGGTAGAACCAGTCTCGCGTAAGCGTACGCGTACTGTCGGTCTGAGCCGCTTCATCCAACAATACCGCCGAATCAAAGTATGACATGCTGGTAAGCAGTATGACTATTATCGCCCACAACTCTTTGTGTTCTACTCGTGCATATACCATCTACGCATAGACCCGGCTCAGATGCCACTGTTGGGGAACGCAGTAATTTCAAAAAAAATCCTACGATCACGCAAGATTGATCACTAGGTGATGCATAGCAACAAGAGGGGAGAGTGTTGTCTACGTACCCTCGTAGACCAAAAGCGGAAGCGTTATGACAACGCGGTTGATGTAGTCGTACGTATTCATGATCCGACCGATCCTAGCACCGAAGGTATAGCACCTCCGCGATCTGCACACGTTCAACTCGGTGACGTCCCACGAACTCTAGATACAGCTGAGGTCAAGGGAGAGTTTCGTCAGCACGACGGCGTGGTGACGGTGATGATGAAGTTACCGGCGCAGGGCTTCGCCTAAGCACTATGACGATATGACCGAGGTGTGTAACTGTGGAGGGGGGCACCACACACGGCTAAAACAATTGTCAACTTGTGTGTTCTAGGGTGCCCCGCTGCCCCCGTATATAAAGGAGCAAGGGGGAGGCCGGCCGGCCCTCCAAGGGCGCCCTCCCAATAGGGGAATCCTACTAGGACTCCAAGTCCTAGTAGGTTTCTACCTAAAGGGAAAGAGGGGGAAGGAAGGAGAGGGAGAGGGGGAAGGCAAGGGGGGCGCCGCCCCCCCTTCCTTGTCCTATTCGGACTCAAGGGGAGGGGGCGCGCAGCCTGCCCTGGCTGACCCCTCTCTCTCTCCACTAGGCCCCATCGAGGCCCATTAGTTCCCCGGGGGGGGGGGGTCCGGTAACCCTCCGACACTCCAGTTTTATCCGAAACTTCTCCGGAACACTTCCAGTGTCCGAATATAATCATTATGTCTCGACCATTTCGAGACTCCTCATCTTGTCCATGATCACATCCGGGACTCAGAACAATCTTCAGTACATCATATCACATAAACTCATAATACCAATCGTCATCGAACATTAAGCGTGCGGACCCTACGGGTTCGAGAACTATGTAGACATGACCGAGACACGTCACCGGTCAATAAAAAATAGCGGAACCTGGATGCTCATATTGGTTCCTACATATTCTATGAAGATCTTTATCGGTCGAACGCATAACAAGATACGTTGTTCCCTTTGTCATCGGTATGTCACTTGCCCGAGATTCGATTGTCGGTATCTCAATACCTAGTTCAATCTCATTGCCGGCAAGTCTCTTTACTCATTTCGCAATACTTCATCCAGTAACTAACTCATTAGTCATAATGCTTGCAAGGCTTATAGTGATGAGTATTACCGAGAGGGTGCAAAGATACCTCTCGGAAACACGAAGTGACAAATCCTAATCTCGATCTATGCCAACCCAACAAACACCTTCGGAGACACATGTAGAGCACCTTTATAATCACCCATTTACGTTGTGACGTTTGGTAGCACACAAAGTGTTCCTTCGGTATTCGGGAGTTGCATAATCTCATAGTCCGAGGAACTTGTATAAGTCATGAAGAAAGCAGTAGCAATGAAACTGATACGATCATAATGCTAAGCTAACGGATGGGTCATGTCCATCACATCATTCTCCTAGTGATGTGATCATGTTCATCAAATGACAACACATGTCTATGGTTAGGAAACATAACCATATTTGATTAATGAGCTAGTCAAGTAGAGGCATACTAGGGACTATATGTTTTGTCTATGTATTCACACATGTACTAAGTTTCTGGTTAATACAATTCTAGCATGGATAATAAACATTTATCATGAATTAAGGAAATAAACAATAACTTTATTATTTCATCTAGGGCATGTTTCCTTCAAGAGATTGAATAGGAAGAGGAGGATCCAGCAGCTAATCCACCTCCAAGTGTCAAAAGCTCATGTCTGATGCTATGAAGTCTGCTGCCCCCTCTAAATCCAAACCCAAAGCTCCATCACGCAAGAGGTCTACAAGGAATATTTCTTATAGTGAGAAGAACAAGGCCCTAGTGCGTGAAGCTAACATTTATTATGAGCCACTAGTGCTCGGGAGATTAAGACCCAAGATTCCAGATCATGACAACACACATCAAGTAGCAGAGAATATGATGCTGAGGAAGGATAAAGGTCTGTGTCAGTGGAGATTGTCTGATCCATATGCTGCAAGGAGAAGGACTGCTTGTGACTATCGGTTCCACACCAGAGAGCAAAAAGACTTCTATGAGACAGTGTTGCTTGATAAGAAGCCTATTGTTAGTGATATGAAATGGTTGGACAGGAAGTATATTGATGCAAATGAAGACAACTCCCCCCATGTTCATGAGAGCTTCAAGCTTGCTGGTGTAGATGATTTTGTTGGGAAGAAGCTTACCAAGTGGAATGATGAGATGATCATGCAATTCTACTCTACTGCTCATTTCTATCCAGATGGAAGGATAGTGTGGATTACTGAGGGAAACAGGTACCGGTCAACCATCTCTGTTTGGGCTGCTCTTCTTGGTGCTCCAGAAGAAGATAATGAAATTAATGTTTATGCAAAGCCCAAGAGGGACCACAATTCCATGTAGAACATGTACAAGCCTATTCCGAAGGATGATGTTGAGACACACAAGTCTGGTTTTGTGAAGCACCTGCTAGCTGGTTTGGCCAGCATCAACACAATTTTGAGGCATACTGTATTGCCCAAGTCTAGAGATGACAAGATGATTCGTGGCCACTCCATCAACCTGCTGCACCTATATTACACTCCTCAGAAATTCAAGGTGATGAACCTCATTGTTGAAACAATCAAGAGAAGTGCAGCTGACCAGAAGAGATCATGTGGTTTTGCTCTGCATATTCAATTGCTCAGCAACTCCAAGGTTGGCACGAGCACATATCTTCTTGATCGCGAGCATCTCCCATTGTATCTAGAATTCGAGGAAAATGTAGTGGTGATGGATCCTTCACACCGTACTTCTGCTCAGGCTCAAGAGAAGATTTAGGTGGCTGTTGCAGCTAAAGCAGCTCAGAAAGCATCTGCTCCAAATGCTCCCATTGCCAACCTCAAGACAAAGAACAACCAAATGACTTATCTGCTAGAAGCAACCCCGAGGATTGAGCAAAGTCCGGCCAACCTCAAGGCAAAGAACAACCAAATGACTTATCTGCTAGAAGCAACCCCGAGGATTGAGCAAAGTCCGACCAACCTCACCAAGAACCAGGGGAGCTTAGAGCGGGTAATCAAATCAAAGATATATGATCTTGATGTAAAGATCACTAAGGTTCAGTTAGTTGTGACAAAGCTGAAGGGTGATGTTGATGCTTCTCGGGCTACTGCAGTGGATAGTGGAGAAGACAAACCAACTACTGATAGATTCTAGTCAGTGCCTAGGGCACCCAGGGCTACTACAGTGCCTGATGCAGACACGAGGACTACACATTATGCAGCAACTACTGCTTCCATAGGGCCACCTCCAGTTTCTACTCCACTGGCCCCAGAGACATCAACTAAAGCCTTCACGAATGCACTTCTCCCCACGCCATCTATGCACACCAGAGCAACCAGCCAGATATCGCCATCAGGAGCTGCCGAGGATCGTGCCTAGAGAGACATATAGCTCTATACCTATTCAAAATTTTGGTACTTGTTGCCAAAGGGGGAGAATTTGTATAGATCATTAGGCTGAGATAGATAGATAGATAGATAGATAGATAGAGAGAGAGAGAGAGAGAGAAAGAGAGAGGGAGTGTCTTGCTTTTGCTCGTTAATTTTCTCAAGTTTTTGCTACTATTTGATTCGTGCTACTTTGGTTTGTGATGCTTGTGGGATACTATGTGTGTGGTTAATCATACTATGCTTCATGTGATGCTTAATCACTAGTACCGTAACGTGCTACATAATTGTTTTTAGCCCCTTTCTGCTATGGAGTTTTAAACCGTCGCCTAGTGAGTGTGGGCGATAGGGGGGGGGGGTCCTTCGCACATGACCTAGAAACCGTCGGGGATAGGCGAGCAGCTACTGACGATCACCATAGAATAAACGTATGAGAAGTCACGCCAGTCCCACACGTTACATCTTGATGTTATGTTTCTGATCCAAGAGACATCCAAAATGATTACGTCACTATAGTCGTGTGAAAAAGGTGGATATCACAAACATTTAATCTACCGATGTGTTTGCGATATGTACGTTATCGCACATAGTTCAAAATGTAAAATGTGTGTGGTGACTCTACTATCGTCAATGTGTCCATTTTCATAACTGTGTGCGATAGGTATTCCTATCACACACGCACACAGGTTTGAAACGTTTGCCGTATTACCATGAATCACATACGCATATGAGACAAAACCGTGTGTGCGTCCTTCGGGCATCGCAAACGTTTCACGTCAAAGAATCATCTGTTCTCTATTTTTCATCGCACACGTTGTTTTCTTTCTAATTGTGTGTACATTATTTTATTCCTCCTATTTAATTTTATTTTCCCTATAATTTATTATTTGAATTGGAAATTTTGAAATATGAAACGTGGAATTCAAATTCTTAGCACAATGGTTCAACAACCAATCCATAAATAAAATTCTCAGTACAATATGTTCAGTAATTACAGGATTAGGCAGCAATTAACTATGATGAACCATAATATTTAGAGGCGGTAAAGGTGAAAAGACAAGTGTAAATCATTTTGGCTGTCGATGGTGTTGAAGAAGCGGAATGCCCATAATGTACCCTCCTGCATGCCATAGGCATGGACAACTTTTGTCCAACCCCTTGTGACGATCGCCCGCCCATCCTTCACCGCCTTCAGGAAGACTTCTAGAGCATTATAATGGTTGTATGAATTATATACTTTAACCTTAGTTGCCTTCACTCCGGTCATGTAGTTTGCAAGGTAACCATCATTAAATTGCTTCGGCAACCGCTGAAAAGAGAAAACTTTCAGATACTCAGGTCTAATAGAGTAACTTGTTGTGGGCGGGGGAAAAGGCAACACATTACTTACCATCCTAAAGTTCACTATTGTCTTAGACAAAGTGTAAATAAAGAGCTTAATTCCCATCACCTGTCTCTTTCACCTAAAAATCTTTCTTAGTTTCCTCACTTGACGCTTGTTCATGAATATGTCATTGCCCCATGCGCAAAAGGTATCGAACGTGGATCAGTACCGCTCATATATGTACCCACAAGCAACCAGTAAATGTTAGAAGCTAAACTAAGATTGCACAAATGATGTAAAATACAACTACCTCCGTTCCTAAGTACAAGTATTTTTAGAGATTTCAATATGAACTACATACGGATGTATAAAGATATAGTTTAGACTAGAATCTAGATTCACTCATTTTGCTCCGTATGTAGTCTATATAGGAATCTCTAGAAATATTTATATTTAGGAATAGATGGTGTATAAGACATGGGATGCAGCTACGTCAATGGCAAACAACAACATCGCCCATTGTAGCCTTGTGTAAGTACATGGAAAGGCAATGCTAACTACAACAGGGTTAACATCCTCCAAAAATAGCAAATGGTAATAAAACAGCAGCATGTGTAGTGATATCTTCATTGCGAAAGAGTAGCATGGTAGCAAAGGGACAGATTAAGAAATGGATAGAATTATTTACTACAATAGACAACCTATTATAGCCATTGGAACTGGTACTGATAGAAATGAAATTGATGGAGTTAAACATCGCAAGACAGGTGCTGCTAGAGTAGAGACTGGCCCTGTTATCTATAAAAGGTAGGGGAAATAGATAAGATGGGTTAGGCATGTTTACTACAACATGCTTAATACATGAATCGTACAAAACATGGCCATTGCAACTGGTAGTTGGTAAGATTCAAATGGCCAGTTCATACTTGGTAAGTCCCGAGGGGTAGTTGCTGGGGCACTTCATATGGACAAGAGCCCGCCCCAAGTCGGCCACAGCGGAGGCTAGGTGTTCCTCCGGGTCGAAGCGTGGACCCGTGTTGCTGACATGTGTACCTACAAGAAGCAAGTAAATGTTAGAAGCCGAACTGCCATTGCACAAATGATGTAAAATACTGTAAGACATGGGATGCAACTAACCTCGACGACAAACAATAGCATCGCCCATTATGGCCTTGCGTAAGTATATGGAAAGGCATGTTAACTACAACAGGGTTAGCATACAATAAAAATAGCAAATGGGCAGCATCTCTAGTATATCTTCATTGCGGAGAGTAGCACGGTAGAAAAGGGGCAGATTAAAAAATGGATACAACTGTTAATTGCAATAGGCTTAACAACATCCTAAGTCATGTTTTGTAAGTTTGTAGCTATTATTGGTGAAATTGAACTAGATAGTTCATACTTGAACATCACACAGTGTGCAGTACTGAAAATAACAAAGCACGTTTAACTACAGGCAACCTAGTATAGCCATTAAAAATAGTACTCCTAAAAATGCAATTGGCAGAGTTAAACATCACAAGGCAGGTGTTGCCAAAGCATAGAATGGCCCAATTGTCTATAAAAAGGTAGGAAAAATAGCTAAGACGTGTTAGGCATGTTTACTACAACATGCTTAATAGATCAACCATACAAAACATTGCCATTGCAACTAGTATTGGTAAGATTGAGCTGGTGAGTTCATACTTGGTAAGTCCCGGGAGGTAGCTGCTGGGGCACTTCATTTTGGCCAGAGCCCGCCCAAAGTCAGCGACGACGGAGGTGAGGTGCTCCTCCGGGTCGAAGCGTGGATCAGTGCCGCTGACATGTGTACCCATAGGAAACTAGTAAATGTTAGAAGTTAAACTGCAATTGCACAAATGATGTAAAATACTGTAAGACATGGGATGCAGCTAACCTCGACGGCAAACAAAATCATTGCCCGTTATGGCCCTGCGTAAGCACATGGAAAGGCATGTTAACTACAACAGGGTTAGCATCCAACAAAATAGCAAATGGGCAACATCTCTAGTGATATCTTCATCGCGGAGAGTAGCACGGTAGTAAAGGGACATATTAAAAAAGGATACAACTATTAATTACAAAAGGCTTAACAGCATCCCGAGTCATGTACTGTAAGTTCGTTGCTGGTATTGGTGAAATTGAGCTGGACAGTTAATACTTGAACATCACATAGTGTGCAGTACTGAAATGAATAAGGCACGAACATGCTTTATACATCAACCGTACAAAAGATAGCCATTGTAAGTGGTATTGGTAAGATTGAGTTGGTCAGATCATACTTGGTAAGTCCGGGGGGGGGGGTAGTCGCTAGGGCACTTCGTCTGGGCCAGAGCCTGCACCAAGTCGGCAGTGGCGAATTCCAGGTGTTCCTCCGGGTCAACACGCACAACGGCCATCGCGCCATCGGCCGCCATCAGCTCCCCGACCTCCACATGATATGTGGTTGGGCTTGCACAATGATGCTCTGGAGGTAGGGGCGGTGGGGATTTGGAGACACATGGATGTTTCGCAAGTGCCATTTGAGCAATCTGGCCGGGACCGTGACGGAGATCGGTGGGTTACCTGATTGGATCGACGATGCTCGGGCAGAATGTAGGTGTGCTTGAAGCTTTGGTTGCGGCGACAACAGTTTGAGCTGCCGGGAGAGGGGGGGGTGCCCTAATCGCGCTGCCGAGCATCGTCGGGGTTGTCCCTAATAAGTGCACAGGCAGGGTTGCCGAAGAGGCTGGCCTCCTGGGGTCTTCTTTGCTTCTTCAATAATCTTGAGTCGGGCCTGTTTCCAGTTTTCCCGTCCGTCGTGTAAAGCCAATAGTGGTGGGGCCGCTCTTGTAATGGCCCATGAATGACTTTAACACACGGGGTAGAAACCTCCAATTCACTCTTCCCACCACACCCTTATCCCTAGCAACGTATGCTGCATGCATCACACGTGGTAGGTAACGGAGGCGCGTGCCATGGGAGAGCATTATGGCGAGGGCCTGGTCTTCTTGAATTGGTGGAGGAGGACAATGGTTTACCCGTCGTGGAATCAACCCCCAGTCCTCTGCTCACCTATAAAAGGAGGAGCGGGGGAGGAGTGGAGGCGTTCAGCCATATCCCTCTCCTCCTCTCCCTTGCTTCGTCTTGAGTATGCTGGAAGGGAGAGCCCGGGGCCGACCCCCGGGCCTGGGCTTGGAGCTGATGATGCCAAGCAATGGTGTTGGCGCTCGGGGAGTGGGTCTGGTCCAAGTCCAAGGTGAAGGGCTTGGGATCGTTAGAAATCCGAGTATTGCCCCTCTCCTTGGAACTAGGGTTGATGTTGATAAGGCGGGCACCTTCCTGTCTGCCAAGGTGAGGCGTGAGTTCCTCGAGCCCCTGGTCGTCTTGGTCGCTCGCCGTCTCTTCGGAGGAGGTGCCATACCGCGAGGCCGGCGCTTCCCTGGAGAGGTGTTGATGGAGACGAAGCCAGGGAAGACAGAGAAGGCGGGAGGCAGGTCGTCAGGTCAGAGTAAGATTGCATCGATGCATTCGTCTCGTCCTGGTGACCTGCCGCCTCGTCCTTCCGCTCTTCCCCTCCTCCCCGGCACCGTCATCACATGCCTCCTAGTTGCCAGGGATGGGGCCGATCTCTTGGTGCCTTCGCCTCCTCCAGCAGTCTTCCAGCTGAGCTTTGGTGGATGACTCCACTGTCGCTCGAGTTAGGGCTTCTCGCGGGTCCTGGTGGTGGTGACCAAGGGTTCCGCCGAGCTGCTCCAGCCGCCCTCCTTCGCAGCCTCGCACTCCCGATCTTGTTAGGCTCTGCGTCCGACAGGCCATGACAGGATCGGGATGGACTCCCATTTGGACGCTGCTCCTGTCTCCTTCTCTTCCCACCGCGCTACCTGGGGTAGAAGGAATATGGAGAGGAGTTTACGGGGCACTTATCTTTTTTCAATCTTAAATCAGTAGGCACTTGCCAAATTTTAATTCAAATAATGTAATCTCTCAAGTCCATGTATGTGTTATGTAAGGGTTGTACTTGTATAATCAGCATATTAATGAAAAAGATGAGCCTTGTTGGGAACTTGTGCATGTATATGTCTATGCAGAGGTGGGATGCATCTTTAGTTAAATAAACGAGTCTTCCCCGGCAGTCTATCCCGCCGGTACCCTTTTTCCATTTTGTTGCCGGGGACCAGAGTCTACCGGGAAAAAAATAAAGGGACCAGCCCCCCACCAACCCTTTCTTAGCAAAGGCCACTAGGAACACCTAGGCTGAAGCAACGTTCGAACCAAAATGTGGGAGCACCTAAGCTTCAAAGAGAGGCAAAGCTTTCTCATGCACATGTCTTATCTTACAGAACACTTATGGACAAGAGGTAGAACTTATCTGTTTGGTTTGCCGGGGATCGCAGTGCTGGTCCATCTTCTCAACTCCTTGTAGAAGCCAGGTTCACGATAGAAACCTGCAAGTTTATGCAGATGTGAATTGATGCATGATGCAATCCTATCTATATGCATATGCAGATGCTCATGAAATGCCTATGCAAATGCTCTTGGAATGCTCATGCATGCATGCAACTTGGTCAGGCCCCCCCAGCGCTTCGTTTATTTCTCTGGTGCACAGGGTCATCATGATGAGGACATGACTACCTTGGATATGACCAAAAATATTGCATATATGCATATTTGTCAGGTGATTTCTAGTGCAAACTATTCAATAATCTATTTATGTTATCCAGAACAAAAATACTTCACACACTTTTGTGTTTTGCCTAATTGCAGGTGTATGGGACATTTGTACAATCCACATATGAAGATAAGGAAGAAAGAGATGTTTATTTGTTGTCCAGAAAGTTCTCTCACGTCACTTTTGGCCCAAGAGAAGATAGAGTCCAAGTCTCTCACGTTCTGGATTCAGATTCGGACTGCACAGACACACCTGACTCAAAATGCACACAAGTTTTTCATACGGACTCCGAATTGGGTGATTCTTTTTTTGTTCGAAACTAGATTTCGTGCACTTTCCAACCCAATTGGAATCACCTTCAAATTCGTCCGGAGCGTTGAGTTGTGGACGAAACAATCTGATGCTGCAGCAGAATCCGAGTCAAACTACAAGTCCAAAGGTGTTACATCACCTCCACTTGGGCCCATTGGCCTTGTACGACCTAGATTTAGTTTTAGGCTGCCTTGGGACGTCCTCCCACCTCCTTGGCCGCCACCCCTTGCTCCTATATAAGTAGATCCATCTAGTAGCTTTTCCTTGGGATTTGTTTAGTTAAAAGTTAGCCATTGCAACTTCGTGTACTTCGTTTGTGTCCAACGACCAGACCAAGACCGCTTCCGGATCCCCACCATTATCAATACTTCATATATATTTGCAATATTCAGATTGCTTTATCATATTCTTGCTCGTTCTTCGATTGCTTGCAGGAATAGACCTTCGTGGTCAGGTTGACCGTGCTTCCAGCATCGTCAGTAACCTCAGGAGATTGGTTTAGCGATTGCTAAGGCGCAACGTCGTGCACGTTTGTAGTCGGATCGTCAAAGTCGTCTCCACCAAATCGATAGTTATCATCTCATCGAAAGATCGGGACCCTCGCCTCTATCAAGTGGTATCAGTTTTCAGGTTGCTCGGTGAGAATTTCCAGTTTTCCTAGATTAGATTTATTTTCTTACCTATTGTCCAAGAAAAAGCCACAAAAAAGAGTTAGATCTATTCATCCTTGGTCCAAGCCAGTCTGAGCCTTTGCAATTTTCTTTTCATTGCTTGCATAGTTGAATTATCGGTTGCATCGTCGTGTCGAGTTGCTGGTCTTAGTGTCTAGTTCGTTTAGAGTTTCGAGTTCTGTTCACATTAGTCACACCACCGCTGCATCATTATCTCTTCCGCTGTCAACCACCCATCCATCAATTTCCACCACGTGCTACCCACCATTCATTGTCATAATAATAGTTGAGATCGTTCACATCTTCACTTGATCCAATCTGCATCTTATCTAGTTTGTTTTGGAAAGAGGGAGAAAAAAAGAGAGAAAAAAAACGAGAGAAAAAAAAGGAAAAAAAAGTCAGAGAAAAAAAAGGAGAGAAAGAAAAAAAAAGTGTGAGGAAAAAAAAAGAGAGAAGAAAAAAACAAAAAAAATTGTCTCAAACTTTTCAAGAGGAAAGTTGGAGAGAGAGTTGTTGTATATCCTGCTTGGCAGTTGTTTTTCATCATTATCTTCACTGCCGTTGTGATCTTCACTTATATCTTGCTGTCAAGAGCTACTTAGTATCCTTCATTGATGCTAGTTGTGCTACGCCGTGACCTCATTAGTGTTCTAGGCTCGCGTCTCTAGTCCGGTCTAGCCTAGGACCAGCACAGTACCGTCGTTGAGCGTTTATTCAACATTGCATCTTTGAATTGATTATTGCTAATCTTTTGCTACCATATATAGCCAACCCAGCTCCACATATTTCTACACCGTGTATACGTACGCTCCCCTGGCAATCGCTTTACTCAATATTCGGAGTTACTTGACACCGCCGGTTGCCGATCACCGCCTGCTGCATGGTAAGAACTTGTAAGACATTGATATTTGCTTTACTGTGAGCGTTTTACCACCACATCCTAGTAGTTATAGGAACATTATTTTTGGGTTTTGTTTCTTGTTCTACTAATCATGACAGGATCCAGAGTCAATTCATGGGCTTTGTCGATCGCGGGAGACGTGCCACCACCTTTGCAAATACCACAACCGTCACGAGAGGTGCACAAACATCCAAATGCACATGATCAGGTTAATGTATCTATACCACCATTTAATGGCCGTTTTAAACCTGCTTTATATATTGAATGGGAGTTCGACATAAAAAATATATTTGCTTCCCATAATTTCAATGAACATAAAAAGGTTAAGGTTGCGGTTGGTTCTTTCACTGGTTATGCTTTGGTTTGGTGGAGTGAATATTGTCGGTTACACCCTGATTATATACCTACTACTTGGGATGATTTGAAACTTGCCATGCGACATACTTTCGTCCCTGCTTATTATACTCGTGACATGATTAAGAAGTTGCAACACTTAAAACAAGGTAGTGAAACTGTAACAAAATATTATGATGATTTACAAACTACCTTGTTGCATTCCTCTTTAGAAGAAAGTGAAGATGATTTTATGGATAGATTTTGGGGAGGATTAAACCGTGATATTCAAGAGATACTAATTCATGAAGAGTGTTATCCTATGGACCATTTTTTTCATCTTGCTTGCAAAGCTGAACAGGAAATAAAACGACGTGTTGGCCACGAGGAGAACAAGCGCACGGTGCACATTCCAAGAGTTGATATGATTGTTCCTTCAACTACTAGGCATACTATGACAACCACATCCGTTGTTGTTAGGACTACATCACCTCCACCATGTGACACATCGCCCCCGAGAGTGGCTACATCATCTGAGTTGATCATAAGAGGTAATGACAAAGGTACTGATCTTCCATCTCTACATGAGAATGATGAATGCCTTGTCAATTTGAATGCACCAACTGATGAACAACACACTACTTTGATCACACCACCTATTTTAGAGGACTACGTTGATAATTTGACTTTGCCATGTGATCAAACAACTGAAATACCAACAATTTTGAGTGCACCCATTGAATTAACTATTGATGCAAAAGAACCAATGTTTAATCATTTTGATATGACCTCTAATCTTGGTGATGATTCTGTGTTGAATGACTTATTGCATGTTTGCTTATTTAAGCATGTTGTAGCATGTAAATTTGATGCAAGTAAGGTTTATTCACCAATGTTGGGATGGTTTAATGATGAACATTGTCAATCTTTTGAAATGAATAAGAGCTTCACTTATATGTGCAAACTGAGTTGCAATATTTTCATGCCTTCTACTTCTTGTGCTAATTTTTTGGCTTTAGATTTTATGAACTATGCAAGTTACTCATCTATTCATGTGTCATATATGCAAAAATCAAGGGAAGTAAAAATAGATGACATATACATATACAACATGTACACCTTGTCTCTTTTGTTAGCCACATTTCAGATTAAGCAACGCCGAGGACGGCTTTATTTTCAAGAAGGGGAGGATGATGAGGACATGACTACCTTGGATATGACCAAAAATATTGCATATATGCATATTTGTCAGGTGATTTCTAGTGCAAACTATTCAATAATCTATTTATGTTATCCAGAACAAAAATACTTCACACACTTTTGTGTTTTGTCTAATTGCAGGTGTATGGGACATTTGTACAATCCACATATGAAGATAAGGAAGAAAGAGATGTTTATTTGCTGTCCAGAAAGTTCTCTCACGTCACTTTTGGCCCAAGAGAAGATAGAGTCCAAGTCTCTCACGTTCTGGATTCAGATTCGGACTGCACAGACACACCTGACTCAAAACGCACACAAGTTTTTCATACGGACTCCGAATTGGGTGATTCTTTTTTTGTTGGAAACTAGATTTCGTGAACTTTCCAACCCAATTGGAATCACCTTCAAATTCGTCCGGAGCGTTGAGTTGTGGACGAAACAATCTGATGCTGCAGCAGAATCCGAGTCAAACTACAAGTCCAAAGGTGTTACATCACCTCCACTTGGGCCCATTGGCCTTGTACGACCTAGATTTAGTTTTAGGCTGCCTTGGGACGTCCTCCCACCTCCTTGGCCGCCACCCCTTGCTCCTATATAAGTAGATCCATCTAGTAGCTTTTCCTTGGGATTTGTTTAGTTAAAAGTTAGCCATTGCAACTTCGTGTACTTCGTTTGTGTCCAACGACCAGAACAAGACCGCTTCCGGATCCCCACCATTATCAATACTTCATATATATTTGCAATATTCAGATTGCTTTATCATATTCTTGCTCGTTCTTCGATTGCTTGCAGGAATAGACCTTCGTGGTCAGGCTGACCGTGCTTCCAGCATCGTCAGTAACCTCAGGAGATTGGTTTAGCGATTGCTAAGGCGCAACGTCGTGCACGTTTGTAGTCGGATCGTCAAAGTCTTCTCCACCAAATCGATATTTATCATATCATCGAAAGATCGGGACCCTCGCCTCTATCACATCACCCTGGCTTTTGTACAAGGGGTTACATGCAGCTGAGGCAAGGCCTATACAAATGGGTGGCTGTCGGGCAGGGCCCGACAGCCGCGCCTTATGGGTAGAACTTGCGGATATGCTCAATATTCCATGAGTTTTGCAATTGAATGCCATCTCCGGTCTCTAGACGGATTGGGCCAGGTCTGGTGACTCGTACTACCCGGTAAGGGCCTTCCCACTTCCGCGTCAACTTGTTTGTACCCTTGGCTGACTGAACATGCCTAAGGACAAGGTCGCCCTCCTCAAAACACCCAGCATGAAACCTATGGCTATGATAGTGACGCAGGGCTTGCTGATAGCGTGCAACATGCATAGCATCCCGGAGATGGTTCTCCTCGAGTAGCACATCGTCGTCATGCCAGTGCTGATCTTGCGCTACTTCATCGTAGGCAAGCACTTGAGGCGACCCGTAAATGAGTTCCGTGGGGATAGCTGCTTCTGCCCTATAGACCAGGGAGAAAGGAGTTAGCCTGGTAGCTCGATTTGGTGTCGTTCTGAGGGACCAGAGGACTACCGACAGCTCATCGATCCACCGCCTGTCGTGCTTCCGGAGCATATCAAAGGTTCTTGTCTTGTGGCCTCGCAGCACTTTAGCGTTTGCCCTCTCAGCTTGCCCATTGCTTTTGGGATGTGTGACAGAGGCAAATGTGACCTTGCTTCCGAGGGTGCGAACATATTTCATGAAGGCGTGGCTCGTGAACTGGGTGCCGTTGCCGGTAATGATCCTTGCCGAAACTCCAAAACGGCACACCAGTTCTTTCAAGAACTTGTTAGCTGACTGAACAATCACCTTTCTCACGGGAGTCACTTCCGGCCACTTTGTAAACTTCTCAATGGCAACGTACAAGAATTCAAAGCCCCCGATTGCTCGGGGGAAAGGGCCGAGGATATCGAGCCCCCAGATCGAAAATGGCCATGATAAAGGGATTATATGAAGAGCTTGGGCAGGCAAGTGGATGTTCTTGGAATGGAACTGGCAGGCTTCACATTCTGTGACTAGCTCGCCCGCATCTTGGAGGGCTGTGTGCAAATAGAATCCTTGACGGAATGCTTTTGTAAATATTGCCCTCGATCCAATGTGGGAGCCGCACATGCCTATGTGTATCTCAGCCAACAGTTCCTTTCCTTCTTCCCGGCAGATGCACTTCAATTTCACACCGTTGGGCCTCCTTCTGTACAGAGTGTCCTCAACAAACTAGCACATACTGGCCTTCCAGGATACTCTTTCAGCCCCATCTTGGTCATTGGGGAGTTCTCCGATCCGGAGAAAGTGGACTATGTGCCTTGTGCAAGTTGGAGCCTGGGGATCGGCAATGAGGACTAGCGGCACCTCCTCAACTTCTGGGGCACACTCATCGTCTGCGGGGACCATGGTCCCGGCGGGAGGGTTCGTGCGAGCAAGTTGTGAGTTTCGGGCAGGGCTCCTGCTAGGAGCACGAGGCTCTTCCAAGAGAGGCTTTTCGGAGTCCATCTTTCTCCTCTTCCGGGCCATTGTTGTTGGGGATACAGAGGGCTGTGTAAGATGGAGAACAAAAGTTCTTGGTTCCATAGGAAGCTTTTGTGCAGCGCACTTTGACAGATGATCAACTATGATGTTTTCTTCACGGGGTACGTGCTCTGTTTGCAATCCGTTAAAGCGCTCCTCCAATCTTCTCACTTCCTCAACGCATGCTTCCATCAATGGACTTTGGTAATCCTTGTTGACTTGTCTCACCACAAGTTGTGAATCTCCTCGAATAATCAACTTTTTGGTTCCCAATTTGCGGCAATCCTGAGCTCGGCAAGGAGCCCTTCATACTCTGTTGTATTGTTGGTTGCCTCTTCCCGGGGAAAATGCATCTGGATGACGTACTCCAAGTGCTCCCCTGAGGGTGCGACAAGAAGCATGCCAGCTCCTGCACCTTGTAGGGAAAAGGCACCATCAAAATACATGATCCATTCTTGGGGTGCTTCCTTGCCGGGGATAACTGTTTCTGTCACTTCCTCATCAGGGGTTTGCGTCATTCAGCAATAAACTCTGCCAACGCCCTGCTCTGAATTTTTCATGTGCTCTCAAACTTTAGACCAAAACTGGACAAATCGAAAGCCCACTCCACTATTCTTCCAGTAGCCTCAGGGTTTTGCAATATTCATTGCAACGGGAAGCGAGTGACAACTTTATCTCATGGGCTTGGAAGTAGTGGCGAAGTTTCCTTGAGGCCACGATGAGACCAAAAATCAATTTTTGCATGCCAGAGTGCATCGATCGAGCCCCTTGTAACAAGGAACTGACGAAGTACACTGGGCGCTGCACCACTTTCTTCCTTGCCGTGTCCTTGGGTTTGCCATCGCTGTCGTGCTTACTTCTATCCTGATCCTTATGTGACTCTACCGGTCCTTGTTCACTCTCTGCCTCGTCCACTTCCCGTTGTGCCACCAGGGCTGCACTAACCACTTGGTTGGTTGCCTCTAAGTATAGCAACAATGGATCTTGTGGTTTAGGAGCAACCAAGGTGGGCACAGAAGATAAGTAGGTCTTCAACACTTGCAGTCGCATCTGCTTCTGGGGTCCACTTCATGGGTCTTGCCTTCTTCAAGATTTTTAAGAATGGCAGGGCACGCTCGGCAGACTTGGAAATGAATCTGATTAGCATGGCAACAGACCCTGTCAGACGCCTCACATCCTTAATTGTCCTTGGCGCTTGGATCTGCTCGATGGCTTTGATCTTGTCGGGACTGGCTTCGATCCCCTAATGGGACACAAAGAACCCAAGTAGCTTGCTGGAGAAAACGCCAAACACACACTTCTCTGGGTTGAGCTTCAAGTTGATCTTGCACAGATTTGCAAACGTCTCCTCCAAATCCTCTATAAGAGTTGCTTAGTCCTTGGTCTTGACCACAATGTCATCCATATAAGCTTCAATGTTTCTATGCAGCTGTGGCTCGAAACCAATCTGGACTGCCCTCGCAAAATTAGACCTGACACTCTTTAATCCGAATGGCATGCAGATAAAACAGTACATACCACATGGGGTGATGAACGAAGTCTTCTCTTCGTCTTCCTTGGACATGAAGATCTGGTGATACCTAGAATATGCATCCAGGAAGGAAAGTAAATCGTAGCCTGAAGTGGAATCCACAACCTGATCGATGCGCAGCAAGGGAAATGGTCCTTCGAGAAGGACTTGTTGAGATTTGTGAAATCTATGCAAAGCCTCCATTCCCCATTAGCCTTCCGGGCTACTACTGGATTTGCTAACCAAGTGGGATGTAGCACTCCTCTGACCAAACCAGCTACTTCAAGCTTCTTGATCTCCTCTGCAATAAATTGCTACCTCTCCAAGGCCCGCTTCCGTAGTTTTTGCTTGACAGGTCTGGCATGTGGGCAGACAACAAGGTGGTGCTCGATTACCTCCCTGGGAAAACCGGGGATATGGCATGGTTGCCAGGAAAACAACATCAATATTCGCCCACAGGAAGGCAACGAGCGCGCTTTCCTATTTGTCATCAAGGGTGGCGCTGATGGTGAAGGTACCATCAACGCTAGCCAGCCCTGCCGAGACCTTCTTCACTTGTGGAGCAGTAACCTTGGTCCTTTTGCTGTTGGAACTCTCCGACAAATCATCAACAGGCGCAGCACACTCCGAAGAAGTACGCTTCCCAGATTCTTTGCCAACGTCCTTGCTATCCTTCTTCCCTCTGGTTTCCTTGGCGGGAACCGCCGCTGCCGTGGCCTCTGCCGCAACCGCGTCCTGATACATCTTGTCCACGCAAATGATTGCGTCCTTCTCATCCGATGGGATGGAAATTATTCCAAGTGGCCCAGGCATCTTAAAGGTATTGTAGGCATAGTGGGATGCCACCATGAATTTGGCTAGGGCTGGTCGTCCAAGGATCCCATTGTACGGCAACAGGAGGTCGACCACATCAAACACAATATTTTCAGTCCGATTGTTCAACTCCCCTCCAAATGTCACAGGCAACGTAATCTTTCCCTTAGGATGACTGCTGCCGGGATTAACTCCTTGAAACGTGCCAGTGATCCCTAACTCCTCTTCTGCTATCTGAAGCCTACTGATAACCTTTGAGAAAATCAGATTCAACCCGACCCCACCATCCACCAATATCTTAGTGACTTTGAGGTTGCGAATTTCGGAGAGACCAACAATGGAAAGCACCCTACCGCAGTGGTATAGTCAGGATGATCCTCTTTGTCAAAAATGATGGGCGTGCGTGACCATTTGAGTGGTTCCGGGCCTCTGGTGCTGGTTCCACGACATTGACCTCACGCGCCCATCGTTTGAGTTGGCAGTGGGAGGTGTGCAGAGATGCACCCCATCAATGCACAAGGCATATGTGGCCTTCTGAAACTCTTGCTCACTAGTTTCCTCTTCATCCCCTCCATTACTCTCATAACTACAAGCTTCCTTCTCTTGACCTCTGGTGGATTTTCCTTTTTTCCGAAAAGGTTTGCTGGGGTGATTTGCTTCACCGCCTCCACCCTTACCACCAGCAACATTCTGACCTTTTTCTTTGTCACGCTTCTCGTACTCAGCTCTTTGCCTCTTGACAAGCTGCTCAACCTGATAACACTCTTGAAGATCGTGGCCCTTGGTCCGACGGATCTTACAATACGGCCCATCGCCTTTCCCGGCCTTCTCAGCAGCCGCAACTTCCCAGCAGTCAATGCACACGGCAGCTTCCTTGTCGGGGACCTCGGCCTTGGCTATCTTGCCGGTATTGGGCATACCCGATCCTTCAACAGTCATCACTGCCTTATCCTTGCGCCTCTTATTGCGCTTCTTGCTCTTCTTCTGACTGGTGGATTCATCATCTTCTTCTCAATCGATATTAATGCAACCCTCCTCTCTGAGTAACTTCCTCCCTTCCTCCATCCAAGCACACTTATCCACCAGGGTGTAAAGCTCCTTCACAGTCTTTGGCAACCATACATTCATCTTGGAATGAATCCTGCGGTTGCGCACATTGGATTGGAAGGCGGCTATCACTGCTGCTGGATGGATGTTTGGGATGTTCCTGTGGACTCTACTAAATCTCTGCAAATACTTCCGAAGAATCTGTCCTTCTTTCTGCTGGAGAAGCTGCAAATCACTAGGCCGGCCTGGTTCTTGATGGCCGCCAGTAAAGGCGCCAATCAGCCCATGGCGAAATGGAGTTATCCGGCAGATGCATCAGCCAAGACCACACATTGGACTTGAGAGCCAAAGGAAAGTAGTTGGCGAATACCTTCTCATCTCTTCCCCCGGTAGCTTGGACGGCAATAGTGTAGATGCTCAGAAACTCTGCCGAGTTGAGCCTCCCGTCATACTTCTCAGGTATTTCTGGCTTGAACATGCGGATGGACGGCCAATGGACTTGCCGCAGCTCACGAGTAAAGGCGGGGCACCCAACCTCGAAAGGTAGGTACCCACCAATATCGAGCGCAGGCTCATCAACATCAGGACCGTTGCACCCATCGGTCCGGCGACGGTCTTCGCGGTGTTGCTCCACGACAACGCACACATCTTCCCTTCGCCTGTCCTCTGCGGCTTGCCGTCGATCTGGACGCGCTCAAGGGTCAGAAGAGGTCATCGAGACGTCATCAGGTTCTTGATGCTGTCGAGATCACGCTGGTTGCCGTGGTGGGTGTCAGTGTCAAAACTGGCCGATCTCGTGTAGGGGGGGGGGCAAGCTGTATGTTGGAGAACCAATGGTGTCGTGGATTTGTCATGGCAGGCGTCCTAGTGTGAGGACTTAGTCGTGAGGCCAACTCATCTATGTGGTAGCTTGAGAGGGGTTGATCGGGACGAGAGACGCGAGGCAGATTAATATGCAAGACAAGGGTTTGACAGCTTCGGGCCCCAGGAAACATCATCCGGTAATAGCCCTACATGTTGTTTGTGGCTAGGTCTCATTATGCTCATCAGGGAGTCGCCGCATAAACCGGCTCTCCTAATTATGTATAGCCTTCAAGATTACTTCCTCTCCCCCTCTTGGGGTGCCCTGCCCCTCCTTATATAAGTTGAAGGTGTGGGTTACATGACTAGTCCTAGTAGGATTATGATTACTCTATTAAAAGTGGAGTCCTAGTCTTGCTTCCTTTGTAAGGGAAAATTCCTTACGCTTTCCTCTTAAGCCGGCCCACCATAACATGAGCTGGCCTTCTGGGACTTGGGCCTAGTCCTCTATCTGACACGCCGTCGGGGTCATTAGTGAGTCGCCAGGCTCGTGAGTCGTCAGACCAGTGAGCCGCCAGACTCGTGAGTCACCAGTTCTTCGGCAGATTACCAATGAAAGGCCAAGTCCCAGCCGGGTCATATATCCGGTCGGGTCATACCGCGGGGTATATCCCCGATATTAGCTCCCAGTTTAATTTGGATTTATCCATGTTAAACTGATCCTGCAAAATAACTTAAGAACAAATTTGATAGGTTGTGCTCTAGATTAAATTTTTTTTGAGCCCGCACCCGATCATCGTTAAGTCCTTCTCATTTACTTCTTGATACGTGCCCATGAACTCATAGCAAATCTTCTTTAGCAGATATGTTCAAACTTTGCCAATGCAAAAAATCCGGGCACTTCTTCTAAAACTACCGAGTCAACAGGCCAGCTTCATACTCAATTTGCTAACATTGGTTTCTTGCAGAAAAGTATTGTGAAGAATAATTCATTTGATTCAGCTCCCAATGCTTAACAAAAATATTGGTCTTGGAATACTCATCTAATCTTCAGCCGACTTGAAAATGTAGAACTTGCAGGTTTATCATTGCCAAAATATCCGGTTTGTAAATATTGATAGCACCGAGTCATAATTGTTGCTAACATCAAGCTTGAAAATGTACCTCTCTTATATGCATATCACTTGTAGCCCCCAAGTCTTAAGAAGGGAGCGTAGTAACCGCTTAAGACTTGCTTCAGTATAAATGTTACAACCTTGAAGAAATCCAAGTTGTTCATCTCAGTCACTAGTCAAAACTGAATATTCCACATATGTAGCCCCCAAGTGCCGGGTTGTCATGCTTGCAGCAACCTGGGACTTGTAATTGCCTTATGCTCATAAAAACTTCAACCAGTGTAGCCCCCAAGGGCCGGGTCATTATGCAATAATGAGCAGGGACTTTGTAGATATGATCATGTAGACTTGAACAACAACGTGTAGCCCCCAAGGTTCGTCTCAGCAAGATAATATTGAGCTGGGACTTTATATATACTTCATTGAAAAGAACATCATATGATGTAACCCCCACCATGGGGCTTGAACCCACGTCCATAAGGTTAAGAGTCTTGTGCTCTACCAACTGAGCAGTGGAACCTTCAATATAATGGATTAAGGCTTGCACACTTTGAATTTTTGACAGGAGCAATTGGTAGCCCCCAAGGGCCATGTCATTACAATGTGATGAATCGGGTTTTCAATGAGACAAGTAAAAATGACTTTGCATTAGCCCCAAGTGCCATGGTGCATACTGGAAGTGACATGGGACTTGCATATTTGATTTAATCTCAACTTGAATAATGTAGCCCCCAAGTGCCGGTTCGTAAGCCTGCATCGACTTGGGAATTCCTTCCATTGTAGAATAAATCATATCCATTGATCAAATAATAGCCATTGCACTGAAGCAACTTTGAAAACCTCAATCATAATACTGGTTATTGCTAACCATAATAAAAATCCAACCATGTTGGCTATTCAAGATTTGAATACCTTATCCGGAGTTTAAATACTCAGTGGTTCTTGGCCGATGGTGACTTAATATACATCCGTTGTAATCTGGGATTTTTGTGACCAGTCGGCTTATAGCCTTTGTGAAAATCAATAATTGATAACCCTTTTGAAACATCAATTTCAATTTTTGACGATAGACTTGAACTTAATCATTCATGTAAGTCATAGCTCTGCAAATTCTGCACAGAGTTTAAACAAATATGCCCTGGCGACTTAACGTCAAAGTCAAGGCAGGTAACAACCCAAACATAATATAATCTTATGCAATTATGGAAAAGATTAGCATTAGGTCATTCAAGCCTAAACACACTAGCGACTTAAAGACAAAAGGCAGGGCAGGTTATCAAACCTCGCATATTCATATAACCAGGAAAACATACCTGTAGGATTGATTTATACTACCGACTTACATCACCACATGCAGTGAAGATAACAATCCAATGATTTATAAGCGCCTGATTCCAATGGTGCAATTCAAAGTCCACTGGCGACTTAAAGTCCATAGCCAGGGTGGTTAACCAAAACCAAAATATTCATTATTGAAAGACATATCTGTAGATTGATACCATGGTAATGCCTTGATAATTATAATCCGGAGCCAGTATCAACATGGAGTCAGGAAATATCATCATTTTGATTGCTCAAGGCAAAATATCCCAGCGACTTAACGTCCGCTATCAGGGTGGGTTATCAAACCCTAAAGACGCTCAATGATGAGTCATATAATCAAGGCTACATGGCCTATGAACTTTGTTCACGCTACCGGCTTATCATGCCAGACGCAACAAAGGGCAACAACCCCAAAAAGGCCTCAGAGACTAAACTCCAAGTGCACAATCATATCATACTGGCGACTTATCGTCCAAAGCCAGGCTGGGTTATCAGAAACCACAAATACACCCAAATATGAGCTGTAAGAATTGAGGCTACATGGCCTGAATCACTTTAAACCATATGTCAATATGGTACCAAGATGAAACCCAAAAATGTTAAAAAAATCAAAGCGAGAAAACGGGGCTTTCATAGGCCGCCAAGCCTAAAGCTCTGAGGCTTTCATGGTCCGCCAAGCCACTGAGTTAACCTTTTACACTTTATGAAACCGGCCTCACATGACCGCCATTTTAACTTTGACAAGTTCAGGGTCTATGTAAGATTGACTGTCAAGAGTTCGGCTTGTTATTCCAGGATTACCCAGGCAGAGTGGCAGCTTCTACAAAGTAGGAGAACTCGGAAGGTTTTGGTGAATACACCTGGTGTTCCAAACTAGCTCACAAGGGTAGTAACACTATGTTCTCTTTGGTGAATACACCTATGTTTGAATAGGAAGCCCCCAAGTGCTTTTGTAACCATGGCGTATAAGCCGAACCAAGAGGGATATTCACAGCTATGCTCAATGAGTAGGAAGCCCCCAAGTGGTGGCGTTGAGCCAATCAAGATGGATATTCACAGCTATGCTCAATGAGCAGGAAGCCCCCAAGTGACCATTGAAAGTGTGGCATTGAGCCGATCAAGAGGGATATTCACAGCTATGCTCAATGAGCAGGAAGCCCCCAAGTGACCTTTTTGTAAGCATGGCATATAAGCTGGATCAGATACCCATGTTTGAACTGCGCATCATGGCAACAAGTTCTCTTTGGCAACCTTTAATTTTTCTGAGAACTCAAACTTTTGCGAGAGATAATTTCTTCTTGAGCCGGAATTTTAAACCGGATATTGAGAGCTTTAGAGCTTTGTGGGAGACAGATTTACCTTGAGCCGGATTTGAAACTGGAATCCTTCTTTTTAAGCCGGAAATTTTCCGACGGCCTTTTAAATTTTCATCAATAGGGCAGTAGCCTCCGAGGCCGGGTTATTTTTCCCTCCAATGACCCGGAGTTCTTGAATTCACTAAAACCAGCCAATTCTGCCTAGCCATGTCATTGTAGCCCCCGAGTCTTAAGACGACTCAAGGAGTTGTCTTGAGATTCTCCATATTTGACCGTGATATAAACCGATATAAGTCTTTCAACAACTCAGTGATATAATAGTCCCTTTTGCAGTAGACAATTTGTCCTGCATTTAAAGAAGTTTGCAAACCAGAGTAATTATGTAATATAAAAACACTGGATAGATTTAACCTGATATGTTAGGCCAGAAAATATCCACCACGAAGTTGATAATCACCATGGTGAAGCTGAAATCAATCACGGCCGAATCAGTTGCGAGAGCAGACAGATGAGTCGGCCGCGGCATTGTAAGACTGCATGGACAAGCGAGGCAATCACAGGGGCGGTAAGCCACGCAGATAGGCGAGTAATCGCAGGCGCAATAAGCCGCACAGATGGGCGAGGTGATGTAGACCGGGCCACAGGGGCGGCGACTTGCGGATGTCCGTTCATCGGGTAGTGTGGGTCGGACGAAAACATCGCTGCAGAATGTTGCCAGTGCGTGCTCCATACCCACAGTATAATGCCTCATTTGTAATGAACAATTGTCCTGCGAAACAATACCACAGACCAGAGTAATTGTTCTCAAATAAAATGTGCTGATAAAATACATAAGGAAGATAACACCTGATGTTTCTATGGGTTGTTGAGCCAGTCATTGTGACAAGGCATAATTAACAACAGTAGACCAGCTGCTATTGTGAATCAGCCATGATAGTAGAACGGCTGGTCATATAGCTTGAGCCACCTCTGTTCCTTTTCCCAACTTCAGGTCTCATACAAATTCGTGTTTTTTACTCCTCACGTAGAATGACCAATAGGTAGCAATTTGGCGGTAGCAGAGGCGGCTTGCCATCACAGACAAGGCCGCGACAACGGCGAGTCAGGGCGCTCCATGGTGGTTTAACAGGGCGGTGCAACAGGCGGCTTCAGGCAGGCGCGAGGGCACACCAAAGGCTCGACGACGGTGCGAGGTGCAAACTGGGGTGGCTCACGGGAGCGGCAAGCCGTTAGAGCGACTTGGGGCATGGCCCAGCAGGGCGGCTCCAGATGAGGCACTACGAGGGGCGCCTGGCTAGGGCGGCTCACCGCGGGCGGAGAGCGGCCGGCCAGCGATGGAGTCTGAGGCGAACGACGGCTCAACGCGAAGCAGAGAGCGGCGGCTCGCCGAGGAGCAGCATAGGAGCGACACGTGAGGTGCCGCGAGGCTGCGGTGGTTTGAAGGTGAGGCCGCGGCGGCTTGTAGTGACAGCTCAAGGTCTTAGTGGCGCGGCGACTCTCCGCATGGGTGAAACCACCGTGGAAGCACGAGGCATGCAAGGGTGAGGGAGCCCATGGCCAGGCGGTGGGTTGAGGTAGTACCTTGGAGACGGCAGAGGCGGAGATCGTGGCGCTTCACAACGGCAGTCGAGGCGGGCCCATGGCGGCGGCCTGGAGCCTGGCGGCGGAGGTAGGCCACTGTGTGGAGGACGGCGACGACTCGGAAGCCACCGGGGCATATGCGAGGCTGCAGAGGCGGGCGCCTCGAAACAAAGTCGTGGGCACAGGAGGAATCTGGATCATGGCCGGCTCCGTTTCCGGGTCGTGGCCATGTTTTTTTAACTTCGCTAATCCCTGGTGTTTTGCCTTTTGACCACATGCCAGTCTATCTCCTGTATGAATTTACCAAAGCAGATCCCATTTGGTCGCTTCCCCATGTAACAGTTTTGGCCAATAAAAAATTTGGAGTTTGTAGATCAACTTGGCCATCACATAGCAGAATACTAATTGAAGCAGTACCATTGCTACTGTGGGCCCTTCCCATCATTTTGCGAGCTTTCATGTGGCAGCTGGTATGATCCCTTGTATGTATGCGTGCCCAACTTGGTCGATTGGAGGAAAACAGGGACTATGACGACTCGGACCACACTGCAAGTTTGCTTTACGTCGGCCTCAGCATATACGCCGCGTAAACCGGGAAGGAAAAACTACATCAGAAAGTTTTAATCTCGATCTCCATGATTTTTCCGGACGGCAGCGGAGGAGCGGTCGCAACCCTAGCTCTCTCTCGATCATAATCTTGTATATGCCCTTTCGACTGTTCGTCGTTGATGTAGATCCTTTCTTCATCCAAAAGATTGTGAACTCCTCGATCCCTGAAAGAGATCCCTCCAAGAACTCAACACCATCGTGCATGAATCCCACGGTGGGCGCCAATTGTCGTGGATTTGTCACGGCAGAGGTCCTAGTGTGAGGAGTTAGTCGTGAGGCCAACGCATCTATGTGGTAGCTTGAGAGGGGTTGATCGGGATGAGGGACACGAGGCAGATTAACACGCAAGACAAGGGTTTAGACAGCTTCGGGCCCCGGAAACATCATCCGGTAATAGCCCTACATGCTGTTTGTGGCTAGGTCTCATTATGCTCATCAGGGAGTCGCCGCATAAACCGGCTCTCCTAATTGTGTCTAGCCTTCAAGATTACTTCCTCTCCCCCTCTTGGGGTGCCCTGCCCCTCCTTATATAAGTTGAAGGGGCAGGTTACATGACTAGTCCTAGTAGGATTATGATTACTCTATTAGAAGTGGAGTCCTAGTCTTGCTTCCTTTGTACGGAAAAATTCCTTACGCTTTCCTTTTAAGATGGCCCACCATAACATGAGCTGGCCTTCTGGGCCTTGGGCCTAGTCCTCTATCTAACCCACCGTCGGGGCCATTAGTAAGTCACCAGGCTCATGAGTCGTCATACCAGTGAGCCACCAGACTCGTGAGTCGCCAATCCTCTAGCGAGTTACCAATGAAACGCCAAGTCCCAGCCGGGTCATATATCTGGTCGGGTCATACCGCCGGGTATATCCCCGACAAATGGTAACTATGGACAAAGGACACAGTGTTTACCCAGGTTCGGGCCCTCTTAATGGAGGTAAAACCCTACTCCTACTTGCTTATATTCGAGGGTATAGGGGTTACAAGAGTATATATACCACGAGATCGAGTTGGCTAACCCTAGATTGGCTAGCCTAGCAATGTTGTGATCCTGCCTCCGATCTACCCTCTGGTTTATATAGACACCAGAGGGGCTTAGGATTGTACAAAGTCAGTTTTACAGGAAGGAATAATATATCCGGACACCTATACTTGCCATCCACGCATACGGGAGTCCCTACCGGACACGAGAGGAGATCATCTGTCTTGTAGCTCGACGGCCCATCAGTCCGACCCACATCCAATTGACCGGACGCCCAAGGACCCCCTAGTCCAGGACTCCCACAGTAGCCCCTGAACCATTCTTCAATGATGATATATTCGGTGTTCAGATTGTCTTCGGCATTGGAAGGCGGGTTCCTTGAAGAATACACATCGGCTTTCCTCCGTAAAAGAATTGTATCTGACTTTTCATAATGAACACTACCCTTAGCCGCGAAGGCAGGATATATATAAAATAAGAAAAATGTTTTGACTGACAAATTTTTCGGCGAAGCGTTAGACTTGACCCTTCGGCATTTTGAACCATTTCCCACCCCGCGTTCCATATTTCGAGGCCACACCTCATTGGCACATCCTGTCAAAACAGAGATCATGCCCACTTAATACGGGATTGCTCATCAATAATATTTGGGTAATCCAACTATTTGCGGCGCACACTTTCGTTGGGAATAGGCGAGATTCAAGGCACGAGTGGGGGCGGTTGGCCTTTTTACTGCCTATAAGAGGGGAATGGATCTTTACTTTCTCCCCCACGCCTTCACATCTCCTCACCTTCCAATCTCCCAAGCTCTATGCTCCCGCAAAGTTTACGTCTTTCTCACCACCACCACCACCTCCTCCGACCATGGCCGGGTCTGGTTCCAAAGGCAAGTGGGAGGCCTCCTCTGCTATGGAGAATGAGATAAAGACTCTCCGAAGTGCGGGATACCTCACTGACAACATCGCGCACAGGCTTCCCCCCGAGGGTCAAGTCATTCCCACTCCGGAGCCCGGAGAACGGGTCGTCTTCCTTCCCCACTTCCTTAGAAGGTTAGGTTTTCCACTCCACCCATTCTTCTGTGGGCTCATGTACTACTACGGGCTAGATTTCCATGATCTAGCCCCGAACTCTTTCCTCCACATCTCGGCGTTCATCTTCGTGTGTGAGGCTCTTCTCCGTGTCCACCCACACTTCGCCCTATGGCTCAAAGTCTTCAACGTGAAGCTGAAGGTGGTCGACGGGAAGCACGCGAACTGCGGCGGAGCTATGATCAGCAAGCTGCCGAACACCACATGGCCCAAGGGGCCCTTCGTGGAGACCGTGAAGACCTGGCAACAGGAGTGGTTCTATATCACTAAGCCGCGCCGCACTAAGTGGGCGGCGATTCTAGAGTTCATATCAGGACCCCCCATGAGGCTCGTCTCCTGGAACGCGAAGGTCCATGACTAGGGCTCCCAGACGGAGGTGTAGGCGTTGCAAATGCGCATCACTAACATGCTGGGGAAGAACGTTGGTCTAACCAACGTGATCCAAATTATGCTCTTCCACCGCATTCTCCCCTGCCAGCGCCGGGCTCCCCCCATGTGGGAATTCAAGCCGAAGGAGCTGCGAACTCTACATCATTTCCTACGCATGACGCATGAGGAAATGTGGAAGTTCCTCTTCAAGGCACATAAGAGCTGGCCCATGGAGACCGAAGACGTCGGCCTCAACGCCACGAATCCGGCATCTCCGAAAGTACTTAACTTTATGAAGACATATCCAGTTTATACGTTCAGTTGGTGCAAAACTCGTTAATTCATCCTTTACAGGGCTGGACCAAGAAGTCAGAGCAGATTAAGAGTCTGACTCTGTTGCCCGAAGAACCAGTCACTCCTCAGCTGGAGCAGATGCTGGTCCCGATGCCTTATAAGGCGCCGGAGGAGAAGGCCAAGAAGAAAGTTAAAGGGGCTAAGGACGGGCCCCTCTGCAAAGGCCCTCCAGAAGCAGTGTCCAGAGAGACCGAAGCCATCTCCTCCCATGAGTAAGACGAGGATCAAGAGGAAGAAGAGGAAGAGGAGGAGGAGGAGGAAGTGGAGAGTGACTCCCCCTCAAGACGAGGAGGGGAAAGAGGACAGCCTCCGAGAACCTGGAGGGGGCGACAGCAAAGAAGGGGCGAGTGGTCCTCTCGGACAGTTCGGACTCAGTGTCCGAACACAGCCCAAAGAGGGTCCAAAGGGAGAAGCCCCTGGCCAGAACGTAAGTACCAAAAACTTACACATTCAATTATCGCTTAATCTGCCTCTGTCATATCAAGTCTTTTTCTTCTTTTTAACCCTCCGCGCGAGATCCTGATTCCCTCCTCTTCGGAGGGGAACTCTCTAGCACCTGGAGAGGCGGAGAGTGATGGGCCATTTCGTGCCTTCTCTCCCCCTGCCATGGAGGACACCGAGGTGTCATCCCAAAGGCCATCTCCTGGCCGGGAAGGGGCGGATGAGACCGTCCAAAAGGCGCTCGAGGACAACACCTCGGGCACCGTAGAGCGGGGCACGACGACCCCCATGACCACTGAGGGTGGGGGGCTTCAACAGTCTGGGCCCTCCCCGAACACCATCCCGGGGACCAGTACGACTCCGGGTTCAGACCAACACCCCCCTCCGAAAGAGGGGGGAGGAGCAGGAGCTCCATCGGCAACCTCTGTCAATCCGGAGGCCACTGACACTCTGCAGGAGGCACTCCAACATGCCTCCATCGTGGAGGAACACTGCCCCCTGATGGGTGCGGTTATGGAAAAGGTTCAGTCCGCAAAGAGCGGACTGACCGAAGCCTTCAATAGCCTGCTGACAGGCTTTGAGGTATGCGATGTAATATTCTTCACAAGTTTTTTTCGTGTATATATATATATGTGTGTGTGTGAGGCAAAACCCATGTGTAGATAGTAGCCTTGAGACTCTGCCCATATTAGAACAATCCAAACAGAGGATCACAAACAATGTGACAGCCTAGCTTTTGCCCTCTTTTTCTTTGATTGATTTTCAGCTGAGTTGATTTTGAATTTGGAGTTTTGAATCATTTCATTTGGACTTAGCCACTTGGGTATACCTTGATTTTCACCCAAGTGTTCCCTCTCCTCCTCTAAGCCATCATTTCACCCCTGGCCAACCCAACAACATTGCTTGGAATATTTTTCTTAAATGAAAAATATTCATTTCTGCCTCCAAAACCCTAGCTAACTCCTTGAGCTCCAAAGCAACCCTACTTTTTCTTGCCCCAAAGATCCTGAGAAAAATCCCAAATATTCTTTGGAGCCTAGGGCACATTTTTGAGCAAAAATATTTCACCACTCTTTGGAGTATTTTGGTTACAGAAAATAAAATCACTACTGGGCTGAAATGGTAGTTTCTACAGCAACTACCTTTTTACTAGCTCCAATGTAGCTGGTTTGCCCTGAGCTTATTTACCTTAGTAAGAGTCAGTAAAACCCCAAAGCTCAGCCCTTGAATCCCTGTGGTTTGACCACAGTAACTCCCCAAAGTTTCTGTCCAGTAACTTAACCTCATCACCATTTTACTTCTACTGCACCTGGAACCAAACCGAGCCATGGTAACACCTAAGTTTACTAAGGAATACACGCCAGACATCCTTGTTAGTGCATTGGTGGCCTGATGTCACGGTCCATGCAGTGATCGCGTTCGTCCGAGTGTGCTGGCATGCCAAACGCGCGCTCTGCGCGTCGCCAACGCCTCTATTGAGCGCGTGCTCGCTACTCGGCCAGCTAGAGCGTGTCTCCCCTCGCCACCATCCTCGTCTCCACCCCCATAACTCCACCCTGCCGCTCGCTGACGCCGGAGCTCGCCGCAGCGAGCACGGGCACGGTCCGGCCAATGGCACAGTGCCCGCGCACTGTGTTCGTGTTCTGTGTCCAAAAATCTAACAACACCCAAAAGATGGGATTTTTCCTTGCTGTGTAGATTTTCTAGCAATTTTTATAAGGTTTCTTGATATTTTCTTTTTGTGGTTTTGAATATTTTCAGAAGAACCAGCTTGTCTTGAGGATCACCAGGAGCTTTGTGAACCTCATCAGTGCTAAGGCAAGCCACAGTAACATTTTCTTGGTGCCACTTCAATATTTATGATTTTCATACTTGAACATATGAATATTGATGCATTTAAATTAGTTATATAATAAATATATTCTGTTATATGCTTGTTATGTTAAAATACTTGAACTTTAGAATGTTTGAAGTAAATATTGTTGGCAAGATAAGTAGAACTTAGTTGCAATTGATAAATAAATAATATGGTCATAGAGTTTGATGAGTAGTTTAAATATTATTTTTGCATGAGGTATAATGATGATAATGCTAGAAATGGTTCTGGAAAAAGCAAAGTGAGATGCTAACCAGAATGGTAGCATGAGCTTATGATGGCTCCGTAGGAGCGTGGTTGGTGCAGTCTTTGCACAGTTATGTGATGCATATGTTAAGTGATGCATAGTATGACAGTATGACACAAATTATTTTCTTTTCACATTAAGTTGAACCTGATTATTAATGCAACTTAAAGATGTTGTTGACCGGGTCGTGGTGCCGCTGAAACGAGTCTTTGCCAGTGCAACCACATTTGCCGATATGGTACGGCCTTAATGCGTTTCATTGTCGTGCCTCTGGTCGGCGCCTCAATTTAGGGAAGGTTATGGGCGTGCTGTACCCTGGCCCGGTAGGCAAGCATAACCTTGTGAGCTCGTTGTTTAGTTAATTTTGGTACCGGATCCCAGCGTGGATCGTGGCCACGACGGTGGTCGAGGTGTGTGGAGGTAGACACGGGGCCACCCAGGACTAGCCCGGTGGGCTCTGAGTCGGAGGGGCCGGGAGAGTGTCATGGCAATGAAATGGTTTCGTCGGAACGCTGTTGGTCCACCCGAATGGGAGTGCGAGGCCATGGGTTTCGTAGTGTGGGTACAGTGTACTAACCTTTGCAGAGTGTTTTTAATCTATCGACAGCGAAGTCCATGGTTACGGACATGCTCGAAAGTAAGGTACACCATGGGTCAACACTTAATAAATATGCACACTAAATTGCACTAAGGATGGCAGTGAGGTCATCGTGTTGAGCTGGACATGAGTTGGTCGGGTTGTGATCGCCGTAAGGATCACGTTCCACGAGTTGGTCGGGATGTGATCGCCGTAAGGATCACGGGCCATGAGATGGTCGGGTTGTGATCGCCGTAAGGATCACGAGTATGTTTTTGGTAATATCATGTTTTTTGGTCACATCTGGTAAGCAAGTCGGGAGAATGAGTACCTATTGAGCATAGTCACAGCATGTCGGTTATATAGTTGCATTGTTGATTAATTGGTTAAATATCATAATATTGTCTGTCATCATGTTTATGCTTATTGTGAGCTTGCAAGTACATTCAATGTACTGACCTGGCGTGTCATGCCAGATTTCAGGAAAGTCCCATTGGAAAGGAGTGCTGTCCGAGTCTAGACCGTGTCCATGTCGGCGTCCTTGTGCTATGGAGTCCCGCTATGATGTTGTTCCGTTGCCGAGTAGTTGTCATGATCGAGGCCCCTTTATGTTCACTAAATAATGTACATATTGTTCAGCCGCACCGTCTGTGCCGCTTGGCCTCGCTAACTCTTGTAATATGAACTATGTTCCGCTAGCATGAATAAAGCGGTTGTTTTCTGTGCCATGTTGTTGTGTGTTGCCAGAAGACAGGGTCTCTGGGCTGGCAATGCAAGGTAAACCGGTTGCTCTGAGCCGGGGTGCCACAACGCTTGGTATCAGAGCCGCGCTGACTGTAGGCCACACTAGACTAAGCCGAGTTAACTGGACGCTAGATACGAGTTGTACCTGAGTGTCGGTAATAACTGTAGCTGGTTATTGCATTGCTTGCGTTGATTATATTTTTCTATGCTAACCTGCTAATGGTTGTGAATGTAGATGGCTTCGGTGCCACAACGCTTAGTATCAGAGTCGCGCTGACTGTAGGCCACGCTAGACTACCACGAGTTAACCGGACGCTAGATACGAGTTGTAGTTGAGTGTCGATAGCATTTGTAGCTGGTTGTTACATTGCATGCACTGATTTTATTTTTATGCTAACCTGCTAATGGTTGTGAGTGTAGATGGCTCCGGTTTTGTATCCGTGCCAGTTGCAGCTGATGCCGTACACGTCGCCGCATCTCCTTCGTAACGTGTGGCGCCGCCTGTACCCTCACGGAGATGATCCAGTCTATCGTGTGTACCAGGAGTGCCTAGCTGACTCAGTGTATGAGTATCACGCTGTGGTTACTCTGCGCACCAGTTCCGATTCCGGCTCATACACTCGTACCTCTTGTAGCGGCTACGCTTCTTGCGCTTCTTAGGCTGTCCAGTTTGCTGCATTCGAGGTACTTGTTGAGCTCCGCTAAAACGAGGTCCGAATGCAGAATCACCCAGGTTTCCGTTACTACCCTTCTCTCCATGATAATGGTCGTGTCCATTTCCCTATCATTGATCCGGAGTCTGATAGTGTAGCTAGCCACCTTTCTCGCTACATCACTGCTAGCTATCTTCTGATCTACGAGATGGCTCGTGAGCTGAGTCGTGCCCGTACTGCTTTAGCTTCTACTTTAGTCTCTGCTTGCTCAGCCACTACTTCTCCATCTGTGGGATTTATTCCCTACGTTCCTGCCAGTTCTAGATCCCCTGTTTCTCTGGTTACTCCCCCGAGTAGCTCGGGCATCGCGACTGCGAGTCCACTTAGTGCTCCTGCCGAGTGGATTTCACTTCTCGCCACTCCTGCAGCCCCGATGATCCACCCTCCACCTACCCCAGAGAGAGAGCCCTCGAGGCAGCATCGTCGTGTCACTTTTAACCCGGAGGTCTCCGTTAACCCCGTCAGTTCTGGATCCGAGTCCGCTTCAGGAGAGGACCCCGCAACGCCAGCCGGGTAGTAGAGCTTTCGAGTATTCTTAGTCTTCAAGATGGAGTATGGATGTAGTTGTACGAGTCATGATGTTTCGTTTCATGTATGAGGGTAGTTGGACCTGGCATGTTGTCATCTTTCATGTATGAGTCTATGTATAATTATGTTGGACTTTATTTTATTCGCCGTATTTTCTTCGTCTTTTTCGGCTTCGCTTGGTTTTTGGTTGCTGGCTTCTCCCCAGTTTTGTTGAATGCTTCTCATTTCGGTTGCGTTGACTTGGGAAAAATCATATTAGGATGGCGCAGGGAGGCTGCAGTAGCAACATTCGCTAGGGTTCTCCTGTTCGGCGTTCCGCACGACAGGCAGGACAATCACCCGAGCCGTACGTTCCACCACCGCCTCCACTGTCAAATCCGCCCTCCACCGAGCAAATTGTGTGTATGTTCGAGTAACGACGAAACAATGATCTAATGGAAATATTCCGAAGTATTCAAGCAATGGTTGGACAGAATGGAAATCAGCCTGCCCCTCACTCCAAGCTATCTGATTTTCAAAGGACTAAACCTCCCAGTTTCAGTCAGGCCGTTGATCCCTTTGATGCAGATGATTGGTTGAGAACTATGGAAAAGAAACTTGAGGTTGCTCGAACTGATGAAGAGGATAAAGTTCCATTTGCAACACATTATCTGGAAGGCGCTGCTGCCATATGGTGGGAAAGTGAGAAACCCATAGGGACTGAGAATGAAGCAATTACCTGGTCAAGATTCAAGGAGCAATTCCGGAAATATCACATCCCTGCGGGAATTATCAAGAGTAAGCAGCATGAATTTCTCGCGCTCCTCCAAGGAAGTCAGTAAGTGGGAGAATATTTGCAAACATTCAATCACCTGTCACGTTACTCTCAATATGACGTGGCCATTGAAGAAAGGAAGATGGACCGATTTCTTGGTAGATTAAACCCACAACTGCGTTGTGCTCTCAGTATGTTTGATTTTCCAGATTTTCAAACCCTGGTAAACAAGGCTTTCATTGCTGAAAGGGAACACAAGCTCGTGTCAGATAATAAGTCTGTCCATAACGATCACAAGCGCAAGTTTGAGCCCAAGAAGGAAATGCAACCGGTGCAGAAGGTTCCTACCAGGCAGCCAACTCCGATGGTCTACCAGCCTAGTTGGCAACAAAATGTTAACAAGACCACCACCCAAGTCAAGAATGACGTGCTCAACCCAGTTCTGGAGAATCGCCTGTGCAACAATTCCTGTTATAGTTGCGGACAAACCGGACATTATGCCAAACAGTGTCCCAAGAACAACCGGACCAATGCTACGTTCAAGCCTCAAATCCATTATTTGGAAGCCGGTCCAAGTCAGCACGACGTTACGGGATACGTTCATCATATTTCAGCCGACGAAGCCCAAGAAAATCCGGAAGTCGTCATTGGTATGTTCCCTGTTAATAACATACCTGCAGTAATTTTATTCGACTCTGGGGCTTCACACTCTTTTATTTCTCGGAGTTTTGTTGCCCAAAACAAATTTCCTTGTTCACTTTTGTGCAAGAATATGCTGGTACAAACCCCGTGATTTATTATTCAAAGCAATCTTGTCTGCCGCAATCTGGAAGCCAGTATCAACGAAATCCGTTTCCCAACATCTTTGATACTCATTGAGTCTGATAAATTGGATGTTATCTTGGGTATGAATTGGCTGACTCAGTACCAAGTATGCATAAATTGTGCGACCCGAGAAGTCAACTTGACCGGACAAGATGGACAAGCTACCAAGTTTATTGCTCGTATAAGCATACCCTCCAAGGAAATGGTTTTTACAGCAATAGCAGAAATGGAAATAATTCCAGTGGTCAGTGAGTTTCCCGACATATTCCCAGAAGAACTGCCAGGCATGCCACCTGACCGAGAGCTTGAGTTTGCAATAGAACTTGTGCCTAGAACCACACCAATACACAAGAAATATTATTGAATTCCGTCATCCGCGTTGGTGGAGCTAAAGAAACAACTCGATGAGATGCTCCAAAAAGGATATATCCGCCCCAATTCCTCGCCATGGGATCACCCGCTATTTTTGTGGACAAGAAAGATGGCAGCCTTCGTATGTGTGTGGACTACCGACAGTTGAATGATGTCACGATCAAAAACACAAATACCCTCTTCCAAGAATTGATGATTTGTTTGATCAGCTCAGTGGAGCCAAGGTATTCTCAAAGATTGATATGCGGACTGGATATTACCAGCTCAAAATAAAAAAGGAGGATATTCCCAAGACCGCGTTCACCACTCGCTACGGTCTTTATGAATATACCGTCATGTCCTTCGGCCTCACCAATGCCCCCGCCTTCTTCACGCACATGATGAACAAAGTATTCATAGATTTCCTTGATAAGTTCGTGGTCGTCTTCATCGATGATATACTTATTTACTCAAGAAGTGAAGAAGAGCATAAAGGACACCTCCGCGCAGTGTTATAACGACTCCGTGAGCACCAACTGTGCGCCAAATTCAGTAAATGCGAGTTCTGGCTCAAGCAAGTTGGATTCCTTGGGCATGTGCTATCCGCTGAAGGAATAGCCGTGGACCCAAGCAAAGTAAAAGACATGCTCGACTGGTTGCCACCCGCCACCGTGTCTCAGATCTGGAGTTTTCTTGGATTAGCCCGATACTACCGTCGTTTCATTGAAGGGTTCTCCAAGATTGCTAAGCCCATGACGGAGCTGCTTAAAAAGGATAAGAAGTTTGAATCGACGTCAGACTGTGAGAAAAGTTTCACCGAGTTAAAGAAACACTTAACAACTGCGCCAGCATTAACACTGCCAGATATCTACCGCAGCTTTGACGTATATTGCGACGCTTCCCGGCAAGGACTTGGTTGCGTGCTTATGCAAGATGGCAAGGTAGTAGCTTATGCCTCACGGCAGCTACGACCCCATGAAGGAAATTACCCCACTCATGATTTGGAATTGGCCGCGGTAGGACATGCTTTAAAAATTTGGAGACACTACCTCATTGGAAAAAGGTGCCAAATTTTTACCGATCACAAAAGTCTCAAATACATATTTACTCAGCCGGATATAAATCTTCGTCAGCGAAGATGGCTGGAGTTCATCAAGGATTATGATCTTGGAATAAATTACCATCCGGGTAAGGCCAACGTGGTTGCCGATGCACTCAGTCGAAAGCCCGTCAGTTTAAACGTCATGTTGGAATCTCTGCCTTCCGAACTTAAAGAAGAAATTGCTCAGCTCAACCTGGTCATAGTTGAGGCTGGCCTTGCCAATATTCTGACGGTTACCCCTACTCTTGAGGAAGAAATACGTAAGGCCCAGTCAGGCCATGCCGATCTACAGAAACGCATCAAGTCATCCGATTTCTCGAAGGATCAATGCGGTACCCTCCGATTCAGGTGTCAGGACCCCGACTCAATGTCACATCGATCTAGCCTGTAACACCTCATATCACTTTGCGGCCTCACGCACGGTATTCCCACGGGTGTCGCCTTACCTTTGCCCGGGACCGTTTGCGCCTTTTGGCTCACGTATATGATGATGTCGCTAGCATCCATATGATAAGGAGACCGGGCTGACATGACTAGTCGTAAACCCAAAGTGGCACAGGCTTACAGGGACAGGCATCCATGACCCAGCATCGAACGTGTCGGTCATCAGCAAGTGGGTCCGGGCTGTAGCACAGGGCTAGCAGGACTCCGGTAGACCGGGCTGTAGCGGGCTAACAGGGCTCCAGTACTCAATGCGTGACATTTCCCTGAAGGGACAGACATAGGAACGAAGAAGGACACATGCCGGCCAGCCTAAGTGTTCCGGAGCAGTAGCAAGCTACCATGGCTCAATGGAAACATTAGGAGACATTTCCCGGTAAGAGAGGCTACTAAAGATAAACAACTAGATAGTCAGATTCCACACATACCAAGCATTTCAATCATACACACAATATGCTCGATATGTGCAAATACAACAAGGCATCACAACATGACTCTATGACACAAGTACTTTATTTAAAGGCTCAGAGAGCCATACATAACATACATACAAGTACGGGTCACACGACCCACATTCAAGTCATACAGTCATACAAACCAGCAGCGGAAGTAACTTGTCTGAGTACAGACAACTAGTAAAATAAAAGAGGCTTGGAAAGCCTAGCTATACTACGTGGACCTTCACAAGCTCAGGATTACCACCTGGGCCTTAGTCTACTTGTCGATGTCAACGTCTACGAAGAACCCATCAGAAGGGGTTGCAGCGCCTTCTAAAAAATGTAAATTATAGCAACATGAGTACAAAGGTACCCAGCAAGACTTACGTCAGATCCTACATACATGCACATTATCAAGAAGGGTTGGTGGAGTTATGCAGCAAGCCAGCTTTGACTCTTGGCTA
This sequence comes from Triticum aestivum, assembly GCF_018294505.1. NCBI lineage: Eukaryota > Viridiplantae > Streptophyta > Magnoliopsida > Poales > Poaceae > Triticum > Triticum aestivum. The sequence continues at coordinate 346,364,311 of NC_057810.1, forward strand.
AACTATCCTACGAGACTCCAACTTGAAATGGTTTTGCGCACACGAGTCCACTACTCACCACTTCAATACACCACCGAGGATCCACCTCCGTCATCCTACGGAAGAGCCATCCTCGGCACTCACGCTTATCTTGAGATTTTTAGTAGTATCCATTCACTTGTCTATGAACTGTATAAGCAACCAAGTAGTCCTTTACCGCGGACGCGGCTATTCGAATAGATCATGTTAACCCTGCAGGGGTGTACTTCTTCATACATGTTTCCACCACTTAGCGTCTGCACGCGACATGTGCTTGGCAGACTTCAAGCGAAAGCCGACGTGGGTGTAGACCACGACCTACCTAAACACCTAAGTCTCTAGTCCAGGTTTATCGCCTATCCAGGTTCCATCTGCAGGGAGTCCGGCCGAGGTTTCCCATACGGCCCCGAACGAGGTGTACAGGGTTCCTGAGATACCTAACGGGTATTCGGTACACCCTGCCACGTACCTACCGCATCACAGCCCACCCCGCGGTCAGCGCTGTCCACGGCCTCCAGCAAGCTACAAACACCAGAAACTACTTGCAACTCCTGGACAGAGGACTAGGGTGAATAAGAAGTCGAGCGGGGTCATATTTCAGGGCCCAATGCATGGTAGTAGCTGAATCTTAAATCAGGCATACAGATCTCAGTTCTTAAGGTCGGCTTCAATGAAACAACCCACCATGTACTCCTACATGGCCTCTCATCGATACCTTTACCAAATCGTGTTCACCACATCACTCTCATTACCGACATGATCATTTCACTCTAGCCCATCACCCAGATGAACCAGACCTGACATGACTCTAAGCATAGCAGGCATAGCAAGGTAGGAACAACACATACATATGGCTCAATCAATTCCTACAGATGCTAGTGGGTTTCATCTAATTACTGTGGCAATGACAGGTCATGCAGAGGAAATGGGTTCAACTACCGTAGCACACAACAGTTTGAAACGCGTTGTCTTAATGCAGTAAAAGAGAGCGAGAGCGAGAACATGGGATTGTATCGATATGATCAAATGGTTGGTTGCTTGCCTGATGGATCGATGCACCGATACGGTTCTTCGCTAGGGTAATCACGGTACTCCTCGGAGGCAGAACCTGCCGCAAAGAACACCGATACACAACCATCACCAAACAATGTGCGACAATATGATGCATGCATGAAACATGGCAATATGAGTGTGTTGGGCTAATGCAACTAAAACCAGATGGGTTTGAATCAATTTGAACCAAAGATTCAAATTTCAAACTCATAAATGGCCCTTTAAAGTGTTTTATCTTGTTCTGCACTAAACCTCAAGTTAGTTTGTTTAAACATGCATGAAACTAGTACAGATGGATAGATTGGATTTTTCTGATCATTTTTCATATATAATTTGTTTGATTTGGAGCTACGGTTGAATTTATATGAATTTTTGAAGTTCGGGTTATTTCCTGGAATTTATAAATCATTTTAGATTTATTTTAATTTCAGAAAAGGTTTACTGCGTCAGCATGAGGTCATGCTGACCTCAGCAAGTCAACAGACCCGGTCCAGGTCAAACCTGACGCGTGGGTCCAGGGTGTCAGTGGCTAATTAACTAATTTAATTTAGTTTAAACTAATTTGGATAAATAGCAGAAGGGGGCCCCACCTGTCATTGACTCAACAGAGTCAACCGGGGCCCACCCGTGGTCAAAGTCAAAACGACTGCACCGGCGTTTAGCCGCCGGCGAGCCCGACGCGGCGGCGGAAGTGGTTTTGGCCATTCCGGCCACCAAATGGGGCGCGGAAGGCATCTACGTGGAGCTGAGGACAAGCCGCGGCTCTTGGTGGAGTCAGTTGGGGTCGGGGTGGCCGGAGTTGGCGCCGGCGACGACCTAGGCGGTCACCGGAGTTCGGGTGAAGGCGAACTCGGGGCTAGGGTGTGCGGTGAGGTGCGGGGAGTGCACGGTTGGACCCAACGCAATGTGGTGAGTGCGTTGGACACCATGAGGTGGCCGGAGGATGGCCGGGAGCATGTCGGCGACGAGATCCACGGCGGTGCGTGCGGGTGATCTTCGTGCGGTGGCTACACGGCTCGGGGGCGAGAGAGGAAGGGTAGGAGGGGTAGCTAGGCTCACAGAGCACCCGTAGAGGCCACCAGCGGGGTCGGGGACGAGCTGATGCGGCGACGGCGTTGAAGGGGATCTCCGGCAACGGCGGACTCGGGCGAGGTTGGTGCGGTGGACTCAGGCCTTGCAAGCACACGGGGCTCGGGTAGCTCGACGAAGTGGACGGCGGCGGAGCTCCTGGACACGACGAGACGATGCACGGGCGGCGGGGAGCGCGGCTACGGCGATGGAGTGGTGGCGGTGGCGTCGGCCATGGCTGGGGAACGCGAGGGGGAGGAGCTGGAGAGGAGAGGAGGTGTCTGGGGGGTTCGGGAGAGCGAGGGGGAGCGATCCACGTCGTTAGCCGGGCGAGTGGAGCGGCGAGGCGGCGAGCAGGTGCGTGGCACCCATGCGGTGCTCGCCGTTGAGCACCTGCCTGCCTGCCTGGCCGGCAAGCAGCTCGCTGGCGCGGCGCTGGGCTGGGCCGGCAGGTGGGCCGGGTTGCAGGCGCCAGGTAAGTTTTCCTTTCTGTTTTTTTCTTCTTTTTCTATTTTTCTGCAACTATGTTGAATTATTAAAAATACCTAGGCAACTCCTAAAATCACCAAACTGCTCCTGGTCCAAAGTTGGAATATTTCCAACATGAAACATTTCAGTTTAGGAATATTTGAGCATTTGAAATATTTTATATAATTTTAAATGCCCAAATTCAAATACTTATCATTTAATTCAAAGACCCTAAGATGACCTAGAAAATTGTGCAACACTTTTGGCAGAGGTTCTGAACCAAGACAAAAATGATGGACATTTTAGAAGGGCATTTCAGGTTCATTGAAAAAGTTTTTAGTAAACCCTAGTTGGTTTCAGAGGGGGCTGGGGGTTCTGACATCCCCATTTCAAGTTTCTGATGAAAGGATAGACATGATGCAACACTCTAATGTATGAACTAGCTAGGGTGTGACAACTCACCCCCACTCAAAAGAATCTCGTCCCGAGATTTGGGTTCCTCCGGAAAGAAGGCGGGATACTCGAGTCAAAGACGATCCTCCCTTTCCCAAGTTGCTTCATTCTCAGAATGGTGCGACCATTGAACCTTGAGAAACTTGATATTATGACGTCGAGTGGTACGCTCAGCTTGATCGAGGATACGAACGGGGTACTCTCGATACGTGAGATTATCTTGGAGATCAAGCGTTTCGTGGTCTATTCCACGGATAGGATCCGAGAAGCAACGCCTGAGTTGAGAAACGTGGAAGACGTCGTGGACTCTGGAGAGATGCGGAGGTAGTTCCAATTGGTAGGCAACTTCTCGTTTTGCGAGAATGCGAAAGGGTCCAATGTAACGAGGAGCCAATTTGCCCTTGATACCGAAGCGATGGGTTCCCTTCAGAGGAGTAACCCGAAGGTAAGCCTTCTCGTCAACCTCAAAAGTCATAGCCTTATGTTTTCGGTCATATTGACTCTTTTGACGAGATTGGGCTGTTTTCAACTTATCACGAATGATGCGAACTTGCTCTTCTGCTTCCTGAATCATATCCGGGCCAAAGAATTGTCTTTCCCCGGTTTCTGACCAGTTAAGAGGCGTTCGACACCTTCGTCCATAGAGAACTTCAAAAGGGGCTTTGCCCAAGCTGGATTGATAGCTGTTGTTATAAGCAAATTCGGCAAATGGAAGGCACTTCTCCCAATCCATTCCGAATGAGATAACAGAGGCTCGAAGCATGTCTTCTAGAATCTGGTTGACGCGTTCCACTTGACCACTTGATTGAGGGTGGAAAGCGGTACTAAAAGAAAGGCGGGTTCCCATAGCATTTTGGAAACTTTCCCAAAATCGAGAGGTGAAAAGACTTCCTCGATCCGAGTTAATTTCCAAAGGAACACCATGGAGAGACACTATTCGGGAGATGTACAAGTCTGCTAACTGACTAGCAGTTATACTCTCACGAACAGGTAAGAAATGGGCCACTTTGGAAAGACGATCGATAACGACGAAGATAGCATTATTCCCTCTTTTGGTCCTGGGAAAACCGGTGATGAAGTCCATACCAATTTTATCCCATTTCCATTCAGGAATAGCTAGGGGTTGAAGGGTGCTAGCATGCCATTGATGCTCTGCTTTTACACGACGGTAGACGTCGCAATTAGCAATATACTGAGCAATTTCTCTCTTCATCCTAGTCCACCAGAACCTCTGGCGTAGGTCCTGATACATCTTGGTACTACCGGGATGAATGGTGAGAGGAGATTCATGAGCCTCCTTAAGGATCAACTGCCGTAGATGCTGGTTCTTGGGAACCACTAAACGGTTCTCAAAGTACACAACACCATGATCATTTGTGGAGAAACATCTAGCACCTCCGCTAGCAATGTTCTCCTTGATCTTAGATATTCCCTTATCTCGCTTTTGGGCAGCGATGATTTGATCCGTAAGAGTAGGTTTCGCCACCAAGGTGGAAAGAAATCCTTGAGGAACAATGTGAAGGTTAAGCTTCCGAAATTCCTCATGGAGAAGCGGTTGACTTTGTTGTAACATCAGGTTGTTACAATAAAATTTACGACTTAGCGCATCAGCCATGACGTTGGCTTTCCCTGGGGTGTAAGTTATTCCTAAGTCGAAATCTGTGATCAACTCGACCCAACGCCTTTGCCTGAGATTTAAATCCGGTTGGGTGAATATATACTTCAGACTTTGGTGATCAGTGTAGATTTCGCAACGATTACCGAGAAGGTAATGTCGCCATGTTTTGAGTGCATGGACTATAGCTGCAAGCACTGGATCATGAGTGGGGTAGTTTTCCTCATGTGGGTGTAATTGCCGTGAAGCATAAGCAATTACATGTCGATCTTGCATGAGAATACAGCCTAGTCCTTGTCGCGAGGCGTCGCAGTAGATAACAAAATCCTTGGAAAAATCTGGTGGTACCAGTACGGGAGCAGAGGTTAAACGTCTTTTCAGTTCCTGGAAACTGTGCTCACATTGTGGAGTCCACTCGAACTTTTTATCTTTCTTGAGGAGTTCAGTTAGAGGTTTGGCAACTTTGGAGAAATTCTCGACAAAGCGACGACAATAGCTCGCTAGGCCAAGGAAACTCCGAACTTGCTTGATCGATTCAGGTGGAGTCCAATTAAGAACGGCTTGAACTCGCTCAGGGTTAACAGCAATGCCTTTGCCAGAAATTACATGTCCAAGATAGGTCACTTTTGACAACCAGAATTCACATTTAGAAAATTTGGCATAAAGGCGATGCTCTCGAAGTTTCTTCAACACTAGCCTTAGGTGTTCGGCATGTTCTTCCTCGTTCTTGGAGTAGATGAGTATATCATCGAGGTAAACCACGACGAATTTATCCAAATACTCCATGAAGATTGAGTTCATCAACCGAGAGAAGGTGGCTGGAGTGTTGGTTAAACCGAAGGACATGACGGTGTACTCGTATTGGCCATAACGAGTAACAAAGGCTGTTTTCGGAATGTCCCCGTTCCTGATTTTGATTTGATGGTAGCCCAACCTCAAATCCATTTTAGAGAAGACTGAGGATCCAGCGAGCTGATCATACAGGTTGTTGATCCTGGGGAGCGGATACTTGTTCTTAATTGTGACCAAGTTGACAGGTCGATAATCTACAACCATCCGGTCCGTACCATCCTTCTTCTTGACGAACAGGACGGGGCAAGCCCAAGGAGATGAACTAGGTCGGATGAAACCCTTTTTCAAGGACTCATCGAGTTGTTTCTTAAGCTCGGCTAGTTCAAAAGGTGCCATCTTGTAGGGTCTTCTGGAAATCGGGACAGTTCCTGGAATGAGATCTATCACGAATTCGACATCTCTGTCAGGTGGAACACCTGGCAATTCCTCTGGGAAGACATCCGGAAAGTCACAGACTACCGGAACGTCCTCAAGGTCTGGCAAAGGGCTGGCGTTAAGAGAATATAACTGTCGCTTGGCTATTCGGGTCAAGACATTGACTATCTTCCCCGAAGGATGGGTGAGTTGAACAGTCCTAGAGAAGCAATCAATTTTGGCATGATGGGCTGACATCCAGTCCATACCCAAGATGATATTAATATCCGAAGATTTGAGGGCTATCAGAGATGCGAGAAAAACAAGTTTGTCGACTTGAATTTCATTTCCATGGCTTACTCTAGAAGTTTGCCATTTGGACCCCGGAGTTTGAATTACCATAGAGGTGGGCATCTCACAGAATGTGGTGTTATGCAGACGAGCATAGCTCTCGGATATAAATGAATGAGATGCTCCTGTATCGAAAAGAACAGATGCCGGGTGGCAATTAACAAGGAGCGTACCGAGAACGACGTTGGGATCTTCTTGAGCCTCTTCCGCAGAAACACAATTAACATGGCCACGAGCAGTGGTGGACGGCTTGGCGTAGAACACTTTCCCTGTCGGCTTGCCGCGGCCAACAATTTTTGCTGTCTGGTTGGGGTTGGTTTGGGGACACTCGCGCATATAGTGGCCTGATTCCCCACACTTGAAACAAGTCACGGAACTGGTGCGTGGGGGAGCATTGTTGGTTGGACCACCATAGGGCTTGGCTGGTGCATATGGCTGAGCTGGGCGAGGCGCCTGGAAGGATGGCCTCGGTGTGAACCTGGGTGGCAGGGCAGTGTTAGGCACCCATACGCGGTGCTTCTGAGGACCAGCACCGGATGAGGAACCCAAGTCACGGCCATGCTTGCGTGTTGCTTCATAATCAGTCTGACCAGTCTCAGCACTGATGGCTTTTGTTAACAAGCTTCTGAAAAGATGTGCACTCATGCAGACGAAGGTCGCGGCGAAGCTCAGGACTAAGCCCCTTACGGAACCTTGCCTACTTCTTGGCATCAGTAGAAACTTCCTCCGTTGCATAACGGGCAAGGTTACCAAACTCCCTGCTATAAGCGTCAACAGAGAGTCGACCTTGAGTGAAACTATAGAACTCCTCACGTTTACGGTCCATGAGACCCTCCGAAATGTGATGTTCACGAAAAGCCTCGCTGAATTCAGCCCAAGTAGTGACGTGGCCCGCTGGGCGCATAGCTTCATAATTCTCCCACCAGAGACTGGCGGGGCCTTCAAGATGATATGCAGCAAAGGTGACCTTGTCAACCTCAGCTACTAGCGCAGAATGCAGTTTGTGAGAAATACTGCGAAGCCAGTCATCAGCGTCGAGAGGCTCGACGGAGTGGTGGAACGTGGGTGGATGTAACTTGATGAAATCACTGAGTGACACCAAGTTAGTCCTCTGATGGTGTGCTGTGTTCTGTTCAATACGTTCCAACAAACGGTTGGTCTCCCGCTTGTTTCTCTCAGCCTCTAGCATAACTTCTGCCAGAGAGGGAGGGTGAGGCAGATTTGTATCCCCAACTCTGCTGCCTTTGGCCTGCTCTGGGGGAGCAGGGTTGTTGCGGGTGTTGACCATCCTAGGAAAAACAAGACAATGGTTTAGTCCAACATGACAAGATTCTGACATAGAATGTAGAATGTAATGGACAACTCAGAATGCAAGATGATCATCCGTATGACATGGTAGAAACAGAAACTACTTCTTTTATTCCATCGTCATACACACCATACGAGGTTTAGTACAAGACCAACAAGTACTACTACGGTGAGAGGAGGATTACATATCATCGGAGGCATCCCAAGCTCCTATACATTATTTTTCCTACACCCCCAGAATTACTACACGCTAAGTCATATTCCACAAGTCACGCAGGACGGTGGAAATACAACTATTACAATACCTAGTGGAACTACTACTATCTCAGTCATCTCCGTAGTAGTTCTCATAGAAGTCTCCTCCATAGCCTGGAAGTTCAACGTGAGCATCCGGAAACAAACGGTCCTGAGGAGCCTGTGGACCAAAAGGGCTAGGGTGAGGTCTTGGACCAATAAACGGTGGCCTGCGAGGACCACGAGGTGGGGTGATTCCTCCCACATCACGCCAATCCATCATGTCCGGCAGAGCAGACCTAACAGGATACAGATCTCTCATATCCATGCATCCAGCTTGCACAGCCGGTGCAAACCGAGTCAAGGTGGCCCAATGATCGGCACGGGTGTTGAAAAGCTCCATTCTCAAGGCCCGATTCTCTCGGTCCTTATCCTCGAGCAACTCAGCAGTGGTGCGAGTTAGTGAGTCCTCCTGACTGGGGTCAGCATAGATAGCCCGGAGATAACCGTGTGCTCCAGGAAGTGAAGCCGGCATATACCGGAAGTCGGTGTTGCGAAGCAGGCCAGTCCTGACTCGCATGATGGTCATCATAGAATAAGCCGCATCTTGCACAGCCATCTCAATAGTAACACCGAGCCCATAGGAACAGTGAAGAGCCTCGGTAGAACCAGGATAAGAGGGAAATATCCGGACGGTGCAAAGATACTAGCTTTGGTTAAAATCTCGAAACTGCTCTTCGACCGTGTATTCGGGATACCAACGGTAACCCGTCTCGATCATCACTCGGACTAACATGGCCGTATGACCGGTCACACCAATGCATCGGGTCAGGCGAACCACTTGATTTTGGTCGCGAGTGGCCATCTGAAAGCACAACCATAATGCAAAGGCATTAGAATTTCTAGCAAAATTTCGACAGCATAACGGCTGTAAATGCTCAAGAAGGGTTTGAGACATTTATCAAAAAAATGCATAGACAGTCAACAATATCATATCAAGGTTCTGGGTTCAACTTATCAGCATAACAAGGTAGTAGAACTGAACTAGGCTTGTAGTCATCAAACCTATAAGGTACTACTGATTCGTAACACGTGAACCTGATAGAGAGAGAAGATCCTAATCTATAAGCCCCGGTAGAAGAATGGACTGACTCAGATCAGAATGCCATGAGGTAAAGAAGTAAAAAGAGCCTTACGTACCATCCCACAATCAATTCCCCTACATATAACTAAAGCATTTCTAGACTCAACATCGACCAGTTTGGCTTGGAGAACCTATAGGCAGTCCGGCTCTGATGCCAACACTGTCAGGACCCCGACTCAATGTCACATCGATCTAGCCAGTAACACCTCATATCACTTTGCGGCCTCATGCACGGTATTCCCACGTGTGTCGCCTTACCTTTGCCCGGGACCATTTGCGCCTTTTGTCTCACGTATATGATGATGTCGCTAGCATCCATATGATAAGGAGCCCGGGCTGACATGACTAGTCGTAAACCCAAAGTGGCACAGGCTTACAGGGACAGGCATCCATGACCCAGCATCGAACGTGTCGGTCATCAGCAAGTGGGTCCGGGCTGTAGCACTGGGCTAGCAGGACTCCGGTAGACCGGGCTGTAGCGGGCTAACAGGGCTCCGGTACTCAATGCGTGACATTTCCCCGAAGGGACAGACACAGGAACGAAGAAGGACACATGCCGGCCAGCCTAAGTGTTCCGGAGCAGTAGCAAGCTACCATGGCTCAATGGAAACACTAGGAGACATTTCCCGGTAAGAGAGGCTACTAAAGATAAACAACTAGATAGTCAGATCCCACACATACCAAGCATTTCAATCATACACACAATATGCTCGATATGTGCAAATACAACAAGGCATCACAACATGACTCTACAACACAAGTACTTTATTTAAAGGCTCAGAGAGCCATACATAACATACATACAAGTACGGGTCACACGACCCACATTCAAGTCATACAGTCATACAAACCAGCAGCGGAAGTAACTTGTCTGAGTACAGACAACTAGTAAAATAAAAGAGGCTTGGAAAGCCTAGCTATACTACGTGGACCTTCACAAGCTCAGGATTACCACCTGGGCCTTAGTCTACTCGTCGATGTCAACGTCTACGAAGAACCCATCAGAAGGGGTTGCAGCGCCTTCTGAAAAATGTAAATTATAGCAACATGAGTACAAAGGTACCCAGCAAGACTTACGTCAGATCCTACATACATGCACATTATCAAGAAGGGTTGGTGGAGTTATTGCAGCAAGCCAGCTTTGACTCTTGGCTAAACTATCCTACGAGACTCCAACTTGAAATAGTTTTGCGCACACGAGTCCACTACTCACCACTTCAATACACCACCGAGGATCCACCTCCGTCATCCTACGGAAGAGCCATCCTCGGCACTCACGCTTATCTTGAGATTTTTAGTAGTATCCATTCACTTGTCTATGAACTGTATAAGCAACCAAGTAGTCCTTTACCGCGGACGCGGCTATTCGAATAGATCATGTTAACCCTGCAGGGGTGTACTTCTTCATACATGTTTCCACCACTTAGCGTCTGCACACGACATGTGCTTGGCAGACTTCAAGCGAAAGCCGACGTGGGTGTAGACCACGACCTACCTAAACATCTAAGTCTCTAGTCCAGGTTTATCGCCTATCCAGGTTCCATCCGCAAGGAGTCCGGCCGAGGTTTCCCATACGGCCCCGAACGATGTGTACATGGTTCCCGGGATACCTAACGGGTATTCGGTACACCATGCCACGTACCTACCGCATCACAGCCCACCCCGCGGTCAGCGCTGTCCACGGCCTCCAGCAAGCTACAAACACCAGAAACTACTTGCAACTCCTGGACAGAGGACTAGGGTGAATAAGAAGTCGAGCGGGGTCATATTTCAGGGCCCAATGCATGGTAGTAGCTGAATCTTAAATCACGCATACAGATCTCAGTTCTTAAGGTCGGCTTCAATGAAACAACCCACCATGTACTCCTACATGGCCTCTCATCGATACCTTTACCAAATCGTGTTCACCACATCACTCTCATTACCGACATGATCATTTCACTCTAGCCCATCACCCAGATGAACCAGACCTGACACGACTCTAAGCATAGCAGGCATAGCAAGGTAGGAACAACACATACATATGGCTCAATCAATTCCTATACATGCTAGTGGGTTTCATCTAATTACTGTGGCAATGACAGGTCATGCAGAGGAAATCGGTTCAACTACCGTAGCACACAACAGTTTGAAACGCGTTGTCTTAATGCAGTAAAAGAGAGCGAGAGCGAGAATATGGGATTGTATCGATATGATCAAATGGTTGGTTGCTTGCCTGATGGATCGATGCACCGATACGGTTCTTCGCTAGGGTAATCACGGTACTCCTCGGAGGCAGAACCTGCCGCAAAGAACACCGATACACAACCATCACCAAACAATGTGCGACAATATGATGCATGCATGAAACATGGCAATATGAGTGTGTTGGGCTAATGCAACTAAAACCAGATGGGTTTGAATCAATTTGAACCAAAGATTCAAATTTCAAAGTCATAAATGGCCCTTTAAAGTGTTTTATCTTGTTCTGCACTAAACCTCAAGTTAGTTTGTTTAAACATGCATGAAACTAGTACAGATGGATAGATTGGATTTTTCTGATCATTTTTCATATATAATTTGTTTGATTTGGAGCTACGGTTGAATTTATATGAATTTTTGAAGTTCGGGTTATTTCCTGGAATTTATAAATCATTTTAGATTTATTTTAATTTCAGAAAAGGTTTACTGCGTCAGCATGAGGTCATGCTGACCTCAGCAAGTCAACAGACCCGGTCCAGGTCAAACCTGACGCGTGGGTCCAGGGTGTCAGTGGCTAATTAACTAATTTAATTTAGTTTAAACTAATCTGGATAATTAGCAGAAGGGGGCCCCACCTGTCATTGACTCAACAGAGTCAACCGGGGCCCACCCGTGGTCAAAGTCAAAACGGCTGCACCGGCGTTTAGCCGCCGGCGAGCCCGACGTGGCGGCGGAAGTGGTTTTGGCCGTTCCAGCCACCAAATGGGGCGCAGAAGGCATCTACGTGGAGCTAAGGACGAGCCGCGGCTCTTGGTGGAGTCAGTTGGGGTCGGGGTGGCCGGAGTTGGCGCCGGTGACGACCTAGGCGGTCACCGGAGTTCGGGTGAAGGCGAACTCGGGGCTAGGGTGTGCGGTGAGGTGCGGGGAGTGCACGGTTGGACCCAACGCAATGTGGTGAGTGCGTTGGACACCGTGAGGTGGCCGGAGGATGGCCGGGAGCACGTGGCGACGAGATCCACGGCGGTGCGTGCGGGTGATCTTCGTGCGGTGGCTACACGGCTCGGGGGCGAGAGAGGAAGGGTAGGAGGGGTAGCTAGGCTCACAGAGCACCCGTAGAGGCCACCGGCGGGGTCGGGGACGAGCTGATGCGGCGACGGCGTTGAAGGGGATCTCCGGCGACAGTGGACTCGGGCGAGGTTGGTGCGGTGGACTCGGGCCTTGCGAGCACACGGGGCTCGGGTAGCTCGACGAAGTGGACGGCGGCGGAGCTCCTGGACACAACGAGACGACGCACGGGCGGCGGGGAGCGCGGCTAAGGCGATGGAGTGGTGGCGGTGGCGTCGGCCATGGCTGGGGAACGCGAGGGGGAGGAGCTGGAGAGGAGAGGAGGTGTCTGGGGGGTTCGGGAGAGCGAGGGGGAGCGATCCACGTCGTTAGCCGGGCGAGTGGAGCGGCGAGGCGGCGAGCAGGTGCGTGGCACCTATGCGGTGCTCGCCGTTGAGCACCTGCCTGCCTGCCTGGCCGGCAAGCAGCTCGCTGGCGCGGCGCTGGGCTGGGCCGGCAGGTGGGCCGGGTTGCAGGCGCCAGGTAAGTTTTCCTTTCTGTTTTTTTCGTCTTTTTCTATTTTTCTGCAACTTTGTTGAATTATTAAAAATACCTAGGCAACTCCTAAAATCACCAAACTGCTCCTGGTCCAAAGTTGGAATATTTCCAACATGAAACATTTCAGTTTAGGAATATTTGAGCATTTGAAATATTTTATATAATTTTAAATGCCCAAATTCAAATACTTATCATTTAATTCAAATACCCTAAGATGACCTAGAAAATTGTGCAACACTTTTGGCAGAGGTTCTGAACCAAGACAAAAATGATGGACATTTTAGAAGGGCATTTCAGGTTCATTGAAAAAGTTTTTAGTAAACCCTAGTTGGTTTCAGAGGGGGCTGGGGGTTCTGACATCCCCATTTCAAGTTTCTGATGAAAGGATAGACATGATGCAACACTCTAATGCATGAACTAGCTAGGGTGTGACATCAGGGGAAGGATTTGTTTGCCTAATCAAGCTGAACTAAAGCAGAAAATTTTGTCAGAAGCCCACGAATCATCATATTCAATCCACCCCGGAGGTACAATAATGTATGAAGACCTTCGACAAATATTTTAGTGGGATGGAATGAAGAAAGACATTGCTTATTTTGTGGCCTGTTGCGACATATGCAACAAAGTTAAGGCAGAACATCAGAAACCAGTGGGACTTCTCCAACCACTGCCCTTGTCACAATGGAAATGGGACGATGTCTATATGGATTTCATCACAGGATTACCCAGGACCCGACGAGGCAATAACGCGATCTGGGTCATAGTGGACACATTAACCAAGGTGGCCCACTTCCTCCCAGTCAAAACCTCATACCGAGCAGATGAGCTCGCCCGACTGTATGTATCCAGGATTGTCAGTTTACATGGAGTTCCCCGAACCATCACTTCTGACCGAGGTTCACTTTTCACCTCTGCTTTTTGGTCCCGTCTCCATCAGGCCCTCGGAACAGAATTGAAATACAGCACCGCTTATCATCCTCAGATGGATGGGCAAATGGAAAGAGTAAATCAGATACTCGAAGATATGCTCCGAGCCTGTGTTTTGGCCCAAGGACCCCAATGGGAAGATTGCTTGCCGTACGCCGAGTTCTCGTATAACAATGGGTTCCAGACCAGTTTAAAGATGTCACCATATGAAGCTTTGTATGGCCGTAAGTGCCGAACTCCATTAAATTGGTCTCAAACCGGAGATAGCCGTATTTTCGGAACAGATCTCATGCTAGAAGCCGAAAAGCAAGTCAAGGAGATCCGAGACAGATTACAACTGGCCAAATCGCGACAGAAAAGTTATTACGACGCAAATCACCGGCAGATCAGTTTTGAACCCAGAGAACATGTCTACCTTCGAGTCACACCCATGAAAGGAATAAAAAGGTTCCAAACCCGTTGGGAATTGGCACCCAGGTTTATTGGTCCATTTCCCGTCAAGACACGAGTAGGTGCTGTGGCATATCAGTTGGAGCTACCCCTTGAACTATCAGACGTGCACAACATGTTCCGCGTTTCACAACTGCGACAGTGCATCTCACCACCCGAGAAAAAGACCGATCTGGCAAAAATAGAACTGGCAAAGGACTTGACCTACGAAGAGAGGCCAGTGAAAATTTTGGATCAGATTGAAAGGGTCACTCGCAGTAAGTCATGAAAGTTTTACAAGGTTCAATGGATGCATCATACCGAGTCAGAATCAACCTGGGAATCAGAAGAATTTCTAAGGGCATGTTATCCAGAATGGTTTTCCCAAGCAACCGGATCTCGAGGACGAGATTCATTCTAAGTGGGGGAGGTTTGTGATAGCCTGGTTTTTGCCCTCTTTTTCTTTGATTGATATTCAGCTGAGTTGATGTTGAATTTGGAGTTTTGAATCATTTCATTTGGACTTAGCCACTTGGGTATCCCTTGATTTTCACCCAAGTGTTCCCTCTCCTCCTCTAAGCCATCATTTCACCCCTGGCCAACCCAACAACATTGCTTGGAATATTTTTCTTAAATGAAAAATATTCATTTCTGCCTCCAAAACCCTAGCTAACTCCTTGAGCTCCAAAGCAACCCTACTTTCTCTTGCCCCAAAAATCCTGAGAAAAGTCCAAAATATTCTTTGGACCCTAGGGCACATTTCTGAGCAAAAATATTTCACCACTCTTTGGAGTATTTTGGCTACAGACAATAAAATCACTACTGGGCTGAAATGGTAGTTTCTACAGCAACTACCTTTTTACTAGCTCCAATGTAGCTGGTTTTCCCTAAGCTTATTTACCTAAGTAAGAGTCAATAAAACCCCAAAGATCAGCCCTTGGATCCCTGTGGTTTGACCACAGTAACTCCCCAAAGTCTCTGTCCAGTAACTTAACCTCATCACCATTTGACTTCTACTGCACCTGGAACCAAACCGAGCCATGGTAACACCTAAGCTTACTAAGGACTACACGCCAGACATCCTTGTTAGTGCATTGGTGGCCTGATGTCATGGTCCACGCGGTGACCACGTTCGTCCGAGTGTGCTGTCATGCCAAATGCGCGCTCTGCGCGTCGCCAGCGCCTCTATTGAGCGCGTGCTCGCTGCTCGGCCAGCCAGAGCGTGTCTCCCCTCACCACCATCCTCGTCTCCACCCCCATAACTCCATCCTGCCGCTCGCTGACGCTGGAGCTCGCCGCAGCGAGCACGGGTGATAGAGGCAAAGGTGTCCCGTCTTTCGATGAGATGATGGATATCGCTTTGGTGGAAGTCGACTTTGACGATCCGACTACGAACGTGCGAGGACGTCGCGCCTTAGCAATCGCTAAACCAACTCCGAGAGGTTATTGACCACGCCGGAGCACGATCAACCTGACCACGAGGGTCTGTTTCCTGCGAGCAAACGAAGAACAAGCAAGAAACTAAGATTGCAATCTGGATATTGCGAATATAAGATGAAAGCTTTATTGATCAAAGTGGGGTTCTGTGACGCCTTTGTCTGGTCGTTGAACACAAACGAAGTACGCGAAGTTGCAGCTATGGCGAACTTTTAATCTAAACAAAACCCAAAGTCTAAACGATGCCCTAAGGGCTGTATATATGGAGGAAGAGGGGGGAATTTCGTGGCCCTTGGTGGAGGGGTCCGAAATCAACCCTATCTCTTGTTTCCCCACACATACGGACTCTAAAAATAGCCTATACTTATGTATTTCGAAATTATATGGGCCTGGCCCAATAATAAGGTGACGCAGCACCTAAAATAGCCTCGGGACGAAATTTATGAAGTGGCATCTTGTATATTTCGTCCAAGGCTTCATGCACCCATTATGGTGGCTTCAAAGTCCTGAAATCATCACTTGTAACTCCATTCTTGTTCTTGCTCCAATGTTCATCCTTCTCCAAGCTAGGTCCTTCATTTGTAAGCAAAACAAATGTATCCAATTTAGGCAGCATCATATTCTCATGAACATTAGAATCATTACCAAGAAACGAAAGTACCTGGTAATTTAGTTGGCGTGCACGAGCTCTAGTAATTGGTCCAGTATGTATAGCAGCAGGGGCTGTGGGTGTAACAATTGTATTGATGTCCTCATCATCCTCCCCTTCTTGAAATGAAGTCGTCCTCGACGGAAGTTCATCTTCCTCACCCAAATAAGGCTTCAAATCTGCAATGTTAAAAGTGGGACTAACCCCAAAATCTGCAGGCAGCTCAAGTTTATATGCATTATCATTTATTTTCTCTAACACCTTAAAGGGACCATCAGCACGTGGCATTAACTTTGATTTGCGCAAATCAGGAAATCTATCCTTACGCAAATGTAACCAAACAAGATCTCTAGGTGCAAACACAACATGTTTTCTACCCTTATCTCCAGCAAGTTTATATTTAACATTCATGCGCTCAATGTTTTCCTTAGTTAACTCATGCATTTTTAAAATCAATTCAGCACGTTGTTTAGCATCAAAATTAACCTTCTCCGAAGATGGAAGAGGCAACAAATCAATAGGTGCATGAGGTAGGAAACCATACACAACTTCAAAAGGGCACATCTTAGTAGTAGAATGCAATGAATGATTATAAGCAAATTCAATATGAGGCAAGCATTCCTCCCACATTTTCTTATTATTCTTCAAAACAGCCCTAAGCATAGTAGACAACGTTCTATTGACTACTTCAGTTTGTCCATCAGTTTGGGGGTGACAAGTAGTACTAAAAAGCAGTTTAGTCCCCAACTTAGCCCATAAACATCTCCAAACGTGGCTAAGAAATTTAGTATCACGATCTGAAACAATAGTATTTGGCACACCATGCAAGCGAATAATTTCACGAAAGAACAAATCAGCAACATTAACAGCATCATCGCTTTTATGACATGGTATAAAGTGTGCCATTTTCGAGAATCTATCCACGACAACAAATATGCTATCCCTCCCCTTCTTTGTTCGAGGTAAACCTAAAACAAAGTCCATAGATATATCCTCCCAAGGAACACTAGGTACAGGCAAAGGCATATATAAACCATGAGGATTGAGTCGTGACTTAGCTTTTTGACATGTAGTGCATCGAGCAATAAAATGCTCAACATCCCGTCTCATCTTTGGCCAATAGAAATGTGTAGCAAGTACGTCCTCCGTCTTCTTCACGCCAAAGTGTCCCATTAATCCTCCTCCATGCGCCTCCTGCAACAACAAAAGACGAACGGAGCTAGCTGGAATGCATAGCTTGTTAGCACGAAACACAAATCCATCGTTAACGACAAACTTGTTCCACATTCTTCCTTCTTTACAATTCTGCATTACATCTTTAAAATCAGCATCATGCACATATTGATATTTGATGGTCTCCAAACCAAATATTTTGAAGTCAAGTTGTGAAAGCATAGTATAGCGACGAGACAATGCATCAGCAATAACATTTTCTTTTCCCTTCTTATGTTTAATGACATAAGGGAAAGTCTCAATGAATTCAACCCATTTAGCATGTCTACGATTCAGTTTAGCTTGACTTTTAATATGTTTCAAAGATTCATGATCAGAATGTATAACAAATTCTTTGGGCCATAAATAATGTTGCCATGTTTCTAAAGTCCGAACAAGAGCATATAATTCTTTATCATAAGTAGAATAATTCAGACTAGGCCCACTCAATTTTTCAGAAAAGTATGCAACATGTTTGCCATCTTGTAATAACACACCTCCTAATCCAATTCCACTAGCATCACATTCAAGCTCAAAAGTCTTATTAAAATCAGGAAGTTGGAGTAAAGGAGCATGTGTCAACTTATCTTTCAATACCGTGAAGGCTTCTTCCTGTGCAGTACCCCAAAGAAAAGGCACATCTTTCTTTGTAAGCTCATTGAGAGGTGCAGCAATGGTGCTGAAATCTCTCACAAAACGCCTATAGAATCCAGCGAGGCCAAGAAAACTCCTCACTTGTGTGACCGTTTTGGGCTGCGGCCAACTCTCAATAGCTTCAATCTTGGCTTTATCAACTTCAATTGCCTGTGGAGTAACAACATAGCCAAGAAAAGATACTCGGTCGGTGCAAAAGGTGCACTTCCCAAGGTTACCAAACAAACATGCATCACGTAGAGCAATAAAAACAGCACGTAAATGTTCCAAATGTTCTTCCAAAGATCTGCTATAAATCAATATGTCATCAAAGTAAACTACCACAAATCGTCCAATGAAAGCACGTAAAACTTCGTTCATTAATCTCATGAAAGTACTAGGTGCATTAGTTAACCCAAAAGGCATGACTAACCACTCATATAATCCAAACTTAGTTTTAAATGCTGTTTTCCATTCATCTCCCAATTTCATACGAATTTGATGGTAGCCACTACGCAAATCAACTTTGGAGAATATTGTAGAGCCACTCAATTCATCAAGCATATCATCTAGCCTAGGAATAGGATGACGATAACGAATAGTAATATTATTAATGCCTCTGAAATCAACACACATACGTGATGTACCATCCTTTTTCGGCACTAGAATAATAGGAACAGCACAAGGACTAAGGGATTCGCGTATATAACCTTTGTCGAGAAGCTCTTGTACTTGACGCATAATCTCCTTCGTCTCCTCTGGATTGGTACGGTATGGTGCACGGTTTGGCAGTGAAGCACCGGGAATTAAGTCAATCGGATGCTCAATCCCTCGAATAGGCGGTAATCCCAGTGGCACGTCTTGTGGAAAAACGTCAGCGAACTCCTGCAAAATGTTAGTGACAGCAGGAGGCAAAGAGGAAGGCTCGTCCTCGAATGAAAATAATGCCTCTTTGCACAAAAAAGCATAGCAAACAGATTTGCTGAAATCTAGCTCATCAATATCAGATTTGGTGGCAAATAAACATGCACTTTTCAATTTAATTTCAGAAGCAACACTAGATGGTTTATTATTAGGCTTCATTTGTTGCTCAAATTCTTTTGCCACAATCTGATTTTCACTCTTATTCTTCTCCTGTTGTGCTTTATTAGCTCTATTAATATCATCTTTCAAAATGGAATCAGGAGTCATAGTGATGAGGACATCAATACAATTGTTACACCCACAGCCCCTGCTGCTATACATACTGGACCAATTACTAGAGCTCGTGCACGCGAACTAAATTACCAGGTACTTTCGTTTCTTGGTAATGATTCTAATGTTCATGAGAATATGATGCTGCCTAAATTGGATACATTTGTTTTGCTTACAAATGAAGGGCCTAGCTTGGAGAAGGATGAACATTGGAGCAAGAACAAGCATGGAGATGATGGCATGCGCAAGGGGAACAAGAACGGAGTTACAAGTGATGATTTCAGGACTTTGAAGCCACCATAATGGGTGCATGAAGCCTTGGACGAAATATACAAGATGCCACTTCATAAATTTCGTCCCGAGGCTATTTTAGGTGCTGCGTCACCTTATTATTGGGCCAGGCCCATGTAATTTCGAAATACATAAGTATAGGCTATTTTTAGAGTCCGTATGTGTGGGGAAACAAGAGATAGGGTTGATTTCGGACCCCTCCACCAAGGGCCACGAAATTCCCCCCTCTTCCTCCATATATACAGCCCTTAGGGCATCGTTTAGACTTTGTGATAGAGGCGAGGGTGTCCCGATCTTTCGATGAGATGATAACTATCGATTTGGTGGAGACGACTTTGACGATCCGACTACAAACGTGCACGACGTTGCGCCTTAGCAATCGCTAAACCAACTCCGAGAGGTTAGTGATTGTTTCTACCATGGTGTACAGAATTTTTATCAAATTGCCATGGTCTACCAAGTAATAAGGAACATGCTTGCATAGGTACCACATCACAATCAACATAATCAGCATATGTAGATATACTAAAATGCACACGAACAGTACGTGTTACCTTAACCTTGCCGCTGTTATTGAACCATTGGATGTAGTAAGGATGTGGATGTGGTCTTGTGGTGAGAGAAAGCTTCTCGACCATCTTCATGCTAGCCAAATTGTTGCAGCTCCCTCCGTCTATGATGACGCGCACAGAACGTTCCTTCACAACTCCCTTGGTATGGAACAAATTGTGCCTCTGATTTTGCTCAGCTTGTGTGATCTGCACACTCAAAACACGTTGAGCAATTAAACATTCATACCTGTCAGCGTCTTCAGGAGCCATGTATTGCGTCTCATTATCAGAATCATCTCCACCATGTTCTTCACGTGTAATAAGAGCCAAAGTCTCCTCATCATAGTCACTAGCGGACTCATATCCACCATCCGCGGTAGCAATCATCACACGCGGAGATTTGCATTCTCTCGCATAATGACCTCCTCCCTTACAACGACGACAAATAATATCACTTGTGTGCCCTGTTGATGCTATGGAAGAAGAAGAACGCTGTGTAGGCCCCGCAGGTGCGCTCTTGGCAGATAATGGTGGTTCTGCTTGTTTTCTTGTATCACGGCTGGAGGTGGCACCTGATGGAGGTGCTGGTGCAGTTGAAGTAGAAGATGCACGTGGTGTCCATGATGAAGGTCGGCCTGCAGAAAAGTTAGTTCGCCCCAATGCTTGTCGATCCTGCACTTCACGTTCAGCTTTACAAGCAAGATGGAATAAACGAGTGATATTAGTATACTCCTTATAGTCTAGAATGGTCTGAATCTCTCTATTTAATCCACCCAGAAAACGTGCAAGCATAGCTTCATTCTCCTCAACAATACCACATCTAATCATGCCAGTTTGTAATTCCTGATAATATTCTTCTACAGAATTTTTTCCTTGTCTTAAACGCTGCAATTTTTGAAGCAATTCACGTTGATAATATGGTGGAACCCAACGCGTACGCATAGCAGTTTTCAAAGCAGCCCAAGTAGTTGGAATAGGATATAATCTACAATGTTTAGACCACCATACACATGCAAAACTAGTGAAAGCACAAACGGCAGCAGCAACTCGTCTCTCCTCAGGATATTGTAAACATGTAAATCGTTGTTCAGTTTCTAACTCCCAAGTAAGATATATATCAGGAACATATCTACCCTCAAATGGTGGAATATTCAATTTCAGTTTAGGAATATGGACATCATCTCGTACCTGAGGTGGTGGTGCAGGCCTACCATTACGAATATATACCTGAGGTCGACCTGCTGGTGGTGGTACAGGTGGCTGCACGTAGTGTTGATTTTGATCAACCTCATCCTCATAATCGCCCACATAATCATCCTCCTCCACATCAGCAGCAGGAGCCACAGAAGTATCAACAGCAGCACCAACAGTTTGGCCAAACGCAAGAGGAACACGGCTTGCTCGGCGGAGGTCTGCTTCGCGACGTGGAGGTAGTCGTTGTTGTTGTTGTTGGAGAGGTGCGTTAGGTGCAGCGGGTGGTGGTGGTGGAAGACGCGCGAGCCATTCCTTAAACTTGTTATCGAGCTTTGTTTCGAACGTCTTCTCAAGGCCAGTGATCTTCTCCATGGCCTCTTCAAAATTGTTCAGCACATCTTGCACCTGTTCAGTCATCATTTGCTGAAACTTATCATGAAGCTCCTTGTTCGATAAATTCTCCCAGTCAATCTCGTCGGCTTGTGATCCTGGCATGGTTAGCAGCAATAGAAACACACAAGAATATGATCCTACAGACTACGAACAAGTGGTGGTGGTGGGTGTCACAAATTCGTCAAGCAAATCTCAAATTCTTACCAGTTCTTACCCAGCAGCAGGCGGTGATCGGCAACCGTTGTAGTCAGAAACTCTCAAAGCTTGGATAGAGCGATTACCAGGGAGAGTCAAACGCACGACATAGATGTATGTGGAGCTGGGAAGGCTTATAATATGGTAGCAAAAAGGGTCAGCAATAATCAATTCAGAGATGCAAAGTTGAATAAACGCTCAACGACGGTACTGTGCTGGTCCTAGGCTAGACTGTGCTAGAGACGCGAGCCTAGAACACCAACAAAATCACGGCGCGGCACGTAAACAAGGGAAAAGCACACTCTGGAATTTTTTTTTTTCGCTTTTTTTTGCGCTCTTTTTTTTTTGCGCTGCTTTTTTTTTGCGAAAAATCACTATAATGGCGAGTGTCTCAAAACTCTTCTTAGCTCAAACTGACAGGATGGGCACGAAATTTTTTCGACCAATTTTTTTTTTTGACTGCCCGGACCCAAAAACTGGAAACGGGTCAAAAAAAACTTCCTATAATGGCACCTGTCTCAAAACACTCAGAAACACCTAAAAATAGGATAGCCAGAAATTTTTTTCGAAAAATGCGTTTTCGAAAAATTTTGGGCCTAAACGGAGCGTGGCTACCCGACTCTTTTTTTTTCCGAAACCTACTCCGGCAAGGAAACACGAATCGGAATCTAGATGGATCTCGAAAACAAACCTAATATGACAAGAACTCGGATTGGTGGTGGATATATGGTGGTAGATGGCAGCGGTGGTGGTATATGACAACGGTGGTGGTATATGGATACGGATTCGAAGCGGTGGCGGATAAACGGTGGTGGTAGATGGCAGGGGCTATGATGTTGGTGCGGCGGCGGCGTGACAACTTATGACCAGAACTTGAAACTCTAAAAGACTAGACTCTAAGACCAGCAACTAGACACGACGATGCAACCGCAAATTCAACAAAGCAAAACCCTAAAAAGATTATGCAAACAAAGAACAAGCAAGAAACTAAGATTGCAATCTGGATATTGCGAATATAAGATGAAAGCTTTATTGATCAAAGTGGGGTTCTGTGACGCCTTTGTCTGGTCGTTGAACACAAACGAAGTACGCGAAGTTGCAGCTATGGCGAACTTTTAATCTAAACAAAACCCAAAGTCTAAACGATGCCCTAAGGGCTGTATATATGGAGGAAGAGGGGGGAATTTCGTGGCCCTTGGTGGAGGGGTCCGAAATCAACCCTATCTCTTGTTTCCCCACACATACGGACTCTAAAAATAGCCTATACTTATGTATTTCGAAATTATATGGGCCTGGCCCAATAATAAGGTGACGCAGCACCTAAAATAGCCTCGGGACGAAATTTATGAAGTGGCATCTTGTATATTTCGTCCAAGGCTTCATGCACCCATTATGGTGGCTTCAAAGTCCTGAAATCATCACTTGTAACTCCATTCTTGTTCTTGCTCCAATGTTCATCCTTCTCCAAGCTAGGCCCTTCATTTGTAAGCAAAACAAATGTATCCAATTTAGGCAGCATCATATTCTCATGAACATTAGAATCATTACCAAGAAACGAAAGTACCTGGTAATTTAGTTGGCGTGCACGAGCTCTAGTAATTGGTCCAGTATGTATAGCAGCAGGGGCTGTGGGTGTAACAATTGTATTGATGTCCTCATCAACGGGCACGGTCCGGCCAACGGCACAGTGCCCGTGCATTGTGTTCGTCTCTTTCCCCCTCGTTCCTGTGCTCGTCCCCGCCCGCGTACAGTTGCTGCGTGACCTCCGTCGCCTTCTCCATCGCTCTTTGGCACCGTTCGTCGCCGGGTGCCGGGGACAGGTGTCCTCCGGCGGAGCTCGATCCCTCCTCGCCGCCCCGCCTATAAAAGCCCCCCTCCACAGCCTCCTGGAGCATTGCAACTCACTCCCACTCCCTCCTAGAGCCACTAGAAGCCGCAGCCCGGCCGGGAAGGCCGCGGGCTGCCGTCCCCGAGCCGAGCTCGCAGGCGATCCCCTCTGGATCGTTCCCGCAGCTCCAGCCACCCCCAAGCCAAGGCGACCCCGCCAGGGCCTCCGCCTCTCCTCCGTGAAGCCAACACGCCTAGATAGAGCCCCTGGAGCCGCCCCAAGCAGCCATCTTCTTCAACTCCGGCAACCTCCGCCGTCTGTCGCTGCTGGAGAGGACAAATCCGACACCGTTCGACCACCGTTAGCCATGCTACGGGTATGAGCAGGTGCACAATAGCCTTCTCCGTCGATCCCTCCCTCTCGTTTGCCTCCAAGAAGTCTCAGCACCGGCGTGAGCTTTGGCGAATCGCCGTTCCCCTCTGTTTCCCTCTCCCCTCCCTCCGGCCTGACTAGCAGGGCCCACTAGTCAGCCACTCACTACGCGCGCGAAGCGGTATGAGTGGTGGCGCCCCGGGAGATTACACCTTCGACGTCACCCCCCTTTGTTTTTATTTTCAAATTCATTTAAATTCCAGGAGACTTCAAATGGCAATAACTTTTATTCTACAAGTCCAAATGCAGTGATTCTTTTTGCATCGTGTTCTGTGTCCAAAAATCTAACAGCACCCAAAAGATGGGGTTTTTCTTTGCTGTCTAGATTTTCTGGCAATTTTCAGAAGGTTTCTTGATATTTTATTTTTGTGGTTTTGAATATTTTCAGAAGAACCAGCTTGTCTTGAGGATCACCAGGAGCTTTGTGAACCTCATCAGTGCTAAGGCAAGCCGCAGTAACATTTTCTTGGTGCCACTTCAATATTATGATTTTCATACTTGAACTTATTAATATTGATGCATTTAAATTAGTTATATAATAAATATATTCTGTTATATGCTTGTTATGTTAAAATACTTGAACTTCAGAATGTTTGAAGTAAATATTGTTGGCAAGATAAGTAGAACTTAGTTGCAATTGATAAATAAATAATATGGTCATAGAGTTTCATGAGTAGTTTAAATATTATTTTTGCATGAGGTATAATGATGATAATGCTAGAAATGGTTCTGGTATAAGCAAAGTGAGATGCTAACCAGAATGGTAGCATGAGTTTATGATGGCTCCGTAGGAGCGTGGTTGGTGCAGTCTTTGCACAGTTATGTGATGCATATGTTAAGTGATGCATAGTATGACAGTATGACACCAATTATTTTCTTTTCACATTAAGTTGAACCTGATTATTAATTCAACATAAACATGTTGTTGACCGGGTCGTGGTGCCGCTAAAACGAGTCTTTGCCAGTGCAACCACATTTGCCGGTATGGTACGGCCTTAATGCGTTTCATTGTCGTGCCTCTGGTTGGTGCCTCAATTTAGGGAAGGTTATGGGCGTGCTGTACCCTGGCCCGATAGGCAAGCATAACCTTGTGAGCCCATTGTTAAGTTAATTTTGGTACCCGATCCCAGCGTGGATCATGGCCACGATGGTGGTCGAGGTGTCTGGAGGTAGACACGGGGCCACCCAGGACTAGCCCGGTGGGGTCTGAGTCGGAGGGGCCGGGAGAGTGTCATGGCAATGAAATGGTTTCGTCGGAACGCTGTTGGTCCACCCGAATGGGAGTGCGAGGCCATGGGTTCCGTAGTGTGGGTACAATGTACTAACCTCTGCAGAGTGTTTTTAATCTATCGATAGCCGAGTCCACGGTTACGGACACGCTCGAAAGTAAGGTACACCATGGGTCAACACTTAATAAATATGCACACTAAATTGCACTAAGGATGGCAGTGAGGTCACCGTGTTGAGTTGGACATGAGTTGGTCGGGTTGTGATTGTCGTAAGGATCACGGGCCACGAGTTGGTCGAGTTGTGATCGTCGTAAGGATCATGGGCCATGAGATGGTCGGGTTGTGATCACCGTAAGGATCACGAGTATGTTTTTGGTAATATCATGTTTTTTGTCACATCTGGTAAGCATGTCGGGAGAATGAGTACCTGTAGAGCATAGTCATAACATGTTGGTTATATAGTTGCATTGTTGATTAATTGGTTAAATATCATAATATTGTATGTCATCATGTTTATGCTTATTGTGAGCTTGCAAGTACATTCAATGTACTGACCTGGCGTGTCATGGCAGATTTCACGAAAATCCCGTTGGAAAGGAGTGTTGTCCGAGTCTAGACCGTGTCCATGTTGGTGTCCTTATGCTATGGAGTCCCGCTACGACATTGTTCCGCTGCCGAGTAGTTGTCATGATCGAGGCCCCTTTATGTTCACTAAATAATGTACATATTGTTCAGCCGCACCGTGTGTGCCGCTTGGCCTCGCTAACTCTTGTAATATGAACTATGTTCCGCTATCATGAATAAAGCGGTTGTTTTCTGTGCCATGTTGTTGTGTGTTGCCAGAAGACAAGGTCTCTGGGCTAGCAATGCAAGGTAAACCGGTCGCTCTGAGCCGGGGTGCCACAAACAAGTATGTAATGCACTGTATATGTTATTTGACAGGCTTCTATGCTGGCGGCTATTGCCAAGGCTGCAGAGATTCCCGAGATCAATCGGAAGCTTCGGCTATCTAATGAGGAACTCGACCGCATCAACAAGCGGTTTAATGAAACCCAAGGTATGCAGCACTATGACATTCCCGAAATTTATATGTGTAATAGTCATTTAAACTAACTAAAAATGTTATAAAATACTCACAGTTGGCGCAGCGGAGGTCGAGTCCCTCAGGACCGCCCTTGCCAAAGCCAAGAAGGAGGCGGAGGTGAGCAAGCCGGCCACGTACAAAGTGGCCAAGGATTTGGAGGCGGAGCAAACCACCCACCGCAGACATGAGGCATGGGTGGGGGAAGTCGAACAGGAGCTCAAGGACGCCAATGCCAAGTGCGAGTCTTTGGAGCAAAAGAGTTCGGAACAGGCCTCCGAGCTAACCAAAGCTCTTGAGAGCATGAAGGAAGCCCGGGTTGATGCCCACGTCGCTCGCCAGGAGATCCAAGAGGCGAGGCAGATTGCGGCTGGTAAGGCATTTATCATGTAGAGTAGATTTACTAGTAAGAGATATATTTTACTGACCCGAGTTTGGAGTTCTCCAGGCGCCTTTGCAGATCTACCAAGAAATATTGCGGATGCCGCCGCATTCCTCCGAGCCGAAGAGGGGAGATCAACGGAGAAGTTGTTCTGGTCGTAGTACCTTACGCCAGAACTTCCAGTGCCCCTAAGTGACCAGCTGAAGCAGCTGTCCGAGCTGCACAGGGTGGCCGGACTGGCCATGAAGGCTGTAATAGTCCGCCTGTTGCCGGCCAAGTCCATACCTAGCAGCCACTTCGGACTCGTGAAGCGGCTGGCGGTTGCGCTTCCTCGGATCGAGACGCTCAAGTGGTCGTCCTACATAGAAGGTGCCCAGATGGCCTTCGCCCGCGTCAAGGTGCAGTGGGCAAAGATGAAGGCCCGAGATTGCCACCGCAGGGCCACCTGAAGTCAAGGAGCACCAGCGGCCGGAGAAGTACTTTGATGAGGTCCTCGAAGGATCCTGCATTGTAGAGGGCCAATGCTGAAAAGACGTCATATTTGAATAGTTGAGTCCGGTTTGTAAGAGTCGTGTAATGAACTCATGATGTATAATAGCTATGCTTACACTTTATGATAAGTTTATCCTCCTGTTTGGACGTTCATATGTTTGGAAGTTCACCAGTCGTCCGCTTCAGCCCCCACGTAAATATTATAGGGGTGTTTGGGAACGCATGACCGCATTTTATACAACGTCTTGGTCCGATGTAGGAGGCGTCTTGCAAGGTGAACTAGGCAATCAGACTATGCGGCTTTAGTACTTTCACTTAGCCATAAGAGTCCATTGGTGGCGCTAAGTACTAGCCCCTTGTTGCGTGAACGGCAATCTGGAGTGCGGCGCCTTTGTAACGCGGCTGGTCGAAAACCCAGCCCCTCGTATAACACGACATAAATCGCGAAGGATTTGAAGTATAACACTAAGTCACCGGATTGCTGACCCGCTCTCGCCTATCATGACAGTCAGTTTTCGGCTTTCTCTACTGAGGTACTTAACCGGATTAACCAGAAATACAATTGCAGTAGGTCTTCCTTTACTACCTTAGCCAAACTTGCTGAACGTAAGGTGGCAAACACAGGAGCCGGGCAACCCAACTCTAGACCAAAGACATGATTCGAAGATGATGCATATAATGCAATATTCGGGACGCCAATGAGTTCCCTATAGGTGTTCGGACTTAAGAGTTTTGCGGGGCCAAATACAGCCCCTGGTATGAAGGTCGTGCCGAACCACATATGTTGGTCGAACGTAAGGTTGAACGAAGATGACAAGGGAATACCGGGACTCAACCAAGAAGGTGCTGATCATCTGCTTCCTTTATATCTTTATTGATACATCACCAACAGACAATGCCGTTCAATATTAAGGTCATATTACATGCCCAAAGAGAAAAATAAAAAGGTTTACCATGAGGGAAAATCTAACACAGGGCGTAAAGATCATAGTTTGAAAAAAGAAACTCCAGTGATGCCCTGCCGCACGTCTGCACCATTTATCCTTAGTAATAGGTCCTTTGAGAGGAGTATTTGATGGTTGGGAAACGCTAGCCTTAAAAGGATCTCCTGCAACAACCATCTAGAAAGTGGGGCTCTTGATGAACCTATAGTAAGAGGAAAAAGATATATGCGGTCCAGATAGGGTCAAGCCATACAATGGACTTCTTCCGTAGTGTGCCCCCGGTGCCGCCCAAGGTATTTTCAATGTGTAATTATGTACGCGCGGTACACAAGCCGCAACCTGGTAGGGCGATCGGTGGAGGCCGAACTGGTGGTCAAGGTCCGGAGCCGTTGATTTATCGCTATTACGCGCGGACCAGACTCATTTGGATACGTTGTTG
Organism: Triticum aestivum; assembly: GCF_018294505.1. Lineage (NCBI taxonomy): Eukaryota > Viridiplantae > Streptophyta > Magnoliopsida > Poales > Poaceae > Triticum > Triticum aestivum. Next base: position 346,392,944 of record NC_057810.1, read on the forward strand.
GCTTTGTTGGCCGGTGAACTGTTCTGCTTGATAAGGCCGGCATACACTTCGGCTGCTAGGGCCGCTGTGTGCTATTCAGTACGGAGGGAGCGCTCCATGTTACCATTGACTGTGATAACACTGTGAGGTCAGTGCATCTTAAGCTTTAAGTAAGCGTAGTGCGGTAGTGCATTAAAGCGGGCGAAAGAAGTTCGTCCGAGCAGTGCATGATAGCCACTATGAAAAGGGACGATGTCAAAGATCAAGTCTTCACTGTGAAAGTTGTCTGGGGAGCCGAATACTAATTCATGTGTTAGTGAGCCCGTACAATGGGCCTCCACTCCTGGTATCACACCTTTAAAGGTAATGTTACTAGGCTTGATTCTTGATGGGTCAATGCCCATCTTACGGACAGTGTCCTGATAAATCAAGTTGAGACTGCTTCCTCTGTCCATAAGGAATCTAGTGAGGTGGTATCCGTCAATAATTGGATCAAGAACCAGGGCGGCCAAACCCCCATGATGGATACTGGTTGGGTGATCCCTGCGATCAAAGGTGATCGGACAGGCTGACCATGGCTTAAACTTGGGGCGACAGGCTCTACAGCATAGACGTCTCGTAGTGCGCGCTTGCGCTCCCTTTTGGGGATATGAGTGACATAGATCATGTTCACTGTCTTCACCTCGGGGGGAAACTGCTTTTGACCCCCGGTGTTCGGCTGATGGGGCTCGTCATTGTATTTTCTTGGAGGCCCTTTTCCCTTGTGTTCCATATTTATTTTACCGGCCTGTTTGAAAACCCAACAATTCCTGTTGGTGTGGTTTGCAGGCTTATTGGGTGTGCCATGAATCTGATAGGGCCTCTCAAGGATTTTATCCAAGCTGGATGGCCCGTCTTTGTTGCCTTTGAAAGGTTTCTTCCGCTGGCCAGACTTAGGACCGCTGAATCCGGCATTGACTACCGTATCGTCTATGTCGTCATTTTTTGTTGTTCTGACGTTTGTTTTTATTGCGGTGAGGTTTACCATTGTCGTCCCGCGCCTCAGAAGTACCGGGGTCACCCAAGCTGTTGCTTTTACGAGCCAACCAGCTATCTTCACGTGCACAGAAGTGGGTCATGAGTGCCATTAAGGCTGCCATGGTCTTCAGCTTTTCCTGCCCAAGGTGTCGGGCGAGCCATTCATCACGGACGCTGTGTTTAAAGGCCGCCAAGGCTTCGGCGTCCGAACATTCTACGATCCGGTTCTTTTTAGTTGAGAACTGATTCCAAAGTTTGCGGGCTGATTCGCCTAGCTGCTGAATTATGTGAATCAAGTCGTCAGCATCCAGTGGCCGGACATAAGTGCCCTGAAAGTTGGCCCAAAAATCATCTTCCATGTCTTCCCAGGTTCCAATGGAGTTTTCTGGGAGGCTGTTTAGCCAGTGTCGTGCTGGTCCTTTCAGCTTTAGAGGAAGATATTTGATGGCGTGAAGGTCATCACATCTAGCCATGTGGATGTGGAGAAGAAAATCTTCAATCCAGATGGCCGGTTCCGTTGTTCCATCGTACTATTCGATGTTTACGGGTTTAAACCCTTCTAGAAATTGGTGTTCCATGACCTCATCGGTGAAGCATAAAGGGTGTGTGGCCCCTCTATATCGTGCAATATCGCGGCTGAGATTGGCTGACATCTAAGTTCAGTTCTGATCCCGATTATAGTAATGGTCGTCATGTCGGGCTTCATAGCCGTTGTCTCGCGCCGAGGCACGACCCCTTGATCCGTAGATTGATCTAGTCTAACCAGCTTTATTGGCTAGGTCACGTTGCAAATAATATGTGTATCCCACATCTGTTGTCTCCCTGCCTCTTCGGCAAGGAGGTGCAGGTTGGTGTTTGGATTGATATGCCACTTTATCCCTTCCACGTGGTGGTTGATCTGGTTGGTCTGCCTGATTGCATTTTGACGGTATGGGCTCAAGGGCTTCGTCGTCGAACTATGGCAGCAATATGCGCTCAGGGTAACTTTTAACACGTCGCTCGTGGCTGTATTCCTCAGCGGCCAAGACCTTAGTCCACCTTTCATTAAGCATATCTTGTTCGGCTTTGAGCTGCTGCTGCTTCTTTTTCAGGCTCTGGGCTGTAGCAATAAGCTGTCGCTTGAAGCGTTCTTGTTCGAGGGGTTCCTTTGGGATGATAAAATCTTTGCCGCCGAGGCTGACATCCTCTTAGGATTCTGGCATATAGTTGCTGTCCTCTGAATCTTCGTGATCAGAGTGTTCGAGGCTATATTCCCCCTCTTCCCTCTCGTCCTGTTCAGATGCGGGCTCGTCAGGGTATTCGGGATCTTCGGCATCATCCAGAGTCTCATTGTCCCCGGTGCCGGTATTACTAACCTTCGCCCGACGCGATCGTGAGCGGCGCCGCTGACGTTGGCGCTTTGGTGGTTTATCGACGGGTTTGTCCTCATCAGGGTCCTAATTATCCTCGTCGTCCTTTTTATCAGGAGTGTCCACCATGTATACATCATAGGTTGAAGTGGCCGTCCAATGCCCCGTGATGGGTGGGGTTTGTTGTGGCTCGGCGTCTGCATCCTCGTACATACCATCGATGTCTTCGGATGCGTAGTCCAACATGTCGGTTAAATCCTCGATAGTGGCTACTAAGTGGGTGCTGGGTGGGGCGTAAAATTCTCCGCGCTCAGCCTCTTGCCCATGTTGTGTACAGTTCGAAGATAAAGCTCCGGTGATGGCGAGAGCCTGCATTAATCCCAATATTCATCTAGGAGCGGAAGTAGGACCAAAAACTGCTGATTCGTAGGGCTGAGTTCGGCATGGGACACCTGATCAGACCCAATGAGCGCAAACCTCGACAGTTCGGGGTGGTTCCCCAGAGCTAAGTCTAAGATTGCATATGGGTCTTTGGTTGGGAGTTCCACAAAGGGAAGAGGTCCGGCGGGGCTTTCGCTCCCGTCTTCGGACAATGAGACCCGCTCCGGGTCTAAGGCCGGGGTGGGTATGAGTGTTGGCCCCTGGACAGGATCTAACATGGGATCCGAAGAGGCTTCTTGGTGGGGACATAGAGTAGCAGCCGAGGCTGCGAACCCGTCGAAGACTAGGTCTCCTTTGATGTCAGCACCATAGTTCAGGTTTCCAAACCTGATCTGGTGGCCGGGGGCATAACTGTCGACCTGCTCGAGGCGGCCGATCGAGTTGGCACGAAGCACAAAGCCATCGAACACAAAGACTTGTCTAGGGAGAAAGGTTTCCCTAGATGTAGCATCATTGTTGATGAAGAGGTGAGCCATCGATGCTTCTGTCGACGATATAGCGGAGCTCTCAGTGAAAGCACCAACATTGGTGTCAAAACTGGTCGATCTCGGGTAGGGGGGGGGCCAAGTTTTATGTTTGAGAACCAATGGTAATTATGGACAAAGGACACAGTGTTTACCTAGGTTCAAGCCCTCTTAATGGAGGTAAAACCCTACTTCTGCTTGATTTTATTCGAGGGTATAGGGGTTACAAGAGTTGATCTACCACGAGATCAAGTTGGCTAACCCTAGATTGGATAGCCTAGCAATGTTGTGATCCTGCCTCCGATGTACCCTTTGGTTTATATAGACACTGGAGGGGCTTAGGGTTGTACAAAGTCGGTTTTACAGAAAGGAATAATATATCCGGACACCTATACTTGCCATCCGCGCATACGGGAGTCCCTACCGAACACGAGAGGAGATCTTCTGTCTTGTAGCTCGACGACCCATCAGTCCGGCCCACATCCAATAGACCGGATGCCCGAGGACCCCCTATTCCTGGACTCCCACAACGGAGACTGCACCATGGGGGTGGACCCTTCCGTATGACCAGCAGCACGAGCCATTGCCGTTGCTTGGGGAGGTTGTGGCGGGCCAGCTCGCTGTGAGCCCCCAGCCTCGGCAAAACTGAGTAGGCTCTGGATGGTGGCACGCCACTCGTCCATCTGCTCAGCTGCTGGCGGGAACCTGAGCAGCAGCTGAACCCATGCCATGGCCTCCCTAGCCGTGCTCGGCATGGGTGACAACGACATAGATCGTACCATTGCTCGGCTTCTGACGGTGCCTACAGCGACAGTACTATACCCCCGCTGTTGTGGGGCGGCCACCTGGATGGCACGGTGGCGCGACGAAGGCGCTTGAGGGCCAGTGGCTCCGTCGGGCGCAACAGCTTGGTTGACTCGCCCAGGGGGAGGCGTGTGCGCTGCAGCCGCTCCCGTGTTAGGGGCGGCCAGCGGTCAGCGATTCACCCCTGACCGAGCACCACTGTTGTGGCTGTGCCCGTCGGTGCGAGGAAGAGGTGTGGACGGAGTATCTCCTCCACCCGTACCTCGTGGAGCGTGGCCGTCGGGGTGTTGCTGATGTTGCTCTCCCTCGGTGTCTCCTGCTCCTACTTCGGTCGAGGGGAAGTGTTGACGGTGCCGCCTGCTCCGACCACATCCACAATAGCGTCCACATCCTCACATGCCTCTGCACCTCCCGTAGCATTGGTAGCTGCGAGTGGGGAGCCTTTGAGGTGGATGGTTGAGCCAAAACATCGGACTTCTTCTATGGCGCCATGGTTGACGGCATCGTCAAATACGAAGATGGTGATGAAGATGACGCGCTGCGCATGCTTTCAGGTTCGCGCAAGCGATCACCCCTACCTGGCACGCCAAAGATGTCGTAGGAAACCATGACCACCTATGGGACCAAGGGCCCCTTGCTAGTTCGACATGGGGAATGTCGCGTTGCACAAAGAGCATAGGAACGTGGGGCAGCATGGCAGGGATCACATGAGCAATTTACCCAGGTTCGGGCCGCAGCAAGGCGTAAAACCCTACTCCTGCTTTGGTGGATTGATGGTGGAATAATGGTGGTCGAGCCTAGTACACTTGCCCTGCAAGGGCGGTAGTGGCTACACGCATATGAATGCGTGGGTGTCCAACTCTCCAACTGTTGGTGTCAAAACCGGCAGATCTCGGATAGGGGTTTCCGAACTGTGCGCCTAAGGATTGAAGGTAACAGGAGGCAGGGGTCATGATGTTTACCCAGGTTTGGGCCCTCTTAATGGAGGTAATACCCTACTTCCTGCTTGATTGACTTTGTGAGTATAGGGGTTACAAGAGTTGATCTACCTCGAGATCATAATGGCTAAACCCTACATGTCTAGCCTGTATGATTGTGATTACCTCTACGAACTAATCCCTCCTATTTATATAGACACCGGAGGGATCTAGGGTTGTAAAGAGTTGGTTTACAGAGAAAGGAAGATGCATGATCCAAACTCCAAGCTTGCCATCCACGCAAAGGAGAGTCCCATCCGAACACGAGGGAAGGTCTTTGATTTCGTATCTTCACGGCCCATTAGTCCGGCCCATATCACATACCTTGGACACCCGAGGACCCCTTAGTCTAGGACTCCCTCAGTAGCCACTGAACCGGGCTTTAGTGATGATGTATCCGGCGCACAGATTGTCATCGGCATTGCAAGGTTGGTTCCTCTTATGAATAATCCAAAGCAGTCTTCCGCACATAAGAGCTGTATCCAGCCCTGCTTAACACGTACAACCCTAAGCTATAAAAGGCAACAACACTTAAAATAAGTCACGTCCATGGTTAACTTTTCCGGCGAGACATTATGTTCTGGCCTTATTATTATTCTAAACCGTTTCACAACCCCCGCTTCGTGTTTCGAGGAACGGCCATTGACACGTCTTGTCAGAGCAGAGATTGTGCCCCCTTATCATGGGATCCTCATCAATGCGGGTTTGGGTAATCCAACCGTGTTGTTCGCACGTCTCCTTGGGAATAGGTGAGGTTTAAGGCTTATGAGGGGGCGCTTGATATTCACTACCTCTATAAGAGGACAAGGACCCATCTGTTCACCTCACGCCTTCTTCTTCCTTTGCCTTTCCGTCCCCGAGCTCCAGTGCCCAAGTTCCAAACTTTCCCTTTGCCCCAACTTTTCCAGCAATGGCCATATCCGGTTCCCAGGGCAAGTGGATGGCCTCCTCCATAACGGAGAAGGACATCAAAGATCTACGCGAGGCGAGGTACTGACAGCAGAGATACAACACAGGCTTCCAACCTCGGGGCAGATCATCCCAACCCCGGAGCCCGATGAGAGGGTTGTTTTTATTCCCCACTTCCTTCGAGGACTTGGGTTCGCCCTCCATCCCTTCATCCAAGGTCTCACATACTATTACAAGCTGGATTTCCATGATCAGGTCCCTAATTCCTTCCTCCACATCTCGGTGTTTATCGTCATGTGTGAGGCATTCCTCTGCGTCCCCCCACACTTCGGCTTATGGCTCAAGGTTTTTAATGTGAAGCTGAAGGTGGTTGAAGTCCAACACACCGAGTGCGGCGGTGCCATGGTGAGCAAGCTCAACCGTGTTACCTGACCCAAAGGGAGATTTGTGGATACTGTCAAGGTGTGGCAGCAGGAGTGGTTCTACATCACCGAACCCCGTGGCACCAAGTGGGCTGCTGCTCCTGCTTTCAGATCTGGACCTCCACTGTGGCTCGTATCCTGGACCAACAAGGGTCTAGATTGGGGATCCCCTGATGAAGTGTCAATGCTCCAGAAGTGTATCAAAAGTATGATAAAAAGGACATCACCCTTGCTGATGTGGTTCAGGTGATGCTCATCCGCCAAGCTCTCCCTTGCCAACGACGGCCTCTCAAAATGTGGGAGTTCAATCCAGAGGGGCCACGGACTTTGCGGTGATTCTTTTGCCGACACACAAAGGGATCTGGAAGCTGCTCTTCAAGAAGCAGAAGACGTGGCCAAGGATGTCTGACGACACCGGCCTCGACTGCAACAATTCGGCATCCCCAGTAAGTATCATATTTCCGAACATTACTTAGCTTGTCAATCATAGGGAGGCCCCCTAAAAATTCCATCTCTTGAATAGGACTGGATAAAGAAGGCAGAGCGGATTAAGTGCCCGGCCCCGCACCCTGAAAACCCAGCCGAGCCTCTGTTGATGAAGAACCTGGTCCCGTCGCCCTACCAGGCGCCGGCAAAGAAGGACAAGAAGAAGAAGAGCAAGGAGGCCGAAGGTGGCCTCCCTCATGAAGAAACTTCGAGAGCCGTGTCCGTAGGAATCAAGGCCCCTTCCTATCATGAGGACGAGGAGGAGGAGGAGAAGGAAGAAGAGAACCCTCCTCCCAAAGGGAAAGGTGGTGGCCTCCATAGATTCGGAGGAGGGGGCGTCCAAGAGGGGAAAGATATCCCTCTCGGATGATTCGGATTCTGGCACCAAAGCTGTCCCCAAGCCCCGCTCCCGAGTCATGCCCCTTGCCAAATCGTAAGTACCTTAAGATGCCTTACATACATCTAATCTTTTTACAGATTATAAGAATAATATCAAATTTCGGGTTTCAGTCTGGCCCGTGACATCCCTCAAGAATCATCATCATCGGGGGATCTTTCGCCGGAGAAGATGGAGAGCGAGAGGCCTCCACAAGCTTCCCCGCCTCGTAGGGCGGATGACACCAAGGTGTCGCCCCAAAGGATTTCTATGGGCTCCGGAGAAGTGCCGGAGGGGACCAAGACGACGCCAGAGGATAACGCCTTGGCTGTCGAGAACATGGGGGGCGCAACCCTCATGGAGAACGGCAACAGGGGTCCTGAATTATCCGACCCCCAGCTGGATACTGTTCCGGAGACACAAACGGCTCCAGAACCGAATCAGCAGCCCCCTCCGCGGGAGGGGGAGATGGCTATTCCAGCGGCGACCTCTATTAATGCAGAGGCGCCGAACATGCTGATGGATGCTTTGCAAAGTGCATCCGTCTTGGAGGAGCACCATACCTTGATGGGTACGGTGGTTGAGAAGGTTCAGTCCGCTAAGAGCGGACTAAATGAAGCCTTCACGAGCCTACTAACAGGCTTCGAGGTATGCGATGTAATGTCCTTAGCTGCTTTCCATATAAAAAATCTGCCCGTATATTGATAGTATCCCCTGAGACTCTGTTTGGCCAATGAAGGAGGGCGAACAGAGGGTCTATAGATATCCGCAGGAAATAACATACTTACTTTTTTGATAAAAAAATAGGCTTCACTGTTAGCGGCGACCGCTCAGGCCGCCCAAGTTTCCGAACTGAAGCGGAAACTGCAGCTAGTTGACGAGGACAATGTCCGGATTAATAAGCGGCTCGACGAGGCACAAGGTATGTTTCAAGTACTCTAGATATAATTGAATTAGTTTGCAAATCCAAAGTTGAAGCTTATGTGCTGCTATATGCATAATTGCAGATGGGGCTGCTGAAGTCGAGACCTCAAGAGTAACCTTGCTCGCGTGAAGGAGCAGTCAATGGTCAGCGATACGGCCGCTGAGAAAGCGGCTGCTGATTTGAAGGCCAAACAGGTTTCCCGGCGCCAATTCGAGGAGAGGGTGTCCAAAGTTGAGCAAGAGCTCAAGGACGCCACTCGCAAGTGCGAGCTCCTCGAGGAGGAGAATAAAGCTAAGGAGGCCGAACTCCCCAAGGCCCTTCAAGAAGTCAAAGATGTGAGGTCTGAATCCCGAGCGGCTCGCGAGGAGATCCAACAGGCCGGACAGATAGTGGCTAGTAAGCCCTTTCTTTTATAGCCTAAGTTTGGCGATCAGAGGTATGCCTTACTTAACCGACTATGGAGTTCTCTAGACGCCTTTGCAGATCTTCCGAAGAGCGCCGCCGACACTGCGCAATTCTACCGAGCCCAGGAGGACATGCGATGGAGAAGCTGTTCTGGTCGCAGTCGCGATGTAGGAGCGCTCAACGCTGCTGAACGACCAAATGGCGCAGTGGGACGAGTTGCATAAGATGTCCAGAGCGGTCATGAAGGAAGTCATACTCTGGCTGTGGCCGGCCGAACCCGTTCTGAGCAGCTATTTTGGCCTAGTGCGGCGACTCATCAATGTCGTGCCCCAAATTGATGCAATCAAACGGTCAGTGTGCATAGAAGGTGCACAGATGGCCTTCGCTCGCGTTAAGGTGCACTGAGCGAAGATGAAGGCCGCCATTATCACGATGGAGGGTCCTCCCGAAGGCAAGGACCACCGCACACCGGAGCGTTATTTAGACGATGTCCTAGAGGGTGCTTGCTTGATAGAGGGCCAATGCTCAAAGGACATTATATTCGAATGAATGTATCCGAACAACACAGACGTGTTTATTATATACATTAAGGCTTTGTAATATATTTGTGCTATTATCTGAAAGTTCTTTCCTCCCGTGCGGCCGCTTTTGTATCCCTGAGAGTTTTCCAGTCGTCAGCTTCGGCCCCCACGTAGATGCTATGGGGGTGTTCGGAATAGCACATGAGCACTCTTAACCCAACGTCTTGGTCCGCGACGGAGGTGTCAGTGAGGCAAACCAGGCAATCTTACTATACGGCTTTATCGCTCTCACTTAGCCATAGAAGTTTGATGATGGGGCTATTAAATAGCCCCTGGTACATATGCGGCTATCCGAATGCGGATGCGTTACGTATATGACTAGAAAAACAGTCCTTCATTTAATACGGGAAAATTGTTAAAGATTTAGTAAGTCACCGAGCGGCTGACCAGCTCTCGCCGCATCATGACAGTCAGTTTTCGACTCTCTCTACTGAGGTGCTTGATCGGACAAACTAGAAAAACAATCATAGTAGTTCTCCCTTTACTACCCTAGCCGAACAAACGGAACGTAAGGTAGCAAACACAGGAGCCGGGCAACCCAAGCATTGACCAAAGACATGATTCGGAGCCGATGCATATAATGCCAAGTTTGGGATGCCGAAGTGTGCTACGAAGCTGTTTGGGCTTTTGTTTAGCGGCACATATGTGGCTGTAGAGAGCCCCTGGCAATGGGTGTCGAGGTATGTGAGTGTGACAACTGGGGAGACGGAGTACAGTTTTATGAATAAAGTTGATACCGAAAAATTGTCCCTACTAGGATCTGATTGATATGTCAAAACATGATCTTACAGAGGGTACCATAAGCACAAAGTCATTTTACATGCCGGGGGTCTAATAATAAGGAGAGAAGCTCAGTACAGGTCCTTCAAATAAGGTTTGGTCCGAAGAGTCCTTTGGATATCCTGCCGCACGTCTGCGCCGCTTTCGCCTTGTAGACAGGGGTTCCTTAAAGGGAACGGTCTTCGGTTACCCACACGAAACCGGGCTCGAAGAGAGTCCTTGTAAGTCCGTAGGATATATGGATTCGGATGCACCTGTGGTAGGAGACAAAAGTAATCGAAGAAAGGTGGAAGGTCATACATGGTCGAACCATACTATAGACATGTCCGTATTGTGCCTCCGTTGATGCCCAAGGTATTTTGAGTGCGTAGTGATGCATGTGCTGCACGAACTCCGCGGGTGTGTGTGGTGATCGATGGAGGCAAAACTGCTAGTCTAGCTCCGGAAGTACCGAGCCATCAGCTTGCGGGACTAACTAGACTCTTTTAACAAAGTCTGGCGGCTTGATGGCCGATGAGGTGTGCGGCTTGAGGGGGCCACTCTGTACTTTGGCTGCGAGAGCCACGTTGTGCTCCTCCATGCGGAGGGAGTGTTCCGTGTTTCCATTAACTGTTATGATGCAGCGGGACCGGGCATCTTGAGCTTTAAATAAGCATAGTGCGGGACCACATTGAATCGAGCGAAAGCAGTACGTCCGAGAAGTGCGTGATAGCCACTTCGGATGGGTACGATATTGAAGATCAAGTCTTCACTGCGGAAGTTATCAGGCGAGCCGAAGACTACTTCCAATGTTATTGGGCAATGGGCCTCTAGGCCAGGTATTACTCCTTTAAAGCTAGTTTTAGTGGGCTTGATTCTTGACGGATCAATACCCATTTTCCGGATGATGTCCTGGTAAAGCAGGTTAAGGCTACTACCACCGTCCATGTGGACTCGCGTGAGGTGGAATCCGTCGATGATTGGGTCGAGGACCAAAGCTGCCGAACTTCCATGACGGATACTGGTCGGGTGGTCCTTTCAATTGAAGGTGATCGGACAAGCCGACCATGGGTTGAATTTTGGGGCAGCCGATTCTATGGCGTAGATATCCCTTAGTGCGCGTTTGCGCTCCCGTTTGTGGATGTGGGTGACATAGATCATGTTCACTATTTTGACCTCGGGGGAAAATTGCTTCTGCCCCCTCTATTTGGTGGTTAAGGCTCTTCCTCGTCATCCTCGCTGGGTGGCCTTTTCCCCTTGTGTTCGGCATTGATCTCGCCGGCCTGTTTAAAGACCCAATAGTTTCTATTGGTGTGATTGGTAGGTTTATCGGGGGTGCCATGAATCTAGCAAGGCCGATCAAGTATTCTGTCCAAACTGGATGGACCATCTTTGTTTCCTTTGAATGGCTTCTTCTGCTGACCGGATTTGGAGCCACTGAATTCTGGCGTTGACCGCCGTGTCTTCGTTATTGTTTCGACGCTTGTGCTTATCGCGTCGTGGCTTGCCATTGCCATCCCTGGCTTCAGAGGTGCCTGGGTGGCTGTTGCTATTGCTTCTACGAGCAAGCCAGCTATCTTCTCCCGCGCAGAAGCGGGTCATAAGTGCGGTGAGGGCTAACATGGACTTCGGCTTCTCTTGGCCGAGGTGTCGGGCGAGCCACTCATCTCAGACGCTGTGCTTGAAAGCCGCGAGGGCTTCGGTGTCCGGACAGTCCACAATCTGGTTTTTTAATTAAGAACCTGGTCCAGAGCTTCGGGGCTGATTCACCGGCTTGCTAGATTATGTGACTAAGGTCATCGGCGTCCGGGGGCCGAACATAGGTACCTTGGAAGTTGTCTCTCAAGGCGTCCTCCAAGTCTTCCCAGCTACCAATAGAATTTTCTGGGAGGCTGTTCAGCCAATGCCGTGCCGGTCCCTTAAGTTTTAGGGGTAGGTTGTCGGTGTTCTTGGAACGGGGGTCCCCAGACTTGCCTGCCTGCGGCTTGCGGCGTGGCTCAAGTGGTGGCCCAGTACGGCCCATCTTCATCAACGCAAACTCAAGACCCTCGCGAGGGGTCAAGCCTCGTGGGGCGGACGACGCAAGGCTTCCTCGGGAGCGGCCTCACCAGGCAGGCTCGCAAGGAGGTAGAGAGATCAAGGCAAGGGTACCTCGCGAGGTGCTCTGACGCAAGCCATGACGATCGAGACCAGGCGGGCGCCAGGCGGGCACCAGCCTACGCAGTGTCCTTGTTTCCTCCTTGGTGCAAAGGGGGCAAGCACAGGCGCGGAGTACCGAGGCATCAGGCAAAGGTTACCATTTCGGTGCAACGAGACCAAGACCAGCAGAGCGGTAGGATGGAGGTAACCGTGGAGCCCAAGACGGCGTCATCGCCAGTACCTTTGGCAGTCGAAGACCAACTTTAGTCAGGATAACTTGTACTAGATGTTCCCCTTCAAAATGGCCGTTGTTCGCTCCCTTCCCGCTCAATATTTGGGAAGAGGACCAAGGCCTCTATAAATAGAGATAGCCACCACAGTAGGTAGGGGGATCGAATCCTTTCCTACAAGAACACCACACCAGCTCAAGAACACCTCTCGCGAGGCTGTTCTTCCTCTGTACTGTTCATCATCAGCCCCTGAGGCAATCCACCACACAACACACAGGACTAGGGTATTACACCACAACGGTGGCCCGAACCAGTATAAATCTTGTGTCCCTCGTGTTGTACATCGTTTATCTTAGATTCACGCGAGGCATTTGGACGTTGACTGGTAGGGGGAAGATCTTTGCGTGAACCCCAGAGTTCAAACCTCAAGGGTCTGCCGGAACCCCACATCCGACATTTGGTGCGCCAGGTAGGGGTGTGCCAGAATCTTTCTCCCGCCGTCCCGCACTCCGACGCTTCGTCGTCTCCATGTCCGGCGACCCGACGGCCAACACCAACCACTGGGCGGCGTGGCCTGCCCACACCACGCCGCTTGCCCAAGGTGACCTCAACTCCGCGCCTCAGGCAACCCGCACTCCGCAGAACGCTGCAGGGCGCGGGCGACGTGGCCAAGCACTACCTGCCCTCACTCCGCGGCAGGTGCGATCAGCAGCAAGGGCCTCAAGCCACGCTGCAGCCACAACACCGCACACCCGACGGGAGCAGGAGAACATGAAGGCCACGCTCACTGTGGTGCGAGAACTACTGCAGTGCAGACTGCAAGAAAGCGGCCACGATGTGCTGCTGGAGCGCGTCGCTAAGCTCCTGGATGCCACCGCTTCAGGGGCACCTCCGTTCTGCGTCCAGCTTCCACCCCAGGCCCCGGGCGGATCACACTGCGGGCCTATCCGTGCCCACGTGACCCCGAGCGCACCTCAAGGCTTTATCAACACCAGCCTGGCCATCAGCACCGGGCGATAATCTGCGCCAACACCACCCCTGGTAAGCACGGGCATGCGCATCACTGCCTACGGCCTGGGCGGGCCGCCGCCCTACCGCCACGAAGATGGAGCTTCAAGCCGGACTTCATGGCGCGTGGGGCACTACGGCGAGGCCTTTGGGGCGGTGACCCCGGAGGCTTATGTGCCCCACATGGTGAATCGAGAGTACGCCCTGGAAGAAGACCACGACTCGTTCCTCGGGCCAGGCTGGGAGGAAGAGGCACCAGAAGCCGAGCCCTTTCAGGAACCTCATGGAAGCCTTGACAACCATGCCGGCAGCAACAGCTATCGGGTACCGCTAATTCCTCAGGACCAAGCTTACGCTAACCATGGGTCACAGGAAATTCAGGTCGCTGCAACGGATGGTTGCCCCAGTGCAGCAGCCTCCCTTCCCTCAGGAGGAGGGCACCAGGGGCTGCAGAACAGGGGCCGGGAGCCAGGCTCCTCCCCACGACACGCGGAGCAAGGCGTTCCTCGGAGGTAGGCCCTCTGCCGGGGAGGTGCTGCAAGGCCTGCCCCCGGCAGAGGACCCGTGGTCGTCGGGGGAACCACTGGCGTCCGCTTTTCCCCATTGGCGTCGTCCTGGTTTCAGGTCGCCGTCAATGGTGGTCAAGGGTGGCACAAGGCGGGGCCCTCATCTAGCGATATGAAGCAAGGCCAATACCTGTGAAGAAGGCCTAGTGCCTGTGAAGCTCGCCGCCTGTGACACTCTCATGTAATAATGAGTTGGGGCTGTACATGCCCCTGAGTCTCCGGAGAGCCGCCCTCGGGCCTTGGGGGCTCCCTCCCACGCCCAGTGGCAGCACTTAGCTCCATGCTGGTGAGAAGACATCGAAGACTAGACTAGGTGCCGGACGCGGCCTTTTGCTTTTGCTCCCTTTTTTGTGGTCAAGTTTTCTCGTTTCGGATCTAAGTCGAAGTTGAATTTGTGTTTGTGTATGTGGGGAGGGGTGTCTTGTCTTGTTCGCGTGCTTTCTTGCGTTCTGGTTTCTGCTCAAGTTGAAATTCGCACCAGCTGCCTCCCTCTCGCGAGCCCCTCGCGAGTAGGGCAGGGCCCAGCATGTGCGCCCGCCGTCTCGCGGCCGGCGCTCGCTCTCGCCAGGCTCTCGCCACGTGGTCAAACGGAACCTCCAAGAGACCCTCGGATGGACGCTGCGAGCCCACTCGAAGCTCGCCAAGACAAAGGTAAAACCACGGCGACCAACTAATCGCGGAAATCATGACATCATACGGACGCGCATTCAGTGCCATCCTTAATAATGCATGGACAATAATCCTTTTTACATGACGGGCTTCCCCTCCCAAAATGCTCTTACGAACTTCATGGCCACGGCCGAGCTTTCTCTCCGCAGGATAAACAGTAGGGGGCGAAGGATCAATCGGACATGTCGCTCACCGCATCCTCTTGAACACCTCCAGAGGCATCGCTAGCGCTGGCCTCACCGCCGCTGTCATTGGCACCATCTTCACCGCCGTCCACCACGTCGCCTTCTTCAGCAGCGACAACCACCCCGTCATCATCAGAGGTGAAGGCTCGGACAAGTCCATCCACATTGTCCTCCACCCATCGCGCTAGGTCACCTCGGACGGCCTCAGGCACCGGGGCGATGGCAGCGTCGAAGTCGAATAGGGGGTCGATGTTCTGGAGATGGATGAAGACGCGAGAGAATGCCCATGCGAGGAGGCCGCAGCTCCGTTCCTCGACCAACTGGCGAGGCCTCTCAGAGCGTCTCTCCAGATGCGTCACCACATCAGTGAAGAACCGGAGATTGCCGACGTAGTTGGTCACATGCGTCTCCTCAGCGGCTGCCTCGCAGTTTTTGCCCAAGGCTGCATTGGCCCTTCCCCTGAGTGTTAGGAGGATGGGGCCATGCATGTGCTCCAGCATCTGCCGCTGGCGAATCTCATCCTCGTTCCGCTGCGCAACGGCCTCGGCATCATCGACCCGCCATTGAAGAAGAAGCAGCTCGGCGTGGGAGGAGGCCAGCTCAGCCTGCGCCGTGCCTAGGGCCGCTGCAATGGCCTCAGCTCGCTACGTGGTTTCGGTCAGCTTGGTTCTGAGAGCAGCAGTCCTGCCCACGGCTTCGGCCTTGATCAGCTCTAGCCTTTCTCCATACTCACGCTCAAGACCCGTGCGAGCTTCCGCCACGCGGCGATCAATCTCTTCTTGGATCCAGGCCTCCCGCGCACCGATGTCGTCCTCCGCCTGGGTGACCTGGCGCTCCCTCGTCTCCAACCGCTCAAGATCGAGGTTGCGCTCGGCATCCTCCAGTGTCAGCGCTTCCTCGCGCCTCTAGAGCTCCTCCTCTTTGGCGGGCGCCCCTTTCAGCGACGCGAGGGTAGCTCGGTGCAACTCCACTTGCTGCTTCAGAGAATTGCACCAGTCTTGGAGCTCCCACGCGCGCTCCTCCGCAGCTTCGCGTTGCTGATCTGCCTCCTGAGCCTCCTCAATGGCTCGGGAGCAGGCCTCCCGTGAGGCCACCAGAGATGCCTCGGCCTTGGCATTGTCGAGATCACGCTGGTGGCGCGCGAGACCAACAGCCGCCTTCATCTTGCGTTGCTCCTCAATCAGCCACATGCCTTGAGCTTGAAGACGCGTGTCCTCGTCCGCAAGCTCTGCACCAAGCTGGCTCACTCCATCTGTCGCCTTCTGGAGGAACTCTCGGCGGACAGCGATGCGCTCCCGCGTACGCCTGAGCACGTCGTTAACGTCATCCTCCGCCATCGGCGCCGGTGGAGGAGCCTGGGGTGGCTCGCCCCCTCTTGGCAGGGGGCTGGGGGCTGGTGCCCCCATGATCGCCGGACAGGCCCCGCAAGGGACCCAGCCTAGTGTCGATCCACCCCCTGAGAAGGAACCGAAGATCGGCTTCAACCAATCGCCGCCTACGATCAACGGAGAAGCCCGGGGCAAGCTGGTTGTGCCCGGGGAGAGCTCGTGAAGGAAGAGCGGCGTGCCCATGGGCTCAAGGCACGCCGTGGGTCGGCCTACCTCTCCAGCCGAACTCACGCCAAGGGTAGCGCACAGGCTCGAGGCGATCAAGGTCGGCGGTGAAGGTGAAGCCTGAGGAAGCGACCCCTTGGCTGGCTCCGCGGGCTCGACAAGAGGGATCCTAAAAGGCCACGGTCAGCGAAGGGAACGACAAACAAGGAATTATAAGAAGGAGGGACTTACTCGTCCACGATGAAGTACTTCCTGTGCTTCAATGGGCGGCACGGGCGATCATCACCACCCGAAGCCTCCTTCCTCTTGCGTAGGGCCTCGAAATCTATGTGGAACCGGCCCAAGCTCTCGACGTGAGGTCTGGCGCGTGGCATAGGAGCAGAAGCATCAGGACGACCTACATCAAGGGTGCCAGGCTGAGAGGAGCGATTAGGTGCCACCTCTTGGTGGCCTGCCGAGGCCTCGGGGGCTTTGGCCTCGGGAGCCGCAGGTCGCACCCCCTCATCAGCCACCACCTCGAGATGGTCTCCATAAGCTTCGGAGGATGACGCCTCGGGAGCCCCGCGCGACATCAGGCACCTCAACGTAAGGCCCCCAGCTTCTGCCGATGCTTGCCTCCCTGCACCGACTCCTGAGGCAGGACCGGCGCGGGCGACCGGGGGAGGAGCCACGACAACTAGATTCTCATGGGGCCCCACAAGGCCAGCCGGGCGCATCCCCCATTCGTCGAAGCGGGCATCTGCCTCACGAACTCGACCCTATTTGAGCAGAGATACAAGAGGGCGCCCCCATGTCGGACGCTGCCTGGAGAGGGGTCGCCAGTCAGGACTCTAAGCACCTTCCTCAACATTTCAGGTGCAAGATCCCCTTCCTGGAGCCTCATGCGGTCCTGACGCCCAGAAAAAGTCCACATCAGACGGGAATGGCGCTGGAGAGGAGCGATACGGTGCTGGAGGAACTCCTTCACCACCTGAGGCGCCCTCATGCCAAGCATCCTCAACCTCTCAAAGCGATGCCAGGCAAAAGCAAGCTAGGGGCTTGTGAGCTCCTCGTGGCCCCAACCTGGATTGGGGATAGCAGACGACGTAGGGTGCATGAGCAGGGGGCTGGGCACCCCAACATCCACGTACAACCACCGCTCCTGGAACCCGCTCGCAGAAGACGGAAGAACAAAATCGATCCCCGAGGCGTCCGTCTCCGGCACGACATGGAAGCTCACGCACCCCGAGCATTGGGATGGATTAGTCAGGCACAGAGAGAAGAAGTGGCGCAGGAGAGCGACAGAGGGAGGAATGCCCACCGTGGCCTCATAGACAAAGGCGAAGACAGTAAGAAGAGTAATGGATTGGGGACCGAGATGCATCATATGGATCTGGTAATGGGAAAGCACCGCGTTGAAGAAAGCGGAGAAGGGGGGAACCAGACCCGTCCACAGGGCATCGGCGAGAGCGGAGCAGACCTTGTCCAAGGCTTCCAGATTGAGTATGAGCGACTGGTCGATGGCCGGTGCAGCTGCCGGAGGCGAGCGGGACGAAGGCGCAAGTTTCTTCCTTTTTTTCCTTTTTCGTTGGTGCCATGGTAATAGAAAGGGGAGAGAACTCGAGACAGATTGGAGGCGGAAGTAGAGGTTGAAGGAGGAAAGGGGAACAAGAAGCGCGCGGGTAGCAAGGGGAGAATAACTGTGTACAAGTCTCGTGGCCGCCTAGCTAGGCACATAATGAGGGAGCATGGGGAAGCGGAGGCGCCCATGTCCAATCAACCGCCACGGGGCGCCCAAGGCCGCAGGCTGTTGGAGCCCGCGGTGCTTCGCACTTGCTCCTTCGCTTCTCTGCTAAGCCAAGGCCGAGCGTGCCTTGGGCCCGGGGGCTACTGTCGGCATTCTGGGAACGGGGTCCCCAGACTTGCCTTCCTGCGGCATACGGCGTGGCTCAAGTGGTGGCCCAGTACAACCCATCTTCATCGACGCAAACTCAAGACCCTCGCGAGGGGCCAAGCCTCGTGGGGTGGGTGACGCAAGGCTTCCTCAGGAGCGGCCTCACCAGGCAGGCTCGCGAGGAGGCGGAGATATCAAGGCAAGGGTACCTCGCGAGGTGCTCGTGATGCAAGCCATGACGATCGAGACCAAGCGGGCACTGGCCTGCGCAGTGTCCTTGTTTCCTCTTTTGTGCAAAGGGGGCAAGCACATGCGCGAAGTACCGAGGCATCAGGCAAAGGTTACCATTTCGGTGCAACAAGACCAAGACCAGCAGAGCGACAGGATGGAGGTCACCGTGGAGCTCAAGACGACAGTATCGCCAGTACCTTTGGCAGCCGAAGACCAACTTTAGTCAGGATAACTTATACTAGATGTTCCCCTTTGAAATGGCCATTGTTGGCTCCCTTCCCGCTCAATATTTGGGAAGAGGACCAAGGCCTCTACAAATAGAGATAGCCACCACAGTAGGTAGGGGGATCGAATCCTTTCCTACAAGAACACCACACCAGCTCAAGAACACCTCTCGCGAGGCTGTTCTTCCTCTGTACTGTTCATCATCAGCCCCTGAGGCAATCCACCACACAACACACTGGAGTAGGGTATTACACCACAACGGTGGCCCGAACCAGTATAAATCTTGTGTCCCTCGTGCTTTACATCATTTAGCTTAGATTCTCGTGAGGCGTTTGGACGTGGACTGGTAGCGGGAAGATCTTCGTGCGCACCCCAGAGTTTGAACCTCAAGAGTCTGCCGGAACCCCACATCCGATAGAGGTACTTGATGGAATGTAAGTCATTACCGCGGGCCATGTGGATATGGAGAAGGAAGTGTTCAATCCATAATGCGGGATCTGTTGTGTCGTCGTATGATTCAATGTTCATGGTTTTAAACCCTTCTGGGAACTGGTGCTCCATTACCTCATCGGTGAAGCATAGGGGGTGTGCGGCTCCTCTGTATCAGGTGACACCATGATGCAGTTCAGATGGGGTCCGTATGCGGTTTTCGGCCCGGGTGAGGTTGTGCTTATCGCGCCAGGCCTTATGGCCGTCTTCTCATGCTGGTGCACGCCCCCCTTGATCCATAAATTGATCTGGTATGACCGGCTCTACTGTCCAGGTCCTGTCGTAGGTCATGCGTGTACCATGCAGCCGTTGTTTCTCTGCCTCTTGGGCGAGGTGTTGCAGGCTGGTGTTTGGCTTGGGTTGCCGCTATGTCCCGGCCACGAGGTGGTCGGTCAGGCCCGTTAGTCGCGTTACAGGCTGTTGGTATAGGGGACCTCATTGTCAAATTGGAAGAGCAACCTGCGCTTTGGGTAACTCTTAGTTGGGCGCTCGAGGCCGTATTCCTCGGCTGCCAGGACATTAGTCCATCTGTCATTCAGTAATTCCTGGTCAGCTTGAAGTTGCTGCCACTTCTTTTTCAGGCTTCTTGCAGTGGCTATTAACCGGCTCTTAAAGCGCTCTTGTTCGAGGGGTTCCTCTGTCATGATGAAATCTTCGTCGCCAAGGCTCTCGTCCTCTTCGGAGATCAGTAGGTAATTACTACCCTTCGAGCCCTTGTTCCCAATAGGATCATCGGGGTTGACTTGCTCCACTTCCCAATCATCATGTTCGGATGTTGGCTCGACAGGGGCGTCTTGGTCTTCGGCGTTCTTCGGGATATTATTAACTTCGGTGCCGGTATTGCTGTCTTTTTCGCAACGCGATTTTGATCGGCGCCGCTGACGTCAATGCTTCGGAGGTGCTTCAGCGGGCTCATCCTCTAGATTATTCCCATTGTCACCGTCATCCTTTTTGGGTGTGTCCACCATGTATACGTCATACGAGGAAGTGGCCGTCCAGCGTCCGGTGAATGGCGGGTTCTGGCTCTTCTCATCTCCGGTATCGTTGTCCATACCGTCGATGTCTTCGGAATCATAGTCGAGCGTGTCGGTTAAATCCTCGACAATGTCTATGAAGTGGGTGGTGGGCGGGACGTGAAATTCCCCGCTCTCAGCCCCTAGTATTTGCTGGGTGTAGTTTGACAGTGATTTTTCTGCAATGGCGAGAGATCGCATTAAGTCCAGGGCCTCGTTCAAGAGCGAGGTTTGGACGGGGAAGCGAGAGTCTGTGGAGTTGGGCGGGACGGAAGTTCCCTGGCCGAGCCCGCATAATATGGACCTCGAGAGTTCGGAGCTGGTGTTCGGGGGTGAGTCCGGCTTTATGTTGATGAAGGGAGTCTGGTGTGAATCTGGGCCTGCCGGTGAAACGATCCCCTCTGTATCTCCAGTGTTGAGCTCTATGGCTGCGGAGAGTCCAGTGGGTTCTAAAGTCCCGTCTTCGGACTCAGTGACGTGTTCCGGATCTAAGGGTGGAGCCATGGACGAGGCCGCAAACCCTTGGAAGATCAAGTCTCCTCGGATATCGGCGACATAGTTTAGGTTTCCAAAACTGATCTGATGACCAGGGGCGTAGCTATCGATCTGCTCCAGATGGCCAATCGAATTGGCACGTAGTGCGAAGCCGCCGAATACGAAGATTTGGCCGGGGAGAAAAGTATCCCTCAAGGCGGTATTGTTGTTGATGATTGATGGATCCATCAAGCCTTCTGGAGATGACACAATAGAACTCTCAATGAAAGCACCAATGTCGGTGTCAAAACTGGCAGATCTTGGGTAGGGGGTCCCAAACTGTGCGCCTAAGGATCGAAGGTAACAAGAGGTAGGGGACACGATGTTTACCCAGGTTCGGGCCCTCTTAATGGAGGTAATACCCTACTTCCTGCTTGATTGACTTTGATGAGTATAGGGGTTACAAGAGTTGATCTACCTTGAGATCGTAATGGCTAAACCCTAGATGTCTAGCCTGTATGATTGTGATTGCATCTATGAACTAAACCCTCCTGTTTATATAGACACCGGAGGGATCTAGGGTTGTACAGAGTCGGTTTACAGAGAAAGGAAGATGCATGATCCGAACGCCAAGCTTGCCATCCACGCAAAGGATAGTCCCATCTGGACACGGGGGAAGGTCTTTGATTTCGTATCTTCACGACCCATTAGTCCGGCCCATATGACATAGCCGGGACGCCCGAGGACCCCTTAGTCCAGGAGTCCCTCACCAACCTCGCGAACCCTTTCTACGGTTGCCATGGGACTCCTTTTATA
Source organism: Triticum aestivum (assembly GCF_018294505.1). Taxonomy (NCBI): domain Eukaryota; kingdom Viridiplantae; phylum Streptophyta; class Magnoliopsida; order Poales; family Poaceae; genus Triticum; species Triticum aestivum. Next base: position 346,414,309 of record NC_057810.1, read on the forward strand.
GGTTAAGGGGTCACGAAAATGGCAAATCAGTCATTGTGCACTGATAAGATAGCAAACAGTGCTATCATACCTAACTCTCAGGCTAACAGAGCGCATTAAATGTGCCTCTCAACGTCACATTGTTGTCCACCCAGCAAGCCTTCTCGGGCTTATTCTGTCAGCTCCACGCCTGCTTGTTTGACACGTTGCAGGACGTGTGCCATCTGTAGGCTTTCCTGTAGAAATAGGTTGCCATGTGGTGAGTGGCTGCCGCTTAATCACTTTGCGGCTTGACACCACATTGATTGACGACGTGGGTCATGGGGGAGTGGTTGATGAGGTGATTCTTGCTTCCGTGAGTTCCGGCAGGACCTGCCGGGACGTCTTGGATGTTCTCTTCCGGGGGCGGCTCTGCTCTTGCCAAGCCCGTTTTCCCGGCAAGGGAGGCTTTCCTCTTGGTGGTATCTTGCTTCTTTGGCTTGATCTGGGTCCTCTTGTTCTGCATACTGGTCCTTCGAAGATCTTGGTCTCTTGTACTCTGGCACGACCTGATGCCATAATCTTGTTCCCGTGCCTATGCACAGTTAGGGCAACATATCCAGGGTCAGTTGCAACAACAATAGGAGATGCTCGACTAAGATTATATACGTGAATCTCCGAGTCCTTGTGTTGTTCCTATTATACTAGTGCCAAAAAAGGATGGTACGTCGCGTATGTGTGTTGATTGTAGAGGCATTAATAATATTACTATTCGTTATCGTCATCCTATTCCTAGGCTAGATGATATGCTTGATGAATTGAGTGGCTCTACAATATTCTGCAAAGTCAATTTGCATAGTGGATACCATCAAATTCGTATGAAATTGGGAGATGAATGGAAAACAACAATTAAAACTAAGTTTGGATTATATGAGTGGTTAGTCATGCCTTTTGGGTTAACTAATGCACCTAGTACTTTCCTGAGATTAATGAACAAAGTTTTACGTGCTTTCATTGGACGGTTTGTGGTAGTTTACTTTGATGATATATTGATTTATAACATATCTTTGGAGGAACATTTGACACATTTATGTGCTGTTTTTATTGCTCTAAGTAAGGCACGTTTGTTTGATAACCTTGGGAACTGCACCTTTTGCACCGACCGAGTATCTTTTCTTGGCTATGTTGTTACTCCATAGGGAATTGAAGTTGATAAAGCCAAGATTGAAGCTATTGAGAGTTGGCCGCATCCCAAAATGCTCACACAAGTGAGGAGTTTCCTTGGCCTCACTGTTTTCTATAAGGCATTTTGTGAGAGATTTTAGCACCATTACTGCACCTCTCAATGAGCTTACAAAGAAGGATGTGCCTTTTGTTTGGGCAACTGCACAGGAAGAAGCCTTCACGGTATTGAAAGATAAGTTGACACATGCTCTTTTACTCCTAACTCCTGATTTTAGTAAGACATTTGAGCTTGAATGTGATGCTAGTGGAATTGGATTAGGAGGTGCGTTATTACGAGATGGTAAAACTGTTGCATACTTTTTAGAAAAATTGAGTGGCCCTAGTCTGAATTATTGTACTTATGATAAGGAATTATATGCTCTTGTTCGGACTTTGGAAACGTGGAAACATTATTTATGGCCCAAATTGTTTGTTATACATTTCGATCATGAATCTTTGAAACGTATTAAAAGTCAAGCAAAAATTAACCATAGACATGCTAAATGGGTTGAATTCATTGAGACTTTCCCTTATGTCATTAAACACAAGAAGGGCAAAGAAAATGTTATTGCCGACGCATTGTCTCGTCGTTATACTATGCTTTCACAACTAGACTTTAAAATATTTGGTTTGGAGACCATCAAAGATCAATATGTGCATGATGCTGAATTTTAAGATATATTGCAGAATTGTAAAGAAGGTAGAACATGGAACAAGTTCGTCGTTAATGATGGATTTGTGTTTCGTGTTAACAAGATAAGCATTCCAGCTAGCTACGTTCATCTTTTGTGGTTGGAGGAGGCGCATGCAGGAGGATTAATGGGACACTTTGGCATCAAGATGGAGGATGTACTCGCTACACATTTCTTTTGGCCAAAGATATGACGGGATGTTAAGCGTTTTGTTGCTCGCTGCACTACATGTCAAAAAGCTAAGTCACGACTCAATCCTCATGGTTTATATATGCCTTTGCCTGTACCTAGTGTTCCTTAGGAGGATATATCTATGGACATTGTTTTGGGTTTACCTCGAACAAAGAAGGGGAGAGATAGCATATTTGTTGTCGTGGATAGGTTCTTGAAAATGGCACACTTTATACCATGTCATAAATGCGATGCTACTGCTAATGTTGCTGATTCGTTCTATCGTGAAATTATTCGCTTGCATGTTGTGCCAAATACTATTGTTTCAGATCGTGATAGTAAATTTCTTGCCACTTTTGGAGATGTTTATGGGCTAAGTTGGGGACTAAACTGCTTTTTAGTACTACTTGTCACCCCCAAACTGATGGACAAATTGAATTAGTCAATAGAACGTTGTCTACTATGCTTAGGATGTTTTGAAGAATAACAAGAAAATGTGGGAATAATGCTTGCCTCGTATTGAATTTGCTTATAATCATTCGCTGCATTTTACTACTAAGATGTGCTCTTTTGAAATTGTATATGATTTCCTACCTCGTGCACCTATTGATTTGTTGCTTCTTCCATCTTCGGAGAAGGTTAATTTTGATGCTAAACAATGTGTTGAATTGATCTTAAAAATGCATGAGTTAACTAAGAGAACATTGAGCGTATGAATGCTAAATATAAAATTACTGGAGATAAGGGTATACAACATGTTGTGTTTGCGCGTGGAGATCTTGTTTGGTTACATTTGCGTAAGGATATATTTCCTGATTTGCGCAAATCAATAACGCCACGTGTTGATGGTCCTTTTAAGGTGTTAGAGAAAATAAATGATAATGCATATAAACTTGAGCTACCTGCAGATTTTTGGGGTTAGTCCCATTTTTAACATTGCAGATTTGAAGCCTTATTTGTGTGAGGAAGATGACCTTCCATCGACTTCACTTCAAGAAGGGGTGGATGGTGAGAACATCAATACCATTGTTACAAATCTGGACCAATTGCTAGAGCTCGCGCATGCCAATTAAATTACCAGGTACATTCATTTCTTGGTAATGATTCTAATGTTCATGAGAATATGATGCTGCCTAAATTGGATACATTTGTCTTTCTCACAAATGAAGGGCCTAGCTTGGACAAGAAAGATGAACATTGGAGCAAGATCAAGCATGGAGATGTTGGCATGCGCAAGGGGAACAAGAACGGAGTTACAAGTGATGATTTCAGGACTTTGAAGCCACCATAATGAGTGCATGAAGCCTTGGAGGAAATATACATGATGCCACTTCATAAATTTCGTCTAGAAGCTAATATAGGTGTTGCGTCACCTTATTATTGGGCCAGGCCCATGTAATTTTGAAATACTTGAGTATATGCTATTTTTAGAGTCTGTATGTGTGGGGAAACAAGAGTTAGGGTTGGTTTCGAACCCCTTCTCCAAGGGCCACTGATAGAGGCGAGGGTCCCGATCTTTCGATGAGATGATGGATATCGCTTTGGTGGAAGTCGACTTTGACGATCCGACTACGAACGTGCGAGGACGTCGCGCCTTAGCAATCGCTAAACCAACTCCGAGAGGTTATTGACCACGCCGGAGCACGATCAACCTGACCACGAGGGTCTGTTTCCTGCGAGCAAACGAAGAACAAGCAAGAAACTAAGATTGCAATCTGGATATTGCGAATATAAGATGAAAGCTTTATTGATCAAGGTGGGGTTCTATGACGCCTTTGTCTGGTCGTTGAACACAAACGAAGTACGCGAAGTTGCAGCTATGGCGAACTTTTAATCTAAACAAAACCCAAAGTCTAAACGATGCCCTAAGGGCTGTATATATGGAGGAAGAGGGGGGAATTTCGTGGCCCTTGGTGGAGGGGTCCGAAATCAACCCTATCTCTTGTTTCCCCACACATACGGACTCTAAAAATAGCCTATACTTATGTATTTCGAAATTACATGGGCCTGGCCCAATAATAAGGTGACGCAGCACCTAAAATAGCCTCGGGACGAATTTTATGAAGTGGCATCTTGTATATTTCGTCCAAGGCTTCATGCACCCATTATGGTGGCTTCAAAGTCCTGAAATCATCACTTGTAACTCCGTTCTTGTTTCCCTTGCGCATGCCATCATCTCCATGCTTGTTCTTGCTCCAATGTTCATCCTTCTCCAAGCTAGGCCCTTCATTTGTAAGCAAAACAAATGTATCCAATTTAGGCAGCATCATATTCTCATCAACATTAGAATCATTACCAAGAAACGAAAGTACCTGGTAATTTAGTTGGCGTGCACGAGCTCTAGTAATTGGTCCAGTATGTATAGCAGCAGGGGCTGTGGGTGTAACAATTGTATTGATGTCCTCATCATCCTCCCCTTCTTGAAATGAAGTCGTCCTCGACGGAAGTTCATCTTCCTCAACCAAATAAGGCTTCAAATCTGCAATGTTAAAAGTGGAACTAACCCCAAAATCTGCAGGCAGCTCAAGTTTATATGCATTATCATTTATTTTCTCTAACACCTTAAAGGGACCATCAGCACGTGGCATTAACTTTGATTTGCGCAAATCAGGAAATCTATCCTTACGCAAATGTAACCAAACAAGATCTCCAGGTGCAAACACAACATGTTTTCTACCCTTATCTCTAGCAAGTTTATATTTAGCATTCATGTGCTCAATGTTTTCCTTAGTTAACTCATGCATTTTTAAAATCAATTCAGCACGTTGTTTAGCATCAAAATTAACCTTCTCCGAAGATGGAAGAGGCAACAAATCAATAGGTGCACGAGGTAGGAAACCATACACAACTTCAAAAGGGCACATCTTAGTAGTAGAATGCAATGAACGATTATAAGCAAATTCAATATGAGGCAAGCATTCCTCCCACATTTTCTTATTATTCTTCAAAACAGCCCTAAGCATAGTAGACAACGTTCTATTGACTACTTCAGTTTGTCCATCAGTTTGGGGGTGACAAGTAGTACTAAAAAGCAGTTTAGTCCCCAACTTAGCCCATAAACATCTCCAAAATTGGCTAAGAAATTTAGTATCACGATCTGAAACAATAGTATTTGGCACACCATGCAAGCGAATAATTTCACGAAAGAACAAATCAGCAACATTAACAGCATCATCGCTTTTATGACATGGTATAAAGTGTGCCATTTTCGAGAATCTATCCACGACAACAAATATGCTATCCCTCCCCTTCTTTGTTCGAGGTAAACCTAAAACAAAGTCCATAGATATATCCTCCCAAGAAACCATGAGGATTGAGGCGTGACTTAGCTTTTTGACATGTAGTGCAGCGAGCAATAAAACGCTCAACATCCCGTCTCATCTTTGGCCAAAAGAAATGTGTAGCAAGTACGTCCTCCGTCTTCTTCACGCCAAAGTGTCCCATTAATCCTCCTCCATGCGCCTCCTGCAACAACAAAAGACGAACGGAGCTAGCTGGAATGCATAGCTTGTTAGCACGAAACACAAATCCATCGTTAACAACAAACTTGTTCCACATTCTTCCTTCTTTACAATTATGCATTACATCTTTAAAATCAGCATCATGCACATATTGATCTTTGATGGTCTCCAAACCAAATATTTTGAAGTCAAGTTGTGAAAGCATAGTATAGCGACGAGACAAAGCATCAGCAATAACATTTTCTTTTCCCTTCTTGTGTTTAATGACATAAGGGAAAGTCTCAATGAATTCAGCCCATTTAGCATGTCTACGATTCAGTTTAGCTTGACTTTTAATATGTTTCAATGATTCATGATCAGAATGTATAACAAATTCTTTGGGCCATAAATAATGTTGCCATGTTTCTAAAGTCCGAACAAGAGCATATAATTCTTTATCATAAGTAGAATAATTCAGACTAGGCCCACTCAATTTTTCAGAAAAGTATGCAACAGGTTTGCCATCTTGTAATAACACACCTCCTAATCCAATTCCACTAGCATCACATTCAAGCTCAGAAGTCTTATTAAAATCAGGAAGTTGGAGTAAAGGAGCATGTGTCAACTTATCTTTCAATACCGTGAAGGCTTCTTCCTGTGCGGTACCCCAAAGAAAAGGCACATCTTTCTTTGTAAGCTCATTGAGAGGTGCAGCAATGGTGCTGAAATCTCTCACAAAACGCCTATAGAATCCAGCGAGGCCAAGAAAACTCCTCACTTGTGTGACCGTTTTGGGCTGCGGCCAACTCTCAATAGCTTCAATCTTGGCTTTATCAACTTCAATTCCCTGTGGAGTAACAACATAGCCAAGAAAAGATACTCGGTCGATGCAAAAGGTGCACTTCCCAAGGTTACCAAACAAACGTGCATCACGTACAGCAATAAAAACAGCACGTAAATGTTCCAAATGTTCCTCCAAAGATCTGCTATAAATCAATATGTCATCAAAGTAAACTACCACAAATCGTCCAATGAAAGCACGTAAAAGTTCGTTCATTAATCTCATGAAAGTACTAGGTGCATTAGTTAACCCAAAAGGCATGACTAACCACTCATATAATCCAAACTTAGTTTTGAATGCTGTTTTCCATTCATCTCCCAATTTCATACGAATTTGATGGTATCCACTACGTAAATCAACTTTGGAGAATATTATAGAGCCACTCAATTCATCAAGCATATCATCTAGCCTAGGAATAGGATGACGATAACGAATAGTAATATTATTAATGCCTCTACAATCAACACACATACGTGATGTACCATCCTTTTTCGGCACTAGAATAATAGGAACAGCACAAGGACTAAGGGATTCACGTATATAACCTTTGTCGAGAAGCTCTTGTACTTGACGCATAATCTCCTTCATCTCCTCTGGATTGGTACGGTATGGTGCACGGTTTGGCAGTGAAGCACCGGGAATTAAGTCAATCTGATGCTCAATCCCTCGAATAGGCGGTAATCCCGGTGGCACGTCTTGTGGAAAGACGTCAGCGAACTCCTGCAAAATGTTAGTGACAGCAGGAGGCAAAGAGGAAGGCACGTCCTCGAATGAAAATAATGCCTCTTTGCACACAAAAGCATAGCAAACAGATTTGCTGAAATCTAGCTCATCAATATCAGATTTGGTGGCAAATAAACATGCACTTTTCAATTTAATTTCAGAAGCAACACTAGATGGTTTATTATTAGGCTTCATTTGTTGCTCAAATTCTTTTGCCACAATCTGATTTTCACTCTTATTCGTCTCCTGTTTTGCTTTATTAGCTCTATTAATATCATCTTTCAAAATGGAATCAGGAGTCATAGGAAGCAAAGTAATATTTTTATCCTTATGAACAAGAGTATAGTGATTGTTTCTACCATGGTGTACAGAATTTTTATCAAATTGCCATGGTCTACCAAGTAATAAGGAACATGCTTGCATAGGTACCACATCACAATCAACATAATCAGCATATGTAGAGATACTAAAATGCACACGAACAGTACGTGTTACCTTAACCTTGCCGCTGTTGTTGAACCATTGGATGTAGTAAGGATGTGGATGTGGTCTTGTGGTGAGAGAAAGCTTCTCCACCATCTCCATGCTAGCCAAGTTGTTGCAGCTCCCTCCGTCTATTATGACGCGCACAGAACGTTCCTTCACAACTCCCTTGGTATGGAACAAATTGTGCCTCTGATTTTGCTCAGCTTGTGTGACCTGCACACTCAAAACACGTTGAGCAACTAAACATTCATACCTGTCAGCGTCTTCAGGAGCCATGTATTGCGTCTCATGATCAGAATCATCTCCACCATGTTCTTCACGTGTAATAAGAGCCAATGTATCCTCATCATAGTCACTAGCGGACTCATATCCACCATCCGCGGTAGCAATCATCACACGCGGAGATTTGCATTCCCTCGCATAATGACCTCCTCCCTTACAACGACGACAAATAATATCACTTGTGTGCCCTATTGATGCCATGGAAGAAGAAGAACGCTGTGCAGGACCCGCAAGTGCGCTCTTGGAAGATAATGGTGGTTGTGCCTGTTTTCTTGTATCACGGCTGGAGGTGGCACCGGATGGAGGTGCTGGTGTAGTTGAAATAGAAGATGCACGTGGTGTCCATGATGAAGGTCGGCCTGCAGAAAAGTTAGTTCGCCCCAATGCTTGTCGATCCTGCACTTCACGTTCAGCTTTACAAGCAAGATGGAATAAACGAGTGATATTAGTATACTCCTTATAGTCTAGAATGGTCTGAATCTCTCTATTTAATCCACCCAGAAAACGTGCAAGCATAGCTTCATTCTCCTCAACAATACCACATCTAATCATGCCAGTTTGTAATTCCTGATAATATTCTTCTACAGAATTTTTTCCTTGTCTTAAACGCTGCAATTTTTGAAGCAATTCACGTTGATAATATGGTGAAACCCAACGCGTACGCATAGCAGTTTTCAAAGCAGCCCAAGTAGTTGGAATAGGATATAATCTACAATGTTCAGACCACCATACACATGCAAAACTAGTGAAAGCACAAACAGCAGCAGCAACTCGTCTCTCCTCAGGATATTGTAAACATGTAAATCGTTGTTCAGTTTCTAACTCCCAAGTAAGATATATATCAGGAACATATCTACCCTAAAATGGTGGAATATTCAATTTCAGTTTAGGAATATGGACATCATCTCGTACCTGAGGTGGTGGTGCAGGCCTACCATTACGAATATATACCTGAGGTCGACCTGCTGGTGGTGGTACAGGTGGCTGCATGTAGTGTTGATTTTGATCAACCTCATCCTCATAATCTCCCACATAATCAACCTCCTCCGCGTCAGCAGCAGGAGCCACAGAAGTATCAACAGCAGCACCAACAGTTTGGCCAAACGCAAGAGGAACACGGCTTGCTCGGCGGAGGTCTGCTTCGCAACGTGGAGGTAGTCGTTGTTGTTGTTGTTGGAGAGGTGCGTTAGGTGCAGCGGGTGGTGGTGGTGGAAGACGCGCGAGCAATTCATTAAACTTGTTATCGAGCTTTGTTTCGAACGTCTTCTCAAGGTCAGTGATCTTCTCCATGGCCTCTTCAAAATTGTTCAGCACATCTTGCACCTGTTCAGTCATCATTTGCTGAAACTTATCATGAAGCTCCTTGTTCGATAAATTCTCCCAGTCAATCTCGTCGGCTTGTGATCCTGGCATGGTTAGCAGCAATAGAAACACACAAGAATATGATCCTACAGACTACAAACAAGTGGTGGTGGTGGGTGTCACAAATCCGTCAAGAAAATCTCAAATTCTTACCAGTTCTTACCCAGCAGCAGGCGGTGATCGGCAACCGTTGTAGTCAAAAACTCTCAAAGCTTGGATAGAGCGATTACCAGGGAGAGTCAAACGCACGACGTAGATGTATGTGGAGCTGGGAAGGCTTATAATATGGTAGCAAAAAGGGTCAGCAATAATCAATTCAGAGATGCAAAGTTGAATAAACGCTCAACGACGGTACTGTGCTGGTCCTAGGCTAGACTGTGCTAGAGACGCGAGCCTAGAACACTAACAAAATCACGGCGCGGCACGTAAACAAGGGAGAAGCACACTCTGATATATTTTTTTCGCTCTTTTTTTTGCGCTGCTTTTTTTTTGCGAAAAATCACTATAATGGCGAGTGTCTCAAAACTCTTCTTAGCTCAAACTGACAGGATGGGCACGAAATTTTTTTGACCAAAATTTTTTTTTTGACTGCCCGGACCCAAAAACTGGAAACGGGTCAAAAAAACTTCCTATAATGGCACCTGTCTCAAAACACTCAGAAACACCTAAAAATAGGATAGCCAGAAATTTTTTCGAAAAATGCGTTTTCGAAAAATTTTGGGCCTAAACGGAGCGTGGCTACCCGACTCTTTTTTTTTCCGAAACCTACTCCGGCAAGGAAACACGAATCGGAATCTAGATGGATCCCGAAAACAAACCTAATAAGCAAGGAACTCGGATTGGTGGTGGATATATGGTGGTGGTATATGGCAGCGGTGGTGGTAGCGGTGGTAGTATATGGATATGGATCGGTGGTGGTATATGGGCACGGATTGGTGGTGGTATATGGATACGGATTCGGAGCGGTGGTGGTAGATGGCAGGGGCGATGATGATGGTGCGGCGGCGGCGTGACAACTTATGACCAGAACTCGAAACTCTAAAAGACTAGACTCTAAGACCAGCAACTAGACACGACGATGCAACCGCAAATTCAACAAAGCAAAACCCTAAAAAGATTATGCAAAGGCTCAGATTGGTTCGGATATGATGAACTAACCCTAAATTTTTTTTGTGGCTTTTTCGTGGACTGTAGGTATGAAGAACAGACTCGATCTAAACTACGAAATACTGTAAAATCTCACCGAGCAACCTGGAAATCTGATACCACTTGATAGAGGCGAGGGTCCCGATCTTTCGATGAGATGATGGATATCGCTTTGGTGGAAGTCGACTTTGACGATCCGACTACGAACGTGCGAGGACGTCGCGCCTTAGCAATCGCTAAACCAACTCCGAGAGGTTATTGACCACGCCGGAGCACGATCAACCTGACCACGAGGGTCTGTTTCCTGCGAGCAAACGAAGAACAAGCAAGAAACTAAGATTGCAATCTGGATATTGCGAATATAAGATGAAAGCTTTATTGATCAAGGTGGGGTTCTGTGACGCCTTTGTCTGGTCGTTGAACACAAACGAAGTACGCGAAGTTGCAGCTATGGCGAACTTTTAATCTAAACAAAACCCAAAGTCTAAACGATGCCCTAAGGGCTATATATATGGAGGAAGAGGGGGGAATTTCGTGGCCCTTGGTGGAGGGGTCCGAAATCAACCCTATCTCTTGTTTCCCCACACATACGGACTCTAAAAATAGCCTATACTTATGTATTTCGAAATTACATGGGCCTGGCCCAATAATAAGGTGACGCAGCACCTAAAATAGCCTCGGGACGAATTTTATGAAGTGGCATCTTGTATATTTCGTCCAAGGCTTCATGCACCCATTATGGTGGCTTCAAAGTCCTGAAATCATCACTTGTAACTCCGTTCTTGTTTCCCTTGCGCATGCCATCATCTCCATGCTTGTTCTTGCTCCAATGTTCATCCTTCTCCAAGCTAGGCCCTTCATTTGTAAGCAAAACAAATGTATCCAATTTAGGCAGCATCATATTCTCATGAACATTAGAATCATTACCAAGAAACGAAAGTACCTGGTAATTTAGTTGGCGTGCACGAGCTCTAGTAATTGGTCCAGTATGTATAGCAGCAGGGGCTGTGGGTGTAACAATTGTATTGATGTCCTCATCAGCCACGAAATTCCCCCCTCTTATTCCATATATACAGCCCTTAGGGCACCATTTAGACTTTGAGTTTTGTTTAGATTAAAGTTCGCTATAGCTGCAACTTTGCATCCTTCGTCTGTGTTCAATGACTAGACCAAGACGTCACAAAACCCCACCTTGATCAGTAAAGTTTTCCTCTTATATTCTCAATATCTAGATTGCAATCTCACTCTCTTGCTTGTTCTTTGTTTGCTCGCAGGAAACAGACCCTCATGGTCAGGTTGATCGTGCTTCGGCATGGACAATAACCTCTCAGAATTGGTTTAGCGATTGCTAAGGCGCGATGTCCTCGCACGTTCGTAGTCGGATCGTCATAGTCGACTTCCACAGAAAACGATAGCCACCATCTCATCGAGAGATCGGGCCTCTTGCCTCCATCATGAGGGAAGAGAAGATTCACATGCAAATACACTATGTTGGACATCTTTTATGACTGTGAGCCCCGATTTAATATTTTGTGCCAAATTGTTGACATTGGACAAGACAACGTACTGATTTATGTTTGTCCATATTCAGATAGAAAATATATTGTCATGCATCCTCTAACATGTGGTGCTTGCCCAATATCTTTGCTAGCCAAAAATCTGAACTAAGTAGATGTACTACTTGTGCATCCAAAAACCTTTAACCCAATCTCAAGTTAGGAGAGTCCACTATACCTACCTATGGATTGAATAAGATCCTTCAATTAAGTTGTCATCGATGCATATGGCAATAAAAATTGCTTCTAAATATGTATGATCTTTCAGTGTAAGGGAAAATAAGCGTTGTACGAACTTGTGATGGCAAAGTAATAAAAGTGACAGACTGGATAATAAAGGTTGCTATCACAAGGGGCAATGTAACGTGACGTTCTTTTGCACTATGGGCTTGTGCATCCACAAATAAAAGCGCATGACAACCTCTTCTTTCCTCTGTGAAGGGCCTATCTTTTGCTTTTATGTATTTACTTTTTATGCAAGAGTCAGTAGTGTTCTCCTCTATTCCTTTTTATTTTTCTCTTTCGTAAGCATCATGTGGTGGGGAAAGATCTAGGCACATTTATCCAGTTGGATATGAATGATCATGAGTTATTATTGTTGACATCAACCTTGAGGTGAATATGCTGGGAGGCGAAACTATAAGCCCGTATCTTTCTATTTGTCTAGCTGAAACTTTTTACTCCATATATATGTTGTGAGTGTTTAGCAATCATAGAAGACTAAATGATGGTTGAGTATGTGGACTTGCCAAAAAGGCTCCAACACGAGACACTTCCTGAAAATATGATAAATTGCAATTGCATTGTTGACTAAGAGCATAGTTTGTTTGTTTTCAAGAAAGTTTATGCTTTATACTCCGACGTTGTGATGAATTGTTACTTGCTCATGAGAAGTTTAATGATAAACTTTATTGTTGTTATAATAATGATCATGATGCTACTATGTCCGTATTTGGTTTTATCGACACCTCTATCTCTCTAAACATGTGGACATGATTCTTGATATCATCTTTCGCTTGAGGATAAGCGAGGTCTAAGATGGGGGACTTGGTATGTCCATTTTGCATAATGTTTCCTACCCTTATTTATAGTGTTTTCATTCAATATGACACTTTGTGGAGTAATTGTAATGCCTTTTCTCTCATAATATGTGAGGTTTACACAAAGAGAGAGAATACCAACAACTGGAATTATGGACCTAAAAAAGCTATGTCAGAGATACCTATTATGCACATCTCTAAATGTGCTGAAATTTTATGGAGATTCAATTTGGAATAAATAAAATTAATTGAGAAAATAAATACCAGAGGGGGCCACCCAGGTGCCCACTAGGCACCAGAGAGCGCCTACCCCCCCTAGCGCGCCCTGGTGGGTAGTGGGCTCCCAGGCTCACCTCCGGTGCGCATCTTCTGGTACATAAGGTCATTTGCCCTTTAAAAATAACGAGAGGACTTTTGTGATGGAGCGCCGCCGCCTTGAGGCGGAACCTGGGAGTAGCACTTTGCTCTCCGATTCCGCCGGGGACACTTCCCTCTGGGAGGGGGAAATCAAAGCCATCATCATCACCAACAACCTCTCACCTTGGGAGGATCAATCTTCATCAACATCATCACCAGCACCATCTCATCTCAAAATGCTAGTTCATATCTTGGGTTCAATCTTTTTATCGAAACCTCATATTGGTACGTGTGGGTGACTAGTAGTGTTGATTACATCTTGTAGTTCATGCTAGTTTGTTTATTTGGTGGAAGATTATATGTTCAGATCCATTATGCTATTTATTACTCCTCTAATCTTGAGCATGAATATGATTTTTAAGTAGTTTATTTTGTTCTTGAGGACACGGGATAAGTCTTGTTACAATTAATCATGTGAATTTGATATTTGCTCAATATTTTATTTATGTGAAGGTCGACTACATGAAACTTCACCATCTTTGGGCCTAAGGGAATGCATTGTGGAGTAGTTATTAGATGATGGGTTGCTAGAGTGATAGGAGCTTAAACCCTAGTTTGTGCGCTATTCCGTAAGGGGCTTATTTGGATCCATATGTTTAATGCTATGGTTAGATTTTGTCTTAACTCTTCTTTTGTAGTTGCAGACGCTTGCGAGAGGAGATAATCATAAGTGGGGGTTTGTTCAAGTAAGAACAACACCAAAGCACCGGTCCTCCCTCAGATCAAATTATCAAAGTAGAGAACGCGAATCAAACATACATGATGAAAGTGACTAGATGAAATTCCCATGCGTCCTCGAGAATGTTTTACTTATTATCAGAGACTGTTCTAGGGCTACCTTGCTGTACTTTAGTTGCCGTTACTATTACTTGCTCGTTACAAATGATCTTGCTATCAAACTATGTGTTACCGACAATTTCAGTGCCTGAAGAAAATACGTTGCTGAAAACCACTTGTCATTTCTTTCTGGTCCTCATTGGGTTCGACACTCTTACTTATCGAAAGGACTACGTTTGATCCCATATACTTGTGTTTGTGGGTCATCATAGCAAAATATGTCTCACCACCTTTTTAGGAATAACTTGTTATTGCAGATAATGATAAGAGATAACCCACTGTAGACATGTTTTTATGGTCATCTCTAAATTACATGCAAGCCTCAAGATAAGACTGTCTTATCAACCACTGTACATAAACTTATAGCCACCATTGTACTTGCTCCGAATGCGTGCAGCTGGCGCCGGGAGGGAGCACGCGTGGGAGGGGGGTTTGGTGGGCCAGGGCGGTCATATGTGGGCTTTGGAGTGGTCTGGACTCCCGCATGGCCCACCTCACATTATCACCATATTTCTTGGAGTCCGTGCACGGCGGGAGCCGATCTCTTCTCCCTCCATGTCTGTCTCTTCTCATCTGACGCTCGACGGGCGATTAGATTTCAGCTATCGTCGATTTATTCAATTGCAGTCCCACATGTCAGTGAAAATGCAACACAACATGTGTCCCCTTGGTGAGTGGAGTGCCATACCAACTATCGGGGGTGCGACGCGAATGCGACTGGCGTGCTTCAAGTGTGCTGCTTTTTTCTTTTGAACTTGCAAAGTGTAACAATTTCTACTCCTTTCTTTTGCTTCTTTGTGCGATCGATCGATAGAAATCCATAACTAAATGAGGAGGGTGGGGCTTTCCCGCGTGTTAGGCGGGCTATTTTGGCCTATTGGGTTTGAGTTATATGACATGCTACAATGTCGTCCAGTCTTCACGTGTGGTAGTAGTATTATAGGTGCGGTAAGTTTTCTTAAAGAAGCGGACTCAACGAAGTCATGATGGTTCATTCGTCCAATGACTTGAAGATTTTGTTAACTCGACTAGATGACTTGAAGATTTTTTCTCTTGACTTGAAGATTTTTTGAAACAAGGTGACTACTGGAAGATTGCTCACCACACCTCCTTCGGATGGACGAGGACATGAATAGCATGGTAGAGCATCTCCACTTGTTCCATTTTTATGTAAGCAAGTGTCTCCACTCTTATGAGGGAGGAGTGTGAAACACGGCAGCAACGTGATATGACCGTCCGGGTAGCTTTCCCCAATGAAAATCAAGTACTCTCCAAGGACTCGTTTGGTTTGTAGGAATTTTGTAGGAATCCCATAAGATATGATTTGTATAGGAAAAATTCCTTTAGAGCCCCTATTCATATGGAGGAATTCTTCCTATCCATCACATTTCATAGGAAAATAAACATTAGCCTAGAGTCGATGGAAAAAAATCCTATGATGTGAACTGAACCAAAGGAGGCCCAAGTGTATCATGCGCACCTAGGTAGCATCACAGGGATTGAACACGTCGTTGTCCACCTAGTATACGTGGCATCTCAAACCTGGATACATGATCTAGGTTCGATCATGATAGATCGTTGCACCATGTTGCCCTTCAATGGTACCATGCATAACGACTGTTAAGATAGTAGTCCACGTGAGACCGAATGTCCAATACACATCCATGATAGGCGATCTGATTTTCATGGAGAGATAACTGTTCCCTCCAAAATAATGGAGCACTGTTAGGGATTATAGCATGATGGTTAGGGTATCTCCAGCGCTGACCCACAAATTTACATCTACATTTGTCTGCGGACACACTAACGCTAGAGGATACCATCCAATGCTGCTCGCATACCTTTCGACAGCTATATGAACTAACCGGACGGAATTCATGCAAACAAAGCAAATTTCATATTAACCTGATGAAATTCATTACATTTCGAAAACTTTTCCTATAAACTAAATGAAATTCATTACATTTTACACACAAACCGTACTAAAACCTACTCTAAACAAAATATAAATGATCGTCGGCACCCGACCTAATGGGTAACGTTGCATGAAAATAAAAAAAATTCAAACGAAACACACAAGATCCAATCTAGGAGATGCATAGCTATGAGATGGGAGTGTGTCTACATACCCTTGTAGACCAAAAGTGTTCGTCGTAATGCGGCTGATGCAGTCGTACTCTTCATGATCCAATCCGATCAAGCGCCGAACGGACGACACCTTCGAGCTTAGCACACATTCGGCTCGGTGACATCCTCTTATTCTTGATCCAACAAGGGAGGGATAGGAGGTAGATGAGATCCGAACCAACACGACGGCGTGGTGGTGGTGGTGGCAGAAGAATTATGACAGGGCTTCACTAAGCGCTCATGAAACATGGAGGAGTGACATGAGGGAGATGGCCAAGGGTCGAAGAGTTGCTGCCCCAATGCCTCCCCATCTTTATATAAGCGTGGAGGGGGCTAGTGGCTTGCCCTCCAAGGCCCTAGGGTCGTTGGCCAAAGGGGGACAAAGGAAATCCCTCCTTTCCTTCCCCACCGATCGCCATCCCCCTTTTTAGGGATCCTGGTATTATCCCTTCGAGATATGGTACTATTCCTTTTAAGGGAGGATCTTGGTGCGCCTAGACCAGGGGTGTGGGGACTTTCCCCACTACCCACTTTCATGTGGGTCCTCATGCAGGTGGACCCCACGCTGGAACCTTCTAGAACCTTCCCGGTACAATATCGAAAAAACTTGAACTTTTTCCGAAACCCTAAAAACAACTTTCGATATATGAATCTTTACCTCCTGACTATTTCGGACCTCCTCATTACGTCCCGGATCACATCCGGGACTCCGAACCACTTTTGTACTTCACCATATTAATATCTCAATACTACCATAGCGCTACCGAGCTTTAAGTGTGCAACCCTACGGGTTCGAGAATCATGTAGACATGACCGAGACTCCGCTCTGGTCAATAACCAATAGTGGGACCTGGATGCCCATATTTGTTGCCACACATATTCCACGAAGATCTTTATCGGTTGAACCATGATGTCATGGATTCAGTCAATGTAACGCCCGGATAATCAAGCTACAGTAATTCTCTGCTAATGATGCCACGTCACTTCGATTACTGTCGCTAATCTCGTGTTAGTTCAAAACTGATTCAAATTCAAATTCAA
This sequence comes from Triticum aestivum, assembly GCF_018294505.1. Classification (NCBI taxonomy): domain Eukaryota; kingdom Viridiplantae; phylum Streptophyta; class Magnoliopsida; order Poales; family Poaceae; genus Triticum; species Triticum aestivum. Next base: position 346,431,652 of record NC_057810.1, read on the forward strand.
TTAAAGGCAAATAATAAAAGTTTTCAATATTAAAACCAAGTTGTTCAAGTTGTGCCAAATATTGCATAAGTAATTATGTTGGAGAAACCAAACTTTTATATAGTGTTTAACTACTCTAAAATAAATAAGACAGTAGCAAAAACACTTAATTAAATGCCTTTTACAATTAATAAAGTACTAAACTATTTTATTTTGTTACCAAACTTTTTGTGGCTTTGGGGTATTTTGAAACACTAATTTAGGTGCTACTTATATATTTCATAAAACAAAAATATATAGAAAATAAAATAGAAAACTAATAAACTGTGACGCCCGGATAATCAAGCTACAGTAAACCTTTGCTAATGATGCCACGTCACCACGATTACTGTTGCTAAACTCACATTGGTTCGAAACCGATTCAAATTCAAATTCAAAATAAAGTCAAACAGTTAAAGTTTTCAAAAGTCAAAACTAAAATGTTCTAAATGTAACAAATAATTCATAAGTAATGTTGGTGGAGGAACCACATTTTTATAAAATGTCTAAATGCATTCAATTAATTAAAACTGTCGGTAAAACAAATAAATAAATGTGTTGGTATTTTATAAAATACTAAACTATATTATTTGGGGGTTAAACCTTTTTGTGGCAGAGGTATAATTAGTGTTACTATTTAAGATACAACTTTTATATTTTATAAAACAAAAATAAAAGAAAACTGAAAAGAAATAGAATAAAAAAAAGACAAAAAAAAGAGAAGGGAAAAGGGAAAAAGGAGGCCCCCCCCCACTGGGCTCCGGCCCAGCAGGCCGGCCCAGTCGAACACCGGCCCAGCCGGGCCTCCTTATCCATCCCCCCCACCCCCGAAACCCTACCCACGACCCCCACTCTCCCTCGCCCCCTCCCCCACGTTCGCTCCCCTCTCCCCCGATCTGGATCGGGATCGGGGGGAGGCCACCGACGCGCCGCCGCTCCCCTGAGGCCACCGCCGCCGCACGAGGCCGCACCACCCGGAGCGCCTTCGCCTCGCCGCCTCTCCGGCTCACCTCCCCTCGCTCCGCTTTCCCCCATCCCGATTCTGGATCGGGGCACCAAGCCCCCCGACGGCCCCCGCCCTCCCCGACGCCGGTGCACGCCTCCCCGCCCTCCTCCTCGCCGGTCGCCCTCGACCTCCCCCGAGCCCACTGCCCGAACCCCTACTCCGCGCTGTGAGCTCGCCCCCCCTCCCCCCCCGTGGATCCCCTCTCTCCCCTCGTCCCCCTCCCGAGCGCCACCACCGCGCCCCCCCCCGTCGCCGGCTCCGCCCCGTCTCCGGCTCCCCTGCCACGGCCCCTGATCGCCGCTTCACCGCGGGCAGTGCACCGCTCCGGCCACGGCCTCGCCCCGGGCACCGCTCGCGCCGGCTGCGCCCCTCACCTGCGCCTCCCCGCTCGTCACCGGTGACGCTGCAGCCCTCCTCCGGCCACGCCACCGCCCCCACTAGATGCGCCTCTGCGCGCTCGTTCGAACGAGCCCAGGCGTGCGCGGATCCGTGCCCTGTGCGCACTTTCCGGTGAACTCCGGCGGGTCTGCGCCGTTGCTTTTGGTCGCCGGCGGCGAGGGCCGGCCCTGCTGACCGGCACTGCGGGTCCCACCACCTGGGCCGCTGACTGGTGGGCCCAGGGCCCCCTGTTGGCCTGTTGACTGGGTCAACTACTGACTGGGCTGCCCCTATCCCACTGACATGGGGGCCCCAGCCCCAGAACGTTTCGTTAAAAAAAAGGGAATTAAAAATAAATTAATAAAATAAATAAATAATAAAATAAATAATAAAATAAATAAAAACAATAAATATAATTAATAAAGTTAAAATGATTTAATAAAATTATTAATTAATTAATTAATTAATTAAGTTAATTAATCCGGTTTAATTAAATTAATTAACTAGTTAAGATTAATTAAACTGTAATTAGATTAACCTAAACCCTAATTAACCTAAATAGAGGATGACAGGTGGGTCCCACTGGACCCACATGTCAGGGTTGACTGTCAGGGTTGACTCAGTCAACCCCTGTTGACTGCTGACGTCAGCATGACATCATGCTGACGTCATAAATACCTTTTTTTTCGAATTAATTAAATAAATAATTAAATTCCAAAATTGTTAAAATCTTTTAAAAATCATATCTTTTAATCCGTAACTCGGATTAAAATATTTTCAACATGAAAGTTGCTCAGAACGACGAGACGATTCCGGATACGCAGTCCGTTCGTCCACCACACCCCCCTAACCTATCGAACCCGCAACTTTCCCCCTTCGGCTCCTCTGCCCGAAAACACGAAACACCGGGAATACTTTCCCGGATGATTCCCCCTTAACCAGTACCACCTCATACCACGTTAGGGCACGCCTAGCATTGCTTCTTGACATGTCATGCATCGATATGCATCTGTTTGCTCTGTATTCATTATTTCTTCCCCCTCTTCTCTCCGGTAGACTACGAGACCGACGCTGCTGCTGACCAGTTCGACTACGGAGTTGACGACCCCTCTCTCTTGCCAGAGCAACCAGGCAAGCCCCCCCCCTTTGATCACCAGATATCGCCTATTCTCCTCTATACTGCTTGCATTAGAGTAGTGTAGCATGTTACTGCTTTCGTTAATCCTATTCTGATGCATAGCCTGACATTGTCGCTACATCTGTTGATACCTTACCTGCAATCCTAAATGCTTAGTATAGGATGCTAGTTTATCATCATTGGCCCTACATTCTTGTCAGTCTGCCTTGCTATACTATCGGGCCGTGATCACCTGGGAGGTGATCACGGGTATATACTATACATACATACATACTATACAGATGGTGACTAAAGTCGGGTCAGCTCGAAGAGTACCCGCGAGTGATTCACGGATTGGGGGCTGAAAGGACCTTTGTCCCGACGGCCCTCTGTGTGGATCTTTTGTGGCGGAGCGACAGGGCAGGTTGAGACCACCTAGGAGACAGGTGGGCCTGGCCCTGTTCGGCGTTCGCGGATACTTAACACGCTTAACGAGATCTTGGTATTTGATCTGAGTCTGGCTACGAGCCTATACGCACTAACCATCTACGTGGGAGTAGTTATGGGTATCCCGACGTCGTGGTATCAGCCGAAGCACTTCAGACGTCAGCGACGGAGCGGCGCGCGCCGAATTGGACTGGAACGCCACTAGGCTAGGTCTGCTTTCGGCCGCGTACGCAACGTGCAGGTGTGCTATGGGCGATGGGCCCAGACCCCTGTGCGCTTAGGTTTAGACCGGCGTGCTGGCCTCTCTGTTTTGCCTAGGTGGGGCTGCGACGTGTTGATCTTCCGAGGCCGGGCATGACCCAGGAAAGTGTGTCCGGCCAAATGGGATCGAGCGTGTTGGGCTATGTGGTGCACCCCTGCAGGGAAGTTTAATCTATTCGAATAGCCGTGATCTTCGGTAACAGGACGACTTGGAGTTGTACCTTGACCTTATGACAACTAGAACCGGATACTTAATAAAACACACCCTTCCAAGTGCCAGATACAACCGGTGGTCGCTCTACCTCAGGGATATGAGGAGGGGATCGCCGGGTAGGATTATGCTATGAGATGTTACTTGGAGATGCTACTTGGAGGACGTCGACCTACCCTCTTCTGCCTGTTGCAAGACGAAGGTGACCAGAAGCGTAGTCTTCGATAAGACTAGCTATTCCCCTCTTATTCTGGCATTCTGCAGTTCAGTCCACTAATATGGCCTCCTTACACATATACCCATGCATATGTAGTGCAGTTCCTTGCTTGCGAGTACTTTGGATGAGTACTCACGGTTGCTTTCTCCCCCCTTTCTCCCCTTTCCTTTCTTTCTGGTTGTCGCAACCAGATGCTGGAGTCCAGGAGCCAGACGCCGCCGTCGACGACGACCCCTACTACACCGGAGGTGCCTACTACTACGTGCTGCCCGCTGACGACGACCTGGAGTAGTTTAGGAGGATCCCAGGCAGGAGGCCTGCGCCTCTTTCGATCTGTATCCCAGTTTGTGCTAGCCTTCTTAAGGCAAACTTGTTTAACTTATGTCTGTACTCAGATATTGTTGCTTCCGCTGACTCGTCTATGATCGAGCACTTGTATTCGAGCCCTCGAGGCCCCTGGCTTGTATTATGATGCTTGTATGACTTATTTATGTTTTAGAGTTGTGTTGTGATATCTTCCCGTGAGTTCCTGATCTTGATCGTACACATTTGCGTGCATGATTAGTGTACGATTGAATCGGGGGCGTCACAAGTTGGTATCAGAGCCGACTGCCTGTAGGAATCCCCCTTCCAACTCCTTGGCCGAAGTCGAGTCTAGACTTTACAAAACTTTTACTAACATGGCTGTGCGGCCCATGGGCCCACGTCGCCATTGGGTGGTATTAGGATCTTTTACTCCTCGATCTTTACTCTGGGATTCTGAACTCTCTTCTATTCGGGTTAAACGATTTTGCTAATAACAAAGCTAACTTTAGGTTCTCGCGAGTACTTTCTCCCGGAGAGCCCCTCACTTCAGATGATCGTCTGCTAATCAGAAGAATTCGGAGATACTCTTTGATATTCTCTCGAGACTTTGTGACCATCACTTTTGCTATTCCTGGCCACCGATAAATCCGTATGGATAACTACTTACACTTGCCATTCATACGATCATCCCCCATTGATCTTGTTATTACAAGATATCCCAAAGTTTTCTCTATTGTTCGGAGAATATTTTGTGCCTACTGCCTAGCAGTTCTTTGCCACATGAATACCCCTTCAAGTAAATCCTCGCACTTGTCGAGTATCCGCTCATCCCCAGTTGATTCATGTATTTCACAAAAGTATTCAAAATACTACTTGAACTTCCGAAAATCCTGAGTAGCCTATTGCTCTTGAAATTCTTGCTTGCTTGCATTATGGTTAATCCCATAAGTCTCTAGTCTTATTGACATTCCTTGTCATTATCATTTTGAGTCTGTTGACTCAGTATGTTTACGAATACACGCAATCATCATTGATCCTTATAAATTATCTTTCCGGCTGAGCTGCCATTCTTTTAACTGGAAATGGTTCTCGACCAATCCAATTGTCGTTGATTGTACCCTAAGGCTATTCAACTTATCCATCTCTAATCAGAGCTTTGCTTCTGATCCCTTGATTTGGAAATCATAATTCCTTTGCATTTGACAATTGAGTTAGTCAGTTGTTTCTATAATTTGCTTCCTCTAGTTGAGTACCGATGCTCACGTTAGATCCCTTGTGGACCACCAGATCCTATGTTGGATTTTATCTGACAATGCCCTTCATATTCGATAAACTTGTGAGCCTTTTTCTCGGATACATAATGCCTTTGGTAAATTGTATCGTCTGCTTCCTCAGCCATGCTCTGCCTTCAAGCTTGAGTTAATTACTTCTAAAAGATTCTGGTGTAGGATTCTAAGATGCCCCGATGGGTTGAACCTATGCCTTCTCTAAACCGTGTGAACCCGAAAGTTTTCACGAGTCATACTCTTCTGGTGCTTCACCAGAAAAAATTTCAACACTGCAACTTCATCGAACGTGAGAAGTGAATGAAAGGTTATGCATTGGAGAAGTGGGAGTCGACCTTGAACTTGTGTTCATGCCCATGGACGCGATATATATCCTATCATTAAAGCTTCTTGTAACAATAACTATTTCCTTGATAACTAACCTATGGTATCTGTGAATTGATCCCTTGCAACCGTGGTTCCGACCATGATTGTTCTTCTTTGATCTCATTTCTCGGACAAGTTAAAACAATTGTCTTCTATGGATCAATACACCAGTCCCACCTTTACTTTGATCTTGTGTCGAGTATTACCCCCCTGGTATCTCGAGATTATCATGGAACTGCATAACTCCTTATGAGTTCTTCATCAAGTGCTACGTTCCCACTGATTACAATTTTTCGCGGGCTCTGAGTTATTGAACACTCAAAGACACCGATAACTGAACCGAGTCCGCACTACGGTTCAACAACTCTTCAGTAAGCTTCTATAAATACGAGTTTGTACCCGATCACGCCATTCCTAGCCTGTTTGGCTATATCATTGTCGTGACGATTCTAACTGTGCTACCTGGTCCTTATTCTCGGAGCACCAATTTTCGACGATGAACTAACCTTATGTCGATCCTCATCGTCATATCATTTCTCCTTGAACAACAAGCTTGGTTTCGAGTTTGTGTCGTACCCATGGTTCCAATGACTTTTGGCTTCATCATTCCTTTGACTTGATGTCGTCGCTGATTGATTACTTCTTCATGAAATCTGTTGACAAATTCCTCATCAACCTTATGAGTTCTTCCAGGATATCAATTGAATTCATGATGAGAAATACCATCCTTGTCCCTCGATGATTTGAGTTATCAGCGGCAACATTCTTGCCTCCCCCCCCAACACAAACTTGTTCACCATTTGTGTTGTACCTTGGTTTCCTTGCTATCCAGCAATTGTTCTTCTTTACCTTGGAGTATTACCGTCCTTTATGTCAAGAATGTTCTGAGATTTGTTCCCCCTCTTGAGAATTCTTGACATCGAAATACTTCTCACCATCACCATTCTTTCTTGGTCCCCGTGTTAATTCCAACAAGTGAATGGTGTTGTTTGTATTCCTTCCTTCTAGCAACCCTATTGCTTTGAAGTTAATGGTCGGTCGTTCATTCTTAGACTATTGATTATTGAAACATCATCCCGGCATTGGTCGTGCAACTCAGCCCATATTCCCGGTGCACCTCTCATCCAATGTTTAACTGTGTATGTTCTCCTCGAGCATACACCATTTTCTCATTTGATCCGACAAATGTTATCTCCTTGTTCACATAATTGTGGAAATCCATCTTTTGGGAATCTCGGTGAATTGCCGTTGAGTTCACCAGACACCTCCTTGTCCTCTCCTTGGTTTAATGGTGAACTATTGCTTCAGAAACCCGCTCCCATAGTTCATTTCCCGAGAAGCTTGCAATGCCATTTCAACGATTTGTGTTGCGCCTTTTCTTCTCGGACATCCTGAGTCTCAGGTATCCTGACACCAATCGGATCTGAATCTTGGTCGGATATGATGGTTGGGACAACTTTCCAAGAGTTATGACGTTGATCCTTTGATGACCCGGTAACATGATGTCATGCCTAGCACCCCCCCCCTGCTGGAGGACCTATCATTATAGATTCCTTTTCAGCAAGGTTATCCATTCATCCATGAGGAAATTGTAAGACTTATTCTACAAGTTATTCTTGATGGATCCTTCGTGTTTCCAAAGTCTGATCTTCACCTGAAGACCATGTCACGGCTATCTCGAAGCATGTCAATAGTACTCCAATTTTCAACAGGCACGTTTGAAGCACGATGCTATATTTTAATTATCAATTATCCTAACACCGTTGTATGATTATTATCATGAGATTCCTCCCCCCTTACCTAAATGGTTTTCTACTTTATATCCTGTCATGGATATCTTGCTCTGCTTGTCCTTGGGAAGGATTTACCCTTGAAAGATGTGTTTAAACACATTTTCCTTTCCATTGGTTTGTTTAAACCTTCTTGTGATCTATATAATATAAGCAGTAATATCCCTGCTTATGTAAACACCTCGGTGTACCATCTTGCCTGGTGTAACCCTGTTACTATTGTTGATGACATTCCGGTAGTCATCGATGGACGAGAACTTTGCCTATTGGTCCGCCTCGTTCAACGAGCAGGAAAATGGTTCTCTTCGTCCCTCGCCCTTGGTGCCGACATTGTTGACAACAAAACCGACAGGCTATCCTCTGACATACCTTGTTATCTTGACCGTGCAAATATTAGCGCCTTCCCGCTTTTAAACCACATGGTGGGCCCATAACCCACAGTTCCACATGATCGAAACCTGACTCTCCTGTACAACCCTGTTTCCAATGGTTATTCCTCACGCTTGGCTTCGTATTTAATTCACGGGCCACCTTCCTAGTGTTCTATTCTGGTATCAGATGCAATCCTTACTCTCGTTGCTCTGAACCCCTTTCTCACCCTGGTTCAGACCTCGAGCAACTATCTATCCGCTTGGAACCTCTTATTGTACCTTCGTACCTTACTCTCGATGTATTTTATATGTTAAACTAGAGAGATACTCTTATGCTCATTCTTGGGTTAACCCCAGCTTGTTCCCTCATAAGCATTTTTGTCGTAGCCGAGCTGCCCTTATTGATTCGTTAGTACATTGGAGATCCTGAATAAAGGATGACGGCTCTATCATGATGACCTGGAGCAGAGAAATGAAGACTTCAACGTAATGGATCCACCTCTTCGAGAAGAGCAACCAAAGACAAGAAGATTCGTTAGAATTTCGTAACCAAATCCCTTCCCCCCTTATAACCGCTCCTAAATCTCGGGACGAGATTTCTTGTAGTGGAGGAGAATTGTGACGCCCGGATAATCAAGCTACAGTAAACCTTTGCTAATGATGCCACGTCACCACGATTACTGTTGCTAAACTCACATTGGTTCGAAACCGATTCAAATTCAAATTCAAAATAAAGTCAAACAGTTAAAGTTTTCAAAAGTCAAAACTAAAATGTTCTAAATGTAACAAATAATTCATAAGTAATGTTGGTGGAGGAACCACATTTTTATAAAATGTCTAAATGCATTCAATTAATTAAAACTGTCGGTAAAACAAATAAATAAATGTGTTGGTATTTTATAAAATACTAAACTATATTATTTGGGGGTTAAACCTTTTTGTGGCAGAGGTATAATTAGTGTTACTATTTAAGATACAACTTTTATATTTTATAAAACAAAAATAAAAGAAAACTGAAAAGAAATAGAATAAAAAAAAAGAAAAGACAAAAAAAAAGAGAAGGGAAAAGGGAAAAAGGAGGCCCCCCCCCACTGGGCTCCGGCCCAGCAGGCCGGCCCAGTCGAACACCGGCCCAGCCGGGCCTCCTTATCCATCCCCCCCCACCCCCGAAACCCTACCCACGACCCCCACTCTCCCTCGCCCCCTCCCCCACGTTCGCTCCCCTCTCCCCCGATCTGGATCGGGATCGGGGGGAGGCCACCGACGCGCCGCCGCTCCCCTGAGGCCACCGCCGCCGCACGAGGCCGCACCACCCGGAGCGCCTTCGCCTCGCCGCCTCTCCGGCTCACCTCCCCTCGCTCCGCTTTCCCCCATCCCGATTCTGGATCGGGGCACCAAGCCCCCCGACGGCCCCCGCCCTCCCCGACGCCGGTGCACGCCTCCCCGCCCTCCTCCTCGCCGGTCGCCCTCGACCTCCCCCGAGCCCACTGCCCGAACCCCTACTCCGCGCTGTGAGCTCGCCCCCCCTCCCCCCCCCGTGGATCCCCTCTCTCCCCTCGTCCCCCTCCCGAGCGCCACCACCGCGCCCCCCCCCCGTCGCCGGCTCCGCCCCGTCTCCGGCTCCCCTGCCACGGCCCCTGATCGCCGCTTCACCGCGGGCAGTGCACCGCTCCGGCCACGGCCTCGCCCCGGGCACCGCTCGCGCCGGCTGCGCCCCTCACCTGCGCCTCCCCGCTCGTCACCGGTGACGCTGCAGCCCTCCTCCGGCCACGCCACCGCCCCCACTAGATGCGCCTCTGCGCGCTCGTTCGAACGAGCCCAGGCGTGCGCGGATCCGTGCCCTGTGCGCACTTTCCGGTGAACTCCGGCGGGTCTGCGCCGTTGCTTTTGGTCGCCGGCGGCGAGGGCCGGCCCTGCTGACCGGCACTGCGGGTCCCACCACCTGGGCCGCTGACTGGTGGGCCCAGGGCCCCCTGTTGGCCTGTTGACTGGGTCAACTACTGACTGGGCTGCCCCTATCCCACTGACATGGGGGCCCCAGCCCCAGAACGTTTCGTTAAAAAAAAAGGGAATTAAAAATAAATTAATAAAATAAATAAATAATAAAATAAATAAAAACAATAAATATAATTAATAAAGTTAAAATGATTTAATAAAATTATTAATTAATTAATTAATTAATTAAGTTAATTAATCCGGTTTAATTAAATTAATTAACTAGTTAAGATTAATTAAACTGTAATTAGATTAACCTAAACCCTAATTAACCTAAATAGAGGATGACAGGTGGGTCCCACTGGACCCACATGTCAGGGTTGACTGTCAGGGTTGACTCAGTCAACCCCTGTTGACTGCTGACGTCAGCATGACATCATGCTGACGTCATAAATACCTTTTTTTCGAATTAATTAAATAAATAATTAAATTCCAAAATTGTTAAAATCTTTTAAAAATCATATCTTTTAATCCGTAACTCGGATTAAAATATTTTCAACATGAAAGTTGCTCAGAACGACGAGACGATTCCGGATACGCAGTCCGTTCGTCCACCACACCCCCCTAACCTATCGAACCCGCAACTTTCCCCCTTCGGCTCCTCTGCCCGAAAACACGAAACACCGGGAATACTTTCCCGGATGATTCCCCCTTAACCAGTACCACCTCATACCACGTTAGGGCACGCCTAGCATTGCTTCTTGACATGTCATGCATCGATATGCATCTGTTTGCTCTGTATTCATTATTTCTTCCCCCTCTTCTCTCCGGTAGACTACGAGACCGACGCTGCTGCTGACCAGTTCGACTACGGAGTTGACGACCCCTCTCTCTTGCCAGAGCAACCAGGCAAGCCCCCCCCCCTTTGATCACCAGATATCGCCTATTCTCCTCTATACTGCTTGCATTAGAGTAGTGTAGCATGTTACTGCTTTCGTTAATCCTATTCTGATGCATAGCCTGACATTGTCGCTACATCTGTTGATACCTTACCTGCAATCCTAAATGCTTAGTATAGGATGCTAGTTTATCATCATTGGCCCTACATTCTTGTCAGTCTGCCTTGCTATACTATCGGGCCGTGATCACCTGGGAGGTGATCACGGGTATATACTATACATACATACATACTATACAGATGGTGACTAAAGTCGGGTCAGCTCGAAGAGTACCCGCGAGTGATTCACGGATTGGGGGCTGAAAGGACCTTTGTCCCGACGGCCCTCTGTGTGGATCTTTTGTGGCGGAGCGACAGGGCAGGTTGAGACCACCTAGGAGACAGGTGGGCCTGGCCCTGTTCGGCGTTCGCGGATACTTAACACGCTTAACGAGATCTTGGTATTTGATCTGAGTCTGGCTACGAGCCTATACGCACTAACCATCTACGTGGGAGTAGTTATGGGTATCCCGACGTCGTGGTATCAGCCGAAGCACTTCAGACGTCAGCGACGGAGCGGCGCGCGCCGAATTGGACTGGAACGCCACTAGGCTAGGTCTGCTTTCGGCCGCGTACGCAACGTGCAGGTGTGCTATGGGCGATGGGCCCAGACCCCTGTGCGCTTAGGTTTAGACCGGCGTGCTGGCCTCTCTGTTTTGCCTAGGTGGGGCTGCGACGTGTTGATCTTCCGAGGCCGGGCATGACCCAGGAAAGTGTGTCCGGCCAAATGGGATCGAGCGTGTTGGGCTATGTGGTGCACCCCTGCAGGGAAGTTTAATCTATTCGAATAGCCGTGATCTTCGGTAACAGGACGACTTGGAGTTGTACCTTGACCTTATGACAACTAGAACCGGATACTTAATAAAACACACCCTTCCAAGTGCCAGATACAACCGGTGGTCGCTCTACCTCAGGGATATGAGGAGGGGATCGCCGGGTAGGATTATGCTATGAGATGTTACTTGGAGATGCTACTTGGAGGACGTCGACCTACCCTCTTCTGCCTGTTGCAAGACGAAGGTGACCAGAAGCGTAGTCTTCGATAAGACTAGCTATTCCCCTCTTATTCTGGCATTCTGCAGTTCAGTCCACTAATATGGCCTCCTTACACATATACCCATGCATATGTAGTGCAGTTCCTTGCTTGCGAGTACTTTGGATGAGTACTCACGGTTGCTTTCTCCCCCCTTTCTCCCCTTTCCTTTCTTTCTGGTTGTCGCAACCAGATGCTGGAGTCCAGGAGCCAGACGCCGCCGTCGACGACGACCCCTACTACACCGGAGGTGCCTACTACTACGTGCTGCCCGCTGACGACGACCTGGAGTAGTTTAGGAGGATCCCAGGCAGGAGGCCTGCGCCTCTTTCGATCTGTATCCCAGTTTGTGCTAGCCTTCTTAAGGCAAACTTGTTTAACTTATGTCTGTACTCAGATATTGTTGCTTCCGCTGACTCGTCTATGATCGAGCACTTGTATTCGAGCCCTCGAGGCCCCTGGCTTGTATTATGATGCTTGTATGACTTATTTATGTTTTAGAGTTGTGTTGTGATATCTTCCCGTGAGTTCCTGATCTTGATCGTACACATTTGCGTGCATGATTAGTGTACGATTGAATCGGGGGCGTCACATAAACATAAGATAAATAAAAACAAAAACTTAAACAAAAGAAAAGAAAAGAAGAGAAACCCCCCTCCCACTGGGCTTCGACCCATCAGGCCACCGGCCCAACTGGCCAAAGGCCCAACCGGCCAACTCCACTCCTCTCCTTATCCCCTCACCCCCCGCAACCCTAGCCACCACCGACACATCCCACTCGTCTCCACTCCCCCCACGTTTTCCCTCACCCCTCCTGTGCCCCCCGATCCAGACCTGGGGGCATCGACCCCATCGACGCTGCCTCATCGCCGCCGTGGCCACTGGCCGCGACTCGCCGCACCACCGTGTCGTGGACCTCCGCTCACCTCGCCTTCGACTCCCACGCCGCTGGATCGGAGCCGGAAAGTACCTGCGTCGCCACCCGCCGTCTCCGGTGCCGCCACGCCATCGCCGGACTGCCTCCCCGCCGCCGACGCGCCGTCTCCATCTTCTCCTCAACCCCCACTACCCGTGCCCTGCAAACTCCCCGTGAGCCTCGACCTCCTCCTCCCCTTCCCTCTGCCAATCGCTGTGGCCGACCGACAGAGCTTGCGCTCCGGCCACGCTCGCCTGTGCCTCACCCACGCCACCCCGGCGTAGCCGCCGCAACCCCCTGCTTCCCCACGTCCCGTTCCGCTCACCACCCCGCGCCGGCGCTGTTGAGCCGCGGCCGCCCGCCGGTGGCCTCGCCACACTCCCCCCCCCCCCCCCGCGCGTGACCTGGCTACTCCGGCCACCGCTCGCCCGGCCTCCCTCGCCGCATTCCACCCGCATCGCAACCGCCCTGCTCGCCGGCGCTCCCGCTCTGGCAAAACCGCGCCCGGCGCTCGCGCCCATCGGGCGCCCACGACCCGCCCGCTAGCACGCCCGACCCGCAAAGCCCCTGTGCCACTGACCTGGGGGCCCCACGCCCAGAACTGTTTTAAGAAAAAAAAGGAATTAAATTTTTTTATAAAAAATAACAATAATAAAAATATTAATTAATTAATTAACTTAATTAATCATAACTAGATTAATCTAATCACTAATTAACCTAATTAATTGTTAGTTAACTAATCAGTCAATGGCAAGCGGGACCCTCACGTCAGTTTGACCCAGTCAACGACCAGCTGACTGCTGACGTCATGCTGACGTCAGCATACACTATTATGGATAATGTTGATTTAAAATAATTAAATAAATCCTAAAAATGTTTAAATCTTTTAAAATTAATATAAAATAAACCGTAGCTCGGATGGAAAAAACTTTGTACATGAAAGTTGGTCAGAACGACGAGACGAATCCGGATACGCAGCCCATTCGTCCGTCATACATCCCTAGCATAGCAAACACGCAACTTTCCTCCTTCAGTTCACCTGTCCAAAAACGCGAAACATCGGGGATACTTTCCCGGATGTTTTCCCCCTTCGCCGGTATCTCCTCCTACCGTGTTAGGGCACACCTAACACCGCTGGTTGCTTTGTCATGCATCGTTATGCATCTGTTTGCATTGTATTCATTGTTTCTTCCCCCTCTTTTCTCCAGTAGACTACGAGACCGATGCCGCTGCTGGTGCCCCGACCGACTACGTTGTTGACGACCCCTACTTGCCAGAGCAACCAGGCAAGCCCCCCCTTTGATCACCAAATATCGCCTATTCTACTCTCTACAGCTTGCATTAGAGTAGTGTAGCATGTTACTGTTTCGATTAATCCTATTCTGTTGCATAGCCTGTCATTGTTGCTACAACTGTTGATACCTTACCCGGAATCCTAAATGCTTAGTATAGGATGCTAGTTTATCATCATTGGCCCTCCATTCTTGTCAGTCTGCCTTGCTATACTATCGGGCCGTGATCACTCGGGAGGTGATCACGGGTATATACTATACATATATACATACTATACAGATGGTGACTTAAGCCGAGTTGGCTCGTTGAGTACCCGCAAGTGATTCCGATGTGGGGGCTGGAAGGACAGGTGGCTCCATCCTAGTAGAGGTGGGCCTGGGTTCCCGACGGCCCCCGACTGTTACTTTGTGGCGGAGCGACAGGGGAGGTTGAGACCACCTAGGCGAGAGGTGGGCCTGGCCCTGGTCGGTGTCCGCGGTTACTTCTTAATAACACGCTTAACGAGATCTTGGTATTTGATCTGAGTCTGGCCACTGGCCTATATGCACTAACTAACTACGCGGGAACAACTATGGGCACTCGACGTCGTGGTCTCAGCCGAAGCCTTCGTGACGTTAGCGACTGAGCGGCACGCGCCGGATTGGACCGTAAGCCTGCTCTTGTATTAAGGGGGCTAGGTCTGCTTCTGGCCGTGTACGCAACATGCAAGTGTGCAATGGGCGATGTGCCCAGACCCTTACGCGCATAGGATTTAGACCGACCTGCTGACCTCTCTGTTGTTTCTAGGTGGGGCTGCAACGTGTTGATCTTCCGAGGCCGGGCATGACCCAGGAAAGTGTGTCCGACCAAAGGGGATCGAGCGTGTTGGGTATGTGGTGCACCCCTGCAGGGAAGTTTATCTATTCAAATAGTCGTGTCCCTCGGTAAAAGGACAACCCGGAGTTGTACCTTGACCTTATGACAACTAGAACCAGATACTTAATAAAACACATCCAGACAAGTTCCACAGACATCCCGGCGATCGCTTTTCCACAGGGCGACGAGGGGAGGATCATCGGGTAGTATTATGCTATGCGATGCTACTTGGAGGACTTCAATTTACTCTCTTCTACATGCTGCAAGATGGAGGCTGCCAGAAGTGTAGTCTTTGATAGGACTAGCTATCCCCCTCTTATTCTGGCATTCTGCAGTTCAGTCCACCGATATTGCCTCTTTACACATATACCCATGCATATGTAGTGTAGCTCCTTGCTTGCGAGTACTTTGGATGAGTACTCACGGTTGCTTTGCTTCCTCTTTTCCCCCGTTTTCCTCTTCTTCTCGGATGTCGCAAGCAGACATTGGAGCCCAGGATCCAGACGCCACCGTCGGCGACGACTACTACACTGGAGGGGCCTACTACTACGTGCAGGCCGCTAAAGACGACAAGGAGTAGTTAGGAGGATCCCAGGCAGGAGGCCTGCGCCTCTTTCGATCTGTATCCCAGTTTGTGCTAGCCATCTTATGTCAACTTGTTTAACTTATGTCTGTACTCGGATATTGTTTCTTCCGCTAACTCATTTATGTCGAGCACTTGTATTCGAACCCTCGAGGCCCCTGGCTTGTAATATGATGCTTGTATGACTTATTTTATTATTAGAGTTTTGTTGTGATATCTTCCTGTGAGTCCCTGATCTTGATCGTACATGTTTGCGTGCATGATTAGTGTACGATTGAATCAGGGGCGTCACAAGTTAGTATCAGAGCCAACTGCCTGTAAGAATCACCTTTCCACACTCCTTGGCCGAAGTCGAGTCTAGACATTACAAAACTTTTACTAACATGGCAGTGTGTCTTACGGGCCCATGTCGCCATTGGGTGGTATTAGGATCTTTTATTCCTTGTCTATACTCTGGGATTCTGATCTATCTTCTACTCGGGTTAAATGATTTTTGCTAACTCTAACACTAGGTTCTCGTAACTGCTTTCTCCCAGAGAACCCCTCACTCTAGATGATTGCTTGGTGCACCAAAGGATTCCAAAGATACACTCTGATGTTCTCTTGAGACTTTGTGCCAGTTGCTTTTGCAATCCCCTACCACCGAAATATCCCTATGGATAAATACATACACATGTCGTTCTTACTTTTATTCCCAGTTGATCTTGCTCTCTATTGATATGAGAATACCTTGTCTCTACTGCTTTGCAGTTCTTTACCACATGAATACCCCTACAAATAATTACTTGCACTTATCGAGTATTCATCCATCCCCAGTTGTTCATATGTTTCATATGATACTTTGAAATTCTATCTGATCATTCGAGAATCCTCTTTAAAACTATTGCTCTACATATACTTGTCTGCTTGCATTATGGTTGCTTCCCATAGGTCTAGCAACATTCATTAGTCTCCTTTGACATCGTCATTTTGATCCTATTGATTCAACATGAGTGCGAATGCACGCAATCATCGGTTGATTCTTTTAAAACTATCTTTCCGGCTGAGATGTCATTTTGAACATGATCTGTTTATCGACCAATCAAATTGTCATCGATTGTACCCCTAAGTCTATTCAGCTTACCCATCCTTAATCAGAGTGTTTGCTTCTGATCCCTTGAATCAGAAATCATGATTCTTTACATTGAGCTTTGAATTAGTCAGTTGCTTCTATAATCCAATGCCTTCGCATTGTTTCTTCCTCTGCTTGTGTACCGATACTCACATCAGCTCCGCTATGGACCGTCGGATCCTTTATGGTAATATCATCCGGTAGTGTCCTTCGTATACAAAAACCTCGAGAAGATCTTCCCCAGATACATAATGCATTCGGTAAATTGTATCCTCTCCTTTTGTCACCCATGCTCTACTATCGAGCTTGTGTTAATTACTATTGAAGTTTGTGGTATATGTTTCTAAGATGCCCTGATGGGTTGAACATATACCTTCCTTAATTCGTTTGAACCCGGAAACTATTATGGGTCATACTCTACTGGTGTTATGAAAGATAAAATTTCAACACCACAACTTCGTTGAAGGCGAGAAGTGAATGAAAGGTTATGCATTAAAGAAGTGGGAGTCGACCTTGAACTTTGTGTTCATGCCCATGGACACGATGTAGATCCTATCATAGAAGCTTCTTGTAATAATAACTATTTCCTTGATATGAAATCATCTGACATCTATGTATTGATGATTTGCAAACGTGGTCCCGACCACATTTTCTCATTGATTCCATTTCTCAGACAAGTTAAAGCACTTGTCTTTTGTTGATCGATACATCTCCGCAACCTCTATTTTTGATCTTCCTCGAGTATTAACCTCTGGTATCTCGAGAACTGTGTTGCTTCCTGCGAGTCTTCATATAGTATTGCTTCTCACCAATCTCGGATCCCCCCAGGTTTTGAGTTCTTAGTCGCTCGAGAACACTGATAAGTGAATTGATTCCGCACTCTGATTCAATAACTCTAAGTAATTCTTGTTGCTTACGAGTTTAATAAGCCTTCAAGTCATTCCTAGCCTGAACGGCTATATCATTATCGTGCTAAATCTTAACTGTGCTACCTGGTCCTTCTTCCCGGAGCACAATTTTCGATGATGAACTAAGCTTACGTCGATCTTCCTCGTCATATCATTTATCCTTGAACGACAAACTTGATTTTGAGTTTGTGTCGTACCCATGGTTCCAATAACCTTTCGCTTCATCATTCCTTTGACTTGATGTCATCGCCGATCGATTACATCTTCATGGAATCTCTCGACAAATGAGTCGTGATCATCATCAGCATTCCGAGCTCTTCCAGGATATCAATCGAATCCGTGATGAGAAATACCATCCTTGCCCCTCGATGATTTGTGTTATCATCGACAACATTCTTGCCTTCCCCCAACACAAACTTGTTCATGTTTTGTGTTGTACCTTGATTTCCTTGCTATCTGGCTTAGGTTATGTTCTACCTTGTAGTATTATTGTCTTCTGTATCAAGAATGTTGCGAGGATTGCTCCACCTCTTAAGAATTATTGGTATAGTGATACTTCTCGCCATCTACATTCATCTCTTGGTCCCCTTATTGTTTCTAACCGGAAAACCGACAATTGAACTATGATGTGCGAATTCAAAACTTCTAGCAACCCTATTGCTTTGAAGTTATTGGTCGATATTTCATTCTTAGACCGTTGGTTGTCAAATTACCATTCTAACATTGGCCATGCTACCTAAGCCCATATTTCGGGTGCACCTTTCAACCAATGTTTAATTGTGTATGTTTTCCTTGAGCATACATCATTATACCATTTGATTTTACAAATGTTATCTCCTTGTTCACATGACTGTGGAAACCCATCTTCTTGGAATTCTCAATGGATTGGCGCTGAGTCCATCAGTCACCTCCTCACCTTTTCCCTGATTTAATGATGAACTCTTGTTTTGAAACTCGCTTCCATAGTTCATTTCCCGAGGATCTTACAATGTCATCTCGTCAATTTGTGTTGCACCTTTTCTTCTCAGGCATCCTGGGTTTGAAGTATCTTGACACCAATCAGATCTAAAACTCGGTCAGATATGATGGTTGGAACATTTTCCAAGAGTTAGAACATTGGTCTCTAAATAACCCAGTAAGGTGGTGTTTTTGCTTAGCACCCCTGGCCAGAGGACCTATTGTTGTAGTATATGTATCATTTTATCAAGGTTAGCCATTCTTCCATGAGGAAATTGTAAGACTTATTCTATAAGTTGTTCCTGATGGATCCTTTGTGTTTCCAAAGTCTGATCTTCACCTGATGACCATGTCAATTGTAAGACAATAAGTTTTGGGAACCAGCACAACCCTCTAGGGGTGGCTTATCTCATTATATATAATGGTTGTGTTACAATACATACATAGGTACAGAAGTTATACATAGTCTAACACCCTCCCTCAATCTTAGCCACTTTCTAAAGAACCGAGAAGGGTAAGATTGCGCCTACAAGCCTCAAACTGTGGCAGTGGTAAAGGCTTAGTGAAGATATCTGCAAGTTGATCCTTAGACGAGATAAACTTGATCTGAAGTTGCTTCTGTGATACACGTTCCCGTACAAAGTGATAGTCAACTTCAATGTGTTTCGTTCGGGCATGAAATACTGGATTTGCAGAAAGGTATGTAGCACCGATGTTATCACACCAAAGAATAGGAGGCTGTGGTTGAGACAAACCCAACTCCTGAAGCAAAGACTGCACCCAAATAATCTCTGCAGTAGCATTAGCCACAGCCTTGTACTCAGCTTCAGTACTGCTACGTGACACAGTAGCCTGTTTCCGAGCACTCCAGGCGATCAAATTAGAGCCAAAGAATACTGCATAACCCCCCGTGGATCGCTTGTCATCTGGGCTACCAGCCCAATCTGCATCAGAGAAGGCCGAAAGGACCCGAGAGGAAGTCGGCCGAATATGCATACCAAAAGTCAGGGTGAACTGAACATAACGAAGAATGCGTTTAACAGCAGCCCAATGAGTATCTTTGGGAGCCTGAAGATACTGACAAACCCTGTTAACAGCATAAGAGATATCTGGTCTCGTGATCGTCAAGTACTGAAGTCCACCAACAATGCTTCTGTACTCTGTGGCATCCGCAGGAGACAAAAGCTCACCATCAACAGCTGTTATCTTGTCGGTAGACGACATGGGTGTGGTGGTCGGTTTGCACTTCAGCATGCCGGCTTTTTGTAACAACTCCAAGGAGTACTTCTTCTGCGTAAGGACAAGACCAGTAGCACGAGAAGTGACCTCAACTCCAAGAAAGTAGTGAAGCTTCCCAAGATCTTTGACCGCAAAATCAGCACCAAGAGAGCAGACAAGAGCATCAGCAGCATACTGAGAAGAGCTGACAAGGATAATATCATCGACATATACCAAAAGATACATAGTGACTTCTGGCTTCTGTAGAAGAAATAATGAAGTGTCAGCAGTGGACGACACAAACCCATGAGCACGAAGGGCAGAGGCAAGGCGGGCATGCCAGGCACGAGGAGCTTGCTTCAAACCATATAGTGCTTTGGAAAGACGACAGATATAGTCAGGACGATCAGGATCAGAGAAACCAGGCGGCTGTTTCATATAAACCTCTTCCTCCAAAAATCCATGTAGAAAAGCATTCTGCACATCAAGTTGACGAAGGGACCAACCACGAGAAACAGCAATGGAGAGAAGAAGCCGAATAGTGGTAGGCTTGACGACAGGACTGAAGGTGTCCTCATAGTCAAGACCATGACGCTGCCGAAAACCACGAGCAACAAGTCGCGCTTTGTAACGCTCAATAGATCCATCCGAATGCTTCTTCACTTTGAATACCCATTTTGAGTCAATAACATTTACCCGTGGTGGTGGAGGAACGAGAGTCCATGTCTTGTTACGAAGAAGAGCATGAAACTCCTGCTCCATAGCCTCTCGCCAATGTGGAATGCGCAGGGCAGCCTGATATGAGCGAGGCTCAGAAGGTGGATCCGCAACAGCAGCAGCCAAACAAGCAGCCAACCAAGCAACCGTACCATCCGTACGTTCCTTAGGTTTGAAAATGCCACTGCGACTGCGTGTATGTGGTCGAGACAAAGGAACCACCGAGGTCGACGGAGCAGCCTGCAACGGGCTGGAGGACGGCGACGTTGACGAGTCAGCCGGTGACGAGGAGCTAGGCACGGTAGCCTCGGACTCAGTCGGCGAAGAAGGCCGGCCCATCGGCGAAACCGGCAGAGCAGACGAAGCAGCTGGCGACTCCGGCATCCCAGACCGGGCCGATGGCGAGCTCGGCATAGTGGGCCGTGGCGCGGCCGGTGTCGCGGGCTGATCCGCTGATGAAGGCGACGTGAGGACCCGAGCCGCGGGCGAAGACGGCGTGACGGGCCGAGCCACGGGCGACTCGGCGACCGCTGGCGAAAAAGGCCGAGCCGCTGGAGACTCGGCGATCACTGGCGTAGCAGACCGAGCAGTGGAGATGCTCGGCGCGACGGGCTCGTCGGGTGACCATGCATGGGCACGCGAATCGATGCCATGCAACAGAGGGCGATCGACATGCCCACCAGAAGACGACGATGATGATGGTGAATCCTCCAACAGCTCCAAACGAGCTCCACGTCCGGTTCCTGCACCATGGTTAGGTAACAGCAAAGGAGACTATGCAACATCATCAAATTGGTCAGAAGCAACAGAGGATAAATGCAGGGATGGTGGTTCGACAGTGGACACAGGAAGGTTGGCAAAGGGAAAAACATGCTCATCAAACACGACGTCCCGAGATATATAGACACGATTAGTGGGAACATGAAGACATTTGTAACCTTTATGAAGAGAGCTATAGCCAAGGAAAACACACTTCTTAGAACGAAACTCAAGCTTGCGCTTGTTATATGGACGAAGATGCGGCCAGCAAGCACACCCAAATACCTTGAGAAAGGTATAATCAGGTTGTTCATTAAGGAGAACCTCAATGGGAGTCTTCATGTTTAAAACACGAGTAGGAGTACGATTGATGAGAAAGCATGCAGTGGTGAAAGCATCACTCCAAAACCGAAACGGAACAGATGCATGGGCCAAAAGAGTAAGACCAGCTTCAACAATATGACGATGCTTACGTTC
This sequence comes from Triticum aestivum, assembly GCF_018294505.1. NCBI lineage: Eukaryota > Viridiplantae > Streptophyta > Magnoliopsida > Poales > Poaceae > Triticum > Triticum aestivum. The sequence continues at coordinate 346,453,185 of NC_057810.1, forward strand.
GACTGAACCATTCTGCTGATGTGTATGTGGACATGCTAAATGATGAGCTATCCCAAGCGACTGAAAGAAGGAGTTGAGGTTGCGATACTCGCCCCCCCAGTTCGACTGGACATGAACAATTTTGTGCTTGAGAAGACGTTCAACATGTTTTTGAAACTGAAAAAAAATATCAAACACATCAGATTTGCGTTTAATAAGGTAAAGCCAGGTAAAGCGACTATAAGCATCAACGAAACTGATATAGTAATTATGACCACTGACAGAAGTCTGAGCAGGACCCCATACATCTGAAAACACAAGTTCTAACGGATGTTTCACCTCACGACTGGACTCCGAAAAAGGAAGTTGATGACTCTTCCCCTGCTGACAAGCATCACACACTGCTACATCTTTATTACTAGACAAACTAGGAAGCTCATGACGACGCAAAATATGACGGACAATAGGTGTCGCCGGGTGACCAAGACGAGCATGCCACTGTGACGGAGAGACCCGAACTCCACTGAAAACGCGAGCGACGCTAGGATGCTCCAGACGGTAGAGGCCCTGGCACAACCGCCCACTAAGAAGAATGTCCCTCGTGCCCCGATCCTTAATAAAAAGATCAAAAGGGTGAAATTCACAAAGCACATTATTATCACGTGTGAGTTTAGGAACTGAAAGAAGATTGCGGGTCACAGATGGAACGCGAAGAACATTGCGAAGCTGAAGACTCCTATTGGCATGTCTAGTGAGAAGAGATGCTTGACCAATATGAGAGATGTGCATACCTACTCCATTGGCGGTGTGGATCTTGTCGGAGCCATGATAGGGTTCACGAGTGTGAAGCTTCCCCATCTCGCTGGTCAAATGCTCTGTCGCCCCAGAGTCCATGTACCAGTGTGGATCGATGGAGTAGGACTGAGTGTGTCCCTGGTGCTTTTGCGGTGCGGGACGATCAGCCATGGCGACCTGACGGGCATTGTTGCGTGTATCTTTGCCGTCATTGCCAAGACCAAGGAAGCTTCGCTGGAAGCGCTTATGACACTTGGAGGCCCAGTGCCCATCGCGGCCACAAAGCTGACACACACGTGGACCGCCAGCCCCCGGTAAGGTCGCAGTAGGTGGGGGGGCCAAGGCGGGCGACGGTGGCAGCCCCAAGGGAGACCGGGGTGATGAAGAAGAGCGGCCACCCTTGGTGGCGACGTTGGCCGAGAGAGAGCCAGTGCCCCTGGTGCGGCGAGTCTCGACCCGTTGCTCAGTGAGAAGAAGCCGAGAGAAAACCTCGTGTGCCAACATGGGTGTCGAGTTACCCCGCTCGTTGATGATCTCGACTAAGGCATCATACTCCTCATCAAGACCATTGACAATAAACGAGTTGAACTCGGAGTCGGTGAGGGGCCGTCCAATGGAGGCCAATGTGTCGGCAAGGCCCTTGACCTTGTTGTAGAACTCAGTGGCCGTGGAGTCAAGCTTCTGACACTCTCCAAGCTGACGACGGAGTGCAGAGACACGAGCCTGGGACTGCGCTGCAAAGGTGCGCTCAAGGATGGTCCAGGCCTCATGAGACGTCTTCGCGAAGACAACAAGGCCGGCAACTGCCGTCGAGAGCGACCCCTGGATGGAGGAGAGGTTCGCCTGGTCCTGCCCCGTCCAGACGCGATGGGCCGGATTGTAGACCGGACCGTGCACGCTGTCTACTAGCGCGGGTGGGCAGGGAAGCGATCCGTCGACGTAGCCTAGCAGGTAGTGACTCCCCAAGAGCGGGAGAACCTGCGCACGCCAGAAGATGTAGTTGTCTGCGGAGAGCTTGATGGTGATGAGATGACCGAAGTGAAACGGCGGCGGCGAAGACGATCCCATCGAGGAGGCTGCCTGGGGTGCAAACACCATGGAGGCAGCCGGAGGCACCAAAGCCGATGCGGGAGGAGGCGGGACCGCAGCCAGGGCGGGCGCCGCAAAGCTCGCGGCCGGTGCGGACGCCGCAAGGCCCGCGGCCGGGGCGGACGCCGCCAACCCCGCCAGCGGGGCGGTGTGATCCGCTCGCGGCAGGAGCGGCGGGACGACGCCTGCGGAATCCGCAGCGGACGGCGGCGCCGCGGTGTGGACCACGAGGTCACGCCCGAGCGAGGGCGCCGGCGGCGTGGAGAAGACGGAGCCGATGCTCCTTGTCCCGATCGGAGCCGGAATGGAGACGGCATCGAGCGGGAGGTTGAGCAGAGCCGCAAGAGAGGCCGGGAGGAAGCCCGCAGCAGTGGAACCGGTGGTGGCGGCGCTCGACATGGCGGCGGCACAATCGGTGGCGCGGCGGCGGCGGTGAAGGCGGCGGCGGCTGCGGCGGCGGTGCGGGTATTAGGGTTTAGAAGCGGAAGCGATCATAACCTAGCGTGATACCATGTAAGACAATAAGTTTTGGGAACCAGCACAACCCTCTAGGGGTGGCTTATCTCATTATATATAATGGTTGTGTTACAATACGTACATAGGTACAGAAGTTATACATAGAAGTTATACAAGAACATTTGAAGCCCAATGCTAAATGTTTCCTGCTCAATTATCCAAACACCGCTGTATGGGCAATGTCATGAAAATTCTTCCCCTTACCTAAAGAGTTTTCTACGTTATATCATGTCATGGATATTATGCTCTGCTTGTCCTTGGGAAGGATATACCCTTGAAATATGTGTGTATACACATTTTCCTTTTCATTGTTCTGTTTAAACCTGATAATTACTTTTCCTTTCCATTGGTTTGTTTAAACCTCCTTGTGATCTATATTATATAAGCAGTAATATTTACCTGCTTATGTAAACACCTTGTTGTACCACTCTGTCAGTAAGACCCTGCTGATATTATTGATGACATTTCGGTAACCACCGATGGATGAGAACTTTGCCTATTGGTCCGCCTTGTTTCAACGAGCAGGAAAATGGTTCTCTTTGTTCCTCGCCCTTGGTACCAATGATGTTGCCAACATAACTAACCAGTTATTCTCTGACATGCCTTGCTATCATGACCGTGCAAGATGTCAATGCCCTTCCTTCTTTTAACCCACATGGTGGGCCCATAACCCACAGTTCCACAGGATCGAAACCTGACTCTCCGGTACACCCATATCTCCGAAGTTATTCCTCACGATTGGCTTCGTATGAAGATCACCAACCACCTTCCTAGAGACGATCTAATCTGGTATCAGACGCTATACTTATTCTCATTGCTCTGGACCCCTTTCACACTTTGTTTTAGGCATCGAACGATTGCCTACCTGCTCGAAACTTCTCATGGTACCAACTTACTTTGCTCTTGTTATTGTCTTAAGTTTCCATTCGAGAGTTACTATCCGCCACCACCCTCGTTGTTATTAACCAGATAGTCAACCTTCAGGGGTCCGTTCTTCCAAAGTTACCCCTTGGCCTTCATACGTACAACAAAGACTCTGAAGAAAAGATGATGACTTCATCCTGATTACCTCAAGCCGAGGTATGAAGACATCAATGTTATGGATCAACCTCTTCAAGAATAGCAACCAAGACCGAGAGGATTCGTTAAAATTTCGTAACCAGTTCTTTCCCCCTTACTCTACCTCTTAAATCTCAGGACGAGATTTCTTGTAGTGGAGGAGATTTGTAACGCCCGGATAATCAAAGTATAGTAATTCGCTGCTAATGATGCCACGTCACTTCGATTACTGTCGTTAATCTCGTGTTAGTTCGAAACCGATTCAAATTCAAATTCAATTAAAGGCAAATAAAAAAAGTTTTCAAATATTAAAACCAAGTTGTTTAAGTTGTGCCAAATATTCCATAAGTAATTATGTTGGAGAAACCAAACTTTTATATAGTGTTTAACTACTCTAAAATAAATAAGACAATAGCAAAAAAATTAATTAAATGCCTTTTACAATTAATAAAATACTAAACTGTTTTATTTTGTCACCAAACTTTTTGTGGCTTTGGGATATTTTGAAACACTAATTTAGGTGCTACTTATATATTTTATAAAACAAAAATATATAGAAAATAAAATAGAAAACTAATAAACAGAAGATAAATAAAAATAAAAACTTAAACAAAAGAAAAGAAAAGAAGAGAAACCACCCTCCCATTGGGCTTCGGCCCATCAGGCCACCGGCCCAACCGGCCAACTCCACTCCTCTCGTTATCCCCTCACCCCCCGCAACCCTAGCCACCACCGACACCTCCCACTCGTCTCCACTCCCCCCACGTTTTCCCTCACCCCTCCTCTGCCCCCCGATCCAGACCTGGGGGCATCGACCCCATCAACGTTGCCTCATCGCCACTGATAGAGGCTAAGGTGTCCCGTCTTTCGATGAGATGATGGATATCGCTTTGGTGGAAGTCGACTTTGATGATCCGACTACGAACGTGCGAGGACGTTGCGCCTTAGCAATCGCTAAACCAACTCCGAGAGGTTATTGACCACGCCGGAGCACGATCAACCTGACCACGAGGGTCTGTTTCCTGCGAGCAAACGAAGAACAAGCAAGAAACTGAGATTGCAATCTGGATATTGCGAATATAAGATGAAAGCTTTATTGATCAAGGTGGGGTTCTGTGACGCCTTTGTCTGGTCGTTGAACACAAACGAAGTACGCGAAGTTGCAGCTATGGCGAACTTTTAATCTAAACAAAACCCAAAGTCTAAACGATGCCCTAAGGGCTGTATATATGGAGGAAGAGGGGGGAATTTCGTGGCCCTTGGTGGAGGGGTCCGAAATCAACCCTATCTCTTGTTTCCCCACACATACGGACTCTAAAAATAGCCTATACTTATGTATTTCGAAATTACATGGGCCTGGCCCAATAATAAGGTGACGCAGCACCTAAAATAGCCTCGGGACGAAATTTATGAAGTGGCATCTTGTATATTTCATCCAAGGCTTCATGCACCCATTATGGTGGCTTCAAAGTCCTGAAATCATCACTTGTAACTCCGTTCTTGTTCCCCTTGCGCATGCCATCATCTCCATGCTTGTTCTTGCTCCAATGTTCATCCTTCTCCAAGCTAGGCCCTTCATTTGTAAGCAAAACAAATGTATCCAATTTAGGCAGCATCATATTCTCATGAACATTAGAATCATTACCAAGAAACGAAAGTACCTGGTAATTTAGTTGGCGTGCACGAGCTCTAGTAATTGGTCCAGTATGTATAGCAGCAGGGGCTGTGGGTGTAACAATTGTATTGATGTCCTCATCATCCTCCCCTTCTTGAAATGAAGTCGTCCTCGACGGAAGTTCATCTTCCTCACCCAAATAAGGCTTCAAATCTGCAATGTTAAAAGTGGGACTAACCCCAAAATCTGCAGGCAGCTCAAGTTTATATGCATTATCATTTATTTTCTCTAACACCTTAAAGGGACCATCAGCACGTGGCATTAACTTTGATTTGCGCAAATCAGGAAATCTATCCTTACGCAAATGTAACCAAACAAGATCTCCAGGTGCAAACACAACATGTTTTCTACCCTTATCTCCAGCAAGTTTATATTTAGCATTCATGCGCTCAATGTTTTCCTTAGTTAACTCATGCATTTTTAAAATCAATTCAGCACGTTGTTTAGCATCAAAATTAACCTTCTCCGAAGATGGAAGAGGCAACAAATCAATAGGTGCACGAGGTAGGAAACCATACACAACTTCAAAAGGGCACATCTTAGTAGTAGAATGCAATGAACGATTATAAGCAAATTCAATATGAGGCAAGCATTCCTCCCACATTTTCTTATTATTCTTCAAAACAGCCCTAAGCATAGTAGACAACGTTCTATTGACTACTTCAGTTTGTCCATCAGTTTGGGGGTGACAAGTAGTACTAAAAAGCAGTTTAGTCCCCAACTTAGCCCATAAACATCTCCAAAAGTGGCTAAGAAATTTAGTATCACGATCTGAAACAATAGTATTTGGCACACCATGCAAGCGAATAATTTCACGAAAGAACAAATCAGCAACATTAACAGCATCATCGCTTTTATGACATGGTATAAAGTGTGCCATTTTCGAGAATCTATCCACGACAACAAATATGCTATCCCTCCCCTTCTTTGTTCGAGGTAAACCTAAAACAAAGTCCATAGATATATCCTCCCAAGGAACACTAGGTACAGGCAAAGGCATATATAAACCATGAGGATTGAGTCGTGACTTAGCTTTTTGACATGTAGTGCAGCGAGCAATAAAACGCTCAACATCCCGTCTCATCTTTGGCCAAAAGAAATGTGTAGCAAGTACGTCCTCCGTCTTCTTCACGCCAAAGTGTCCCATTAATCCTCCTCCATGCGCCTCCTGCAACAACAAAAGACGAACGGAGCTAGCTGGAATGCATAGCTTGTTAGCACGAAACACAAATCCATCGTTAACAACAAACTTGTTCCACATTCTTCCTTCTTTACAATTCTGCATTACATCTTTAAAATCAGCATCATGCACATATTGATCTTTGATGGTCTCCAAACCAAATATTTTGAAGTCAAGTTGTGAAAGCATAGTATAGCGACGAGACAATGCATCAGCAATAACATTTTCTTTTCCCTTCTTGTGTTTAATGACATAAGGGAAAGTCTCAATGAATTCAACCCATTTAGCATGTCTACGATTCAGTTTAGCTTGACTTTTAATATGTTTCAATGATTCATGATCAGAATGTATAACAAATTCTTTGGGCCATAAATAATGTTGCCATGTTTCTAAAGTCCGAACAAGAGCATATAATTCTTTATCATAAGTAGAATAATTCAGACTAGGCCCACTCAATTTTTTCAGAAAAGTATGCAACAGGTTTGCCATCTTGTAATAACACACCTCCTAATCCAATTCCACTAGCATCACATTCAAGCTCAAAAGTCTTATTAAAATCAGGAAGTTGGAGTAAAGGAGCATGTGTCAACTTATCTTTCAATACCGTGAAGGCTTCTTCCTGTGCGGTACCCCAAAGAAAAGGCACATCTTTCTTTGTAAGCTCATTGAGAGGTGCAGCAATGGTGCTGAAATCTCTCACAAAACGCCTATAGAATCCAGCGAGGCCAAGAAAACTCCTCACTTGTGTGACCGTTTTGGGCTGCGGCCAACTCTCAATAGCTTCAATCTTGGCTTTATCAACTTCAATTCCCTGTGGAGTAACAACATAGCCAAGAAAAGATACTCGGTCGGTGCAAAAGGTGCACTTCCCAAGGTTACCAAACAAACGTGCATCACGTAGAGCAATAAAAACAGCACGTAAATGTTCCAAATGTTCTTCCAAAGATCTGCTATAAATCAATATGTCATCAAAGTAAACTACCACAAATCGTCCAATGAAAGCACGTAAAACTTCGTTCATTAATCTCATGAAAGTACTAGGTGCATTAGTTAACCCAAAAGGCATGACTAACCACTCATATAATCCAAACTTAGTTTTAAATGCTGTTTTCCATTCATCTCCCAATTTCATACGAATTTGATGGTAGCCACTACGCAAATCAACTTTGGAGAATATTATAGAGCCACTCAATTCATCAAGCATATCATCTAGCCTAGGAATAGGATGACGATAACGAATAGTAATATTATTAATGCCTCTACAATCAACACACATACGTGATGTACCATCCTTTTTCGGCACTAGAATAATAGGAACAGCACAAGGACTAAGGGATTCGCGTATATAACCTTTGTCGAGAAGCTCTTGTACTTGACGCATAATCTCCTTCGTCTCCTCTGGATTGGTACGGTATGGTGCACGGTTTGGCAGTGAAGCACCGGGAATTAAGTCAATCTGATGCTCAATCCCTCGAATAGGCGGTAATCCCGGTGGCACGTCTTGTGGAAAAACGTCAGCGAACTCCTGCAAAATGTTAGTGACAGCAGGAGGCAAAGAGGAAGGCACGTCCTCGAATGAAAATAATGCCTCTTTGCACACAAAAGCATAGCAAACAGATTTGCTGAAATCTAGCTCATCAATATCAGATTTGGTGGCAAATAAACATGCACTTTTCAATTTAATTTCAGAAGCAACACTAGATGGTTTATTATTAGGCTTCATTTGTTGCTCAAATTCTTTTGCCACAATCTGATTTTCACTCTTATTCTTCTCCTGTTGTGCTTTATTAGCTCTATTAATATCATCTTTCAAAATGGAATCAGGAGTCATAGGAAGCAAAGTAATATTTTTATCCTTATGAACAAGAGTATAGTGATTGTTTCTACCATGGTGTACAGAATTTTTATCAAATTGCCATGGTCTACCAAGTAATAAGGAACATGCTTGCATAGGTACCACATCACAATCAACATAATCAGCATATGTAGAGATACTAAAATGCACACGAACAGTACGTGTTACCTTAACCTTGCCGCTGTTGTTGAACCATTGGATGTAGTAAGGATGTGGATGTGGTCTTGTGGTGAGAGAAAGCTTCTCCACCATCTCCATGCTAGCCAAGTTGTTGCAGCTCCCTCCGTCTATTATGACGCGCACAGAACGTTCCTTCACAACTCCGTTGGTATGGAACAAATTGTGCCTCTGATTTTGCTCAGCTTGTGTGACCTGCACACTCAAAACACGTTGAGCAACTAAACATTCATACCTGTCAGCGTCTTCAGGAGCCATGTATTGCGTCTCATGATCAGAATCATCTCCACCATGTTCTTCACGTGTAATAAGAGCCAATGTCTCCTCATCATAGTCACTAGCGGACTCATATCCACCATCCGCAGTAGCAATCATCACACGCGGAGATTTGCATTCCCTCGCATAATGACCTCCTCCCTTACAACGACGACAAATAATATCACTTGTGTGCCCTGTTGATGCCATGGAAGAAGAAGAACGCTGTGCAGGCCCTGCAGGTGCGCTCTTGGCAGATAATGGTGGTTGTTCCTGTTTTCTTGTATCACGGCTGTAGGAGGCACCTGATTGAGGTGCTGGTGCAGTTGAAGTAGAAGATGCACGCGGTGTCCATGATGAAGGTCGGCCTGCAGAAAAGTTAGTTCGCCCCAATGCTTGTCGATCCTGCACTTCACGTTCAGCTTTACAAGCAAGATGGAATAAACGAGTGATATTAGTATACTCCTTATAGTCTAGAATGGTCTGAATCTCTCTATTTAATCCACCCAGAAAACGTGCAAGCATAGCTTCATTCTCCTCAACAATACCACATCTAATCATGCCAGTTTGTAATTCCTGATAATATTCTTCTACAGAATTTTTCCCTTGTCTTAAACGCTGCAATTTTTGAAGCAATTCACATTGATAATATGGTGGAACCCAACGCGTACGCATAGCAGTTTTCAAAGTAGCCCAAGTAGTTGGAATAGGATATAATCTACAATGTTCAAACCACCATACACATGCAAAACTAGTGAAAGCACAAACAGCAGCAGCAACTCGTCTCTCCTTAGGATATTATAAACATGTAAATCATTGTTCAGTTTCTAACTCCCAAGTAAGATATATATCAGGAACATATCTACCCTCAAATGGTGGAATATTCAATTTCAGTTTAGGAATATGGACATCATCTCGTACCTGAGGTGGTGGTGCAGGCCTACCATTACGAATATATACCTGAGGTCGACCTGCTGGTGGTGGTGCTGGTGGCTGCTCGTAGATCTGATTTTGATCAACCTCATCCTCATAATTGCCCGCATACTCATCATCCTCCTGGGTACCAGCAACAGCAGTAGCAGGAGCCACAGAAGTATCAACAGCAGCACCAACAGTTTGGCCAAACGCAAGAGGAACACGGCTCGCTCGGCGAAGGTCTATTTCGCGACGTGGAGGTAGTCGTTGTTGTTGTTGTTGGAGAGGTGCGTTAGGTGCAGCGGGTGGTGGTGGTGGAAGACACGCGAGCAATTCATTAAATCTGTTATCGAGCTTTGTTTCGAACGTCTTCTCAAGGCCAGTTATCTTCTCCATGGCCTCTTCAAAATTGTTCAGCACATCTTGCACCTGTTCAGTCATCATTTGCTGAAACTTATCATGAAGCTCCTTGTTCGATAAATTCTCCCAGTCAATCTCGTTGGCTTGTGATCCTGGCATGGTTAGCAGCAATAGAAACACACAAGAATATGATCCTACAGACTACGAACAAGTGGTGGTGGTGGGTGTCACAAATCCGTCAAGCAAAACTCAAATTCTTACCAGTTCTTACCCAGCAACAGGCGGTGATCGGCAACCGTTGTAGTCAAAACTTCTCAAAGCTTGGATAGAGCGATTACTAGGGAGAGTCAAACGCACGACGTAGATGTATGTGGAGCTGGGAAGGCCTATACTATGGTAGCAAAAAGGGTCAGCAATAATCAATTCAGAGGTGCAAAGTTGAATAAACGCTCAACGACGGTACTGTGCTGGTCCTAGGCTAGACTGTGCTAGAGACGCGAGCCTAGAACACCAACAAAATCACGGCGCGGCACGTAAACAAGGGAAAAGCACACTCTGAATTTTTTTTCGCTCTTTTTTTTGCGCTCTTTTTTTTGCGCTGCTTTTTTTTTTGCGAAAAATCACTATAATGGCGAGTATCTCAAAACTCTTTCTAGCTCAAACTGACAGGATGGGCACGAAATTTTTCGACCAATTTTTTTTTTTCGACTACCCGGACCCAAAAACTGGAAACGGGTCAAAAAAAACTTCCTATAATGGCACCTGTCTCAAAATACTCAGAAACACCTAAAAATAGGATAGCCAGAAATTTTTTCGAAAAATGCGTTTTCGAAAAATTTTGGGCCTAAACGGAGCGTGGCTACCCGACTCTTTTTTTTTTTTCCCGAAACCTACTCCGGCAAGGAAACACGAATCGGAATCTAGATGGATCCCGAAAACAAACCTAAAAGCAAAGAACTCGGATTGGTGGTGGATATATGGTGGTGGTATATGGCAGCGGTGGTGGTAGTGGTGGTAGTATATGGATATGGATCGGTGGTGGTATATGGCAGGGGCGATGATGATGGTGCGGCGGCGGCGTGACAACTTATGACCAGAACTCGAAACTCTAAAAGACTAGAATCTAAGACCAGCAACTAGACACGACGATGCAACCGCAAATTCAACAAAGCAAAACCCTAAAAAGATTATGCAAATGCTCAGATTGGTTCGGATATGATGAACTAACCCTAATTTTTTTTGTGGCTTTTTCGTGGACTGTAGGTATGAAGAACAGACTCGATCTAAACTACGAAAAACTGTAAAATCTCACCGAGCAACCTGGAAATCTGATACCACTTGATAGAGGCTAAGGTGTCCCGTCTTTCGATGAGATGATGGATATCGCTTTGGTGGAAGTCGACTTTGACGATCCGACTACGAACGTGCGAGGACGTCGCGCCTTAGCAATCGCTAAACCAACTCCGAGAGGTTATTGACCACGCCGGAGCACGATCAACCTGACCACGAGGGTCTGTTTCCTGCGAGCAAATGAAGAACAAGCAAGAAACTGAGATTGCAATCTGGATATTGCGAATATAAGATGAAAGCTTTATTGATCAAGGTGGGGTTCTGTGACGCCTTTGTCTGGTCGTTGAACACAAACGAAGTACGCAAAGTTGCAGCTATGGCGAACTTTTAATCTAAACAAAACCCAAAGTCTAAACGATGCCCTAAGGGCTGTATATATGGAGGAAGAGGGGGGAATTTCGTGGCCCTTGGTGGAGGGGTCCGAAATCAACCCTATCTCTTGTTTCCCCACACATACGAACTCTAAAAATAGCCTATACTTATGTATTTCGAAATTACATGGGCCTGGCCCAATAATAAGGTGACGCGGCACCTAAAATAGCCTCGGGACGAAATTTATAAAGTGGCATCTTGTATATTTCGTCCAAGGCTTCATGCACCCATTATGGTGGCTTCAAAGTCCTGAAATCATCACTTGTAACTCCGTTCTTGTTCCCCTTGCGCATGCCATCATCTCCATGCTTGTTCTTGCTCCAATGTTCATCCTTCTCCAAGCTAGGCCCTTCATTTGTAAGCAAAACAAATGTATCCAATTTAGGCAGCATCATATTCTCATGAACATTAGAATCATTACCAAGAAACGAAAGTACCTGGTAATTTAGTTGGCGTGCACGAGCTCTAGTAATTGGTCCAGTATGTATAGCAGCAGGGGCTGTGGGTGTAACAATTGTATTGATGTCCTCATCAGCCACCGTGGCCACTGGCCGCGAATCGCCGCACCACCATGCCGTGGACCTCTGCTTGCCTCGCCTTCGACTCCCACGCCGCTGGATCGGAGCTGGGAAGTACCTGCGTCGCCACCCACTGTCTCCGGTGCCGCCACGCCATCGTCGGACTACCTCCCCGCCGCCGATGCACTGTCTCTGTCTCCTCCTCAACCCTCACTGCCCGTGCCCTGCAAACTCCCCGTGAGCCTCGACCTCCTCCTCCCCTTCCCCCCGCCGATCGCCGTGGCCGACCGACAAAGCTCGCGCTCCGGCCACGCTCGCCTGTGCCTCACCCACGCCACCTCGGTGCAGCCGCCGCAACCCCCTGCTTCCCCGCGTCCCGTTCTGCTCACCGCCTCGCGCCGGTGCTATTGAGCCGCGGCCGTCCGCCGGTGGCCTCGCCACACCCCCCCGCGTGACCTGGCTACTCCGGCCACTGCTCGCCCGGCCTCCCTCGCCGCACTCCACCCGCATCGCAACCGCCCTGCTTGTCGGCGCTCCCGCTTGGGCGAAGCCGCGCCTGGCGCTCGCTCCCAACGGGCGCCAACGGCCCGTCCGCTAGCACGCGCGACCCGCAAAGCCCCTGTGCCACTGACCTGGGGGGCCCCATCCCAGAATGGTTTTAAGAAAAAAAAGGAACTAAAAAAATAATATAAAAAATAACAATAATAAAAATATTAATTAATTAACATAATTAATCATAATTAGATTAATCTAATCACTAATTAACCTGTAACTATTAGTTAATTAATCAGTCAATGACAAGCGGGACCCTCACGTCAGTTTGACCTAGTCAACGCCCAGTTGACTGCTGACGTCATGCTGACGTTAGCATACACTATTCTAGATAATGTTGATTTAAAATAATTAAATAAATTCTAAAAATGTTTAATTTTTTAAAATTAATATAAAATAAACCGTAGCTCGGATGGAAAAACTTTGTACATGAAAGTTGCTCAGAACAACGAGACGAATCCGGATACGCAACCCATTCGTCCGCCACACATCCCTAGCATAGAAAACACGCAGCTTTCCTCCTCCGGTTCACCTGCCCGAAAACATGAAACACCAGGGATACTTTCCCGGATGTTTTCCCCCTTCGCCGGTATCTCCTCCTACCGCGTTAGGGCACACCTAACACCGCTGTTTGCTTTGTCATGCATCGTTATGCATCTGTTTGCATTGTATTCATTGTTTCTTCCCCCTCTTCTCTCCGGTAGACTACGAGACCGATGCCGCTGCTGGTGGCCCGACCGACTACGTTGTTGACGACCCCTACCTGCCAGAGCAACCAGGCAAGCCCCCCCCCCTTTGATCACCAAATATCGCCTATTCTACTCTCTACTGCTTGCATTAGAGTAGTGTAGCATATTACTATTTCGATTAATCCTATTCTGTTGCATAGCCTGTCATTGTTGCTATAACTGTTGATACCTTACCCACAATCCTAAATGCTTAGTATAGGATGCTAGTTTATCATCATTGGCCCTACATTCTTGTCAGTCTGCCTTGCTATACTATTGGGCCGTGATCACTCGGGAGGTGATCATGGGTATATACTATACATACATGCATACTATACAGATAGTGACTAAAGCCCGGTTGGCTCTTTGAGTACCCGCAAGTGATTCCGATGTGGGGGCTGGAAGGACAGGTGGCTCCATCCCGGTAGAAGTGGGCCTGGGTTCCCGACGGCCCCCGACTATTACTTTGTGGCAGAGCGACAGGGGAGGTTGAGACCACCTAGGAGAGAGGTGGGCCTGGCCCTGGTCGGCGTCCGCGGTTACTTCTTAATAACACGCTTAATGAGATCTTGGTATTTGATCTAAGTCTGGCCACTGGCCTATACGCACTAACCAACTACGCAGGAACCGTTATGGGCACTCGACGTCGTGGTATCAGCCGAAGCCTTCGTGACGTCAGCGACTGAGCGGTGCGCGCCGGATTGGACCGTAAGCCTTCTCTTGTATTAAGGGGGCTAGGTCTGCTTCCGGCCGCGTACGCAACATGCAGGTGTGCAATGGGCGATGGGCCCAGACCCCTGCACGCATAGGATTTAGACCGGGGTGCTGACCTCTCTGTTGTGCCTAGGTGGAGCTGCGACGTGTTGATCTTCCGAGGCCGGGCATGACCCAGGAAAGTGTGTCTGACCAAAGGGGATCGAGCGTGATCGGTTATGTGGTGCACCCCTGCAGGGAAGTTTATCTATTCGAATAGCCGTGTCCCTCGGTAAAAGGACGACCCGGAGTTGTACCTTGACCTTATGACAACTAGAACCAGATACTTAATAAAACACACCCAGACAAGTTCCACAGACATCCCGGTGATCGCTTTTCCACATGGCGACGAGGGGAGGATCGCCGGGTAGGATTATGCTATGCGATGCTACTTGGAGGACTTCAATCTACTCTCTTCTACATGCTGCAAGATGGAGGCTGCCAGAAGCATAGTCTTTTATAGGACTACCTATCCCCCTCTTATTCTGGCATTCTGCAGTTCAGTCCACCGATATTGCCTCTTTACACATATACCCATGCATATGTAGTGTAGCTCCTTGTTTGCGAGTACTTTGGATGAGTACTCACGGTTGCTTTACTCCCTCTTTCCCCCCGTTTTCCTCTTCTTCTCGGATGTCGCAATGAGACGTTGGAGCCTAGGATCCAGACGCCACCGTCGGTGATGACTACTACACTAGAGGGGCCTACTACTACGTGCAGGCCGCTGACGACGACCAGGAGTAGATAGGAGGATCCCAGGCAGGAGGCCTGCGCCTCTTTCGATCTGTATCCCAGTTTGTGCTAGCCATCTTATGGCAACTTGTTTAACTTATGTCTGTACTCAGATATTGTTGCTTCCGCTGACTCGTTTATGTCGAGCACTTGTATTCGAGCCCTCGAGGCCCCTGGCTTGTAATATGATGCTTGTATGACTTATTTTATTATTAGAGTTGTGTTGTGATATCTTCCCGTGACTCCCTGATCTTGATCGTACACGTTTGCGTGCATGATTAGTGTATGATTGAATCGGGGGCGTCACATTCAATCCCATATGCAATTCCCTTTGTGCAGCGATATGTTACTTGCCCAAGGTCCGACCGTCGGTATCTCCATACCTAGTTCAATCTCGTTATTGGCAAGTCTCTTTATTTGTTCCATAATTAAACTCACTAGGCACATGAAGCTTCTTATGATGTTGTATTTTTGTGTGGGCCCAGATATATCTCTCTGTCACACAGAGTGACAAATCCTAGTCTCGATCCACACAACCGAACAAACACCTTCAAAGATACCTGTAGAGCACCCTTATGATCACCGAGTTACGAAGTGACATTTTGATGTAGGGGAGAACCCTAGATGCCTGATCTTTCACTATTGGAGCGGATCCCGCGAAGAACACAGAAACACGAGGGAAAACACGAGGGGAAACATGAGAGGATTCACTCAAACCAACAAGATTCGATTACACATGTGCTAGATCCTCGAAAGACAAAGAGATACACGATAAACAAAGGATGATACAGCAGCAATTTCTTCTCCGTGAGGAGGTCTTGAAGGTCTTCCCATGAGGGGTCTTGAATCCACTTGGGGGTTCTTCTCCGTAGAGGTCGTGAATTTCGATGGAGAAGGTATCAAGTGGATGAGCAAATCTCTATCTCACAAATGAGTTAATCCTTTGCTAACCCTAAGATGGTGGAGGTGGAGGAGTATATATAGTCTAGGGCCATGAAGGGTAAGCGAGGGGCGAAACAGGTACATGGGCCTGGGCCCGAGTGTCTGCGCGGAGGTAGGGCCGAAAGTTCTGGGGACGGCCAGAAGGTCCGGGCGTAGGAGGTTCCGGGTGAGGGTCCGGTCATGGTCCGGGCTCTCCAGAGATTTGGCACGGTTTGGGACAGCATCGGTGTGGTAGGGGCGGAAGTTCCGGGATGTCCGGAAGTTCCATGCGCCGGAGGTTTCGGGCAGTGTCCGAGCTGGACAGAGAGTTGGCACGTTCAGGCGTCGCATGGAGAGTCGAGGGCCAGAGGTTCCGGGCTGGCTGGAAGGTCCGGGGTCCGGAGGTTTCGGGCTGTGGATGGAAGTTCCGGTCTTGGCAGAATCTCTGCACAAGTATTGACGTTGATCGTTCTGCCTCCTTTGGTCCATGATTCCTGAGTACATGTAGTGTATTTGCATTAGGTTGAAACCATGTCTCTCATGAATGGAAAGGGGAAGGACTTAGGAACGAGTTCACCTTGTATCCAATGGCATATGCTTGAGGTCAAGATCTGGTCGTAGTGTACATAGGGATGATCGTAGGATGCTCTGCATCATCCCCCCCCCCCCCCCCCATGGGAAAGATCCGACCTTGGATCGTGGTCCTCATCACCATGGAAATGGTTGTCGTGGACGAACTTGTAGTTGGATGGAGTTGAATACATGGTGCCATCCAATTACTCCAAGGTGTCGCCGAAGTGGTATTCATGCAAAAAGAGCGAACACAAGTGACACTCAGAAATACAATGGTTAGCGCACACAAGGCGTCCATCGAGTAAGTATGAGTCCGTTCGGCAAGATTGTTCGTGACAAAGCGCATGAAGCTTATCAAGATGATATAGAATGATATGCAAAGCATTGATTGGAGCAAAAGCAGTCATTGTGCACACAAATGTGTTGTGAATATGATCAATGCAACCATTCTGCAAAATGATCTCATAATGGGATGATGTATCAAAAGAATGAACATGGTAAATGTTGTTCAATATGAGTATGTGATCATGCAACTGATGGTTAGCAATGTGATCATTATGTATGAATATGCCATCAAGAAAGATCACAACAAATTTGCTAAGGAAATGCACAAGCTCATACATCATGGATGACATGGGGATACAAGATGAGGCAATCATAATGTGAGTCAATCCATGCATAAGATGCAAATTTTTGGTGAGTATGATATGTCCATCAAACATGACATGTGGACACACAATCAACAAATATGGAGGTGTTGGTGCAATGTTTCAAAGGAGTGTTGATGTACCAATGCTCGATGTCGTGGAATGAGCGGAGTCCCGGAGGTGTATCCAATAAGTTTGAGCACTCCATCGCCAATGCCAGTGCTCCATCCAATAGATGTATCATGTAGACAAGAAGAAGGAGACAACAATGAAAGAATGACCCATCCAATATGCATATTTGAGGATGGCTCAAAGGGAATGAGTTCACCTTTAGGAGCATGTCAAAAATGTTGGTGTCGCGCGTCATGTAGGCCTTTGCATGACTAATATGTCTCGTGATGGTCCCGCCTTGTGAATCCTTCAAGGTGAAAGAACATGAAAAACACTCGGGAAAACAAATGAGATTAAAGGAAATGCAAAACCTATCATTCGAAGGGGGAAATACCCAACAAGTGTTTTCATCAATCTTATATCATAAGAAAGGATAAAGGAATGTGGCATGGTATGAAAGCATATGATGCGATAACAACCAAAGGTATTTGGCTCAAACAAACAAGCGTGCATCACAAGTAAGGTGTCAAAGTCTCCAAGATTAATAAGCATAGTATGGTTGCACACACTACAAGTAGATATGAGGGTTGGAACTAATGGAGACAAATGACAAATATCAAGATATATCATGTGAGAGGCATGAATATATATGTCATCAAACCAAGAAAGCAAGTAAGAATGGAACATGGGTGATGTGACAAAGAGCAATCATAGTGATAGAGTCAAGCAAGCTAGTAGTGCGAAGATGCAATGTCGTAGGAAACCATGGCCACCTATGGGGCCATGAGCCCCTTTTGCTTCGGTGTGGGGATGGGCACGTTGCACAAAGAGCAAACAAGCATAACACAACATGACAGAGATCACACGGGTAGTTTTTACCTAGGTTCGGCCCGCTGCAAGGCATAAAACACAACTCCTACTTTGGTGGATTGATGGTGGAAAACACAGTAATCTTACCCCGGCAGGGTTGCCTCGGGGCGAGAGAAGCTATGCGCGTATGAATGTGCGATAGTCTAAATCATTTCTACGGTTGCCATGGGCCTCATTTTATAGATCAAGGGGTCACCATAGTGGAAAATCAGTCTTTACATACTGATTAGATAGCAAACAGTGTTATCATACCTAACTCTGCAGGCGGATAGAGCGCATTAAATGCGCAACTTAGTGTGTCACATCACAACGCGCCCGACAAACCTTGTCGGGCTGTTTTGCCAGCTTCGCGCCTGCTTGCTTGACACGTCTCTGGACGGGTGTCAGATGGAGGTATCTTCCGTAGGAAGTGGCTGCCGGCCATGTGGCAAGAAGCAACCACTTAGTCATTTAGGAGCTTGACACTGCACTGATCGATGACTTGCGTCGCTATCAGTTGGTGTGGTGGAGCCTCTGTGAGTCCCAACAGGCCTGTCGGAATGATCTGGGGGCTTGCTTCTGGGGCAACCCCATCCCTGCCAGGCTCGCCTGCCTAGCAAGGGAGGTTTTCCCCTTAGTGATATCTTGCCTTCTCTTGCTTGACTTGGTCTTCTAGACCAGCTCTCCGACTCTTCAAATAGTTGATCCCTTCATGCTTGATGTGATCTTGGTGATGTAATCTTTTCCTTAGGCCTGTGCACAATCTGGGCAATGGACCCAGGGTTTGTTGCACCGACAGGAGCCCCCGGGCCCGACCTGAACGCGCTGCCGGGCATCGTCGGGGTAGGTCCCAACCAGTGCCCAGGCAGGAGCATAGTAGTGGCTCGCTCTTTTGAGATATTCTTTGCTTCTTCATTAACCTGAGCCTAGGTCAGTTTCCGGTTCTCCCACGCGTCGTGTAATTCCAACTGCACTGAGGCCACTCTTGTAATGGCCCGTGAATGACTTTAACGCACGAGCGAGTCACTGCCAATTCACTCTTCCCGCCACGCCCTTATCCTTAGCCACGCATGATGCATGCATCAAGTGGGGTGGGTAACGGAGGCGCGTGGTGCGGGAGAGTATCAAGGCAGGGGGCCGGCATCCATGGACTGGCGGAGGTGGGCAGCAATTACTTGTCAAGGGATCAACTCCCTGCCCAGACTCGCCTATAAAAGGAAGGGTGGGGGAGGAGCGGAGGCATTCATCCTCATATCCCTCCCCCTCCATCCTCTGCTTTCTGCTGGTTATGCTGAAGAGGAGATCCTGGGGCTAGGCCCCAGGCTCTAGCTTGGGGTTGGCGATGCCAAATGCTCATGCTGATGCTTGGGGAGTGAGTCTGGTCCAGGCCCAGAGTAGGTGTGGCGGGTGAGCCGTTTGCGGCATAGGAGATATCAAGCTTTCCCATTGTGGTGAAATGCTTATCTCTTCTGCCTCGGCAGGCTGTATGGTGGGGAACGCTGGATCTCGCAGTGAGCTATTACAGCTCATTGGCATGGAGACCAGGTTCTTGGAGCCTCCGACGCCCGTCCGTGGTGTAGAGCTTGGGATCATTGGTAATCCCAGCACTTCTCCTTCCAGTGGAACCGAGGCTGATGCTGAAGAAGGAGGTGCCTTCCTACCCGCCAAGGTAGGGAGCGGCACACCTCGAGTGCCCTGGCCGTTGCGGTCGCCCGTCGTCTCCTTGAGGGAGGTGTCGGACTGAGAGGTCGACATTTCCCTGGAGCGGTGTTGATGAATATGAAGCTAGGAAGGATGGAGAAGGCGGGTGGCAGGCCGTCAGGTCGGAGTACGATTGCACCGACACGTTCATCTCATACTGGCAACCCGTCGCCTCATCTTTCCACTCTTCCCCTCCTTCCTCGACACCATCATCACCGGCCTCCTTGTTGTCAGGGAGGGAGCCGCTCTCTTGGTGCCTTCGCCTCCTCCAGTAGTCTTCCAGCCGAGGTTCGGTGGTCCTCCCTATTGTTGCTCTCACTTGGGCTTCTGGCTGGTCCTGGAGGTGGTGATCAGGGCACCACCGAGCTGCTCCTTCCGCCCCCTCCTTCGCAGCCTCACCGCTCTCGATCTTGTCAGGCCGCGCCCAGCAGGCCCTAATGGGATTAGGGCCGCGTCTGTTTAGGCACTCCTTTCCCCCCCTTTTCTTCCCACCACAATACCTAGGATAAGAGGGACAGGGAGAGGAGTTTATGGGGCACTTATCTTTTTTCAATCTTAAATCTGTAGGCACTTGCCAAATTTTAGTTCAAATTATGTAATCTCTTTAATCCATGTTTGTGTCATGTAAGGTTTGTACTTCTTTGATCAGCATATTAATGAAAAAGATAAACCTTACCAGGGACTCGTGCATGTAGTATGTCCATGCAAAGGTGGGATGCCTTTATACTTTTATGTAAACAAGTTTCCCCCGGCAGGCTATCCTGCCGGTACCCTCAGTTTTGTTGCCGCGGAGTTAGGCCTACCGGGCACAAACCATGAAGAGGGACCAGCCCCCACCAATCCTTTTTCATCAAAGGCCACTTCGACCATCCTGACCGAAGCAACGTTCGATTCAAAGGATGGGAGCACCTAAGTCTCGAAAGGCATCGAGGTTTTCTTATGCACAAGTCCTTGCTTACAGAACATGTATGGATAAGAGAAAGAACTTATCTGTTTGGCTTGCCGGAGATCACAACATAGGCTCATCTTCTCATCTCCTCTTGGGGACCAAGTCCACGGCAGGAGCCTGCAGTTTATGCAGATGAAAATGATGCCAGATGCGATCTTATCTATATGAACATGCGATGCTCATGATATGCTTATGCATGCATGCAACTTGTCGGGGGCCCCCCAACGCTTCCTTTGTTTGTCTGTTGCTCAGGGTCTGCGCCCGGCTTTGTACAAGGGGTTACATGCAACTGAGCAATGCCTGTACAAAAGGGTGGCTGCCAGGTAGGGCCGACGGCCGCGACTTACAGGTAGAACTTGCGGAGATGCTCAATATTCCATGAGTTTTGCAATTGAATGCCATCTCTGGTCTCCACACGGACTGCACCAGGTCTGGTAACTTGTACTACCCAGTAAGGGCTGTTTGTACCGCTGGCGGACTGAATGCACCTAAGGACAAGGTCGCCTTCCTCAAAACACCGGGCATGAACCCTACGGGTGTGATAGCGACGAATGGCTTGCTGTTAGTGTGTAGCACACATAGCAGCCCGGAGACGATTCTCCTTGAGAAGCACAACATCGTCATGCTGGTGTTGTTCCTGTGCTACTTCATCGTAGGCAAGCACTCGAGGTGACCTGTAAATGAGTTTCGTGGGGATAACTGCCTCTGCCCCATAGACTAGGGAGAAGGGAGTCTGCCCAGTAGCCTGATTTGTTGTCATTCTGAGGGACCAAAGAACCACCGGCAACCCGTCGATCCATCGCCTACCGCACTTCTGCAGCTTATCAAACTAGAAGTGCAACCTGCGCATTTGCGCGGCTAGACGTAATAACATTTAGTTGTGTATCATGTGAAGTAAAGAATACTTTTTTGAGAGAGAGAGAGAGAGTGAGAGAGAGAGTAAACAATACGCTTCTCTCTTGCACTCCATGTTCTAAGTGTCTTTGCACTAAAAAAAGATTATTCACCAGGACTTAAATAAATCTAAACATTTGTAGCTCATACTCCTACTCGAACCTAAAGATCTCTTTGTCACCCAACTTTTCTCTGGTTCATTATTTTCGAGTTGTACATGTCATGCCTCCAAATGCTTCGTTGATAGCTAATTAGTCTGGTGTCTATGTGCTTGACCATCTATGCAAGAAATTGCATTTGTCGGTATATGTTAACTGAGGTTGTCAAACTCTCTCTCTCTCTCTCTCTCTCTCTCTCTATATATATATATATATATATATATATATATATATATATATATATATATATGTCTATCTCTCCCTCTCTCTCTCCGTGTCAGTCTTTTTCTCTCCATAGTTTTTTTGTCGTGTCTATGTTATTTTGCATTTATCCATGGCTTCCCTGCTAACAAAATTGTGTATTAAATGTATGATATGATTTAATTTTGCAACATTTTTGTTAAAAATATTATGGCTTGCCTTTTTGCCTTACCCATCTATTTTTCCAGTGGATCTTGTGCTTATTCTTTACATTGTTATAATGGAGTTAATTACAGAAACTTCATAAATCTCTCTCTCTCTCTCTCTCATCATGCCCATGTTTTTATCAACCTACAAATTTTAACACAGCTGAAACACTATTAAAGTAGTTGATTACATACAATGTTTGTCACTGTACCGACAACACCCTTGTGCATCCTTCATGTGGTATTGTCGTTGCCATGAATAGCATACTTGGATACACAATGTCATCGATTGTTATACATGTTTTAGATAATCTGTATTGTTACTTTTTGTCATGTTCTTGTATCTGCACTACCCCCAGCTCGTCCTTGTTCTATTCATGCCCACCCCCTTTCCTACACTGCCAAACCATGCATAGTGATATATCTAGCACATGATTCATCTTGCTAATCAACATAAGTGTACATATATACATGCATCGAGAAATAAAACACATCTATTTAGAGCAAATTAGGAAACTAATATATTTGGTGTGATTTATTTCCTAAGACCCTTGCTGCTTTAGCGACATCATTTTCTTACCCTCGCACATATATATAGCATTACATGCATAGATCCTTATATATTTTTATACATGCACGTACAATTCGAGTGTTTTCTGTGATCTTCTCTTCTGCTTTATGCTATTCTGGCTACCATGCTTTCCTTCTCAAGTGTAAGTTCCTCATCTCCATTCCACTTCTTTATACCTCTTTTCCTATAATGTCAAACCATGTATCTTGATAAATCTATTGCAGACTTTCTCATGTTGGTAGTACATAAGCGACTACTTGGTAGAGGCAAGCTCAAGTGTGTATGCCTCAAAAGTATTGCTTTCTCGTTTCTCCGTGATAGGTAGCTAAAAAAATGGTCCTGGACTTGTGGCTCTCGTGATTGTGCGGCGTATGCTATCATGACGTGTTGAGTATCTCGCATGACGTAGATGTTGTGGTGAATCCTGCTGGTGTGAAAGATGCACTACGAAAACATGGAGCAGCGAGAACGGTAGCTACCATGCTCGTGGCACCATCGCTGGTGCAGCACCTGTGGTAATCCCTCTAGTAATAACGTTTTTGTCCTGGGTACTCAAGAGTCAAGATCTTTTTTTTCCAGGGATGCTGGATACTAAAGACTAATTTAGGTGCTTGTGCTATATAGCCAGTGCAAAGCACAATCGGATTCAATATTGGCATGATGATGAAGCATGATATCATCATCTTTTCTTGCATGCATGTTTTTTCTTTTTGCGTGCATGTTCTTGACCTGCCCATATTTCTTTACGTGATATGAACTTGGGAAAGTCCATTCTGGATTCGGTCTTGACGTGCTATATGACCTGCCCATATTTGTTCACGTGATATGAATTTGAGCGTGTCCATGCTAGACTTATGTGTACGTGCCAATGATAGACCTTTTTGTACATGACTAATATTGTGTGTATCCTTTTCAATTTTCATCCTTTATTCTCAACCGTTCTTATTAGAATTAATGAATTAAAAAAATTAGCTTATGTCGATGAATGTGATGGCTTGTTTGTCTTTTGTTTCAACAATAATTGATTTTTAAATTGTGTAATGTAGTTGTATTATTTATCCATCTAATAAGAGTATAAAATAAAATTGAATTTAACTATTTATAAATGTCACACGGAGTTTATTTTAAAAACAAAATTCTAGCCCTTTTTCCTTCTTCTTTTTTTATTTGGTGTATAAAATGTATTACTTATTAATCTGTTTTTACTGTATTTTATTAATATGATAAGAGCTATCTTTCAACTGGATGGATGTGTGTTTCAGCCTTGTAATCTTAACGACCTCTTTTTTCTGCCTCACTATTGTTCGCCATATGAATGTGTGTTTCAGCCTTGCAACCTTAACGACATTTTTTATGCCACACAATTGTTCGCCAAAGGATTTGTTTTCTTTTTTGATGGGACGTAGGAAGATTTTCCTTTTGAGCAGTACACCAAAGGATTTGGTGATCTGATCAAGTGTGAACTGGGCCCATTAATGTGCCAGGCTGGACCATGTTTAGCGTGCCTAGCTATTCCTGGTTGTTGTCCGATTCAAATTCAAATCAGATACTTGATGGAGCCTTGTACGCTTTGTAGCTAGCCTTCTACCACACGTTTGTGGTTCCACTTTTTATAATAGAACATGTACTTGACAGAATTAGTATGTCCAGCATAATACATATATATAATATTTGTATGTAACGTTACATCTTTAAATCTGAGCCGCTTATATCTAATCTTAACGGTTCTGATAATTTAATCTGTGTGGATAAACGTGATGGCTTGTTTGCCTATTGTTTTAAGTATATAATAGATGTTCTTGTCTTGAGTCCTCACAACACTTCAGCGTTCGCCCTCTCATCTTCCCCTTGCTTCTGGGATGTGCAACAGAGGCGAATGAGATCTTGCTTCCGAGGGCATGAACATATTGCATGAAGGCGTGGCTCGTGAACTGAGTGTCGTTGTCAGTGATGATCTGGGCAGGGATGCCGAAGTGGCACACCAATCCTTTCAAGAACCTGACAGCTGACTGAGCACTCACCTTTCTCACAGCTTCTACTTCCAGCCACTTTGTAAACTTGTCGATTGTAACGAATAAGAATTCAAAGCCCCCAACAGCTCAGGGGAAAGGGCCGAGGATGTCGAGCCCCCAGACCAAAAATGGTCATGACAAAGGGATTGTCTGAAGAGTTGGGCAGGCAGATGCATATTCTTGGAATGGAACTGGCGGGCCTCACACTTGATGACCAGCTCGACCGCATCTTGGAGGGCTGTGGACCAATAGAATGCTTGCCGGAATGCTTTCCTAACCAAAGCCCCTGATCCAATGTGTGAGCTGCACATGCCTTGTGTATTTTTGTGAGCAGTTCCATTCCCGCTTCCCGGCAAATGCACTTCAATTTCACACCATTGGGCCTTCTTCTGTATAGTGTGTCATCGACAAACTGATACATACTGGCCCTCCGGGTTACTCTTTCAACCTCTTCTTGCTCTTCGAGAAGTTCTCCAGTTTGGAGGAAATGGACTAAGTGTTGTGCCCAAGATGGAGGCTGGGGCTCAGTAACGAGGATCAGTGGCACCTCCTCCTTCGTGGGAGCGCACCCTTTGACCACGAAGGCCGGTGGTCTAGTGGGAGGGGGTAGCTCAGCAGTTGAACGGGAGTTGTTCCCATCAAGCTCTCTGCCGGGAGCCCGGGGGGTTCTACCGGTAGAGGCTTGCCGGAGTCCAGTTTCCTCCTCTTCCGGGCCATTTTTGCCGGGGATACGAAGGGCTGAGTAAGATGGAGAACAAAAGTTCCTGGTTCCACATGAAGCTTATGCACATCGCACTTTGACAGATGATCAGCAATGCTGTTTTCTGCACGGGGCACGTGCTTTGTTTGCAATCCGTCAAAGCGCTCCTCCAACCTTCTCACTTCCTCAAAGTATGCCTCCATCAATGGACTTTGGTAATCCTTGTTGACTTGTCTCACCACAAGTTCTGAATCTCCTTGAATGATCAGCTTCTTGATCACCAATTCTGTGGCAATCCTGAGCCCGGCAAGGAGCCCTTCATACTCTGAAGTATTGTTGGTCGCCTTCTCCCGGGGAAAATGCTTCTCGACAGCGTACCTCAGGTGCTCTCCAGGGGGAGCAACGAGAAGCACGCCAACCACTGCACCTTGTAGGGAGAAGACACCATCGAAATACATGATCCATTCTTGGGGTGCTTCCTTACCGGGAATAACTATCTGTAGTACCTCTTCATCAGGGGTGGGCGTCCGTTCTGCAATAAACCCTACCAGTGCTCTGCTCTGAATTGTTGATGTGCTTTCAAACCTTAAGCCAAAGCTGGATAACTCCAATGCCCACTCCACTATCCTGCCGGTAGCCTCAGGGTTTCGGAGGTTCCTTTGCAAAAGGAAGAAGGTGACAACCGTGATCCCATGGGCTTGGAAGTAGTGGCACAGTTTCCTTGAGGCCATGACTAGGCCAAAAATCAACTTTTGCACGCCAGAATACCTGGATCTAGCCCCCTGCAATAGGGAGCTAACAAAGTAAACTGGGCGCTGCACCACTTTCTTCCTTGCCACGTCCTTGGGGTTGTCTCCGCTGCCATGCTTTTCTCTATCTTGATCCACGTCTGGGCTTGTCGGGCTATGCTCACTCTCTCCCCAGGAAGGGACATTGGCTGAGGTTACTGCTTCCTCCACTTCCCGCTGCACCACTAGTGCTGCACTAACCACTTGCTCAGTTGCTGCCAAGTATAGCAGCAAAGGATCTTGTGGTTTGGGAGCAACCAAAGAGGGCACAGAAGACAAGTAAGTTTTCAAATATTGCAGTGCTGTGCCTGCTTTCGGAGTCCACTTCATGGGTGTTGTCTTCTTCAAAACTTTGAAGAACGGCAAGTGATAACCCACAAGTATAGGGGATCGTTGGTTGCCTTCTTCGCTAAATAAGAGTGTCGAACCCGACGAGGAGCTAAAGATAGAACAAATATTCCCCCAAGTTCTATCGACCACCGGTACAACTCTACACACACTTGACGTTTGCTTTACCTAAAACAAGTATGAAACTATTTTGCAAGAATAAAACTAGGAGTACTTTGCGAGAATAAAACTATGTATAAATTGCAAGGTAATAAAAGTGGATAGTTTTTGTGAACAAGAAATTCATTTGTCCCTAGGCAATCGATAACAAGTCCTGGTAATCGTTCTTGCAATTTTATATGAGGGAGAGGCATGAGCTAACATACTTTCTCTACTTGGATCATATGCACTTATGATTGGACCCCTATCAAGCATCCGCAACTACTAAAGATCATTAAGCTCGTGAAACCAAACCATAGCATTAAGTATCAAGTCCTCTTTACTCCCATATGCCATAACCCACTTATCTGCGTTTGGGCTGCTGTCATCCCCCGCAACACCGACAATAAGAAAACCATGAACATATTGCAACACCCTACAGCGGGGGCCCCTCATGTTTGCGCGAGACGGAGGGCACCATAGGATAGCACCATAAATAAAATATGTAATCATACCAACCAAGATCTCGATTAACCCATAGGACAAAATGGATCTACTCAAACATCATAGGATAACCATAGATCATTGGGAAATAATATATGGAGTTGAGCACCATGTTTAAGTAGAGATTACAGTGGGGAGAAGGGGTGTTACACCGCTGCATAGAGGGGGAGAAATTTGGTGTTGACGGTAGCAAGGTTGTTGATGTAGATCGCCGTCACGATCCTAGCCCCGGTGGCACTCCGGCGCCACCGGGAGAGAGGGGGAGACAGCCCCCTTGTTCTTCTTCTTCCTTGGCCTCCCCCCTAGATGGTAGGAGTGTTCCCCCTGTGGTCCATGGCCTCCATGGCAGCGGAGGGGTGGGAGCCCCTCCGAGATTGGATCGCCCTCTCTGTTCTCTTCTGTTTCGCGCTCTCCAGATCTGGCCCTTCACTGTTTCCTAGATTCCCGGATATCCGTAACTCCGATTGCGCTGAAATTTTTACACGACACCAGAAGAAGGGCTCCAACCGATGTTCGAGGAGGGCACAAGACACCTGCGCGTGCCTGGGCCCCCAGGCGCGCCCTGCTGGGTTGTGGGCATTGTGGGCCCCCGTTTACGTTGATCCCACCTCCCAAAATTCACATAAAGTCCAAAATAATTCTCCGGTAATTTTTATCGTGTTTGGACTTTGTTTGATATGGATTTTCTGCGATACGAAAAACATGCAAAAAACAGGAACTGGCACTGGGCACTGGATTAATAGGGTAGTCCAATAAATCATATAAAAAGTAGCCAAAAGTATGTGAAAGTTGTTTAATATTGGCATGAAACAATCAAAAATTATAGATGGAGACGTATCAGCATCCCCAAGCTTAATTCCTGCTCGTCTGCGAGTAGGTAAATGATAAAAAAGATTATTTTTGATGTGAAATGCTACCTAGCATAAACTTGATCATATATCTAACCATGGCATGAATATTAAGACATAAGTGATTCAAAGCAATAGTCTATAATTTGACATAAAGACATCAATACTCAGGCATCCCAACAAACAATTATGTATTTCAAAATATCAATGCTAAGGAATGTTCTCCCTACAAAATCTAGTCTTGTCATGCTCTGTCTTCCTAACACAAAGTATAAATCATGTACTATCCCAATGTCAGCCAAGCAATTGGTTCATACGCAAGCCATGGATATAGCACTACAGGTGGAATAGAGTATGATGATAGGGGTAAATATAGAGAAGACAAAAAAGTAAGAAAGTCTCACGTCGACGCGGCTAACCAATGTGCTATAGAGATGCCCGTCAATTGATATCAATGCAAGGTGTAGGGATTGTCATGCAACGGATGCACTAAGAGCTATAAGTGTATGAAAGCTCAATATGAAACTAAGTGGGTATGCATCTAATCCTATAATGAAAAATTCCAACTAGTATATGAAAGTGACAACATATGAGACTCTCCATATGAAAAACATGGTGCTACTTTGAAGCACAAGTGTGGAACTAGCATGCCCCTTCTCTCTTTTTTTTTCCTTTTTTTCTTTTTACATTCTTTTTTTCTCTCATTGTCCCGAGTCTCATCCCGACTTGTGGGGTAATCATAGTCTCCACCATCCTTTCCTCACTGGGGTAATGCTCTAATAATGAAAATTGATGATCATCACACTTCTATTTACTTATAACTCAAAAGAAATAAAAATTACAACTCGATACCTATAACAAAATATAACTCTATATGAATGCCTTTGGCAATACCAGGATGTGCAACGATCTAGTGTAACATGCATAAGAAATGATGAACGGTGGTTGAGCCACAAATACTATGTTAGCTATATGATCATGCAAAGCAATATGACAATGAATGCTCAAGTCATCAAAACAGAAGCGGTGGAAGTTGCATGGCAATATATCTTGGAATGGCTATGGAAAGGCCATAATAGGTAGGTATGGTGGCAGTTTTGAGGAAGATATTATAAGGCTT
Organism: Triticum aestivum; assembly: GCF_018294505.1. Lineage (NCBI taxonomy): Eukaryota > Viridiplantae > Streptophyta > Magnoliopsida > Poales > Poaceae > Triticum > Triticum aestivum. The sequence continues at coordinate 346,482,284 of NC_057810.1, forward strand.
ATGTGTGATAGAGTTTATCATGTCATGGGGCTTGGATGCATAGGCGAAGTTTGCACCACGTCTCTAGGTGAGAAAGGGCAATGCACGGTACTGTAGAGGCTAGCAAATTGCGGAAAGCTAAGAGTGCATATAATCCATGGACTCACTTTAGTCATAAAGAACTCATATAATTTTTGCAAAATTTTATTAGCCCTCAAAGCAAAGTAATACTACACATGCTCCTAGGGGGGAGGTTGGTAGGAGTTAATCATCGCACGCGCCCGACCTTCACACAAAGATAGACAATCAAGGATAAATTGTGCTCCAACTTCCCGGCATAACGAGAGACTATACATGCATTCTTCGGGAATCACAAACCTTAAAACCAATATTCTTACTAACCACAACCGTTTACTAGTACCTCCCACATATTATCGTCTCTATATCGCAAAACTATTGCAAGGAATCAAACATATCATATTCAGTGATCCATAAGTTCTATGTAGGATTTCATGACTAACCATGCAATTGACCAATTCCGTTTGTCTCTCTAAATAGATATAAGTGAAGCATGAGAGTTTAATTCTTTCTAAAAAATATCATGCTCTAATAAATATCAATGAAGCAAAAGAGCATTCTACGAATAATGGTTTTCTATGTGAAGAGAAACAGGCAATCCAAACTTCAAATGATATAAGTGAAGCACATGAAGCATTATATAAAGCCGCACTCTAAAGATATAAGTGAAGTGCAATGAGCATTCTATAAATCAACCATGGACTATCTCATACCAGCATGGTTCTTAAAATAAAAAATGAAAGCTAAACATAAAAGACACTCCAAGATTTGCACATATCACACGAACGAAACGAAGACGAAAACATACTGATACTTGTTGAAGAAAGATGGGATGCCTTCCGAGGCATCCCCAAGCTTAGAGGCTTGAGTCTCCTTGAATATTTACTTGGGGTGCCTTGGGAATCCCCAATCTTGAGCTCTTGCCTCTCCTCCTTCTCCTCATATCGAGACCTCCTCGGTCTTTGATCACTTCATCCACACAAAACTCAACAGAAAACTCGGTAAGATCCGTTAGTATAATAAAGCAAATCACTACTCTAACTACTATTGCAAACCAATTCATATTTTGTTTTTGCATTGTAGCTACTTTAATATAACTTTTCCATGGCTCATACCACCGATAAAATCAATAGTTTCATCAAAACAACCAATATAATGCATCAAAAACAGAATCTGTCTTAAACAGGACAGTCTGTAGCAATATGAACATCTACCATACTTGTGGTACCCCAAAAATTCTGAAAAAATTAGGAAAAAATAAGAAATTTATATATAAAGACTTTGCAGGAAGTTTTATAAACTTTTGGCATTCCAGTAAAAAAATTAAAATTCATGCGCTATAGCCAAAGTTTCTATTTTTGCACCGCACATACCAACAAGCAATCTATCATCCTAAAGGCAAATCTTGGCACATTATTTTTATAATACAATGGAATTGTACAAGGGTATAATTATTTTTGTGAGAATATTCATGAAAAATTCTACATCGTTTCCATGAGCATGAACACAAGTGTTCAAGGTCGACCCTCACTTCAACAATGCATCACCTTTCAATCGCTTCTCTTTTTGTGAAGTTTTAAGTTCCCCTCTATATTTTTTTGTTTTAAAACTTGATAAAATCACTCAACAGGATGAAATGACTCTCTAAAACTTCCGGGTTGTCTCCCTGGAAGCACGTTCTTTAAAGCCATTAAGCTAGGCATAAAGTGCTCAAGTAATGAATCCACCCGGATCCCAAGGTATATCAAAGCCAATTTTAATTAACAATGATTTGGCATTTAGTAGTGAGCACAAAGCAACATATATCATGCAATGACAAAGTCTAACTCTCTTCCTATGCATCAGCATGTCATACAAGAACAATTCATGCACATCAAATACACGCCAATACATAGCATAAGAAGTTTCTTGTAATTCTATCGTGTTGGAAACATAGAGATGTGGAGATATAGTTCCTCTCTCATAATAATTGCAAGTAGGGGCAGAAAGCACATGCATCAAAATCATCATGTGCAACGGTAAAAGGCAACCCATCAATAATAATTTTTACACGACACCAGAAGAAGGGCTCCAACCAACGTTCGAGGAGGGCACAAGACACCTGGGCGTGCCTGGGCCCCCAGGAGCGCCCTGATAGGTTTTGGGCACTATGGGCCCCCGTTTGTGTTGATTCCACCTCCCAAAAATCACATAAATTCCAAAATAATTCTCCGTAAATATTTATCATGTTTGGACTTAGTTCGATATGGATTTTATGTGATACAAAATACATGTAAAAAATAGGAACTGGCAATGGGCACTTGATCAATAGGTTAGTTTAATAAATCTTATAAAAAGTTGCCAAAAGTATGTGAAAGTTGTATAATGTTGGCATGAAGCAATCACAAATTATAGATATGACAGAGACATATCATCAAGGCACGCTTGGCAGACTTGGAGATGAACCTGCTAAGTGCGGCAACACACCCTGTCAAACGTCTCACATCCTTAACTTTCTTCGATTCCTGAATCTGCTCAATAGACTTGATCTTACCGGGGTTGACCTTTATCCCGTGGTGGGACACAAAGAAGCCAAGTAGCTTGCCAAAGGGAACACCAAACACACACTTCTCTGGGTTCAGCTTCAAGTTAATCCTGCGCGGATTAGCAAACATCTCTTCTAAGTCCTGGATGAGGGTTGATCTGTCCTTGGTCTTGACCATAATATCATCCATATAAGCTTCAATATTCCTGTGCAACTGTGATTCAAAACCAATCTGGACTGCCCTTGCAAAAGTGGATCCGGCGCTCTTCAACCCAAAAGGCATTCTCACAAAGCAGTATGTGCCGCATGGGGTTATGAATGAGGTCTTTTTTTCGTCTTCCTTGTACATTAAGATTTGGTGGTATCCATAGTATGCATCTAGAAAGGAGAGCATATCACACTCGGAAGTGGAATCCACAATCTGGTCGATGCATGGCAAGGGGAATGGGTCCTTCGGGAATGCCTTGTTTAGATCCATGAAAACTATGCAAAGCCTCCATTCCCCATTAGCCTTGCGCAGGACCACTGGGTTTGCTAACCATGTTGGATGTAGTACTCCTCTGACTAAACCAACTGCTTCAAGTTTCTTGATTTCCTCGGCAATGAACTGCTACCGCTCCAAGGCTTGCTTTCGGACCTTCTGCTTTACAGGTCGGGCATGTGGGCAGACAACAAGGTGGTGCTCGATTACCTCCTTGGGAACACCGGGGATATCAAATGGTTTCCAGGCAAACACATCGATATTCACCGACAGGAAGGCAACAAGCGCGATTTCCTATTTTTCATCGAGGGTGGCACTGATAGTAAATGTACCATTAGCGCCAGCCAGCCCTGCCTGGACCTTTTTCACATGGGTGCAGCAGCCTTGGGTCTCTTGCTATTGGAACTCTCCGGCAAGTCATCAATAGGCGCAACATACTCCGAAGAGGTACGCTTCCTGGATTCCTTGCTGGCGTCCCTCTTATCCTTCTTCTTTCCCTTGCTTTCCATGGCGGGAAATGCAGCTTCAGCGTTCTCTGTCGCGACTGTGTCCTAGTACATCTTATCCACGCAAATGATTGCGTCCTTCTCTTCTGACGGAATGGAAATGACGCCCATCGGCCCTGGCATCATCAAGGTATTGTAGCCATAGTGGGATGCCGCCATGAACTTTGCCAGAGCTGGGCGTCCAAGGATTCTGTTGTACAGCAGGGGGAGGTCGACCACATCAAACACAACCTTCTCAGTATGGTAAATCAACTCTCCCCCGAATGTCACTGGCAACATGATATTTCCCTTAGGATGACTCCTTCGGGGGTTGATTCCTTGAAACGTGCCTGTCGGTGTCAAAACTAGCGGATCTCGGGTAGGGGGTCCCGATCTGTGCGTCTAAGGCTAATGGTAACAGGAGGCAAGGACACGATGTTTTACCCAGGTTCGGGCCCTCTCGATGGAGGTAAAACCCTACTTCCTGCTTGATTGTTCTTGATGATATGAGTATTACAAGAGTTGATCTACCACGAGATCGTAGAGACTAAATCCTAGAAGCTATCCTATGATGATTATGATCGTCCTTCCATGGACTAAACCCTCCGGTTTATATAGACACCGGAGGGGGCTATGGTTTACACAAAGTCGGTTACAAAGAAGGAGATCTAACATCCGGATCACCAAGCGTGTCTTCCACACAAAGGAGAGTCCCATTCGGACACGGGATGAAGTCTTGAGTTTTGTATCTTCATGGTCCATCAGTCCGGCCAAAGTATATAGTCCGACTGTCTGGATACCCCCTAATCCAGGACTCCCTCAGTAGCCCCTGAACCAGGCTTCAATGATGATGAGTCCGGCGCGTAGATTGTCTTCAGCACTGCAAGGCGGGTTCCATCTCCAAATACTCCAAAGAAGATTAAGGATTGTGTCCAGCTCTGTGAGATAATTTCCGCACACCACCATAGAGAACATAACACTTCACAAATCTGATCTGCTGACAACAATTTTTTTAACGGTGTGCCCTTACGCCGTGGCCTGGTCCAGCACGGACATGTTTTTCTCAGCATGCCTCGATACGCGTTGCGAGGCGGTTTCATTGGCACGCCTCGCCAAAACAGAGATCGTGTTCCTCTTATCATGGGATCTTCCATCAATACGGGCGCGTGCAACCCCACGACGCCTGTTGGTATGACTCCGTGTTTTTAGGTAAGTCCCAAACGGTTACGCTGAGGACGCTTGATATTCACCCCCTTTATAGAGGGGCCTAGGCCTATCCCTCTTTTCTACCACGCTTGCGCCTTTTCGCATCTCGAGTTCTAACACCCGGAGCCCAAGCTCAAGCACTTCGGTTCTTCAATCATGTCCGGATCCAACCTTAAAGGCCGATGGATGGCCTCATCTGTCATAGAGGAGGACATCGCAAAGCTTAGGGAGGTCATATATCTGACCGCCAACATCAAGCACAGGCTTCCTGCTCCAGGACAGGTCATCCCTACTCCTGAGCCCAACGAGAGCGTTGTATTTGTTTCTCACTTCCTCCGCGGCTTAGGATTCACCCTTGATCCCTTTGTGAGAGGGCTCATGTTCTATTACGGGCTAGATTTTCATGATCTAGCTCTGGACGCCATCCTTCACATCTCGTCGTTCATCGTTGTGTGCGAAGCCTTCCTCCATATCACCCCGCACTTCGGCTTATGGCTCAAGACCTTCAATGTGAAGCCGAAGATGATTGAGGGGCGACACGCGAAGTGCGGAGGTGCTACAATAAGCAGGAATGCCGAAGCACCATGGCCAGAGGGATTCTTCCCAGAGGTGTCCGATCTATGGCAGCGGAGGTGGTTTTACGTCACGGCTCCCAGAGGCACAAAGTGGGTGGCTGCCCCCGACTTCCGTTCGGGCCCTCTGCCTCAACTGGCGTCATGGCCCAATGTAGGACGGGATTGGGGGCCTGCTAATGATATACCAACATTGCAGAGCCGCATCCGGGAGCTTCTTGAGAGGGTGTAGGACCTTGAGAAGAGGTGTCTAGAGGGGGGGGTGATTAGACACTAAGTACCAAAGTTGCAGTTTTTAACTTCTTTAAGTTTAAGTGGAGTTTAGGCACAAGTTTAACATTCACAACATATAGCAAGCAAGCATGCAAAGAGTATATGAGCAGCGGAAAGTAAAGCATGCAACTTGCAAGAATGTAAAGGGAAGGGATTTGGAGGATTCAAACACAATTGGAGACACGGATGTTTTTGGTGTGGTTCCGATAGGTGGTGCTATCGTACATCCACGTTGATGGAGACTTCAACCCAAGAAGGGTAATGGTTGCGCGAGTCCACGGCGGGCTCCACCCACGAAGGGTCCACGAAGAAGCAACCTTGTCTATCCCACCATGGCCGTCGCCCACGAAGGACTTGCCTCACTAGCGGTAGATCTTCACGAAGTAGGCGATCTCCTTGCCCTTACAAACTCCTTGGTTCAACTCCACAATCTTGTCGGAGGCTCCCAAGTGACACCTAGCCAATCTAGGAGACACCACTCTCCAAGAAGTAACAAATGGTGCGTTGATGATGAACTCCTTGCTCTTGTGCTTCAAATGATAGTCTCCCCAACACTCAACTCTCTTTCATAGGATTTGGATCTGGTGGAAAGAAGATTTGAGTGGAAAGCAACTTGGGGAAGGCCAGAGATCAAGATTCATATGGTAGGAATGGAATATCTTGGCCTCAACACATGAGTAGGTAGTTCTAGCTCAGAAAATGTATGTCGGAAGTGTAGGTTCAGTCTGATGGCTCTCTCCACGAATGAAGAGGAGGTGGAGGGGTATATATAGCCTCCACACAAAATCTAACCGTTACACACAATTTACCAAACTCGGTGGGACCGATTCAACGGACTCTGTCGGACCGATTTAGTAAACCTAGTGACCGTTAGGATTTTCGGTGGGACCGACATGCAACTCGGTAGGACCGATGTGGTTAGGGTTAGGGCATAACGTAATCTCGGTAAGACCGATTACACAAACTCGGTGAGACCGATTTTGGTAATAAGCTTTCCAGAGAGTTGGTCAAGCAAACTCGGTTGGACCGATTACACAAACTCGGTGGGACCGGTTTTGGTAATGAGTCAACCAGGAAGTTTGCATTGTAATCTTGGTAGTACCGATTTCTCAAACTCGGTGAGACCGACTTTGATAATGGACATACATAGAGAGATTACAATCCCATCTCGGTGAGACTGAGATCCCTATCAGTGAGACCGATTTGCCTAGGGTTTATGGCAGTGGCTATGTCATCTGAACTCGGTGGCGCCGGATAGAAAGAATCGGTGGGGCCGAGTTTGACTTTAGGTATAGGACATATGTGTGGAAGTGGGAAAGTAGTTGAGGGTTTTGGAGTTTATCACTAAGCACTGTGGAGTAAGAAACTCATTAAGCAACACCTCATCCCTCCTTGATAGTATTGGCTTTTCCTATAGACTCAATGTGATCTTGGATCACTAAAATGTAAAATGAAGAGTCTTGAGCTTGAAGCTTGAGCCAATCCTTTGTCCTTAGCATCTTGAAGGAGTTCCCACACCCTTTAGTCCATGCCACTCCAATGTTGAACTTATCTGAAACATACTAGATAAAAGTGTTAGTCCAACAAGAGATATGTTGACATTAATTACCAAAACCACCTAGGGAGCACTTGTGCTTTCAATCTCCCCATTTCTGGCAATTGATGACAACATACATCAATGCTTTAGATAAAGATATAAAGAATAGCAAGTAAAGCTTTGGAAAGACATGCAACAAGCATAGGCTCCCCCTACATGTATGCAATCATGTGAATATGGAATATAGAAGCATGTGAGAGCATAACCATGATGGAGTAGGCAATGTGTTACATGTATCTTGGCCATATGCATCAGAGCAAAGAATATTAAAGAAAACACCTTCATGCTCATGAGTCCTTCTTGCAAACAGTATGTACATAAGCAAGAATTCCTCATACACATGATTGTGATGCATATACTTACCTTGTAGTCTTGAGTTGGCTTAGGATGGAATGAACCTGCATAAAAAAGGTTAGATAACACAGGTACATCTACTAGCCAGAGAAAACAGAAGAAACCACAAGAATACCAAGACTAGGATGACATGTAGAGAGTGAGTACTAAGGACCACATTGGATTAGACATGTCCCCAAGAATAAAGATATGCAATGAATTTAAATGATTTCTTTCCCTTAGATGTCTTGCTCCCCTGAATCTAGCATAGGATACTGGGAGAAGATAGGGAACAGAAAATCAGAGCTGAAAGATATAAATAAACAGAGCTAATGCAAGCTAATGCAAATAAGAACATATGAACATGTCTTTCCCCTCAGTAAGACATGTGGCATCTCTCCTCTTGAGCACCAAGCATCTGGGATCCTTGAGAAATACTTTCTACTTGAGTATTCTCTCCCCCTGGAGATCTCTTTCTCCCCCTGAGGAGGTGATATTCTGTTTCTCTGATGTGATCTCTCTAAATGATAAGCTTTGATGTGATCTCTCTCTCCCCCTTTGACATCAATTTCCAAGAAGGGTTTTCTGGAATCTCTCAAATGGGTTTGGTCCTTGAGTCACAGCACAAGGCAACAATAAAAATGTGATGCTTGTAGAGGACAAGATTCATTGAGTGGAGCTGGATCAGAAGTAACAAAGAATAAGTGGCAAACTGTTTTTCCTGTTGTGAAATCGGTGGCACCAAGTGGTATGCTTCGGTTGTACCGAAAGAATTCAGTTGGACCGAAAACAAAAAAACGGTGTAACCGAGTTCGTCGCAGAGAAAACACTTGTCACTTCAGCTCACTAGACTAATAAGATCTCACAAAGATTTGCAAGGAATTAACTAAATGATATGCAGTGAATTGGATGCAAAAAATGCAGAACAGAAAGAAATCTAGATGAAGTTATTTTTGAAAGGGAATACAAATATGCATGAGACAAATGCAAAAACACAGAAAAGAACACAAGAGAACTTCTAGAGATGGTCGGCGACAAAGTCACCTATGTTAGAGTATATTGACTTAGGAGTCAAGTGAGATCACTTGATCATAGGTCATACTCATCGTTTAAGCTCAAAATGGGGTTGCCATTTTTCGTTTAAGCATCTTGATGTATTCACATCTTGTCGAGTTGCTTTAGCTCATGACTCGGAGTAAAGCTTCTCTAAGATGGAATGACATACCTTGGTTGGTGGTGTTGTCCATGTAGTTGAACTTGTGTGGGTTGCTCAAGGTTGATGTAGCTCATCAAGAGTTGGGAGCACCACTTGGAATTTGAGTCCATCTACCTACATGGGTTAGTTCTTGCAAGGAAGAGAACTTGTGTATCCAAAAATGACAATCATGAAGCTCAACATTGAATTTGTCAAAGGATATATTTGAGTGGTTCCGTACTTCCTTGTCTTCAACCACCATAGTGTAGAAACTTGGTGATGTAGAGATTGTTCAAGATGTGAGTAGATTACAATCTCATGGAATTTGATTCAACCAAGTACCTACATGGGTTAGATAACATGCAAGATCCAAATATATCCAAGACATAAGATTTTCATCATAAGAGACATATCAAGGATTAGTCATAAGCTCATGTCTTGAATGTATCCAATGGAGTTTCTACTCCAAGTTTGAAGCATCAATGATGTTAAATTCTCCTCTTAACCTGCAAAACGCTTTCTCATCAAGAGGTTTAGTGAATATATCCGCTAATTGCTTTTTGGTGCGAACATGCTTAAGATCAATGTCACCCTTAGCAACATGATCTCGAATGAAATGATGACGAACTTCAATATGCTTAGTTCGAGAATGTTGTACAGGATTATGACCAATTTTGATAGCACTTTCATTGTCACAAAGCAATGGAACATGTTTCACATATATCCCATAATCTTTAAGAGTTTGGGTCATCCAAAGTAATTGAGCACAACATGAACCAGCGGCAATGTATTCCGCTTCAGCGGTGGATAAGGATACCGAGTTTTGTTTCTTGGAGGACCAAGACACAAGAGATCTACCAAGAAATTGACAAGTACCCGAAGTGGACTTTCTATCAACCTTGTCTCCGACATAGTCCGAGTCGGAGTAGCCAACAAGATCGAAAGAGGCCCTCTTAGGATACCAAATGCCAAAATTTGGTGTATGGATTAAGTATCTCACTATCCTTTTCACGGCCTTTAGATGACATTCTTTAGGAGCAGCTTGATATCATGCACACATGCACACACTTAACATGATATCGGGACGTGAAGCACATAGATATAACAATGAACCAATCATAGAGCGATAAACCTTTTGATCAACCGATTCACCACCTTTGGTCAAATCAAGATGTCCACTAGTAGGCATGGGTGTAGACATACCTTTGCACTCTTGCATATTGAACTTCTTGAATAAGTCCTTGGTGTACTTTGTTTGAGAAACAAAAGTACCTTCCTTAGTTTGCTTGATTTGCAACCCAAGAAATAATTTGAGTTCACTCATCATAGACATCTCAAACTTCTCCGACATTAGCTTCCCAAACTTTTCACTAAAATGAGGGTTAGTTGAACCAAATATAATATCATCAACATAGATTTGGCATACAAATAGTTCTCCATTAACCCTTTTAGTAAAAAGAGTAGAATCAATTTTCCCAATTTCAAAGCCTTTTTCAATAAGGAACTTGGTCAAGCATTTATACCATGCTCTAGGAGCTTGTTTAAGACCATAAAGAGCTTTGTGAAGTTTGTAAACATGATTGGGTTTCTTAGGATTGACAAAGCCGGGAGGTTGCTTAATATAAACTTCCTCCTCTATTTCACCATTTAGAAAAGCACTTTTAATGTCCATTTGGTACAAGGTGATATCATGATGATTAGCATAGGCAAGTAAGATGCAGATGGACTCAAGTATAGCAACAGGAGCGTAAGTCTCACCATAGTCCATACCTTCGACTTGTGTGTAGCCTTGGGTGATGAGACGTGCTTTGTTGTGAACTACTTGTCCATTTTCATCTTGCTTGTTGCGAAACACCCATTTGGTACCGATGATGTTGTGGTTGTTCTCGGGCTTCTCAACCAATGTCCAAACTTGGTTCCTCTCAAAGTTGTGTAGCTCTTCATGCATAACATTTATCCAATCCGGATCTTCCAATGCTTCTTCGACCTTCATAGGTTCAATGCTAGAGATGAAATAATAGTTTTCACAAAAGTTAGCTAAACGAGTTTTAGAGCGAGTGATTCTCCTGGTTTGAATATCATTGTAGATTTGCTCGACGGGATGATCTTTAGCAATTCTTGCTCGAACTCGTGAAAGCTTTTGCTTGGTTCTTGGTTGAACTTCTTCTTCATCTTGTCCTTCTTCTTGGCCTTCTTCATTGTTGGCATTGTCGTTCTCTTGTCGTGGTGGAGAAGGAGGTCGTTGACGTTCATCTTGATGCACTTCCTCATTTTCTTCATCTTGGTGTGTTACACTTGTGGATGCTTCCGTATCATTTCTTGGTTCACCTTGTCGTGAACTAGAAGCTTCCACTTGGATGGACGAGGTATTCTCCTTCACCTCCATTGGACGAACCTTGCCAATAGATAAGTCTTGTATTGCTTCCGAAGGATCTTTGTCTCCTACATCAATTGGCAATTGCTCCACTTGCGAGTCGTTAGATTCATCAAACTTCACATCTACTGTCTCTTCAACCTTTTGGGTGAAATTTTTGTAGACACGGTAAGTGTGAGAGTTTTAGCCATAACCTAGTAGGAAACCTTCATGAGACTTAGGAGCAAATTTAGAACGATGATGCTTATCAAGAATGTAGCACTTTGAGCCGAATACTCGAAAGTATCCAACTTGGGGTTTGTTACCGGTGAGGAGCTCGTATGCCGTCTTGCCGAGTAGCTTGTGAAGATACAAGCGATTTGTTGCATGACAAGCTGTCTCAACCGCTTCTGCCCAAAAGTGCTTCGGTGTCTTGTACTCATTAAGCGTCCGGTTCTTCCTCTCAACAACTCCATTTTGTTGAGGTGTGTATGTAGCCGAGAACTCGTGTGAAATCCCTTCTTCGTCAAGAAAGGTGTCCACATTTGCGTTCTTGAACTCTGTTCCGTTGTCGCTGCGAACCTTCTTGATCTTCACTTCAAATTGATTTTGGGCCTTCCTAGCGAAGTTTTTGAAGATCTTTTGTACCTGCGATTTATCATCAAGAAAGAACACCCACGTAAATCTTGAAAAATCATCAACTATAACTAGACCAAAAGAATTTCCACCGAGACTCTTGTAAGAGTTGGGACCAAAAAGATCCATGTGAAGTAGCTCGAGTGGCCTCCTTGTGGTCATAATGTTCTTCACGGGATGCCTTCCTCCAACCTGTTTACCTGCTTGACAAGCACTGCAAAGTCTATCCTTATCAAATATGGCATCATTAACACCAAGGATATGATTCCCTTTAATAAGCTTGTCAAGGTTTCTCATGCCAACGTGACCTAGTCGTCTATGCCATAACCAACCTTTTGAGGATTTAGCAATGAAGCAAGTTTTAGGTTGACCCTTTTTAGTGAAATCAACAATGTATAGATCACCTCTACGCACACCGGTAAAGACCATTTTATGATTGTCTCGACGAAACACTTGGCAATCTACTTCAGTAAATAAGACATTGAAACCAAAATCAGCAAGTCTAGATACTGAAAGTAAGTTGTATCTAAGATATTCAACGAGCATGACATTTTGTATGGAGCTATCATGTGATATGGCCACCTTACCGAGGCCAACCACCTTACCCTTTGAGTTGTCACCGAAGGTGACATACTTTTGAGGACTATCATTTTCAGCAAGCTCACGAAACATGTCTTTATCTCCGGTCATGTGATCGGTACATCCACTATCAAGAACCCATTCCTTTCCTCCTGCCATATATCCCCGAAGATTTGCCATAAGACCAAAATTTCTCATTGCATCATCAAGATCGAAATCACTATCATCATCCTCGTCATAGTATCCATGTTCAACATTGTCATGTGGTGGATCAAATCCTAGAGAGGGTGATTCGTTAGAGTGAGTTTGACAATGATCTTGCTTATGTATTTTTATAGCTTCGGAAATAATATCACTAATAATCCTAACATCTCCTTTGGCACGCATAAGGTTTGTAAGCTCAAATAGACGATCACCAAACATAGGATCACTAGTATTCATCTTACTCAAAGAAATAGACTTATGGATAATTTCATCAAGATTTTTCAAGGAATAGTTTGGAAAGTGTTCCTCAAGAAATTTCCATATAGTGTAGGCACACTTAAGAGTAGGCAAACATCCAATCAAGTTTCTAGGCAAGCCTCTAGTGATAAGATTATCAGTTCTAAGATTACTAATCATGTCAATTGACTCATCAGGAGTAGGATGCATAGGATCAACATGAGGTGCACAAGGGCTAGCAATGTACTTGTTCAAATGATATTGATTGAAAATTACAAGCATCTCATTTTTCCACTCATGAAAATACTCTCCATCAAGTATAGGCACTCTATGTCTAAGACTCCCCAAAGTAGACTCATCCATCTTCCTCCAATGGTGATTAAACCAAGGCAATGGAGACCAAGGCTCTGATACCACTTGTAGGACCTTGAGAAGAGGTGTCTAGGGGGGGGGGTGATTAGACACTAAGTATAAAAGTTGCAATTTTTAACTTCTTTAAGTTTAAGTGGAGTTTAGGCACAAGTTTAACATTCACAACATATAGCGAGCAAGCATGCAAAGAGTTTATGAGCAGCGTAAAGTAAAGCATACAACTTACAAGAATGTAAAGGGAAGGGTTTTGGAGGATTCAAACGCAATTGGAGACACGGATGTTTTTGACGTGGTTCCGATAGGTGGTGCTATCGTACATCCACGTTGATGGAGACTTCAACCCACGAAGGGTAACGGTTGCGCGAGTCCACGGAAGGCTCCACCCACGAAGGGTCCACGAAGAAGCAACCTTGTCTATCCCACCATGGCCGTCGCCCATGAAGGACTTGCCTCACTAGCGGTAGATCTTCACGAAGTAGGCGATCTCCTTGCCCTTACAAACTCCTTGGTTCAACTCCACAATCTTGTCGGAGGCTCCCAAGTGACACCTAGCCAATCTAGGAGACACCACTCTCCAAGAAGTAACAAATGGTGCGTTGATGATGAACTCCTTTCTCTTGTGCTTCAAATGATAGTCTCCCCAACACTCAACTCTCTTTCATAGGATTTGGATCTGGTGGAAAGAAGATTTGAACGGAAAGCAACTTGGGGAAGGCTAGAGATCAAGATTGATATAGTAGGAATGGAATATCTTGGCCTCAACACATGAGTAGGTAGTTCTCTCTCAGAAAATGTATGCTGGAAGTGTAGGTTCAGTCTGGTGGCTCTCTCCATGAATGAAGAAGAGGTGGAGGGGTATATATAGCCTCCACACAAAATCTAACCGTTACACACAATTTACCAAACTCGGTGGGACCGATTCAACAGACTCGGTCGGACCGATTTAGTAAACCTAGTGACTGTTAGGATTTTCGGTGGGACCAACATCCAACTCGGTAGGACTGATGTTGTTAAGGTTAGGGCATAACGTAATCTCGGTAAGACCGATTACACAAACTCGGTGAGACCGATTTTGGTAATAAGCTTTCCAGAGAGTTGATCAGGCAAACTCGGTTGGACCGATTACACAAACTCGGTGGGACCGATTTTGGTAATGAGTCAACCAGGAAGTTTGCATTGTAATCTCGGTAGTACCGATTTCTCAAACTCGGTGAGACCGAATTTGATAATGGACATACACAGAGAGATTACAATCCCATCTCGGTGAGACCGAGATCCCTATCGGTGAGACCGATTTGCCTAGGGTTTGTGGCAGTGGCTATGTCATCTAAACTCGGTGGCGCCAGATAGAAAGAATCGGTGGGTCCGAGTTTGACTTTAGGTATAGGACATATGTGTGGAAGTGGGAAAGTAGTTGAGGGTTTTGGAGCATATCAGTAAGCATTGTGGAGCAAGAAACTCATTAAGCAACACCTCATCCCTCCTTGATAGTATTCGCTTTTCCTATAGACTCAATGTGATCTTGGATCACTAAAATGTAAAATGAAGAGTCTTGAGCTTGAAGCTTGAGCCAATCCTTTGTCCTTAGCATCTTGAAGGAGTTCCCACACCCTTTAGTCCATGCCACTCCAATGTTGAACTTATCTGAAACGTACTAGATAAAAGTGTTAGTCCAACAAGAGATGTGTTGATATTAATTACCAAAACCACCTATGGAGCACTTGTGCTTTTAGAGGGACATTAGCCTTGTCAGCGTAATTCAGGTAATGCTAGTCCGACGGATGTTGCCGTGCAAACCCTGGCCTCTCCGGATGTGGGAGTTCAATTCGGAAGGTCCGCGGGCTATTCTGCGCTTCTTCAGCATGACGCTCGAAGGGGTGTGTAAGTTATTCTTCGGACCACAAGTAAAGTGTCCGGACACCACCGAGGATGCGGGCCTGAGCTGCAACCGCCCAGATACCCGAGTAAGTAACCCAGAAACCGAACACTTCGTTTATATTTATCATAACATTATTCTAAAAACCCTCCACGGCCAGGAATGGCTCAGCAAGGCGGAGAGAATCAGGTGTCCGGCGCCACTTCCCGAAGGCTCGCCTAGTCCCGCCATAGCCAAGATGCTTGGTCGTGTGCTAAGATAAGTGCCCTCAGGGAAAGACGAAGGGAAGAACAGAGAAGCAGAACTTCACACATTGTGCATCCAAACCGGGGGAATTGCTACCTCCACGAAGGAGGATAGTCGGGGAGGGGAATCTAAGGTCTCCTCCCCTCGCGAGAAGAAGAGGGCCGCCTCCGAAGACTTGGAGATGGAGGTGCCCAGACAAGGGAAGAAAACCTCACCAGGGGGCCCTGCCCCGAAGGGTGTCCTCACCGCGCTAAGCCCGCAAACGGGCCAGCCCTCAGTCGAGCTGTAAGTTAATCATAAATACAAAGCTACTGCTTCCTCCTCCGAGAACAATAACCAGGATCCATTCTTTGCAGTCCGGCTAGCAGCTCTTCTCGACAGAGTTCGTCTTCGGGGGATCTCCTTTCGGAGATGATGGAGAGTGAAACTCCACCAACCTCTTCGCCTCATGGGGCGGGCGACCCCGAGGTGTCATCACGGAGGAGTCCATATTTGCCGAGGCCAGAAGCTAGTACTTCGGCCGCCCTAAGCCCGGAGCATTCGGCTCCCACAGGGGGCGATAAGAAAGGTCCAGCACAGTTCGGCGACCGGCTGGACACGTTGACGGGCCTTCTGGAGCGAGCTGCTCTCTCAGAGGATCACCGTTCATTAATGAGCATGGTGCTTGGGAAGATTTCATCTGCCACAAGCGGGCTGAATGAAGCTTTTATGAGCCTACTCAGAGGCTTTGAGGTATGTAATGAAATACGTAATTTTTGATTATGGTGCATGCGCTAGGTGTGCTCCATATGGATAGTAGCCCCTGAGACTCTGGTTGCCCGCCCTAGGCGGCAAACAGAGGATCACAGTATTGAGGAATGATCGCATTGTTTATGCGCAGGTGGCTAAGGATCCAGCAGCCGACCGGTTCGTTGAAGTCATCGAACTGAGGAGGCAGATTGGAGTTGTGGATGCCGATATCACACTTGTGAACGAGCGGCTTGACAAGTCACAAAGTATCTGCTCTTCTTTCCTTATTTTTTATAGGAAATATTAAGAGGAGCATAATGTTAATGTAATGTTCTTGGATTGTAGGCGGAGCTGCTGCCGTAGAGGCCCTGAGGGCGGAACTCGTCCTAGCCAAGGAACAAGCCCGGGCTACCAATGCGGCTGCCCTAAAGACGGTCGAAGAGTTGAGAGCCGAACAGGCTTCTCATCGCCGAAGCGAAGAAAAAATAGCCGAGATGGCTGTGGAGCTGAAAAACGCCGCCGACCGGTATGAGCTCCTTGAAAAAGAGAGTCAGGCTAATTCGGCTGACCTGAAGAAGGCCCTTGAGGTGGCCAAGGAGACGCATTCCAAAATTAGGGATGCGCGTGAGGATCTTCGACAGGCCGGAGAAATCGCGGCTGGAAACCCCTATTTATTGCGGATGAAGTTCTTAGATCCGAAGTACGCTCCTCTGGATCGACGCTGGAGCCCTGTAGACGCATATGCGGATCTGGCGAAGAGTACGGATGATGCGGCCAAGTTGTTCGAGGATCAAAAAGATAATGAAGTGGAAAAGCTGTTCTGGTCGCAATTTAGTGCTCCGACGCGCCCGTTGCCATTGAGTGAGAGGATGGCTGCTGTGGCCGAGCTCCATAGGTTGTCCGGTCTTGCAATGAGGTCTGTAATAGACCATCTATGGCCGAAGGGGCCGAAGCCGGACAGTTATTTTGGTTTAGTGCAACAATTCCTTGGTGTCGTATTGCGAATTGATGCCATGAAAAGGTCGGCGTGCGTAGAGGGTGCACGGATGGCTCTTACCCGTGTTAAAGCATATTAGACAGATATGGAGGCCACCATCATTGCAACCAAGAATTCGGCGGGAAGCCAGGATCCAACCGATCACTACTTGGAGCAAGTAATAGAAGGTGCTCATTTAATAGAGGCTCAGTGCTCGAAGGATGATTTTATTTTAATTATGGAGGCTATGTTTATACTTTTCGCCCGAAAGTGTTATTGTGCCTCCTGTGCGGCCGTTTGATGTATGTATGTAATCTGAAAGTTAGCAGTCATTGGCTTCAGCCCCCACGCATACAATGCAGGGGTGTTCGCGAGAATATGCGTAATCACACTTGATCCAACGTCTTGGTCCATTAAGGAGGTGATCACACGTCGAACTAGGCAACCGGACTATATAGCTTTAACACTTTCACTTAGCCATAGGAGTTTGACGGTGGGGCTACTATGTAGCCCCTGTTACCTTTGCGTGTATCCGAATACGGGCGCGTGTGTACAGACCGGGAAACGGTCCTTCGTTAATGCGGAGGAGTCCTAAAGATTCTCATGAGTCCTCGAGTGGTTGACCAGTCTCTCGCTATATCATGATAGCCAGTTTTTGGCTTTCTCTACTGAGGTGCTCATCCGAAATAACCAGGGCACAATCGCAGTAGTTCTCCTTTGGCCGCCTTAGCTGATAAGCACGGAACGTAAGGTGGCAAACCTAGGAGCCTGGCAAACCCAACATTTGACCAAAGACATGATTCGGAGCTGATGCATATAAGGCCAAACTCGCGACGCCGAACACTCCCGAAGGTATTCGGACTTTAGAACATATACTGGGCTGAAGAACGCCCTTTATTATGAACCCTGTATTTCCAGGTACGTGCATTAGTCTGTCGTGGCGAAATGCCAATAACGGCAGCATCCCCTGGGGGTGTAGTACCCATGGGATGTGTAAGCAACAAGAGACAATAAAGAAGGTTTACACAAGGGCTTAATCTAAAGAGAAACCTTTGAGCGGGGCCCTGTTGCATGTCTGCGCCTTAGTCTCCGTTGTGCCGTGTCCTGGGAGGGTATCGCACGGATGATCTGTAAAAAGGAAAACTCATGTAGAGGAGTATGACGTAAGCGTGTGAAGAGTTGACTATTATCAATGGATAGTAGAAGTGTAAGACATTGGCCAGTTAATAAGGTCAAGCCGAAAGGTGGGCTTTATTGAATAGTTGAAGCCCCTAGTGTCCTCTATGGGATTACATTTATAGCGCCCATCTCAGGTTTATCTAGGCTGCCGGACTCGTCTAACCGTGTCCGTGGTCTTAACGACCGATCATGCGTTCTGATATTAGAGGTTGCTTAGTGTCCGGCTGCTGGAGCCATCGAGTACTCTTCTGTCGAATTTGGGTTCCGGCAGACCCTTGAGG
Source organism: Triticum aestivum (assembly GCF_018294505.1). Taxonomy (NCBI): domain Eukaryota; kingdom Viridiplantae; phylum Streptophyta; class Magnoliopsida; order Poales; family Poaceae; genus Triticum; species Triticum aestivum. The sequence continues at coordinate 346,500,675 of NC_057810.1, forward strand.
TTCGAACACTGGGGTGCGCGCGGAGATTTAACCCTCTACCGGCTTGCTCCTCGCTGAATCCCTAGGATCTGAACTACCAAACAGAACAACACAAGAGACACAAGATTTATACTGGTTCAGGCCACCATTGTGGTGTAATACCCTACTCCAGTGTGTGGTGTGGTGGATTGCCTCTTGGGATGATGATGAACAATACAAGGAAGAACAGCCTCGCGAGGGTCTGTTCTTGGCTGGTGCTACTTGGTCCTGGCTCTTGGATTCTCGATCAGGTCTAGCTCTCTCTACCTCGGGGGTGGCTTGTCCTATTTATAGGCAAAGGCCCTGGGCCTCTTCCAAATATTGAGCGGGAAGGGCGCCAACAATTGGCCATTTTGAAGGGGAACATCCGGTACGCTTATCCTGACTAAAGTTGGTCCTCGCCTGTCAAAGGCTCTGGTGGTGACGCCTGCTTGGGCTCCACAATGACTTCTTCCCTGCCGTGGGGCTGGTCTTGGTCTTGTTGCATCGAAATGGATGCCTTTGCTTGATGCTCTTTCCTGCGCTTGCTCCCTTTGCACCAAAGAGGAAAGGAGGACACTGCGCGGGCTGGCGCCCGACTGGCGCCCTTGGTCGTCATGGCTTGCATCATGGGCACCTCGCGAGGTACCCCGCCTTGAACTCTCCGCCTCCTCGCGAGCCATCCTGACGAGGCCGTGCCTGAGGAAGCTCCCTGTCGTCCGCCCCGCGAGGCTTGGCCCCTCGAGAGGGTCTTGAGCTTGTGTTGATGAAGATGGGCTGTGCTGGGCCTCCTTTGAGCCACGCCGCAGGCCGCAGGCAGGCAAGTCTGGGGACCCCCGTTCCCAGAACGCCGACAGTAGCCCCCGGGCCCACGGCGTGCCCGGACTTGACCGAGTAGAGAGGCGAAAGGGCAAGTGCGAAGCGTCGCGGGCCCTAACAGCTTGCGGCCTTGGGCGCCGCGTGGCGGTTGATTGGACGTGGGCGGCACTGTTCCCCCATGCTTTCTTATTTTATGCCTTGCTAGGCGGACTCGCTGCCGCACACAGCCGCTCCCCTTTCTGCTGCTCGAACGCTCCCTATCCTTTCTCCTCTCGAACTCCAGCTTCCGCATCCAATCGAACCTCCCCCCTTCCCTTTCTGCCGTCATGGCTCCGCCGAGGAAGGGAAAAGGGAAGAAGCCCGTGCCGCCGCCTCGCTCGTCGTCGACGGCGGCCCCTGCCGTTGATTGGCCGGTCATAATCAATCAAGAAGGCCTGGGCAAGGTCAGCTCGGCCCTGGCCACCATCTTCAATGAGTGCGGGAGGATGACGGCCTGGCCCGCGTCTCGCTTCTCCGTTGACAGGATTCCCACCGAGGTCCGGTACTTCGCCAAGGCCCTGTGGGCGGGACTGGTTCCCCCCTTTTCTGATTTCTTCAACGCCGTGCTTTCCCATTATCAGATCCATATGATGCATCTGGGTCCTGAATCCATCACCCTTCTCGCGGTTTTCGCTTTCGTTTGTGAGGCAATGATGGGCATCATTCCTTCGGTTGCCTTGCTGCACCACTTCTTCTCTCTGCGCCTTGCCGATCCCACCCAATGTGCAGGGTGCGTGAGCTTCGTCGTTGCGCCTGAGACAGCGGCTTCTGGGACTGACTTCAGTCTTCCTCTGCCCGCGCCTGGGTTTCGCGAGCGGTGGCTGTATGTAGACGTAGGGGTGCCCAGACCCCTGCTGACGGAGCCATCTTCGCTTGCTGTCCCCAACTCTGGCTGGGGCCAGGAGACGCTCGTGAGCCCCTGGCTCGCCTTCGTCTGGCATCGCTTCGAGTTCTTGAAGGAGCTCGACGTGACAGCGCCCAAGGTGGTGAAGGAGTTCCTGCTATGCCGCGTCGCCCCTCTTCAACGCCATTCTCATCGGATGTGGGCCTTCAGCGGTCGTGGGGATCGTATGCGGCTCCAGGAAGAGGACCTGACGCCTGAAGCGCTGCGGAAGGTGCTCTTGGTCTTGACTGGGGATACCTCCCCCGGCGGCATTCGGCAAGGGGGCCCTTGCTGTACCTCTACTCGAATAGAGGTGACTTCGTGGGCCAGATGCCCATTTTCGACGAATGGGGGCCACACCCTGCTGGCCTCCAAGGGCCTCGCGAGAACCCAGTGGTGGTGGTCGCCCTCGCAGCCGGCCTAGGTGACTCTTCCTCAAGTGGCGGAGTAGGGAGGCATGAGCCTCGGGAGGCCGAGGGTGCCCCCGTCGAGGCGGCAGTACTGGGTGGTGCTCATGAGGGAGCGGCCCCTGAGACCCGTGCTGTCGTAGCTGAAGGTGGCGAGCGGCCGCCCGCAGTGCCTGCGGCCGAGGCCCCCAAGGCCCCAGCTGCTCTTCTTGGTGAGGCGACCGGCGGCGCGCATCAGGCGGACGCCCCCGAGGCGGGTCGCCTCGGTGCTCCCTCTTCGTCGCAGGCTGACCCCTGTGCTCAACTCTTGGGTCGCTTCCGAGTGGACTTTCAGGCCCTCCGGATGAGGAGGGAGGCCCTGGGCGATGATTACCCTTGCCACCTGCTGAAGCGTAGGAAGTACTTCGCCATCGATGACTAAGCCTTCTTCCTTCCCTGTTCCTGATTCTTCCATTGCTTGTTCTGATCCTTGCTCTGCAGGGCCCTTCCTTCCGAGCTCATGGGGGTGGATGAGGAGCCATCCCCCTCGCCTCCGCTCTCTCTGTCGTCTTCGATCGTTCTGAGCAGCCGGGCCCTTGTGGTGAGGCCTGTTGGTGAGACGAACCATCCCGAGGCACTACGCGGCCCTGCGCTCCCTGCGGTCTTCCTTCATGAGCCTTCTCGTGGCATAGCCAGCCTGTCGTGGGCTTCTCGCCTGGTGGTGGACCGTGATTGGTTGGGGGTACTCCCTGCGCTCTTCACCTGGAGATGGACTGGCTCTAGGTCGGGCTTCTGGCAGGGCGCGCCCGGTCGCCTCGAGGGAGCCAACCCCCAGCCCCCTACCCGGAAGGGGAGTGCTGATCCGCGCCCCACGGCGCTCGCTTGGGGCGGATGATGGTGTGGAAGACGTACTCGAGCGCGCCCGGGAGCGTCGCACTCTTCGCCAAGGGTTTCTCGGGAGGGCGGCTGACGCGGTGCACCCGCTTGGTGAAGAGCTTGCTGATGAGGACGCGCGCCTTGAGGCCGAGGGCCTGCGCCTGGTGGCAGAGAGGAGCGAGCTAGAGGCGGCTGTCACCCTCGCGCGCCGCCAGCGCGACCTCGACGATGAGGAGGCCAAGGCGTCGCTGGTGGCCTCTTGGGAGGCCCGTTCCCTGGCTGTCGAAGAGGCCCGAGAAGCTAACTGGCGGCAAGAGGCCGCGGAGGAGCGGGCGCGGGAACTCTTGGCCCGATGCCGCTCGCTGGAGGAGCAGGTGGAGCTGCGTGAGGCGGCCCTTGCGTTGATGAAGGTGGCCTCCGGCGACCCAGCGGAGCTCCAAAAGCGTGAGGTGGCGCTGACGCTGGAAGCCGCCGAGCACGCACGCGAGTATGAGCGCTTGGAGACAAGGGAGCATTGGGTGACACGGGCGGAGGACGATGTCGCTGCACGGGAAGCCCGTGTCTCAGAGGAGGTCGGACGTCGGGTGGCGACGGCGCGCCTGAACCACGAGCGCGAGTTCAAGGAGAGGCTGGAGTTGGTCCGGACCGAGGCCGAAGGTAGGACCACCATCCTGAGGACCAAGCTGGAGGAAGCGACGCGGCAGGCTGATGCCTTGCGGGCCGCACTCGAGGCGGCGCACGGGGAGTCAACTACTTCCCATGCCGAAGTGCTTCTTCTTCGCTAACAGGTGGTTGAGGCTGAGACCGTCGCCCGTTAGAATGCGGACGAGATGCATCGGCGACGGCTCTTGGAACATGAGCACGCCCCCATGCTCACCATGCTTCGGGAGAGGTCCAACACGGCCTTGGGTAACATCTGCGAGGCGGCCGTCGGTGAGCCGTGTGCCATTAACTACGCCGGCAACCTTCAGTTCTTCATCGACATCGTGACGCAGCTGGAGGCGCGGTCAGTCCGTGCCAACAGGTTGGTGGAGGAGAGGAGTCGAGCCCTGCTCGGGCGCGCCTTTTCTCGCGTCTTCAGCCATCTCCGGAACATGGATCCTCACTTCAACTTTGATGCCGCCATCGCCCCAGTCCCCCAGGCCGTCCGAGATGACCTGGCGTACTGGGTAGAGGACAACATGGACGCCCTTGTCAGGGCCTTCGCTTCAGATGACGATGGCGTGATCGTGGCCGCCGCCGAGGGCGGCATGGTGAACGGCCCTGACGCCGCCGACGGCAACGCAGAGGGCGATGGCGAGGCCAGCGACGGTTCAGGTGGTGTTCCTGAGGACGCATTGGGGGATTTATCCGAATGACAGTGAGCTGCTCCTGTTTCCCTACTATGCATGAATAGAACTCAGGCTTTTGTCCTGATGGTTGTGAGAGCATTTTGGGAGGGGGTGCCCCTCATGTAAAACCAATGTTTTAGTGCACTAGTTAATGCTACATCGCCCATAGGCCCGTGCCAAGTGGTTGGCTAGGTGACGAGTCGACTGGTTAGTTTACCTTTGTCCTGCGCGGGTCCTGAGATAATTTGTGGGAGGATGTGGTGCCTCGAATGCCTCCTGATCGAATCCGTAGGATCTGCAGTGAAAGACCTCCTGAGGGGATATGACGGTGGCAGCCTGGGCTGCACGCAAGCTAGGCCAGACCCGGCTCGCGAGGGGCTCACGAGGGGAGGCAGCTGAGGCGAGGTTGTAACCGAAATGCGAGAGATTGCTCGAACGAGACTAAGCACCCCTTCCCCAACACACGCAAATCTCAAATTCGAGTTTAACTTAAATCCAGCGGGGGAAAGAAAAAACCAAGGGAAAAGCAATGAAAGCAAACAAAAGGCCGCGTCTGGATCCTAGTCTAGTCTTGGACGTCTTCTCACCAGCGCGGAGCTAAGTGCTGCCACCGGCCTTGCTTCATATCGCCAGACGAGGGCCCCGCCTTGCGCCACACTCTAGTGCCATCAACGACGACCGGAAACCAGGACACCGCCAATGGGGTAGAGCGGTCGCCAGCGGTTCCCCCGACGACCACGGGTCCTCCGCCAGGGGCAGGCCCTGAGGCACCTCCCCAGCGGAGGGCCTACCTCCTGGGAACGCGTTGCTCCGAATGCCGCGGTGGTGATGTCGGATCTCGGCCCCTCTCCTGCAGTCCCCGACACCCTCCTCCTGAGGGGTAAGAGACTGCTGGAGCGGGGCAGCTGCTCGCTGTGGCGACCTGCACCTCCTGCGACCCATGATTAGTGTATGCCTGCTCCTAAGGGATTAGTGGTACCCGATAATCGTTGCTTCCAGCGTGGCCCTTGAGTTCGCCTGCTCCCGGCGGGTGTACGGCGTTGTGGCCGCGGCGTGGTTGGAGGCCCTTGCTGCCGACCGCGTCAGCTGCGGTGTTAGAGCTGTCGAGGCATGTCCGCATCGCCCACAGCCCGCAGCGCCCTGCGGACCGCGAGCTGCCTGGGGCATGGGGTCGCCTGGGGCGAGCGGCTCTATGCGGGCGGGCCAAGCCGCCCAGGGATCAGGGTTGCCCGCCTCGTCGCCAGACATGGCGATGACGATGCGACGGGACGTGAAGCGGCAGAAGGCGGATCCCGGCACACCCCTACCTGGCGCACCAAATGTCAGATTTTGGGTTCCGGCAGACCCTTGAGGTTCGAACACTGGGGTGCGCGCGGAGATTTAACCCTCTACCGGCTTGCTCCTCCCCAAGTCGCTAGGATCTGAACTACCAAACAAAACAACACAAGAGACACAAGATTTATACTGGTTCAGGCCACCATTGTGGTGTAATACCCTACTCCAGTGTGTGGTGTGGTGGATTGCCTCTTGGGCTGATGATGAACAATACAAGGAAGAACAGCCTCGCGAGGGTCTGTTCTTGGCTGGTGCTACTTGGTCCTGGCTCTTGGATTCTCGATCGGGTCTAGCTCTCTCTACCCCGGGGGTGGCTTGTCCTATTTATAGGCAAAGGCCCTGGGCCTCTTCCCAAATATTGAGCGGGAAGGGCGCCAACAATTGGCCATTTTGAAGGGGAACATCTGGTACACTTATCCTGACTAAAGTTGGTCCTCGCCTATCAAAGGCTCTGGTGGTGACGCCTGCTTGGGCTCCACAATGACTCCTTCCCTGCCGTGGGGCTGGTCTTGGTCTTTTTGCACCGAAATGGATGCCTTTGCTTGATTCTCTCTCCTGCGCTTGCTCCCTTTGCACCAAAGAGGAAAGGAGGACACTGCGCGGGCTGGCGCCCGACTGGCGCCCTTGGTCGTCATGGCTTGCGTCATGGGCACCTCGCGAGGTACCCCGCCTTGAACTCTCCGCCTCCTCGCGAGCCAGCCTGACGAGGCCGTGCCTGAGGAAGCTCCTTGTCGTCCGCCCCGCGAGGCTTGGCCCCTCGCGAGGGTCTTGAGCTTGTGTTGATGAAGATGGGCTGTGCTGGGCCTCCTTTGAGCCACGCCGCAGGCCGCAGGCAGGCAAGTCTGGGGACCCCCGTTCCCAGAACGCCGACAGTAGCCCCCGGGCCCATGGCGTGCCCGGACTTGACCGAGTAGAGAGGCGAAAGGGCAAGTGCGAAGCGTCGCGGGCCGTGTGGACCGGGCATATTGAGTTTAAGGTAGGCATAGTGCGGTACTGCGTTGAAGCGGGCGAAGGCCGTTCTCCCGAGCAATGCATGATAACCACTTTGGAGGGGGGCGATGGTGAAGAGTAGTTCTTCGCTTTTGAACTTGTCTGGGGAACCGAATGTCACCTCTAGTACGAGGGAGCCCCTACAGCGCGCTTCAACACCTGGTATCACCCCTTCAAAGGTGGTGTTACCTTGGCTGATTCTGGATGGGTCTATCCCCATCCCGTGGACAGTGTCCTGGTATATTAGATTGGGACTACTGCCGCCGTCCATGACGACACGAGTGAGATGGTATTCATCGATTATTGGGTCGAGCACCAAGGCAGCTGATCCTCCGTGCCGCATACTAGTCGGGTAGTCCCTGTGATCAAAGGTGATCGGGCGGGCCGACCAATGGTTAAGTTTGGGGGCGACGGACTCTATAGCGTATGCGTCCCTGAGCGCGCGTTTGCGCCTTCTCTTGGGTGTGTGAGCCGCATGGATCATGTTTACAGTTTTTACCTCTGGTGGGAATTTTTTCTGTCACCCAGTGTTCGGCTAGCCAGGCTCATCCTCGTCTTCACTTGGTGTTTCCCCTCCCTTGTGTTCGGCATTTAATTTGCCGGCTTGCTTAAAGACCCAGCATTCTCTGTGAGTGTGGTTCGCAAGTTTTTCGGGGGTGCCATGAATTTGGCACAGTCTGTCCAGGACTTTGTTCAGGCCGGACGGTCCCTCTTTGCTGCCTTTAAATGGCTTCTTTTGTTGACCGGGTCGAGAGCCCCTGAATCCGGTGTTGACCGTTGTGTAGTCCGGACTTTCTTCCTTGTTTTGGCGTTTGTTTTTATTGCACCGTGGCTTCCCATTGCCGTCCCTGACTTCGGATGTGCCTGGGTCGCTGGTGTCTCTACGGGCCAACCTGCTGTCTTCTCCCGCGCAAAAGTGGGTCATAATGCTTGTTAAGGCTGCCATTGTCCTCGGCTTTTCCTGGCCGAGGTGTCTGGTGAGCCACTCATCCCGGATACTGTGCTTGAAGGCTGCTAGGGTTTCGGTATCCGGACAATCGAGAATTTGATTCTTCTTAGTGAGGAATCTATTCCAAAGCTTGCGAGCGGACTCTCCCGGTTGTTGAATTATGTGACTTAAATCGTCAGCGTCCAGAGGTCGGACATAGGTTCCTTGAAAATTGGCCCTGAAAGCATCCTAAAGTTCCTCCCAACTTCCGATTGAGTTTTCGTGGAGGCTTTTCAAGCAGTGCCGAGCTGGTCCCTTCAACTTGAGGGGAAGGTATTTAATGGCATGGAGGTCGTCCCCATGAGCCATGTGGATGTGAAGGATAAAATCCTCGATTCAGACCCCGGGGTCTGTCGTTCCATCATATGCCTCTATGTTCACAGGTTTGAAACCCTGTGGAAATTCGTGGTCCAGTACCTCTTCGGTGAAGCACAGAGGGTGAGCAGCCCCTCTCTGGACATGTTGTGGCGTGCTGTCGACTGTTGTTGTGTCCGGTGCTGATTCCGAACTGGTACTCGATCAGTCTGATCATTTTGGTGACCATAATCCTGCACCGGAGCGTGTCCTCTAGATCCATAGATGGACCTAGTCGCGCCGGCCTTTTTATCAAGGAGCTCATGTAAATCGTGTGCGGCATCAGTAGCTGCTCTATTGCGGTTATGGAGTGGTTGGTCCGGCCTACTGGCCGTATTGTTCTTCGGTGGAACGGCCTCATCGTCGAATTCTAGCACCAGCTTGCTCTTTGGATAGCTCTTTGTGTGGCGATCGTCGCCGTATTTTTCTTTAGTGTCTAGCACTTTATTCCATCTGCAATAGCCTTTGCTTCTGCTTCTTTAGACTTCCCGCAGTGGCCATAAGCCTTCTGTGGAGGTTATCTCGTTCCAAACGTGTTTTCGGGATGATGAATGCGTCATCGTCCGGACTGTGCTCCTGTCCCGGGGCAGTTTGATGAGTTCGGCCCTCGGATCACTGTGATTGGCTGTCACACCCTAGCTAGTTCATGCATTAGAGTGTTGCATCATGTCTATTCTTTCATCAGAAACCTGAAATGGGGATGATAGAACCCCCAGCCCCCTCCGAAACCAACTAGGGTTTACTAAAAACTTTTTCAATGAACCTGAAATGCCCTTCTAAAATGCCCATCATTTTTGTCTTGGTTCAGAACCTCTGCCAAAAGTGGTGCACATTTTCCTAGGTCATCTTAGGGTCTTTGAATTAAATCATAGATATTTGAATTTGGGCATTTAAAATTATATAAAATATTTCAAATGCTCAAATATCTCCAAACTAAAATATTTCATGTTGGAAATAATCCAACTATGGACCAGGAGTAGTTTGGTGATTTTAGGAGTTGCCTAAGTATTTTTAATAATTCAACAAAGTTGCAGAGGAATTAAAAAAATAGAAAGGAGAAATAACAGAAACTTACCTGGCGCCCAGCACCCGGCCCACCTGCAGGCCCAGCCCAGCGCCGCGCCAGCGAGCTGCTTGCCGGCCAGGCAGGCAGGCAGGTGCCCGACGGCGGCCGTAGCATGCGCCACGCAGCTGGCCGTTGCCTTGCTTCACCTCCTTGCCTGGTTGCTGGATGGATGAACTCCACGTCGAGCCGTGAACCCCCAGGACACCTCCATTCTTCCCCAACTCCTCTCTCTCGCGTTCCCCCGCCATGGCCGACGCCATCGCCGCCGCCCCCTCGCCGTAGCCACGCCCTCCGTCAACCCCACGTCGTGCTGCCTTGTCTAGGAGCTCCGCCACCCTCCTCTCCTTCGAGCAAGCCGAGCCCCGAGCGCTCGCAAGGCCCGAGCCCATCGCATCGACCTCGACCGAACCGCCGTCGCCGGAGATCCCCTTCAACGCCGTCGTCGCTCCGGCCCGTCCCCGGCCGCACCAAGTGCTTCGTCGAACTCCCCGTGAGCTTAACCATCTTCCCCTCCCTTCTTTTCTTGCTCCCGAGCTGTGTAGTGACCTCCCGAAGCTCAACCGCACCCACCGCCGCGGAGCTCGTCGCCGACGTGGTCCCGGTCACCCTCTGGCCACAACTTGGTGTCCATCATGCTCACCACGTCACATAGCACCTAACCAGCTACTCCCTGCACCTCACCGACCCCTCTAGCATCAAGTTCGCCCTCGGCCGAACTCCGGTGGCCGCCAAAGTCGTCGCCGGCGCCAACTCCGGCCACCCCGACCCCAACGGACTCCACCAAGAGCTACGGCTCCTCCTCAGCTCCACTCTGATGGCCTCCGTGACTCGTTTGGTTGCCTGAACGGCCAAAACCACTTCCGCAGCCGCGTCGGGCTCACCGGCGGCTAAACGCCGGTGCAGCCGACCTGGCTTTGACCGCGGGTGGGCCCTGGTTGACCCCGATGAGTCAATGACAGGTGGGGCCCAGCCCTGTTAACTAAATAGGGTTAGTTTTAATTAACTTTAAACCAAACTAATTACCCTGACACCCTGGACCCACAGTCAGGTTTGACCTGGACGTCTCCGTTGACCCTGACGTCATTCTGACGCATGGCTGATGCAATAAATTAATTTCTGGATTTATTCTAATATAGGAAATTCCAGAATATAGTTTAAACTTCAAAAATTCATAACTTTTAATCTGTAACTCCAAATCAGTCAAGTTATATATGAAAAATGATCAGAAAAATCCAATCTATCCATCTGTACTGTTTTCATGCATGATTAAACAAGTTAACTTGCTGTTTTATGCAGAACAAGATAAAACACTTTAAAGGGCCATGTATGAGTTTGAAATTTGAATCTTTGGTTCAAATTGGTTCAAACCCTTCTGGTCTTAGTTGCATTAGCCCAACACACTCATATTGCCATGTTTCATGCATGCATCATATTGTCGCACATTGTTTGGTGATGGCTGTGTATCGGTGTTCTTTGCGGCAGGTTCTGCCTCCGAGGAGTACCGTGATTACCCTAGCGAAGAACCATATCAGTGCATCGAACCATCAGGCAAGCAACCAACCATTTGATCATATCGATACAATCCCATGTTCTCGCTCCTGCTCTCATTTACTGCATTAAGACAACGCGTTTCAAACTGCTGTGTGCTACGGTAGTTGAACCCATTTCCTCTGCATGACCTGTCATTGCCACAGTAACTAGATGAAACCCACTAGCATGTGTAGGAGTTGTTTGAGCCATATGTATGTGTTGTTCCTACCTTGCTATGCCTGCTATGCTTAGAGTCGTGTCAGGTCTGGTTCATCTGGGTGATGGGCTAGAGTGAAATGATTATGTCGGTAGTGAGGGTGGTGTGGTGAACACGATTTGGTAAAGGTATCGATGAGAGGCCATGTAGGAGTACATGGTGGGTTGTTTCATTGAAGCCGACCTTAAGCACTGAGATCTGTATGTGTGATTTAAGAATCAGCTACTACCATACATTGGGCCCGAAACCAATGGACCCTCTCGGCTTCTTATTCACCCTAGTTCTCTATCCAGGAGTTGCAAGTAGTTTCTGGTGTTTGTAGCCTACTGGAGGCCGTGGACAGCGCTGACCGTAGGGGTGGGCTGTGATGCGGTAGGTACGTGGCACGGTGTACCGACTACCCGTTAGGTATCTCGGGAACCCTGTACACATCGTTCGGGGCCGTATGGGAAACCTCGGCCGGACTCCCTGCGGATGGAACCTGGATAGGCGATAAACCTGGATTAGAGACTTAGGTGATTAGGTAGGTCGTGGCCGACACCCACGTTGGGCTTCCGCTTGAAGGTTGCCGAGTACATGTCGTGTAAACGACGGTAAGTGGTGAGAGCGTGTATGAAGAAGTACACCCCTGCAGGGCTATCATGATCTATTCGAATAGCCGCGTCTGCGGTAAAGGACTACTTGGTTGCCTATACAGTTCATAGACAAGTAAATGGAAACTACTAAAAGCCTCAAGATAAGTGTGAGTGCCGAGGATGGCTTTTCCGTAGGAAGACGGAGGTGGATCCTCGGTAGTGTATTGAAGTGGTGAGTAGTGGACTCGTGTGCGCAAAACCATTTCAAGTTGGAGTCTCGTAGGATAGCCTAGCCAAGAGTCAAAGCTGGCTTGCTGCAATAACTCCACCAACCCTTCTTGATAATGTGCATGTATGTAGGATCTGATGTAAGTCTTGCTGAGTACCTTTGTACTCATGTTGCTATAATTTACATTTTTACAGAAGACGCTGCAACCCCTTCTGATGGGTTCTTCGTAGACGTTGACATCAATGAGTAGGCTAAGGCCCAGGTGGTGATCCTGAGCTTGTGAAGGACCACGTAGTATAGCTAGGCTTTCCAAGCCTCTTTTATTTTACTAGTTGTCTGTACTCAGACAAGTTACTTCCGCTGCTGGTTTGTATGACTGTATGACTTGAATGCTGGGTCGTGTGACCCGTACCTATGTGTATGTTATGTATGGCTCTCTGAGCCTTAAATAAAGTACTTGTGTCGTAGAGTCATGTTGTGATGCCTTGTTGTATTTGCACATATCGAGCATATTGTGTGTATGATTGAAATGCTTGGTATGTGTGGAATCTGACTATCTAGTTGTTTATCTTTAGTAGCCTCTCTTACCGGGAAATGTCTCCTAGTGTTACCACTGAGCCATGGTAGCTTGCTACTGCTCCGGAACACTTAGGCTGGCCGGCATGTGTCCTTCTTCATTCCTGTGTCTGTCCCTTCGGGGAAATGTCACGCATTGAGTACCGGAGTCCTGTTAGCCCGCTACAGCCCGGTTTACCGGAGTCCTGCTAGCCCAGTGCTACAGCCCGGACTCACTTGCTGATGACCGACACGTTCGTTGCTGGGTCATGGATGCCTGTCCCTGTAAGTCTGTGCCACTTTGGGTTTACGACTAGCCATGTCAGCCCGGGCTCCTTATCATATGGATGCTAGCGACACTATCATATATGTGTGCCAAAAGGCGCAAACGGTCCCGGGCAAAAGTAAGACGACACCCGTGGGAATACCGTGCGTGAGGCCGCAAAGTGATATGAGGTGTTACATGCTAGACCTATGTGGCATCGAGTCGGGGTCCTGACAGCGTTGGTATCAGAGCCGGACTGCCTGTAGGTTCTCCAAGCCAAACTGGTCGATGTTGAGTCTAGAAATTCTTTAGTTATATGTAGGGGAATTGTTTGTGGGTTGGAACGTAAGGCTCTTTTTACTCCTTTATCTTATGACATTCTGATCTGAGTCAGTCTATTCTTCCACCGGGGGTTAAGGAATTAGGATCTTTTCTCTCTATCAGGTTCACGTGTTACTAATCAGTAGTACCTTATAGGTTGATGGATACAAGCCTAGTTCAGTTCTACTACCACATTATGTTGCTAGGATGGACCCAGAACTTTGATATGATGTTGTTGAGTGTGTATGAAATCCTTTGTCAAATGTCTCAAAATCCTTTTTGAGCATTTACAGCTGTTATGCTGTCGAAATTTTGCTAGAAATTCTAATGCCTTTGCATTATGGTTGTGCTTTCAGATGGCCACTCGCGACCTCAATCAAGTGGTTCGCCTGACTCGATGCCTAGATGTACCCGGCCATACTGCCATGTTGGTCAGGGTAATGACTGAGGCTGGATACCGTTGGTATCCTGAGTACACGGTCGAAGAGCAATTTCGAGACTTTAATCAAAGCCAGTATCTCTGCACTGTCAGGATATTTCCATCTTATCCTGGATCCACCGAGCCCCTTCACTGCTCCTATGGACTCGGGGTTACTATTGAGATGGCTGTGCAGGATGCCGCCTACTCTATGATGACCATCATGCGAGTCAGGACTGGCCTATTTCGGGACTCTGATTTCCGGTATATGCCAGCGTCACTTCCGGGAGCACAAGGGTATCTCCAGGCTATCTATGCTGACCCCACTCAGGAGGATTCACGGACTCGCACCACTGCTGAGATGCTCGAGGATAAGGACCGTGAAAATCGGGCCTTGAGGCTAGAGCTTTTCAATACCCGTGCTGACCATTGGGCCACTTTGACTCGGTTTGCACCGGCTGTGCAAGCTGGATATTCGGATATGCGCGATCTCTATCCTGTGAGATCTGCTCTGCCAGACGTGATGGGTTGGCGTGATGTAGGAGGCATCACCCCACCTCGTGGTCCCCGCAGGCCACCGTCTGTTGGTCCAAGACCTCATCCTAGCCCCTATGGTCCACAAGCTCCGCGAGATCGTCTGTTCCCGGATGATCATGTTGAGCTTCCCGGCTATGGAGGTGACTTCTACGAGGACTACTACGGATCGGTCTGAGTTAGTGGTAGTATCACTAGTTCGTACTAGCTGTGTCGTCTATCGTCCTGCGTGACTCGTGGGATATGACCTAGTTTGTACCGCCTTCCGGAGGTGTAGAAAAATAATGTATAGGAGCTCGGAGTGCCTCCGATGTGATGTAATCTTCTTTTCACCGTAATAGTACCTTGTTTGGTCTTGTACTAAACCTTGTATGGTGTGTATGACGATGGAATAAAAGGAGCAGTTTCTGTATCTACCATGTCATACGGATGATCATCTTGCATTCCGAGTTATTCCTTACATTCTGTATTCTATGTCGGAATCTTATTATTCTGACTAAATCATTGTCTTGTTTACCTAGGATGGTCAACACGCGCAATAACCCTGTTTCCCAAGAGCAGGCCGAAGGCAGTGAAGTCGGGAATGCAAACCCGCCTCACCCTCCTTCCCTAGCCGAAGTTATGCTGGAAGCCGAGAGAAACAAGCGGGAGACCAACCGTTTGTTGGAGCGTATTGAACAGAACACAGCACACCATCAGAGGACTAACTTGGTGTCACTCAGTGATTTCATCAAGTTACATCCACCCACGTTCCACCACTCCGTCGAGCCTCTCGACGCTGATGACTGGCTTCGCAGTATTTCTCACAAACTGCGTTCTGCGCTAGTAGCTGAGGCTGACAAGGTCACCTTTGCTGCATATCATCTTGAAGGCCCCGCCAGTCTATGGTGGGAGAATTATGGAGCTATGCGCCCAGCGGACCATGTCACTACTTGGGCTGAATTCAGCGAGGCTTTCCGTGAACATCACATTCCGGAGGGTCTCATGGACCGTAAACGTGAGGAATTTTGCAGTTTCACTCAAGGCCGACTCTCTGTGGATGCTTACAGCAGGGAGTTCGGTAACCTCGCACGATATGCAACTGAGGAAGTTTCTACTGATGCCAAGAAGCAAGCAAGGTTCCGTAAGGGACTTAGTCCTGAGCTTCGCCGCGACCTCCGTCTGCATGAGTGCACATCTTTTCAGAAGCTTGTTAACAAGGCCATCAGTGCTGAGACTGGTCAGACTGATTATGACGCAACACGCAAGCATGGCCGTGACGTGGGTTCCTCATCCGGTGCTGGTCCTCAGAAGCGCCGCGTGTGGGTGCCTAACACTGCCCTGCCACCCAGGTTCACACCGAGGCCATCCTTCCAGGCGCCTCGCCCCGTTCAACAGTTTGCACCAGCCAAGCCCTATGGTGGTCCAACCAACAATGCTCCTCCACGCACCAGTTCCGTGACTTGCTTTAAGTGTGGGGAATCTGGCCACTATATGCGCGAGTGTCCCCAGACCAACCCCAACCAATCTGCTAAAGCTGTTGGCCGTGGCAAGCCGACAGGGAAAGTGTTCTACGCCAAGCCGGCCACCGCTGCACGTGGCCATGTCAACTGTATCTCTGCCGAAGAAGCTCAAGAGGATCCCAACGTCGTTCTCGGTATGCTCCTTGTTAATTGCCACCCGGCATCTGTTCTTTTCGATACAGGAGCATCTCATTCATTTATATCCGAGAGCTATGCTCGTCTACATAACACCACATTTTGTGAGATGCCCACCTCTATGGTAATTCAAACTCCGGGATCCAAATGGCAAACCTCCAGGGTAAGTCATGGAAATGAAATCCAAGTCGACAGACTTGTTTTCCTTGCATCTTTGATAGCTCTCAAATCTTCAGATATTAATATCATCTTGGGTATGGACTGGATGTCAGCCCATCATGCCAAAATTGATTGCTTCTCTAGGACTGTTCAACTCACCCATCCTTCGGGGAAGATAGTCAATGTCTTGACCCGAATAGCCAAGCGACAGTTATATTCTCTTAACGCCAGCCCTTTGCCAGACCTTGAGGACGTCCCGGTAGTCCGTGACTTCCCGGATGTCTTCCCAGAGGAATTGCCAGGTGTTCCACCTGACAGGGATGTTGAGTTCGTAATAGACCTCATTCCAGGAACCGTCCCGATTGCTAGAAGACCCTATAAGATGGCACCACTAGAACTAGCCGAGCTTAAGAAACAACTCGATGAGTCCTTGAAAAAGGGTTTCATCCGACCTAGTTCATCTCCGTGGGCTTGCCCCGTCCTCTTCGTCAAGAAGAAGGATGGTACGGACCGGATGGTTGTAGATTATCGACCTGTCAACTTGGTCACAATCAAGAACAAATATCCGCTCCCCAGGATCAACGACCTGTATGATCAGCTCGCTGGATCCTCAGTCTTCTCCAAAATGGATTTGAGGTTGGGCTACCATCAAATCAAAATCAGGAACGGGGACATTCCTAAAACGGCCTTTGTTACTCGTTATGGCCAATACGAGTACACCGTCATGTCCTTCGGTTTAACCAACGCTCCAACCACCTTTTCTCGGTTAATGAACTCAATCTTCATGGAGTATTTGGATAAATTCGTCGTGGTTTACCTCGATGATATACTCATCTACTCCAAGAACGAGGAAGAACATGCTGGACATCTAAGGCTAGTGTTGAAGAAACTTCGAGAGCATCGTCTTTATGCCAAATTTTCTAAATGTGAATTTTGGTTGTCAGAAGTGACCTATCTGGGTCATGTAATATGTGGTAAAGGTATTGCAGTTAACCCTGAGCGAGTTCAAGCCGTCCTTAATTGGACTCCACCTGAATCAGTCAAGCAAGTTCGGAGTTTTCTGGGCTTAGCGAGCTATTGCCGTCGCTTTGTCGAAAATTTCTCCAAAGTTGCAAAACCTCTAACCGAACTCCTCAAGAAAGATAAAAAGTTCGAATGGACTCCACAATGTGAGCACAGCTTTCAGGAACTGAAAAGACGCCTGACTTCTGCTCCCGTACTGGTACCGCCAGATTTCTCTAAGGACTTTGTTATCTACTGCGACGCCTCGCGACAAGGACTAGGCTGTATTCTCATGCAAGATCGACACGTAATTGCTTACGCTTCACGGAAATTGCACCCACATGAGGAGAATTATCCTACTCATGATCTAGAGCTTGCAGCTGTAGTCTATGCACTTAAAACCTGGCGACATTACCTCCTCGGTAATCGTTGCGAGATATTCACTGATCATCAAAGTCTGAAGTACATCTTCACCCAACCGGATTTGAATCTCAGGCAAAGACGTTGGGTCGAGTTGATCACAGATTTCGACTTAGGAATAACTTACACTCCAGGGAAAGCCAACGTCATGGCTGATGCGCTAAGTCGTAAATCTTATTGTAACAACCTGATGTTACAACAAAGTCAACCACTTCTCCATGAGGAATTTCGGAAGCTTAACCTTCACATTGTTCCTCAAGGATTCCTTTCCACCATGGTGGCGAAACCTACCCTTACGGATCAGATCATCAAAGCACAGAAGGTAGATCCGAGAATTTCCCGCATCAAGAGAAACATCAAGAAAGGAGTTGCGAATTGTTTCTCCATTGATGATCAAGGGGTCGTATACTTTGGGAATCGGCTAGTGGTTCCCAAGGTGCGAAACCTGAGGCGATTGATCCTTAAGGAAGCTCATGAATCTCCTCTCACTATTCATCCCGGTAGTACCAAGCTGTATCAGGACCTACGCCAGAGGTTCTGGTGGACTAGGATGAAGAGAGAAATTGCTCAGTATATTGCTAACTGCAACGTCTGCCGTCGTGTAAAAGCAGAGCATCAATGGCCTGCTGGCACCCTTCAACCCTTAGCTATTCCTAAATGGAAATGGGATAAAATTGGTATGGATTTCATTACCGGTTTTCCCAGGACCAAGAGAGGGAATAATGCTATCTTCCTCGTGGTCGATCGTCTTTCCAAGGTAGCCCATTTCTTACCTGTTCGTGAGAGTATAACTGCTAGTCAGTTAGCAGACTTGTACATCTCCCGAATAGTGTCTCTCCATGGTGTTCCTTTGGAAATTAACTCGGATCGAGGAAGTCTCTTCACCTCTCGATTTTGGGAAAGTTTCCAAAATGCTATGGGAACCCGCCTTTCCTTTAGCACCGCTTTTCACCCTCAATCAAGTGGTCAAGTAGAACGCGTCAACCAGATCCTAGAAGACATGCTTCGAGCCTCTGTTATCTCATTCGGAATGGAATGGGAGAAATGCCTTCCATTTGACGAATTTGCTTACAACAACAGCTATCAATCTAGCTTGGGTAAAGCCCCTTTTGAAGTTCTCTATGGACGACGGTGTCGAACACCCCTTAATTGGTCAGAAACCGGGGAAAGACAATTCTTTGGCCCGGATATGATCCAGGAAGCAGAAGAGAAAGTTCGCATCATTCGTGAAAAGTTGAAAACAGCCCAATCTCGTCAAAAGAGTCAATATGACCGAAAACATAAGGCTATGACTTTCGAGGTTGACGAGAAGGCTTACCTTCGGGTTACTCCTCTGAAGGGAACCCATCGTTTCGGTATCAAAGGCAAATTGGCTCCCCGTTACATTGGACCTTTTCGTATTCTCGCTAAACAAGGAGAAGTTGCCTACCAGTTGGAACTACCTCCGCATCTCTCCAGAGTCCATGATGTCTTCCACGTTTCTCAACTCAGGCGTTGCTTCTCGGATCCTATCCGTGGAGTGGACCACGAAACGCTTGATCTCCAAGATAATCTCACGTATCGAGAGTACCCCATTCGTATCCTCGATCAGGCCGAGCGTACCACTCGACGTCATAATATCAAGTTTCTCAAAGTTCAATGGTCGCACCATTCTGAGGATGAAGCAACTTGGGAAAGGGAGGATCGTCTTCGACTCGAGTATCCCGCCTTCTTTCCGGAGGAACCCAAATCTCGGGACGAGATTCTTTTGAGTGGGGGTGAGTTGCCACACCCTAGCTAGTTCATGCATTAGAGTGTTTGATGAGGACATGACTACCTTGGATATGACCAAAAATATTGCATATATGCATATTTGTCAGGTGATTTCTAGTGCAAACTATTCAATAATCTATTTATGTTATCCAGAACAAAAATACTTCACACACTTTTGTGTTTTGTCTAATTGCAGGTGTATGGGACATTTGTACAATCCACATATGAAGATAAGGAAGAAAGAGATGTTTATTTGCTGTCCAAAAAGTTCTCTCACGTCACTTTTGGCCCAAGAGAAGATAGAGTCCAAGTCTCTCACGTTCTGGATTCAGATTTGGACTGCACAGACATACCTGACTCAAAACGCACACAAGTTTTTCATACGGACTCCGAATTGGGTGATTCGTTTTTTGTTGGAAACTAGATTTCGTGCACTTTCCAACCCAACTGGAATCACCTTCAAATTCGTCCGGAGCGTTGAGTTGTGGACGAAACAATCTGATGCTGCAGTAGAATCCGAGTCAAACTACAAGTCCAAAGGTGTTACATCACCTCCACTTGGGCCCATTGGCCTTGTACGACCTAGATTTAGTTTTAGGCTGCCTTGGGACGTCCTCCCACCTCCTTGGCCGCCACCCCTTGCTCCTATATAAGTAGATCCATCTAGTAGCTTTTCCTTGGGATTTGTTTAGTTAAAAGTTAGCCAGTGCAACTTCGTGTACTTCGTTTGTGTCCAACGACCAGACCAAGACCGCTTACGGATCCCCACCATTATCAATAGTTCATATATATTCAAAATATTTAGATTGCTTTATCATATTCTTGCTCGTTCTTTGATTGCTTGCAGGAATAGACCTTCGTGGTCAGGTTGATCGTGCTCCAGCGTGGTCAATAACCTCTCGGAGTTGGTTTAGCGATTGCTAAGGCGCAACGTCGTGCACGTTTGTAGTCGGATCGTCAAAGTCGTCTCCACCAAATCGATAGTTATCATCTCATCGAAAGATCGGGACACCCTTTGCCTCTATCAAGTGGTATCAGTTTTCCGGTTGCTCGGTGAGAATTTCCAGTTTTCCTAGATTAGATTTATTTTCTTACCTATTGTCCAAGAAAAAGCCACAAAAAAGAGTTAGATCCATTCATCCTTGGTCCAAGCCAGTCTGAGCCTTTGCAATTTTCTTTTCATTGCTTGCATAGTTGAATTATCGGTTGCATCGTCGTGTCGAGTTGCTGGTCTTAGTGTCTAGTTCCTTTAGAGTTTCGAGTTCTGTTCACATTAGTCACGCAGTCGCTGCATTATTATCCCATCCGCTGTCCACCATCCAATCCACCAATTTCCACCACATGCTACGCACTGTTTATTGTCATAATCATAGTTGAGGTCACTCACATCTTCGCCTGATCGAATCTGCATCTTATCTAGTTTGTCTTGGAAAGAGGGAGAAAAAGAAGATAAAGAAAAAAAGAGAGAGAAAAAAGGAAAGAAAAAAAGAAAAAGAGGGAGAAGAAAAAGAAAAGAAAAAGCGTGAGAAAAAAAAGAGAGAAGAAAAAAAATTGGATCTATCTAGAATCAATCTCGTACCTGAATTCGGATTGGAATCTGTTTTGTGCACTGTTCAGTAAAACAGCTTGGCTATTGTTTCACATCATTATCTTTACTGCTGTTGTGATCTTCACTTATATCTTGCTGTCCAGAGCTACTTTGTATCCTTCATTGATGCTGGTTGTGCTACGACGTGACCTCATTAGTGTTCTAGGCTCGCGTCTCTAGTTCGGTCTAGCCTAGGACCAGCACAGTACCGTCATTGAACGTTTATTCAACATTGCATCTTTGAATTGATTATTGCTAATCTTTTGCTACCATATATAGCCAACCCAGCTCCACATATTTCTACACCGTGTATACGTACGCTCCCCTGGCAATCGCTTTACTCAATATTCGGAGTTACTTGACACCGCTGGTTGCCGATCACCGCCTGCTGCATGGTAAGAACGTGTAAGACATTGATATTTGCTTTACTGTGAGCGTTTTACCACCACATCCTAGTAGTTATAGGAACATTATTTTTGGGTTTTGTTTCTTGTTCTACTAATCATGACAGGATCCAGAGTCAATTCATGGGCTTCGTCGATCGCGGGAGACGTGCCACCACCTTTGCAAATACCACAACCGTCACTAGAGGTGCACAAACATCCAAATGCACATGATCAGGTTAATGTATCTATACCACCATTTAATGGCCGTTTTAAACTTGCTTTATATATTGAATGGGAGTTCGACATAAAAAATATATTTGCTTCCCATAATTTCGATGAACATAAAAAGGTTAAGGTTGCGGTTGGTTCTTTCACTGGTTATGCTTTGGTTTGGTGGAGTGAATATTGTCGGTTACACCCTGATTATATACCTACTACTTGGGATGATTTGAAACTTGCCATGCGACATACTTTCGTCCCTACTTATTATACTCGTGACATGATTAAGAAGTTGCAACACTTAAAACAAGGTAGTGAAACTGTAACAAAATATTATGATGATTTACAAACTACCTTGTTGCATTCCTCTTTAGAAGAAAGTGAAGATGATTTTATGGATAGATTTTGGGGAGGATTAAACCGTGATATTCAAGAGATACTAATTCATGAAGAGTGTTATCCTATGGACCATTTGTTTCATCTTGCTTGCAAAGCTGAACAAGAAATAAAACGACGTGTTGGCCACGAGGAGAACAAGCGCACAGTGCACATTCCAAGAGTTGATATGATTGTTCCTTCAACTACTAGGCATACTATGACAACCACATCCGTTGTTGTCAGGACTACATCACCTCCACCATGTGACACATCGCCCCGAGAGTGGCTACATCATCTGAGTTGATCATAAGAGGTAATGATAAAGGTACTGATCTTCCATCTCTACATGAGAATGATGAATGCCTTGTCAATTTGAATGCACCATCTGATGAGCTACCCACTACTTTGATCACACCACCTATTTTAGAGGACTACGTTGATAATTTGACTTTGCCATGTGATCAAACAACTGAAATACCAACAATTTTGAGTGCACCCATTGAATTAACTATTGATGCAAAAGAACCAATGTTTAATCATTTTGATATGACCTCTAATCTTGGTGATGATTCTGTGTTGAATGACTTATTGCATGTTTGCTTATTTAAGCATGTTGTAGCATGTAAATTTGATGCAAGTAAGGTTTATTCACCAATGTTGGGATGGTTTAATGATGAACATTGTCAATCTTTTGAAATGAATAAGAGCTTCACTTATATGTGCAAACTGAGTTGCAATATTTTCATGCCTTCTACTTCTTGTGCTAATTTTTTGGCTGTAGATTTTATGAACTATGCAAGTTACTCATCTATTCATGTGTCATATATGCAAAAATCAAGGGAAGTAAAAATGGATGACATATACATATACAACATGTACACCTTGTCTCTTTTGTTAGCCACATTTCAGATTAAGCAACGCCGAGGACGGATTTATTTTCAAGAAGGGGAGGATGATGAGGACATGACTACCTTGGATATGACCAAAAATATTGCATATATGCATATTTGTCAGGTGATTTCTAGTGCAAACTATTCAATAATCTATTTATGTTATCCAGAACAAAAATACTTCACACACTTTTGTGTTTTGTCTAATTGCAGGTGTATGGGACATTTGTACAATCCACATATGAAGATAAGGAAGAAAGAGATGTTTATTTGCTGTCCAAAAAGTTCTCTCACGTCACTTTTGGCCCAAGAGAAGATAGAGTCCAAGTCTCTCACGTTCTGGATTCAGATTCGGACTGCACAGACATACCTGACTCAAAACGCACACAAGTTTTTCATACGGACTCCGAATTGGGTGATTCTTTTTTTGTTGGAAACTAGATTTCGTGCACTTTCCAACCCAATTGGAATCACCTTAAAATTCGTCTGGAGCGTTGAGTTGTGGACGAAACAATCTGATGCTGCAGTAGAATCCGAGTCAAACTACAAGTCCAAAGGTGTTACATCACCTCCACTTGGGCCCATTGGCCTTGTACGACCTAGATTTAGTTTTAGGCTGCCTTGGGACGTCCTCCCACCTCCTTGGCCGCCACCCCTTGCTCCTATATAAGTAGATCCATCTAGTAGCTTTTCCTTGGGATTTGTTTAGTTAAAATTTAGCCAGTGCAACTTCGTGTACTTCGTTTGTGTCCAACGACCAGACCAAGACCGCTTACGGATCCCCACCATTATCAATACTTCATATATATTCGCAATATTTAGATTGCTTTATCATATTCTTGCTCGTTCTTTGATTGCTTGCAGGAATAGACCTTCGTGGTCAGGTTGATCGTGCTCCAGCGTGGTCAATAACCTCTCGGAGTTGGTTTAGCGATTGCTAAGGCGCAACGTCGTGCACGTTTGTAGTCGGATCGTCAAAGTCGTCTCCACCAAATCGATAGTTATCATCTCATCGAAAGATCGGGACCCTCGCCTCTATCAAGTGGTATCAGTTTTCAGGTTGCTCGGTGAGAATTTCCAGTTTTCCTAGATTAGATTTATTTTCTTACCTATTGTCCAAGAAAAAGCCACAAAAAAGAGTTAGATCCATTCATCCTTGGTCCAAGCCAGTCTGAGCCTTTGCAATTTTCTTTTCATTGCTTGCATAGTTGAATTATCGGTTGCATCATCGTGTCGAGTTGCTGGTCTTAGTTTCTAGTTCCTTTAGAGTTTCGAGTTCTGTTCACATTAGTCACGCAGCCGCTGCATCATTATCCCATCCGCTGTCCACCATGCAATCCACCAATTTCCACCACGTGCTACGCACTGTTTATTGTCATAATCATAGTTGAGGTCACTCACATCTTCGCCTGATCGAATCTGCATCTTATCTAGTTTGTCTTGGAAAGAGGGAGAAAAAGAAGATAAAGAAAAAAAGAGAGAAAAAAGGAAAGAAAAGAAAAAGAAAAGAGGGAGAAGAAAAGAAAAAAAAAGCGTGAGAAAAAAAAGAGAGAAGAAAAAAATTGGATCTATCTAGAATCAATCTCGTACCTGAATTCGGATTGGAATCTGTTTTGTGCACTGTTCAGTAAAACAGCTTGGCTATTGTTTCACATCATTATCTTTACTGCCGTTGTGATCTTCACTTATATCTTGCTGTCCAGAGCTACTTTGTATCCTTCATTGATGCTGGTTGTGCTACGACGTGACCTCATTAGTGTTCTAGGCTCGCGTCTCTAGTTCGGTCTAGCCTAGGACCAGCACAGTACCGTCGTTGAGCGTTTATTCAACATTGCATCTTTGAATTGATTATTGCTAATCTTTTGCTACCATATATAGCCAACCCAGCTCCACATATTTCTACACCGTGTATACGTACGCTCCCCTGGCAATCGCTTTACTCAATATTCGGAGTTACTTGACACCGTTGGTTGCCGATCACCGCCTGCTGCATGGTAAGAACTTGTAAGACATTGATATTTGCTTTACTGTGAGCGTTTTACCACCACATCCTAGTAGTTATAGGAACATTATTTTTGGGTTTGTTTCTTGTTCTACTAATCATGACAGGATCCAGAGTCAATTCATGGGCTTCGTCGATCGCGGGAGACGTGCCACCACCTTTGCAAATACCACAACCGTCACTAGAGGTGCACAAACATCCAAATGCACATGATCAGGTTAATGTATCTATACCACCATTTAATGGCCGTTTTAAACCTGCTTTATATATTGAATGGAGTTCGACATAAAAAATATATTTGCTTCCCATAATTTCAATGAACATAAAAGGTTAAGGTTGCGGTTGGTTCTTTCACTGGTTATGTTTTGGTTTGGTGGAGTGAATATTGTCGGTTACACCCTGATTATATACCTACTACTTGGGATGATTTGAAACTTGCCATGCGACATACTTTCGTCCCTGCTTATTATACTCGTGACATGATTAAGAAGTTGCAACACTTAAAACAAGGTAGTGAAACTGTAACAAAATATTATGATGATTTACAAACTACCTTGTTGCATTCCTCTTTAGAAGAAAATGAAGATGATTTTATGGATAGATTTTGGGGAGGATTAAACCGTGATATTCAAGAGATACTAATTCATGAAGAGTGTTATCCTATGGACGATTTGTTTCATCTTGCTTGCAAAGCTGAACAGGAAATAAAACGACGTGTTGGCCACGAGGAGAACAAGCGCACGATGCACATTTCAAGAGTTGATATGATTGTTCCTTCAACTACTAGGCATACTATGACAACCACATCCGTTGTTGTCAGGACTACATCACCTCCACCATGTGACACATCGCCCCCGAGAGTGGCTACATCATCTGAGTTGATCATAAGAGGTAATGACAAAGGTACTGATCTTCCATCTCTACATGAGAATGATGAATGCCTTGTCAATTTGAATGCACCATCTGATGAGCTACCCACTACTTTGATCACACCACCTATTTTAGAGGACTACGTTGATAATTTGACTTTGCCATGTGATCAAACAACTGAAATACCAACAATTTTGAGTACACCCATTGAATTAACTATTGATGCAAAAGAACCAATGTTTAATCATTTTGATATGACCTCTAATCTTGGTGATGATTCTGTGTTGAATGACTTATTGCATGTTTGCTTATTTAAGCATGTTGTAGCATGTAAATTTGATGCAAGTAAGGTTTATTCATCAATGTTGGGATGGTTTAATGATGAACATTGTCAATCTTTTGAAATGAATAAGAGCTTCACTTATATGCGCAAACTGAGTTGCAATATTTTCATGCCTTCTACTTTTTGTGCTAATTTTTTGGCTGTAGATTTTATGAACTATGCAAGTTACTCATCTATTCATGTGTCATATATGCAAAAATCAAGGGAAGTAAAAATGGATGACATATACATATACAACATGTACACCTTGTCTCTTTTGTTAGCCACATTTCAGATTAAGCAACGCCGAGGACGGATTTATTTTCAAGAAGGGGAGGATGATGAGGACATGACTACCTTGGATATGACCAAAAATATTGCATATATGCATATTTGTCAGGTGATTTCTAGTGCAAACTATTCAATAATCTATTTATGTTATCCAGAACAAAAATACTTCACACACTTTTGTGTTTTGTCTAATTGCAGGTGTATGGGACATTTGTACAATCCACATATGAAGATAAGGAAGAAAGAGATGTTTATTTGCTGTCCAAAAAGTTCTCTCAAGTCACTTTTGGCCCAAGAGAAGATAGAGTCCAAGTCTCTCACGTTCGGGTTTCAGATTCGGACTGCACAGACATACCTGACTCAAAACGCACACAAGTTTTTCATACGGACTCCGAATTGGATGATTCTTTTTTTGTTGGAAACTAGATTTTGTGCACTTTCCAACCCAATTGGAATCACCTTAAAATTCGTCCGGAGCGTTGAGTTGTGGACGAAATAATCTGATGCTGCAGCAGAATCCGAGTCAAACTACAAGTCCAAAGGTGTTACATCACCTCCACTTGGGCCCATTGGCCTTGTACGACCTAGATTTAGTTTTAGGCTGCCTTGGGACGTCCTCCCACCTCCTTGGCCGCCACCCCTTGCTCCTATATAAGTAGATCCATCTAGTAGCTTTTCCTTGGGATTTGTTTAGTTAAAAGTTAGCCATTGCAACTTCGTGTACTTCGTTTGTGTCCAACGACCAGACCAAGACCGCTTAAGGATCACCACCATTATCAATACCTCATATATATTTGCAATATTCAGATTGCTTTATCATATTCTTGCTCGTTCTTCGATTGCTTGCAGGAATAGACCTTCGTGGTCAGGCTGACCGTGCTTCCGGCGTCGTCAGTAACCTCAGGAGATTGGATTAGCGATTGCTAAGGCGCAACGTCGTGCACGTTTGTAGTCGGATCGTTAAAGTCGTCTCCACCAAATCGATAGTTATCATCTCATCGAAAGATCGGGACCCTCGCCTCTATCATATGGTGGGGATCCGTAAGCGGTCTTGGTCTGGTCGTTGGACACAAACGAAGTACACGAAGTTGCACTGGCTAACTTTTAACTAAACAAATCCCAAGGAAAAGCTACTAGATGGATCTACTTATATAGGAGCAAGGGGTGGCGGCCAAGGAGGTGGGAGGACGTCCCAAGGCAGCCTAAAACTAAATCTAGGTCGTACAAGGCCAATGGGCCCAAGTGGAGGTGATGTAACACCTTTGGACATGTAGTTTGACTCGGATTCTGCTGCAGCATCAGATTGTTTCGTCCACAACTCAACGCTCCGGACGAATTTGAAGGTGATTCCAATTGGGTTGGAAAGTGCACGAAATCTAGTTTCCAACAAAAAAAGAATCACCCAATTCGGAGTCCGTATGGAAAACTTGTGTGCGTTTTGAGTTAGGTATGTCTGTGCAGTCTGAATCTGAATCCAGAACGTGAGAGACTTGGACTCTATCTTCTCTTGGGCCAAAAGTGACGTGAGAGAACTTTTTGGACAGCAAATAAACATCTCTTTCTTCCTTATCTTCATATGTGGATTGTACAAATGTCCCATACACCTGCAATTAGACAAAACACAAAAGTGTGTGAAGTATTTTTGTTCTGGATAACATAAATAGATTATTGAATAGTTTGCACTAGAAATCACCTGACAAATATGCATATATGCAATATTTTTGGTCATATCCAAGGTAGTCATGTCCTCATCAGTGTTGCATCATGTCTATTCTTTCATCAGAAACCTGAAATGGGGATGACAGAACCCCCAGCCCCCTCTGAAACCAACTAGGGTTTACTAAAAACTTTTTCAGTGAACCTGAAATGCCCTTCTAAAATGCCCATCATTTTTGTCTTGGTTCAGAACCTCTGCCAAAAGTGGTGCACATTTTCCTAGGTCATCTTAGGGTCTTTGAATTAAATCATAGATATTTGAATTTGGGCATTTAAAATTATATAAAATATTTCAAATGCTCAAATATCTCCAAACTAAAATGTTTCATGTTGGAAATAATCCAACTATGGACCAGGAGTAGTTTGGTGATTTTAGGAGTTGCCTAAGTATTTTTAATAATTCAACAAAGTTGCAGAGGAATTAAAAAAATAGAAAGGAGAAATAACAGAAACTTACCTGGCGCCCAGCACCCGGCCCACCTGTCGGCCCAGCCCAGCGCCGCGCCAGCGAGCTGCTTGCCGGCCAGGCAGGCAGGCAGGTGCCTGACGGCGGCCGTAGCGTGCGCCACGCAGCTGGCCGTCGCCTTGCTTCACCTCCTTGCCTGGTTGCTGGATGGATGAACTCCACGTCGAGCCGTGAACCCCCAGGACACCTCCATTCTTCCCCAACTCCTCTCTCTCACGTTCCCCCGCCATGGCCGACGCCATCGCCGCCACCCCCTCGCCGTAGCCACGCCCTCCGTCAACCCCACGTCGTGCCGCCGTGTCCAAGAGCTCCGCCACCCTCCTCTCCTTCGAGCAAGCCGAGCCCCGAGCGCTCGCAAGGCCCGAGCCCACCGCATCGACCTCGACCGAACCACCGTCACCGGAGATCCCCTTCAACGCCGTCGTCGCTCCGGCCCGTCCCCGGCCGCACCAAGTGCTTCGTCGAACTCCCCGTGAGCTTAACCATCTTCCCCTCCCTTCTTTTCTTGCTCCCGAGCTGTGTAGTGACCTCCCGAAGCTCAACCGCACCCCCGCCACGGAGCTCGTCGCCGACGTGCTCCCGGTCACCCTCCGGCCACAACTTGGTGTCCATCATGCTCACCACGTCACATAGCACCTAACCAGCTACTCCCCGCACCTCACCGACCCCTCTAGCATCAAGTTCGCCCTCGGCCGAACTCCGGTGGCCGCCAAAGTCGTCGCCGGCGCCAACTCCGGCCACCCCGACCCCAACGGACTCCACCAAGAGCTGCGGCTCCTCCTCAGCTCCACTCCGATGGCCTCCGCGACTCGTTTGGTTGCCGGAACGGCCAAAACCACTTCCGCCGCCGCGTCGGACTCGCCGGCGGCTAAACGTCGGTGCAGCCGACCTGGCTTTGACCGCGGGTGGGCCCTGGTTGACCCCGATGAGTCAATGACAGGTGGGGCCCAGCACTGTTAACTAAATAGGGTTAGTTTTAATTAACTTTAAACAAAACTAATTACCCTGACACCCTGGACCCACAGTCAGGTTTGACCTGGACGTCTCCGTTGACCCTGACGTCATTCTGACGCATGGCTGACGCAATAAATTAATTTCTGGATTTATTCTAATATAGGAAATTCCAGAATATAGTTTAAACTTCAAAAATTCATAACTTTTAATCTGTAACTCCAAATCAGTCAAGTTATATATGAAAAATGATCAGAAAAATCCAATCTATCCATCTGTACTGTTTTCATGCATGATTAAACAAGTTAACTTGCTGTTTTATGCAGAACAAGATAAAACACTTTAAAGGGCCATGTATGAGTTTGAAATTTGAATCTTTGGTTCAAATTGGTTCAAACCCTTCTGGTCTTAGTTGCATTAGCCCAACACACTCATATTGCCATGTTTCATGCATGCATCATATTGTCGCACATTGTTTGGTGATGGCTGTGTATCGGTGTTCTTTGCGGCAGGTTCTTCCTCCGAGGAGTACCGTGATTACCCTAGCGAAGAACCATATCAGTGCATCGAACCATCAGGCAAGCAACCAACCATTTGATCATATCAATACAATCCCATGTTCTCGCTCCTGCTCTCATTTACTGCATTAAGACAACGCGTTTCAAACTGCTGTGTGCTACGGTAGTTGAACCCATTTCCTCTGCATGACCTGTCATTGCCACAGTAACTAGATGAAACCCACTAGCATGTGTAGGAGTTGTTTGAGCCATATGTATGTGTTGTTCCTACCTTGCTATGCCTGCTATGCTTAGAGTCGTGTCAGGTCTGGTTCATTTGGGTGATGGGCTAGAGTGAAATGATTATGTCGGTAGTGAGGGTGGTGTGGTGAACACGATTTGGTAAAGGTATCGATGAGAGGCCATGTAGGAGTACATGGTGGGTTGTTTCATTGAAGCCGACCTTAAGCACTGAGATCTGTATGTGTGATTTAAGAATCAGCTACTACCATACATTGGGCCCGAAACCAATGGACCCTCTCGGCTTCTTATTCACCCTAGTTCTCTATCCAGGAGTTGCAAGTAGTTTCTGGTGTTTGTAGCCTACTGGAGGCCGTGGACAGCGCTGACCGTAGGGGTGGGCTGTGATGCGGTAGGTACGTGGCATGGTGTACCAACTACCCGTTAGGTATCTCGGGAACCCTGTACACATCGTTCGGGGCCGTATGGGAAACCTCGGCCGGACTCCCTGCGGATGGAACCTGGATAGGCGATAAACCTGGATTAGAGACTTAGGTGATTAGGTAGGTCGTGGCCTACACCCACGTTGGGCTTCCGCTTGAAGGTTGCCGAGTACATGTCGTGTAAACGACGGTAAGTGGTGAGAGCGTGTATGAAGAAGTACACCCCTGCAGGGCTATCATGATCTATTCGAATAGCCGCGTCCGCGGTAAAGAACTACTTGGTTTCCTATACAGTACATAGACAAGTAAATGGAAACTACTAAAAGCCTCAAGATAAGTGTGAGTGCCGAGGATGGCTTTTCCGTAGGAAGACGGAGGTGGATCCTCGGTAGTGTATTGAAGTGGTGAGTAGTGGACTCGTGTGCGCAAAACCATTTCAAGTTGGAGTCTCGTAGGATAGCCTAGCCAAGAGTCAAAGCTGGCTTGCTGCAATAACTCCACCAACCCTTCTTGATAATGTGCATGTATGTAGGATCTGATGTAAGTCTTGCTGAGTACCTTTGTACTCATGTTGCTATAATTTACATTTTTACAGAAGACGCTGCAACCCCTTCTGATGGGTTCTTCGTAGACGTTGACATCAATGAGTAGGCTAAGGCCCAGGTGGTGATCCTGAGCTTGTGAAGGACCACGTAGTATAGCTAGGCTTTCCAAGCCTCTTTTATTTTACTAGTTGTCTGTACCCAGACAAGTTACTTCCGCTGCTGGTTTGTATGACTGTATGACTTGAATGCTGGGTCGTGTGACCCGTACCTATGTGTATGTTATGTATGGCTCTCTGAGCCTTAAATAAAGTACTTGTGTCGTAGAGTCATGTTGTGATGCCTTGTTGTATTTGCACATATCGAGCATATTGTGTGTATGATTGAAATGCTTGGTATGTGTGGGAATCTGACTATCTAGTTGTTTATCTTTAGTAGCCTCTCTTACCGGGAAATGTCTCCTAGTGTTACCACTGAGCCATGGTAGCTTGCTACTGCTCCGGAACACTTAGGCTGGCCGGCATGTGTCCTTCTTCGTTCCTGTGTCTGTCCCTTCGGGGAAATGTCACGCATTGAGTACCGGAGTCCTGTTAGCCCGCTACAGCCCGGTTTACCGGAGTCCTGCTAGCCCAGTGCTACAGCCCGGACCCACTTGCTGATGTCCGACACGTTCGTTGCTGGGTCATGGATGCCTGTCCCTGTAAGTCTGTGCCACTTTGGGTTTACGACTAGCCATGTCAGCCCGGGCTCCTTATCATATGGATGCTAGCGACACTATCATATACGTGTGCCAAAAGGCGCAAACGGTCCCGGGCAAAAGTAAGACGACACCCGTGGGAATACCGTGCGTGAGGCCGCAAAGTGATATGAGGTGTTACATGCTAGACCTATGTGGCATCGAGTCGGGGTCCTGACATTGGGTGTCTGCTCCGGGCTATGTTCGGCGTGACCCGGCTCATCCTGCTCCATCGCTGGGTCCATATGGTCGTTGTTGCCTTCAGAGTTGACTGGGGTGTCAATCTTTCTAGCGCTATTATCGCTATTTTTACTATGGCTGGACTTAGAGCCGCGTCTGCACCGTCGTTTTGGCTTTTGTCTGGGGGTTTATCCTCCGTTTTGTCGCCATCACCCTCCTTAGGCATGTCCACCATGTATATATCATATGATGAGGTGGCAGTCCGGCGCCCCGTGTGTGGTGGTTCGGAATCATCTCCTGCGCTGACGTCCATGCCATCGGTGTCATCGGAGTCGAAGTCAAGCATGTCTGTTACGTCGTCGACAATGGCTATGAAGTGGGTGGTGGGTGGGCAACAAATTTCTTCATCGCCTTCTTCTCCCTTGAGCTGGACATAGTTCGGCCAAGAGTCTCCTCACAAAGAGAGAGACTTTAATGAGTTCAGCATGTCGCCAAAGGGCGAGTGCTGGAAGATATCCGCAGCGGCGAATTCCATTACCGGAGCACAGCCAGAATCGGCGGGCTGGGGGGCATGCGGTCTAGGACCTACAACCGGACACAAGTGCAGGGGTCCGGAGACACAGGCTTCCTTGGGGGTGAAGTCTGTGTTTGGCTCTACCGCTGATGAGTGTGCGGCCTCCGGGGCGGGGTCCATCCACCCGTCCTCGGATGACGCAATCTGCCCCGGATTTATGTCCGGAGCTCCTGCAGGTGCGATATCCCGAGTATTGTCCGACAGCATGTCTAAGCCACGCTCATCGTGACTGTTCGATGCTCCTGGCATAGGCCCGAATCCGTCGAAGATCAAGTCTCCGCGGATATCGGTCGTGTAGTTCAAGTTTCCGAACCTGACCTGATGGCCAGGGGCGTAGCTGTCGATCTGCTCCAGATGGCCGAGCGAATTGGCCCGCAGTGCGAAGCCGCCGAACACGAAGATCTGTCCAGGGAGAAAAGTCTCACCTTGGACCGGGTTGTTTTTGATGATTGAAGGAGCCATCGAGCCTTGCAACGACGACACAGAGGAACTCTCAATGAAAGCACCAATGTCGGTGTCAAAACCTGATCTGTGCGTCTAAGGCTAATGGTAACAGGAGGCAAGGGACACGATGTTTTACCCAGGTTCGGGCCCTCTCGATGGAGGTAAAACCCTACTTCCTGCTTGATTGATCTTGATGATATGAGTATTACAAGAGTTGATCTACCACGAGATCATAGAGGCTAAACCCTAGAAGCTAGCCTATGATGATTATGATCATCCTACCATGGACTAAACCCTCCGGTTTATATAGACACCGGAGGGGGCTAGGGTTTACACAGAGTCGGTTACAAAGAAGGAGATCTAACATCCAGATCGCCAAGCTCGTCTTCCACGCAAAGGAGAGTCCCATTTGGACACGCGATGAAGTCTTGAGTCTTGTATCTTCATGGTCCATCAGTCCGGCCAAAGTATATAGTCCGGTTGTCCGGATACCCCCTAATCCAGGACTCCCTCAGTGCCCGTGACCTTAAGCTCTTCCTCTGATATCTGAAGTTTGCTGATGACCTTTGGGGAAATCAGATTCAACCCAGCCTCGCCGTCAACCAACAACTTTGTGACTTTGAGGTTGCGGATTGTTGGCGAGACCAACAATAGCAAGCAACCCTACCGTGGTGGTGCGGTCAGGGTGGTCCTCGACATCAAAGATGATGGGAGTACGTGACCATTTGAGCGGCTTCCGAGAATCTGCCACTCGTTCCACGACATTAACTTCACGCGCCCACTGTTTTATTTGGCGGTGAGAGGAGTGCAAGGATGTACCCCTATCAATGCACAGGGCATGAGTGGCCTTTTGTAATTCTTGCTCACTAGTTTGCTCTTCATCCCCTCCATCACTTTCACCATTGCAATCTTCCTTCTCACAGCCCCTGGCGGGTTTTCCTTGGTTCCGAGGAGCCTTGCTGGGGCAGTTTGCTTCACCACCTCAGCCCTACCCGACAATGCCATCCTGACCTTTTTCCATATCACACTTCTCATACTCAGCCCTCTGCTTCTTGACGAGCTGTTCAACCTGATGACACTCCTAGAGATCGTGGCCCTTGGTCCGTTGAATCTTGCAATACGGCCCATCACCTATCACTGCCTTCTCGCTAGCCTCAGCCTCCCGGCAATCGGTGCACGTGGCAACTTCCTTGCCGGGAGCTTTGGCCTTAGCCTTCTTGCTGGTACTAGGCATTCCCGATCCCTCAACGATCATCACTGCTTTATCCTTATGCTTCTTGTTGTGCTTCTTGTTCTAAATCGATGGCCTCGTCATCATCCTCTAAATCGATGTTGACGCCACCCTCCTCTCCGGCGAGTTTCCTCCCCTCCTCAACCCGAGCACACTTGTCCTCCAAGGTGTAAAGTTCCTTCATAGTATTGGGGAGCTGAACGTTCATCTTGGAACGTATCCGACAGTTCTGCACATTGGACTGGAAGGCAACTATCGCAGCTGCCGGTGGATGTCTGGAATATTTCTGTGGACTCGCCTGAACCTCCGCATGTACTTCCGCAGAGTCTCTCCTTCTTTTTGCTGGAGAATATGCAAGTACCTGGGGCCCCCTGGTTCTTGATGGCCGCCCGTGAAGGCGCCAATGAACTCATGGCACACGTCAGCCCAGGTCGAAAGGAGTTCTCTGACAGGTGCATCAGCCAAGACCACACATTTGACTTGAGTGCCAAAGGGAAGTAGTTGGCAAACACCTTCTTATCTCTGCCCCCGGCAGCTTGAACAGGGATGGTGTAGATGCTCAAGAACTCGGTCAGGTTTAGCCACCCATCGTACTTCTCTGGTATCTCTAGCATGAACGTACAGGCGGAGGGCCAACGGACTTGGCGCAGCTCTTGAGTGAAGGCGGGGCACCCAAACTCGAAAGGTAGGTGCCCGACCCTACCGAGCGAAGATCATCGACGTCGGGACCATCGTGCCCATCGTACTAGTGGAGGGTGTCAAGGCGTTGCTCGATGGTGACATGCGCGCCTTCCCTCTGCCCGTGCTTCGGGGCCTGCCCTTGTCCCCGACAAGCTCGAGGTCGGATGAGGCCTCGAGATGTCGTCGGGCTCTTGGTTACGTGGCTCCCATGCTAGTTTCCGTGGTGGGGATTGTACCGTGGGGTTGGCCCCTTCCGTATGGCCAACAACAAGGGTCGTTGCTGTCGCCTGGGGTGGTCGTGGCGGGGCAGCTCGCTGTGATCCTCCTGCCTCGGCGAAACCAATCAGGCTTCGGATGGTGGCTCGCCACTCATCCCTCTAATCTGCTGCCGGCGGAAATCTCAACAGCAGTTGGGCTCGCGCCATGGCCTCAGAGGCGGTGCTTGGCATAGGTGATGACGATGTAGATCATAGCGTCGCTCGGCTCCTGGTGGTGCCAGCAGCGACTGCATGGCGCCCTCGTTGTTGCGAACCAACTGCTTTGATGGCGTGGTGACGAGGTGGGGAGCTTGAGGGCCAGCGGCTCCGTTGGGTGCAGCAGATGGGTCAACCCGCTCCAGGGGTGGTGCATGCCCTGTTGTCGCACCTGCAACGGGAGCGGCCAGAGAGTTGCGATTCGCCCCAGAACGAGCACCACCATAGTGGTTGCGCCCTTCGACTGGGTGGAGGGGTGCAGAAGGAATAATCTCCCCACCCTTACCTCGTGGAGCGTGGCCGCTGGGATGTTGTTGATGCTATCCTTCCCTAGTACCTACCGCTCCCGCTCCGGCCCGGGGGAGGCAGTAACGGTGCCGAATGCGTCAACCATGTCCCCCGCAGCGTCCACACCTCCCTGCATGCCCACGGTCCCCGCGACGTCGGCGGCCACGGACGGCGGGGCCTTCGAGGTGGACGGGTGAGCCGCGGCTTCGGGCTTCTTCTTGGATGCCATAGTGTCGGTGCAACAAACCCTGGGTCCATTGCATGGACAGTGCACATGCCCGAGGACAAGGGTACAACACCAGGATCAAACCAAGCATGAGGGATCAATTCCTTTGGAGAATCCAAGTACAGATCAAGAAGGCCAAGATGGGCCAGAGAAGCAAGATATAGCTCAGGAAAAGAACCTCCCTTGTCGGGCAGGTGAGCCTGGCAAGGTTGGGTTCATCCTAGAAGCAAGCTTCCAAATTGTCCTGGCAGGCCTGCCGGGGCTTGCGGAGGGAAGCCACGCCACCGCTCCACCTCACAAGCGACGCAAGTCATCAATCAGTGCGGTATCAAGGCCCAAAGTGACTAAGTAGCTGCTTCTTGCCACATAGCAGCCACTTCCTACAGCAAACACCTCCATATGACACCCGTCCTAAGACGTGTCAAGCAAGCAGGCACAAAGCTGATAATACAGCCCGGCAAGGGATGCCGGGCATGCTGTGATGTGACACTAGACGGCGCATTTAATGCGCGCTATTAGCCTGCAGAGTTAGGTATGATAGCACTGTTTGCTCTCTAACTAGTACGTAAGGACTGATTTGCCACTGTGGTGACCCCTTAATCTATAAAAGGAGGCCCATGGCGACCGTAGAAAGGGTTGGCTAATTTGGACCCTCAACTTTCATACGCACGTAGCCACTCTCGCCCCGAGGCAACCCTGCCGGGCAAGTGCGTTGCGTTCGCCACCATTTTTCCACCATCAATCCACCAAAGCAGGAGTAGGGTTTTACACCTCACAGTGGCCAGAACCTAGGTAAAAATGCCTGTGTGATCTCTGCCGCACTGCGCTACGCTTCTCCACTCTATGTGCAACATGCCTATCTCCCCGCTGAACCAAAAGGGGCTCATGGCCCCATAGGTGGCCATGGTTTCCAAAGACATCTTTGGCGCGCTAGGTAGGGGGATCACTTGCACGAAACTAAGAGCGTCAGTAGCGCGTCATCTTCATCGCCATTTTCGTCATCGACGACATCATCGACTATGGCGCCCAAAAAGAAGCTCGGAGCATGAAATCACCCCTCCACCTCGAAGGTTCCGCCGCCCGCGATCGTAGACATCGCGTGGAATGCAATGACGCATGAGGACATGAATGTTGTGGGGGATGTGGTGAGTGCAGGCAGTGTTGCCACCCCACCCCCACGGCCGAAACAGCAGCGGGAGGCACTGGGGAAGGGCAGCATCAGCAACATCCCACCGACCATGCTCCACGAGGTACGGATGGAGGGATTATTCCGTCTAAACCCCTTCTCCTTGCTGAAGGGCATAGCCACAGTGGTGGCGCTCGTTCGGGGGTGAATCGCAACCCTTCGGCCGCCCCCACTACGGCTGCGACCGCAGGGAACGCGCCACCCCCGGAACGAGCTGACCCAGCTACTATGCCCAACGGAGCCGCTGGCCCTCAGGCGCCTCCACCGTGTCACCACACCATCCAAGTGGCTGGTTCGCAACAACGAGGGCGTGGCGCAGTTGCCACCGACACCATTACAAGCTGAGCGACACTGCGATCTACATTGTCATCACCTATGCCAAGCACTGCCTCAGAGGCCATGGCGCGAGCCCAGCTGCTGTTGAGATTATCGCCGGCAGCCGATCAGATGGATGAGTGGCGAGCCACCATCCAAAGCCTGATTGGTTTCGCCGAGGCGGAAGGATCATAGTGAGCTAGCCCGCCGCAGCCTCCCCAGGCAACGAAAACAGCTCATGCAGGTGGTTGTACAGCGGGGGCCACCCCCACGGTGCAATCCCCGCCATGGCAAGCAACACGGGAGCCACAAAACCAAGAGCCCGGTGACGTCTCTATGGCCTCTTCCGACCAGCGAGCGCGTCAAGGCCAATGGCGGGCCCCGGAGGACAGACGGAGGGAAGGTGGGCGCGTCATCGTCGAGCGACGTCGCGACAACCTCCGCTGCACCAATGGGTGTGATGACCCCGACATAGACGAGCCCGCCCTCGGAGATGGCGGGTGCCCGTCTTTCAAGGTTGGGTGCACTGCCTTCACCCGCGAGCCGCGGCAAGTCTGTTGGCCGTCTGCTCGCATGTTCAAACCAGAGATACCTAAGAAGTATGATGGGAGACTGAACCCGGCAGAGTTCTTGAGCATTTACACCATTGCTGTTCAAGCTGCCGGGGGAAGAGATGAGAAGGTGTTCGCCAACTACTTCCCTTTGGCACTCAAGTAAAATGTGAGGTCTTGGCTAATGCACCTGCCGGAGAACTCCATTTCGACCTGGACTGACCTGTGCCATGAGTTCATTGTCGCCTTCATGGGCGGCCACCAAGAACCAGGGCGGCCCAACGACTTGCATCTTCTCCAGCAGAATGATGGAGAGACTCTACGGAAGTACTTGTAGAGATTCAGCCAAGTCCATAGAAACATCCCAGACATCCACCCGACAGCTATGATATCTGCCTTCGAGTCCAACATGCGCAACCGCAGGATACGTTCCAAGATGAACGTTCGGTTGCCCAAGACTGTGAAGGACCTTTACACCTTGGCGGGAAAATGTGCTCGGGTGGAGGTGGGGAGGAAACTTCCTAGAGAGGAATATTGCATTGACATTGACTCAAAAGATGACTACGAGACCACCAGTCAGAAGAAGAAGAACAAGAAGCACAACAAGAAGCGCAAGGATAAGGTGGTGATGACTATTGAGGGATTGGGCATGCCTAGTATCGGCAAGAAGGCTAAAGCTGAAGCCCCCCGGCAAGGAGGTTGCTTCTTGCGCTAACTGTCGGGAGGCTGCGGCTGCCGAGAAAGCTGGGAAAAGTGATGGGCCGTAATGCAAGATCCATTGGACCAAAGGCCACGATCTCCAGGAGTCTCATCAAGTTGAGCAGCTCATCAAGAGGCAGAGGGCTGAGTATGAGAAGCGTGATAAAGAAAAAGGTTAGAATGGTACTGGTGGGAAGGGCCGGGGCAGTGAAGCAAATCACCCTGGCAAGGCTCCTCAGAACCAAGGGAAACCCGCCAGGGGCCGAGAGAAAGAGGATTGCAATGATGAAAGTGATGGAGGGAATGAAGAGGAAATCAGTGTGCAGGAATTCCAGAAAGCCACTGGCGCCCTGTGTATTGAGAGGGGTGCATCTTTGCACTCCTCTCACCGCCAACTTAAACAGTGGGCACGTGAGGTCAATTCCATGGAGCAAGCGGCCGGTTCTCAGAAGCCGCTCAAGTGGTTGCGCACGCCCATCATCTTTGATGAAGAGGATCGCCCCTACCACATCACTGCGGTAGGGTGCTTGCCATTGTTGGTCTCACACAATCCGCAACCTCAAAGTCACAAAGATGTTGGTTGACGGTAGGGCCGCATTGAATTTGATTTCCCCAAAGGTTATTTGCAAACTCCAGAAAGCAGAGGAAGAGCTTAAGTCCACGGGCACGTTTCAAGGATTCAATCCCGGCAGGAGTCATCCTAAGGGAAAGATCATGTTGCCTGTGACATTCAAAGGAGAGTTGAACTACCGGATTGAGAAGGTTGTGTTTGATGTGGTCGACCTCCCCCTGCCGTGCAACGGAATCCTTGGGCGCCTAGCCTTGGCCAAATTCATTGCGGCATCCCACTATGACTACAACACCTTGAAGATGCCAGGGCCGATGGGCATCATTTCCATTCCGTCAGACAAGAAAGATGCAATTATTTGTGTGGATAAGATGTACCGGGACGCAGTCACGGCAGATGCCGCCGAGGCCACATTTCCCTCCAAGGAAAGCGAAGGAAATAAGAAGGCGCCACACCTGTTGATGACGTGCCGGAGAGTTCCAACAGCAAGAGATCCAAGGCCGTTGCATGCCAAGTGAAAGAGGTCCCAGCAGGGCTGGCTGACGCTGATGGTACTTTCACTATCAGTGCCACCTTGGATGACAAATAGGAAAGCATGCTCATTGCCTTCCTGCGGGAAAATATCGATGTGTTTGCCTGGCAATCATCTGATATTACCGGTGTCCCCAGGGAGGTAATCGAGCACCACCTTGCTCTCTGCCCACATGCTCGACCCGTCAAGCAGAAAGTTTGGAAGCAGGCCTTGGAGCGGCAGCAGTTCAATAGCAAGGAGGTCCAGAAACTTGAGGCAGCTAGTTTGGCCAGAGGAGTACTACATCCAACATGGTCAACAAAACCTGTGGTTGTGCGCAAGGCTAATGGGAAATGGAGGCTTTGCATAGATTTCACGAATCTAAACAAGGCATGCCCAAAGGAACCATTCCCCTTGCCGCACATCGACCAGATTGTGCATTCCACTTCTAGGTGAGATTTGCTATCCTTTCTGGATGCATACTCTGATACCATCAGATCTTTATCTCCAAGTCAGATGAAGAAAATACCTCATTCATCACCCCATGTGGCACATACTGCTTTGTGCGCATGCCTTTCGGGTTGAAGAGTGTCGGGTCCACTTTTACAAGAGCAGTCCAAATTGGTTTTGAACCACAGTTGCATAGGAACATTGAAGATTATATGGATGGTATTGTGGTCACGACCAAGCACAGATCAATCCTCATCCAGGATTTAGAAGAGACGTTTGCTAATCTACACAAGATCAACTTGAAGCTAAACCCGGAGAAGTGTGTGTTTGGCGTTCCCTCCGGCAAGCTACTTGGTTTCGTTGTGTCCCACTGTGGGATCGAAGCCAACCCAGATAAGATCAAGACCATTGAGTAGATTCAGGAACCCCAGAGAGTTAAGGATGTGAGGCATTTGGCAGGATGCATTGCCACGCTTAGCAGGTTCATCTCCAAGCCCGCCAAGCGCGCCTTGCCGTTCTTCAAGATTTTGAGGAAGGAAGGACCCATGAAGTGGACCCCGGAAGCAGACGCAGCGCTGCAAGACTTGAAGACCTACTTGTCCTCTGTGCCCACTTCGGTTGCACCCAAAGCACAAGAGCCATTACTGCTATATCTATGAGTGACTAATCAAGTGGTTAGTGCATTGTTAGTGGTGCAGCGGGAAGTGGAAGAGACAACAGTCTCACCAAGTGTCTCGTCTAGGGAAGAGAGAGAAAATAGCCCGGCAAGGCCAGATGTGGATCAGGACAAAGAGGAGCACGCCAGTGGACGCAACCCCAAGGACGTGACAAGGAAGAAGGTGGTGCAGCGCCCAGTATACTTCGTCAGCTCCTTGTTGCAGGGGGCTAGATCCAGGTATTTTGGCATGCA
This sequence comes from Triticum aestivum, assembly GCF_018294505.1. Taxonomy (NCBI): domain Eukaryota; kingdom Viridiplantae; phylum Streptophyta; class Magnoliopsida; order Poales; family Poaceae; genus Triticum; species Triticum aestivum. The sequence goes on from NC_057810.1 coordinate 346,541,177, forward strand.
TAAATTGATTTTTGGACCTGTCATGGCCTCAAGGAAACTACGCCACTACTTCCAAGCCCATGAGATCACGGTTGTCACCAGCTTCCCGTTGCAAAGGATACTCCAAAACCCAGAGGCTACCGGCAGGATAGTGGAATGGGCATTGGAGTTATCCAGCTTTGGCCAAAGCACATCAACGATTCAGAGCAGGGCATTGGCAGAGTTGATTGCAGAATGGACGCCAACCCCTGAAGAAGAAGTGCTAGAAATAGTTATCCCCGACAATGAAGTGCCCCAAGAATGGATCATGTATTTCGATGGTGCCTTCCCCCTACAAGGTGCAGGGGTTGGCGTGCTTCTTGTTTCCCCCACTGGAGAGCACCTGAAGTACATCGTCCAGATGCATTTTCCTCGAGAGCAGGCGAACAACAATGCAGAGTATGAAGGGCTCCTTGCCGGGCTCAGGATTGCCATATAATTCAGAATCAAGAAGCTGATCATTCGAGGAGATTCACAACTTGTGGTGAGACAAGTCAACAATAAATACCAAAGTCCATTGATGGAGGCATAAGTTGAGGAAGTGAGAAGATTGGAGGAGCGCTTTGACGGATTGCAAATGGAGCACGTACCCCGTGCGGAAAACAGCATTGTTGATCATCTGTCAAAGTGAGCTATGCAGAAGCTTCCTGTGGAACCAGGAACTTTTGTTCTCCATCTTACTCAGCCCTCCATATCCCCGACAACAATGGCCCGAAAGAGGAGGAAATTGGACTCCAGTAAGCCTCTCCAGGAAAGCCTCTCGGGGCTCCTAGCAGTGACCCTGGCGGAAACAACTCCCCTTCGATTGCCGGGATGCACCCTCATGTTGGGCCTCTGATCCTCGTGGTCGAGGGACGCGCTCCCACAAATGAGGAGGTGCCGCTAGTCCTCGTTGCTAAGCCCAAGGCTCCAACTTGGGCAAGGCACATAGCCCATTTCCTCCAAACCGGAGAACTTCCGAAGAGCAAGAAGAAATGGAAAGAGTAGCCCGAAGGGCCAGTATGTATTAGTTTGTCGATGACACACTATACAGAAGAAGGCCCAACAGTGTGAAATTGAAGTGCATTTGCCAGGAAGAAGGAAAGGAACTGTTGGAAGAAATACAGAAAGGCATGTGCGGATCCCACATTGGATCAAGGGCTTTAGTTCAGAAAGCATTCCGGCAAGGATTCTATTGGCCCACAACCCTCCAAGATGCAGTCGAGCTAGTCACCAAGTGTGAAGCCTGCCAGTTCCATTCCAAGAAAATCCATCTGCCTGCCCATGCTCTTCATACAATCCCTTTGTCATGGCCGTTTTCGGTCTGGGGGCTCGATATCCTCGGCCCTTTCCCTCGAGCTGTTGGGAGCTTTAAATTCTTGTTCGTCACAATCGACAAGTTTACAATGTGGCCGAAAGTAGATGCCATGAGGAAGGTGACTGCTCAGTTAGCTATCAAGTTCTTGAAAGGATTGGTTTGCCGCTTCAGGGTCCCTGCCCGGGTCATCACCGACAACAGCACCCAGTTCACAAGCCGCGCCTTCATGCAATATATTCATTCCCTCGGAAGCAAGATCTCATTTGCCTCTATTGTACATCCCAGAAGCAATGGACAAATGAGACGTCTCCAACGTATCTATAATTTATGAAGCATTCGTGCTATTTTGTTATCTGTTTTGAATGATTACGGGCTTTATTATACACTTTTATATTACTTTTGGGACTAACCTATTAACTGGAGGCCCAACCCATATTGTTGTTTTATTGCATGTTTCAGTATTTCAAAGAAAACAAATATCAAACGGAGTCCAAACGGAATGAAACCTCGGCAGCTTGATTTTTGGAAAGATTATGATCCAGGAGACTTAGAGTGCAAGCCAGGGGAGCATCGAGGAAGCCATGAGACAGGGGGGCGCGCCCACCCCCCTAGGCGCGCCCTACCCTCTCATGGGCCCCTCGAGGCTCCCCCGACCGACTTCTTTCGCTTATATATTCCCATATACCCTAAAAACATCGAATAAGAAGATAGATCAGGAGTTCCGTCGCCGCAAGCCTCTGTAGCCACCACAAACCTCTCGGGAGCCTGTTCCGGCACCCTGCCGGAGGGGGAACCCATCACCGGTGTCCATCTTCATCATCCCGGTGCTATCCATGACGAGAAGGGAGTAGTTCACCCTCGGGGCTGAGGGTATGTACCAGTAGCTATGTGTTTGATCTCTCTCTCTCGTGTTCTCTCTATGGCACGATCTTGATGTATCGCGAGCTTTGCTATTATAGTTGGATCTTATGATGTTTCTCCCCCTCTACTCTCTTGTAATGAATTGAGTTTTCCCTTTGAAGTTATCTTGTCGGACTGAGTCTTTAAGGATTTGAGAACACTTGATGTATGTCTTGTCGTGCTTATCTTTGGTGACAATGGGATTTCACGTGCCACTTGATGTATGTTTTGGTGACCAACTTGCGGGTTCCGCCCATGAACCTATGCATAGGGGTTGGCACACGTTTTCATCTTGGCTCTCCGGTAGAAAGTTTGGGGCACTCTTTGAAGTACTTTGTGTTGGTTGGATGAATCTGAGATTGTGTGATGCATACCGTATAATCATGCCCATGGATACTTGAGGTGACAATGGAGTATCTAGGTGACATTAGGGTTTTGGTTGATTTGTGTCTTAAGGTGTTATTCTAGTACGAACTCTTGAATAGATTGATCCGAAAGAATAACTTTGAGGTGGTTTCGTACCGTACCTTAATCTCTTCGTTTGTTCTCCGCTATTAGTGGCTTTGGAGTGACTCTTTGTTGCATGTTGAGGGATTGTTATATGATCTATCTATGTTATTATTGTTGAGAGAACTTGCACTAGTGAAAGTATGAACGCTAGGCCTGATTTCCTACCATTGCAGTACCGTTTACGCTCACTTTTATCTTTAGTTACCTTGCTGTTTTTATCATTTCAGATTACAAATATCTTTATCTACCATCCATATTGCACTTGTATCACCATATCTTCACCGAACTAGTGCACCTATACAATTTACCATTGTATTGGGTGTGTTGGGGACACAAGAGACTCTTTGCTATTTGGTTGCAGAGTTGCTTGAGAGAGACCATCTTCATCCTACGCCTCCCACGGATTGATAAACCTTTGGTCATCCACTTGAGGGAAATTTGCTACTGTCCTACAAACCTGTGCACTTGCAGGCCCAACAACATCTACAAGAAGAAGGTTGTGTGGTAGACATCAAGCTCTTTTCTGGCACCGTTGCCAGGGAGGTGAGTGCTTGAAGGTATATCTTTAGATCTTGCAATCGAATCTTTTTGTTTCTTGTTTTATCACTAGTTTAGTTTATAAAAGAAAACTACAAAAAATGGAGTTGAGTTTGTCTCATACGCTTTGTCTTTTTAATATCTTTCGTGAGTATGATGGAAAGGAAAATTGTGCTCATTTGCTAGAAGAAGAATGCATTAAAATGCTTGGTACTAAATCTTTGAATGATGAGCATGATTGCAATGTTGTTAGTATGAACTCTTTGAATATCCATAGTACTAATGATGATTGCACTAGTTATGATGAAAATGTCTCTTATAAGCATGTTGATTTTTGTGGAGTAGATTTGCATGGACACACCAAATAGAGAAAATAGATATTGCAAGAGGCATAAGTATTTAAAAACTAAAGGTTTGCAAGAAAGCCTTGATGATTGTGCTGAAAGATTCAATATTTTTTGTGCCCCTTGTGAACTTTGCAATGAAAGTGGTCATTTACATCTCCGATGCAATTTGTTTCATGATCGAATCGTGTCCAAAAATTGTGATGATTTGATTTCCCTTGCACATTATAATGAACTTAGTTTGCTTATGGGTTATGAAGAAATGAATCGTTTAATTAAGCACCTTCCAGAATTTGCTCATTATAACCTTCTTGATTTTGATCTAGAGACGATTTATATGTTTTGTGCGGAGAATTGCATTGAAAATCCTTATATTGCCAATTACCTAAAGAAAATAAAGCAAATAGAAGACGATGAGAATACTAATGAAAGGGAAGAGACTTCCCAATATCCTCCTATTATTTCTCATGATGAATTAGGTAACGAGGAGGAGCTTTCTATTCAACCAATCTCGTCAATAAGGAGCTCAAAGAGGAAGGTTGAACCCACACATAATGTGAAAAAGAAAAGGAAAAGAAGGGGCAACAAAGGTAAAAAGGTATCCCTCCCAAATGATGTTGCTCCTTGAGGTAGTTCCGGACTAGGGGGTGTCCGGAGAGCCGAACTATCATCATCGGCCGGACTCCAAGACTATGAAGATACAAGATTGAAGACTTCGTCCCGTGTCCGGATGGGACTTTCCTTAGCGTGGAAGGCAAGCTTGGCGATACAGATATGTAGATTTCCTACCATTGTAACCGAATCTGTGTAACCCTAGCCCTCTGTGGTGTCTATATAAACCGGATGGCTTTAGTCCATAGGACGAACAACAATCATACCATAGGCTAGCTTCTAGGGTTTAGCCTCCTTGATCTCGTGGTAGATCTACTCTTGTAACACATATCATCAATATTAATCAAGCAGGACGTAGGGTTTTACCTCCATCAAGAGGGCCCGAACCTGGGTAAAACCTCGTGTCCCTTGTCTCCTATTACCATCCGCCTAGACGCACAGTTCGGGACCCCCTACCCAAGATCCGCCGGTTTTGACACCGACATTGGTGCTTTCATTGAGAGTTCCTCTGTGTCGTCACCGATAGGCTCGCTGGCTTCTTCGACCATCATCAACGATGCAGTCCAGGGTAAGACCTTTCTCCCTGGACAGATCTCCGTATTCGGCGGCTTTGCACTGCGGGCCAATTCGCTTGGCTGTCTGGAGCAGATCGAAAGCTACGCCCCTAGCTGTCAGGTCAGATTTGGAAGTTTGAACTTCACGGCTGACATCCGCGAGGACTTGATCCTCGATGGATTCGAGCCACAGCCGAGCGTGCTGCACTGTCACGGCGAGCATGATTTAGCTCTGCAGCCGGACAGTACCCTGGAGGCCGCACTCGAACCCGCTCCGATCTTCAATTCGGAGCCGGCTGCGCAGATCGAGGACGGATGGCTAGACACCGCCTCGGGGGCTGCAACCTCTATGGCGATAGAGCCGAACAATGACCTTGTCCCTCATGAAGCTCGTGACTCCGAGGTGCCGGACTCCTTGCCGGACTCCGAACCTCCCGCGCCCCCTCCAATCGAATCCGATTGGGCGCCGATCATGGAGTTCACCGCAGCGGACATCTTTCAACACTCACCTTTTGGCGACATCTTGAGTTCGCTAAAGTATCTCGCGTTATCAAGAGAGCCCTGGCTGGACTGCGGTCAGGACGGTTGGGATGCGGACGACGAAGAAATTCAAAGCCCTCCCACCACCCACTTGGTAGCCGCTGTCGACGATTTAACCGACATGCTAGACTACGACTCCGAAGACATCGACAGTATGGACGAAGATGCCGGAGACGACCAAGAACCAGCGCCTACTGGGCACTGGAAAGCCACCTCATCATATGACATATACATGGTGGATATCCCAAAGGATGGGAATGGCGAAGAAACATCGGAGGATGACCCCTCCAAGAAGCAGCCCAAGCGCCGGCGTGAGCGGCGCCGCTCTAAATCCCGCCACAGCAAGAATGAAGAATCCGGCAACAGAGATAATAATACACCGGACAGTGCCGAAGACAACCCACTCCAGCAAGACGCAGCGCAGGAGGACGGAGACGCCAGCCCTCATGAGAGAGCGGCAGAAGAAGAGGTACATGATTATATGCCTCCCTCCGGAGACGAGGCAAGCCTCGACGATGATGAATTCGTCGTGCCGGAGGATCCCGTCGAACAAGAGTGTTTTAAACGCAGGCTTATGGCCATGGCGAACAGCCTCAAGAAAAAGCAGCAACATCTTAGAGCTGATCAAGATCTGCTAGCCGACAGATGGACTGAAGTCCTCGCGGCCGAAGAGCATGAGCTCGAACGCCCCTCCAAAAGCTACCCTAAACGCAAGCTGCTCCCCCGATTAGAGGAGGAAGCGTATGAAACCGCATCACCAGGAGACAATACGGCTGACCGACCACCCCGTGGTCGCGACAGAGAGGCCTCTAGGCCCTTCACTAGACCCGTACCCAGGCATCGCTCGAAAAGCACAAGGCCACAGGGGAACGCTCCGGACTTGCGAGATATATTGGAGGATAAGGCAAGACAATCAAGATTGATCTATGTATCGCGTGGGCGCCCCACGGTACGTGACGACAGCCGTCGCGCCGGACACAGTAAGTCCGGCCGGGTCGAACAAAACAGACAAAGTTCTTTTGAGCTCCGTCGTGATATCGCCCAGTACAGAGGCGCCGCACACCCACTATGCTTCACAGATGAAGTAATGGATCATCAAATCCCCGAAGGGTTTAAACCCGTGAATATCAAATCTTACGATGGCACAACAGACCCCACGGTTTGGATCAAAGACTATCTTCTTCACATCCACATGGCCCGCGGTGACGATCTTCACGCCATCAAATATCTCCCCCTCAAGCTTAAAGGACCAGCCCGACATTGGCTTAACAGCTTGCCAGCAGAGTCAATTGGGAGTTGGGAAGACCTGGAAGCCGCATTCCTCGATAACTTCCAAGGCACGTATGTGCGACCACCAGACGCTGATGACCTAAGCCACATAATTCAGCAGCCAGACGAATCGGCCAGACAATTCTTGACACGGTTCTTAACCAAGAAAAACCAAATCGTCGACTGTACGGATGTGGAGGCCCTCGCAGCCTTCAAGCATAACATCCGCGACGAGTGGCTAAAGCCGAAATCCATGGCAGCCCTCACATCACTCATGACCCGCTTCTGTGCGGGTGAGGATAGCTGGCTAGCACGCAGCAACAACCTCAGCAAAAATTCTGGCAGTCCGGATTTCAAGGACCGAAATGGCAGGTCGCGTCGTAACAAAAACAAGCGCCGCATCAATGACGACAATAGTGAGGATACGGCAGTCAATGCCAGATTCAGAGGCTCTAAACCCGGTCAGCGGAAAAAGCCATTCAAAAGAACTGCTCTGGGTCCGTCCAATTTTGACCGAATACTCGACCGCTTGTGCCAGATACACGGCACCCCCGAAAAGCCAGCTAACCACACCAATAGGGACTGTTGGGTATTCAAGCAGGCAGGCAAGTTAATTGCCGAAAACAATGACAAGGGGCAGCATAGCGATGATGAGGAAGAGACCCGACCGCCGAACAATAGAGGACAGAAGGGTTTCCCCCCACAGGTGCGGACGGTGAACATGATATACGCAACGCACATACCTAAAAGGGAGCGGAAGCGTGCACTCAGGGACATATACGCGATGGAGCCAGTCGCCCCAAAGTTCAATCCATGGTCCTCCTGCCTGATCACTTTTGACCGAAGGGACCACCCCACCAGCATCCGCCATGGAGGATTCGCCGCATTGGTCTTAGACCCAATCGTCAATGGATTTCACCTCACCAGAGTCCTGATGGACGGCGGCAGCAGCCTGAACCTGCTCTATCAGGATACAGTGCGCAAAATGGGCATAGACCCCTCAAGGATTAAACCTACCAAGACGACCTTTAAAGGCGTCATACCAGGTGTAGAAGCCAATTGTACAGGCTCAGTTACACTGGAAGTGGTCTTCGGATCCCCGGATAACTTCCGAAGCGAGGAGTTAATCTTCGACATAGTCCCGTTCCGCAGCGGCTATCATGCCTTGCTCGAACGTACTGTGTTTGCAAAGTTCAACGCGGTGCCGCACTACGCATACCTCAAGCTCAAGATGCCAAGCCCTCGAGGAGTCATCACGGTTAACGGAAACACTGAACGTTCTCTCCGAACAAAGGAACATACAGCGGCTCTCCCGGTAGAAGTACAATGCAGCCTATTAAGGCAATTCTCGAGTCCGGCCGTTAAGCGGCCGGACATAGCTAAGCGCGCCCGGAGTAACCTACAACAAGACCACCTGGCACGTTCCGAGCACGCGTAGCAGTGCGGCCCCAACCCCAGCCCTTGCAAAACGTCAAAGCAGGTCCTTCGCGTACACCATTACGCTCTGAAGATACCATGGGCATGGGGAGAGGGGCACGACCACGATAAGCCCAGACTGCGGCTCAACCACACCAGGGGCTCTCAAGTGTGTCATTCTTTTTTTTTCTTTTTACCTTTTATTTTTTACCCACAGGACTCCGTTCGTCAGAAGCCCTGTCCGGCAGCAGACCTGCCGAACTCAAGATGCAACAGCCAGGGAAGGATAAAGGCTACAACGAATATACAGGTGGTCTCCATTACGAGCATTTTTATACACCAATGCACAGCCTACCCCTGGAGGGGGACATGTTTAACAGTCCCATCCCTTGCTTATCGCACTATTTGTATCGTTCTGCATTCATAGCAGCACTTATTGAATAAAACAATGCAGCACCTTTTTGCTTATAATTGCATTTCTTTTTCATACATGTGTTCATTTATGACATGTCGCATCCGTACACTTTGGTACAGTTAAAACACACCAGGGGCTTATGTTTCCCGCATCATGGTGTGATAAGTCCGAACACTTTCACAAGTGCGACACCGCGAACTTATAGCATTATATGCATCGGCTCCGAATCATGTCTTGGGTCAATAGTTGGGTTTTCCCAGCTCCCATGTTTTGGTACCTTACGTTCTGTTGTATCGGCTAAGGTAGCACTGGGAGAACCACTGCGATTGCGCCCCAGTTGAGCTGGGTTAACGCCTCAGTGGAGAAAGCTAAAACTGACACGTCATGATGAGGCGAGAGTCGGTCGCTGTTCGAAGTGGTTTTTGCGAGTCCTTAAAGACTTATGCCGCTTAGAGCGAGGAGCCGGATCTTGTCCGGCCCAGGCGTGGATAGCGCCCCAAATTCGGCCTTCCGAAGACTAGGGGCTTCGCCGAAATTTAAAATTATAGAATTCTATGGCTAAGTGAGAGTGTTCAAGCATTATAAGTCTGGTTGCCTTGTTCATTGTGTTGAGCGCCTCCCTAGATGGACCCAAAAATGGGAACAAGAGTGCTCAAGTTTATCCCGAACACCCCAGCACTCGTGGCATGGGGGCTGAAGCCGACGACTTGCCATCTCTCAGATTTGATAAACAGCCGCACAGAAGGTAATATTTTAAATTAACAAGCGTTGCTTAGCGCATATGAACTAAGTTTTCAGCGCACAGGATAACAAAATGCGAGTCTACTCAAAAATTACATCTTTGGAGCACTACCCCGCAATAGTGCGGGCGCCCTTCAGTACACTCTTATAATACATCTCGGGCGTGCGATGCTCCTTGGCCTCTGGTGGCGGGTCCGTCACAAGCTTCTGGGCATCCATCTTGCCCCAGTGCACCTTTGCGCGGGCAAGGGCCCGACGGGCACCCTCAATACAGGCGGAGTGCTTGATGACTTCAACCCACGGGCACACATCCACCAGCTGCTGCACCAGGCCGAAGTAGCTCCCAGGCATGGCCTCCTTAGGCCACAGCCGAACTATGAGGCCCTTCATGGCCTGTTCGGCCGCCTCGTGGAGCTCGACCAGCTGCTTCAGCTGGTCGCTAAGGGGCACCGGATGTCCGGCCTCAGCATACTGAGACCAGAAGACCTTCTCCATCGAGCTCCCCTCCTCGGCCCGGTAGAATGCGGCAGCATCGGACACGCTGCGAGGAAGATCTACGAACACTCCTGGAGAGCTCCGAATTCGGGTAAGCAACAGGTAACTAACACTCACATGCTTACTTTGCATGAAAAATGCCTTACCCGCTGCTATTTTCTTCACCGCCTCAATCTCCTGGAGGGCCTTGTAGGCTTCGGCCTTAGCGGCTTTGGCACTCTCAAGAGCCGTTGCAAGCTCAGACTCTCGAGTCTTCGAGTCACACTCCAGGCTCTCATGTTTTTTCACGAGATCCTGGAGCTCTTGTTGTACCTCCGCCACCCGCGCCTCCTGCTTCTCTCGCTCGGTGCGCTCCGCGGCCGCATTGCGTTTGGCCGCGGCCACCGCCTCTTTCAGGGTCGCCACCTCGTTAGTGGCCCCTGCAATACCCACATTATCCTTGTCATTCTTTTGCAACCAAAATCCTTTTCTGTAAGGTACAATTTTAATAAGGTGTTACTCACCTTGCTTGTCCTCGAGCTGCTTCTTGGCACGGCCGAGCTCGTTCTCGGATCGCTCGAGGTTTTCCTTCAAAGTATTGACCTCCGCAGTCAGTGCGGCAGAGGTCAGCAGCGCAGCCTGCAATCCCATATTGACATATTTATTATGACTCTTGCGTATATCTTTTTAGATCCTCAGTCCGGCTTTTCTTTCCGAACACTGAACCGAGCATCAGGGGCTACTGTCTATGCGGTACCATTCTATACATATTGAAATTCTTACCTCAAAGCCTGTTAGAAGGCTGCTGTAGGCTTCGGTCAGCCCGCTCTTGGCGAGCTGCACCTTCTGAATCACCGCACTCATAATGGTGCGGTGTTCCTCTTCGATGGAGACGCCATTGAGCGCCTCCAGCAAGCTATCCGGCGCCTCCGGTTGGACGGAGGCTGCCGGCGTCACGGTCTTGCCCTTCTTACGAAGGGGTCGCCCGCCGGACTCCGGAGCCACTGTGGGTTCCGGGGCCGAGTCCGGTGCAAAGTCCGGGAGGTTGTCCTACGACACCTCCGGGGCCGTCTCCTCCTGGTGGGTCCCTTCCTGGGATCCCACCTCGGCATCGTCCGCGTCACGGGGGCTGGAGGCAGTCGGAAGAGAATCCATATCTGACGCACGTAAGGACCCGCTTGATGAAGCGGGAAGATCATCCTTAGGCAGACTGCAGGGTTGTATGCGGCATTAGAAAGACATTATGTGGCGAAAAATATAAACCTTGAAGTTATTCGGGAGTCTGCATACTTACGATCTCGCCAGGGGCTTGGCCCTTGGAGGCCAGTCCTCGTCGTCGTCACTGGCGTTGGCGGAGCAGTCCGGGGGAAGAGTTTTTCCCTTCTTGGACCCTTCTGCCTCCCTTGTTGGGGAGGCCTTCCTTTTCTTCCCTCCCCCCGCTGGGGGAGAGGCTTTCTTCTTCTCCTCCTCGCCTTGGTGGGAGGAGTCGGCCTCGGATTCATCATCCGATAGCACCTGAAAACGGGAACTCTTCTGAGTCCCCATGGCCTTCTTCTTGGCCTTCTTCTCCGGCACCACGTGGGGTGCCGAAGCCAGCAGCCCCGTTAGGCGGGCGTCCGCTGGGTCCTCTGGCAATGGGGCCGGACAGATAGTCCGTTCAGCCTTCGCCAGCCAGTCCTGTCAAAGGTAAAGGGAGTTTAGATCCCGCATAGAGTCAAACTATGGAAAACAAGTGGCAAAATCACTTACCTCGTCAGCTGGACGCTGCGAGCGGAATCCGCGATCTTCGGTAGCGGATGCGGGAGCCTCGGCGCCCTTGAACAACACCTTCCAGACATCTTCATACATAGTGTCAAAGATCCCGCTCAGTATCTGGTGCTACGCCGGATCGAACTCCCACATGTTGAAGCCCCGTCGTTGGCACGGGAGAATCGGGCGGATGAGCATGACCTGGACTACGTTGACAAGCTTGAGCTTCTTGTCCACCAGCTTCTGGATACAGGCTTGGAGTCCGGTCAGCTCCTCCGAATCCCCCCAGATCCGGCCACTCTCTTTCCAGGAGGTGAGCCGTGTAGGGATGCCGGATCTAAATTCGGGGGCCGCTGCCCAATCAGGGTCACACGGCTCGGTGATGCAGAACCACCCTGATTGCCACCCCTTAATGGTTTCCACGAAAGTGCCCTCTAGCCACGTAACGTGGGATATCCTGCCCACCATGGCGCCTCCGCACTCCGCTTGGCTGCCCTTCACAACCTTCGGCTTGACACTGAAGGTCTTGAGCCACAAGCCGAAGTGGGGCTGGATGCAGAGGAAGGCCTCGCACACGATGATAAACGCCGAGATGTTGAGGATGAAATTCGGGGCCAGATCATGGAAATCTAGGCCGTAGTAGAACATGAGCCCCCAGACAAAGGGATGAAGTGGGAAGCCCAGTCCGCAGAGGAAATGGGGAAGAAATACTACCCTCTCATGGGGCCTGGGGGTGGGGATGAGCTCTCCCTCGTCGGGGAGCCGGTGCGCGATGTCGCTGGACAAATATCCGGCATCGTGTAGCTTCTGGATCTGCCCCTCCATGACAGAGGAGGCCATCCACTTGCCTCCCACTCCGGACATAGTTGGAGAAGGTTGAGGTGAGAAGTGCGGACTTGGGCTCTAGAGCGCGAGTTCGCTGAGATGGATAAGCCAAGGAGGAAGAAGGCGCAGGTAAAAGGGTTGGATCTTTATCCCCTTACATGGGCGGGCAAAAACATGTTTCCCCACCGGCCTGGTAAAACTCGCTTATCTCCCAAGCGTCACAATCAATGGCGCGGTTGGGTTACCCACGTCCGTATTGATGGGAATCCCGGAATAAGGGGAACACGATCTCTGCTTCGACAAGACGTGCCAAGGAAACCGCTTCGCTAAACGCACGGAGGTGGAACAATAAAAACAATTTGAGTAAAGCCTTGGTAGTGGTATGACGTCACGCCACAAAATACGTCAGCAGATTGAACTTGTGTAATATTATTCTCTCTACGGTGGTACGTGGAATTTATTTTTGCAGAGCCGGACACTATCCTGATGTTCACAATCTTCTATAAATTATTCGGAGGAAGAACTCGCCTTGCAATGCCGAAGACAACATGCGCGCCAGACTCGTCGTCATTGAAGCCTGGTTCAGGGGCTACTGAGGGAGTTCTGGACTAGGGGGTGTCCGGATAGCCGAACTATCATCATCGACCGGACTCCAAGACTATGAAGATACAAGATTGAAGACTTCGTCCCGTGTCCGGATGGGACTTTCCTTGGCGTGGAAGGCAAGCTTGGCGATACAGATATGTAGATTTCCTACCATTGTAACCGACTCTGTGTAACCCTAGCCCTCTCTGGTGTCTATATAAACCGGATGGCTTTAGTCCATAGGACGAACAACAATCATACCATAGGCTAGCTTCTAGGGTTTAGCCTCCTTGATCTCGTGGTGGATCTACTCTTGTAACACACATCATCAATATTAATCAAGCAGGACGTAGGGTTTTACCTCCATCAAGAGGGCCCGAACCTGGGTAAAACATCATGTCCCTTGTCTCCTGTTACCATCCGCCTAGACGCACAGTTCGGGACCCCCTACCCGAGATCCGCCGGTTTTGACACTGACACTCCTACTACTCATTGTGATGATGATAATTGCTATACTATTGGTGATATCCATACTATTAATGATGAGAGTGATTATGCTTATGATATGAAAAGGCCCAAGCTTGGGGAAGCTATGTTTGATGAGGATGAAAAATTTGAGAATATATTTGCTGAAATTAATGTTTGCCCCAAGCTTGGGGATGCTTCGTTTAATGAAGATGATATTTTTAGCATCACAAGTTTTGATATGCAAAGTTGTTATGATGATATCATGCCTCTTACCTATTATGGTTACATTGATGAAATTGGGTTTGGAAGAGTGTCAACTTTAGGAAGTAGTGATCCCACTATTTTGGATGATGTTGAATTTTAAATGATGAATATGAAAGTGGATTTGGAAGAGTGTCAACTTTATTTAGTGATGATTCCACTATTTTGGAAGAGGTTTCAATCGATTATGATGAGAACGAAGTTGCTACTTATGATGATTATTGTGATGAAACTTATGCTATAAAAAGTAGTGATGATTATATTTATAAAACTTGTCATGATTATGATTACCCTTTTTCTGAACATTACTCTTTTAATGTGGAAACAATTTTTAGTGTTCAAGTCTTTTATGATACTTCCACTATTCCGAATGAGAAGAATTTTGCTTATGTGGAGAGTAGTAAATTTTCTATGCTTGTACATCATGAAAAGAATGCTTTAGGTGCTGGTTATATTGTTGAATTCATTCATGATGCTACTGAAAATTATTATGAGGGAGGAACATATGCTTTTAGGAATTGCAATAATATCAAGTTTCCTCCCTATGTGTTGAAAATCTTGAAGTTATGCTTGTTTAGCCTTCCTATGCTAGTTGATTATTGTTCCCATAAGTTGTTTGCTCACAAAATCCCTATGCATAGGAAGTGGGTTAGACTTAAATGTGCTAGTCATATGCTTCATGATGCTCCCGTTATGTTTCAATTCTTATCTTTTATATGAGCATCATTGCCATTATCATGCCTAGCTAGAAAGGCATTAAAGAAAAGCACAAGTTGGAAGACAACCCAATATTTATCCTTACTGTTTTTGTGTGTTCACATGATTATGCTACTGTAGTAATCATGTTTTATAGCTTTTGTTTCAATAAAGTGCCAAGTAAGACCTTTAGGATAGCTTACGGTGATAGTTGTGTTGATCCTGCTGAGAATCAGAAACTTTTGCACCCAGTAAATTAGTTTTGTTAATTCACAGAAACGTGATTCTGATCCGATTATTTTTGCTGTGGATTGGTACACAAATTTCTTAGGACTTCCTAATTTGGTAGAACTTTTGTAGTTCCAGAAGTATACGTTGGATACAGATTACTACAGACTGTTCTGTTTTTGACAGATTCTGTTTTCTATGCATTGTTTGCTTATTTTGATGAATCTATGAGTAGTATCGGAGGGTATGAACCATAGATAAGTTGGAGTACAGTAGATATTTCACCAATATTAATTTAGAATGAGTTAATTACAGTACCTAAGTGGTGGTTTTATTTTCTTATACTAACGGAGCTTACGAGTTTTCTGTTGAGTTTTGTGTTGTGAAGTTTTCATGTTTTGGGTAAAGATTTGATGGACTATGGAATAAAGAGTGGCAAGAGCCTAAGCTTGGGGATTCCCAAGGTACCCCAAGGTAATATTCAAGGACGAACAAGAGCCTAAGCTTGGGGATACCCCGGAAGGCAGCCCCTCTTTCGTCTTCGTTCATCGGTAACTTTACTTGGAGCTATATTTTTATTCGCCACATGATATGTGTTTGGCTTGGAGCGTCATTTTATTTTGTTAGTATTTTATTGCTGTTATTTAGAATAATTATTTGCATCTATATTTTCAATAAAAATGTCAAGGATAGCCTTTACCATGCTTATTTTGCTAGTATACATGTTGCTGTTTGAAAACAGAAAGTTTAGCGCTGTTGCAAAAATTCCCTAGAAAGTCAGAGAATGATATAATGTTGAAACCTTTTGCATATTGAGTTCTGATAAATCTTCTACAGCTTAGTATTTTTCTCATAATGTTTGGAGTTAGGGAAGTATTTATACTCGTGCATTCTTTACAGACTATACTGTTTTGGCAGATTGCTGTTATGGTTGCATTGTTTGCATATGTTTGCTTGTTTAATGATTCTATTTGAGGATAGGAGTATTAAATATGCAGAGGCATTTAGTATGCAATGTTGAATAATAATTTTAGTGATTTATTACAGTAGAAAATGATAAGGTTTTGCATTGGTAACCTATCTCACGAGTTCTTGTTGAGTTTGTTGTGGATGAAGCTTTTGAGAAATAGAGAAACCATGCTATGAGAGGAATTAAGGAGACACAAAAGTTCAAGCTTGGGGATGCCCAAGGCACCCCAAGATAATATTTCAAGAAGTCTCAAGCATCTAAGCTTGGGGATGCCCCGGTAGGCATCCCACCTTTCTTCTTCAACAAGTATCGGTTAGTATCGGTTGAGCCTAAGTTTTTGCTTCTTCACATGAGTTGTGCTATCCTTGCAATGTCATTTTATTTTGTTTTGCTTTCTGTTTGAATACAACACCAAGATCTGAAATTCTTTAATGAGAGAGAGTCTTCGCATGGTTACATAATTATTTAGCTACTCATTGATCTTCACTTATATCTTGTTGGAGTAGTTTGTCATTTACTCGTGTTCTTCACTTATATCCTATGAGTAAATGGTTGAATGAGTTGATTGTCATAAATCTGAAATTATATATGTCTCATTTGCTTATCCCATGGGGAGTTGTGACTTCACATCTAAGAAGTAGAGGTTGTAAATTTATTGAAGGTTAGCAAGTGTTGTATTGGTCATTTGAACAATTCATGAAAGAATATTGAAGGAAGAGAGATTTCATATATAAATATACTATCTTAGACATCTTTTATAATTGGGAGCACTCATTAAGTATGACATGCTAAAGAGTTAATGTTGGACAAGGAAGACAACGTAATAGGTTATGTTTTCGCACATCTCGGTTAAAGTATATTGTCATGGATCATTCAAACATGTTGAGCTTGCCTTTCCCCCTCATGCTAGCCAAAATTCCTTGCACCAAGTAGAGATACTACTTGTGCTTCCAAATATCCTTAAACCCAGTTTTGCCATGAGAGTCCACCATACCTACCTATGGATTGAGTAAGATCCTTCAAGTAAGTTGTCATCGGTGCAAGCAATAAAAATTTCTCTCTAAATATGTATGATCTTTTGGTGTGAAGAAAATAGCTTTATACGATCTTGTTATGGAAGCAATAAAAGCGAGAGACTGCATAATAAAGGTCCATATACAAGTGGCAATATAAAGCGACGTTCATTCGCATTAAGATTTTGTGCATCCAACCTTAAAAGCGCATGACAACCTCTGCTTCCCTCTGTGAAGGGCCTATCTTTTACTTTATGTCTTTTACTTTATGCAAGAGTCAAGGTGATCTTCACCTTTCCCTTTTTGATTTTATCCTTTGGCAAGCACCTCGTGTCGGAAAGATCCTGATATATATATATATATATATATAGATGTAAGTTAGCATGAACTATTATTGTTGACATCACCCAAAGGTGAATACGTTGGGAGGCAACACTATAAGCCCCTATCTTTCTCAGTATTCGATTGAAACTCCATAACCATTAGTATTGCGTGAGTGTTAGCAATTGTAGAAGACTATATGATAGTTGAGTATGTGGAGTTTGCTATTCCTGAAAATAAGATTAATTGCAATTGTTTGATGACTAAGAATGAAGTTGCTAGTTTTTAAGAAAGTTTATAGTCTATGCTTTAACATGTGAATTGCTTGTTGCTTGTTCGTGAGAAGTTTTATGAGATGAACTACTGTTATGAAAAATCATGCTAGAAAAGGTGATTCAAATAATCATTGATCAAACTTGTGCACCTTCTAGCATTCACACTTCATAAATTCTTTCTTTTATCATTTACCTATTTGAGGACGAGCAGGAATTAAGCTTGGGGATTCTTATACGTCTCCAACGTATCTATAATTTATGAAGCATTCATGCTATTTTATTATCTGTTTTGAATGATTACGGGCTTTATTATACACTTTTATATTACTTTTGGGACTAACCTATTAACTGGAGGCCTAGCCCATATTGCTGTTTTATTGCATGTTTCAGTATTTCGATAAAAAGGAATATCAAAAGGAGTCCAAACGGAATGAAACCTTCGGCAGCATGACTTTTGGAAAGATTATGATCCAGGAGACTTGGAGTGCAAGGCAGGGGAGCATCGAGGAAGCCACGAGACAGGGGGGCGCACCCTACCCTCTCATGGGCCCCTCGAGGCTCCCCCGACCGACTTCTTTCGCCTATATATTCTCATATACCCTAAAAACATTGAATAAGAATATAGATCGGGAGTTCCACCGCCGCAAGCCTCTGTGGCCACAAAAAACCTCTCGGGAGCCCATTCCGGCACCCTGCCGGAGGGGGAACCCATCACCGGTGGCCATCTTCATCATCCCGGCGCTATCCATGACGAGGACGGAGTAGTTCACCCTCGGGGCTGAGGATATGTACCAGTAGCTATGTGGTTGATCTCTCTCTCTCTCTCGTGTTCTCTCTATGGCACGATCTTGATGTATCGCAAGCTTTGCTATTATAGTTGGATCTTATGATGTTTCTCCCCCCTCTACTCTCTTGTGATGAATTGAGTTTTCCCTTTGAAGTTATCTTGTCGGATTGAGTCTTTAAGGATTTGATAACACTTGATGTATGTCTTGCCGTGCTTATCTTGGTGACAATGGGATTTCACGTGCCACTTGATGTATGTTTTGGTGACCAACTTGCGGGTTCCGCCCATGAACCTATGCATAGGGGTTGGCACACGTTTTCGTCTTGACTCTCCGGTAGAAACTTTGGGGCACTCTTTGAAGTACTTTGTGTTGGTTGGATGAATCTAAGATTGTGTGATGCATATCGTATAATCATGCCCACGGATACTTGAGGTGACAATGGAGTATCCAGGTGACATTAGGGTTTCGGTTGATTTGTGTATTAAGGTGTTATTCTAGTATGAACTCTTGAATAGACTGATCCAAAAGAATAACTTTGAGGTGGTTTCGTACCCTACCATAATCTCTTCGTTTTTCTCTGCTATTAGTGGCTTTGGAGTGACTCTTTGTTCCATGTTGAGGTATTGTTATATGATCTATCTATGTTATTATTGTTGAGAGAACTTGCACTAGTGAAAGTATGAACCCTAGGCCTTGTTTCCTACCATTGCAATACCGTTTACGCTCACTTTTATCTTTAGTTACCTCGCTGTTTTTATAATTTCAGATTACAAATATCTTTATCTACCATCCATATTGCACTTGTATCACCATCTCTTCGCCGAACTAGTGCACCTATACAATTTACCATTGTATTTGGTGTGTTGGGGACACAAGAGACTCTTTGCTATTTGGCTGCAGGGTTGCTTGAGAGAGACCATCTTCATCCTACGCCTCCCATGGATTGATAAACCTTCGGTCATCCACGTGAGGGAAATTTGCTACTGTCCTACAAACCTGTGCACTTGCAGGCCCAACAACGTCTACAAGAACAAGGTTGTGTAGTAGACATCAACAAGCTGAGAGGGCATACGCTGAAGTGTTACGGGGACTCGAGACAAGAACATTTGATAAGCTGCTAAAGTATGGCAGGCGATGAATCGATGAGCTACCAGTGGTTTTTGGTCCCTCAGAACGACACCAAATCGAGCTACCGGGAAGACTCCCTTATCCCTAGTCTATGGGGTAGAAGAAGTTATCCCCATGGAACTCATTTAAGGGTCACCTCGAGTACATGACTATGATGAAGTAGTGCAGGAACAACACCGGCGTGACGACACTGTGCTTCTCAAGGAGAACTCTCTCTGGGCTGCTATGCGTGCTGCACGCTACCAGCAAGTCCTGCGTCGCTATCACAGCCGCAGGGTTCATGCCTGGTCTTTTGAGGAAGGTGACCTTGTCCTTATGCACATTCAGTCCACCAAGGGTACAAACAAGTTGATGCCAAAGTGGGAAGGCCCTTACGGGTAGTATGTGTCACCAGACCAGGTGCAGTCCGTCTAGAGACCGGAGATGGCATTCAATTGTAAAACTCATGTAATATTGAGCATCTCCGCAAGTTCTACCCGTAAGCCGCGACTATCGGGCCCTGCCCGACAGCCATCCTTTTGTACAGGCCTTGTCTAAGTTGCATGTAACCCCTTGTACAAAGCCAGGCGCAGACCCTGAGCAACAAAGAAATAAATGAAGCACAGGAAGGGCCCCCGATAAGTCGCATGCATGCATAAGCATATCATGAGCATCGCATGTTCATGTAGATAAGATCACATCTGGCATCATTTTCATGTGCATAAATTGCAGGCTCCAGCTGTGGACACAGTCCCCAAGAGGAGATGAGAACACAAGCCATCAGTGCAGTCTCCGGCAAGCCAAACAGATAAATTATTTCTCTTATCCATATGTGTTCTGTAAGTAAGGTCTTGTGCATAAGAAAACCTTGCTACCTGTGACGCACCCGATTCAATCATACATTAATCATGCATGCAAACGTGTACGATCAAGATCAGGGACTCACGGGAAGATATCACAACACAACTCTAAAAACATAAATAAGTCATACAAGCATCATATTACAAGCCAGGGGCCTCAAGGGCTCGAATACAAGTGCTCGATCATAGACGAGTCAGCGGAAGCAACAATATCTGAGTACAGACATAAGTTAAACAAGTTGCCATAAGATGGCTAGCACAAACTGGGATACAGATCGAAAGAGGCGCAAGCCTCCTGCCTGGGATCCTCCTAACTACTCCTGGTCGTCGTCAGCAGCCTGCATGTAGTAGTAGGCACCTCCAGTGTAGTAGTCGTCATCGACGGTGGCGTCTGGCTCCTGGGCTCCAATGTCTGGTTGCGGCATCCGAGAAGAAGAGGAAAACGGGGGAAAAGAGGGAGCAAAGCAACTGTGAGTACTCATCCAAAGTACTTGCAAGCAAGGAGCTACACTACATATGCATGGGTATATGTGTAAGGAGGCCATATCAGTGGACTGAACTGCAGAATGCCAGAATAAGAGGGGGATAGCTAGTCCTATCGAAGACTACGCTTCTGGCAGCCTCCGTCTTGTAGCATGTAGAAGAGAGTAGATTGAAGTCCTCCAAGTAGCATCGCATAGCATAATCCTACCCGACGATCCTCCCCTCGTCGCCCTGTGGAAAAGCGATCACCGGGTTGTCTGTGGAACTTGTCTGGGTGTGTTTTATTAAGTATCTGGTTCTAGTTGTCATAAGGTCAAGGTACAACTCCGGGTCGTCCTTTTACCGAGGGACACGGCTATTTGAATAGATAAACTTCCCTGGAGGGGTGCACCACATAACCCAACACGCTCGATCCCATTTGGCCGGACACACTTTCCTGGGTCATGCCCGGCCTCGGAAGATCAACACGTCGCAGCCCCACCTAGGAACAACAGAGAGGTCAGCACGCCGGTCTAACTCCTATGGCGCAGGGGTCTAGGCCCATCGCCCATTGCACACCTGCATGTTGCGAGGGCGGCCAAAAGGAGACCTTGCCTCCCTAATACAAGAGCAGGCGTTCCAGTCCAATCTGGCGCGCGCCGCTCCGTCGCTGATGTCAAGAAGGCTTCGGCTGATACCACGACGTCGAGTGCCCATAACTGTTCCCGCGTAGTTGGTTAGTGCGTATAGGCTAGTGGCCAGACTCAGATCAAATACCAAGATCTCGTTAAGCGTGTTATTATGAAGTAACCGCGGACGCCGACCAGGGCCAGGCCCACCTCTCGCCTAGGTGGTCTCAACCTGCCCTGTCACTCCGCCACATAGTAACAGTCGGGGGGCGTCGGGAACCCAGGCCCACTCTACCAGGATGGAGCCACCTGTCCTTTCAGCCGCCACATCGGAATCACTTGCGGGTACTCAACGAGCCAACCCGACTTTAGTCACCATCTGTATAGTATGTATATATGTATAGTATATACCCATGAGCACCTCCCAAGTGATCACGACCCGATAGTATAGCAAGGCAGACTGACAAGAATGTAGGGCCAATGATGATAAACTAGCATCCTATACTAACCATTTAGGATTGCGGGTAAGGTATCAACGACTGTAGCAACAATGACAGGCTATGCAACAGAATAGGAGTAACCGAATAGTAACATGCTACACTACTCTAATGCAAGCAATATAGAGAATAATAGGCGATATCTGGTGATCAAGGGGGGTGGGGCTTTCCTGGTTGCTCTGGCAAGAAGGAGGGGTCGTCAACACCGTAGTCGAACTGGGCAGCAGCAGCGTCGGTCTCGTAGTCTACCGGAGAGAAGAGGGGGGAGAAACAGTAAATATAATGCAAACATAAGCATGACGATGCATGACATGACAATGAGTGGGGTTAGGTGTGCCCTAACGCGGTAGTAGGTGATACCGGCGAAAGGGGGAAAATCCGGGAAAGTATCCCCGGTGTTTCGCATTTTTGGACAGGTGATCCGGAGGGGGAAAGTTCCATGTTCGATATGTTAGGGATGTGTGGCTGACGAACGGGCTGCTTTCTGGATTGGTCTTGTCATTCTGAGCAACTTTCATGTTGAAAATAACTTAATCCGAGTTACAAATTAAAAGATATGATTTTCTAAAGATTTACTAATTTTTGGAATTTAATTAATCATTTAATTTAATTCGAAATTGGATGGATGACATCAGCATGATGTCATGTTGACATCAGCAGTCAACAGGGATTGACTAAGTCAAACTAACATGTGGGCCCAGTGGGACCCACCTGTCATACACTGTTTAGTTAATTAGGGTTAGGTTAACTAATTACTGCTTAGTTAGAGTAACACGTCAATTTAGACTAATTAAGTACAATTGAATAACTTAATAAATTTAGTTAATTAATTAATCAATTTAATTATTATTATTATTATTATTATTATTATTATTATTAAAACGTTCTGGGCAGGGGCCCACTTGTCATTGGCCCCGGGGGCCTTAGCGGATCGGGCGCAGGGGCGCATCTGGGCGGGTGTAACCACCCGAACGAGGGGACGCGGGTGCGGGCGTCCAGCGCGGTGAGGCCACCGCGGCTGGCGGGCAAGGGGCCGGAGCAGGGCCAAACCCAGGCGGGGCCGCGAGGTCGCAACGTGCGACGCGGGCAGCGGGCGCCATAGCACAGGTAGGTGCGCGGCCACGGTGGCAGCGGCTAGGTGCGTGCGGCGAGGGCGGTGCCAGCAGCAGCAGAACAACAGTGAGCAGCGGGCGGGGCCGGCAGTCACGCGTAGCCAGGGCACGGCGAGGCGCATGCGAGGTCAGGCAGTGGCCGAGCGCGGTGCGGGCGCGGGCACGGCGCGGTGAGCGCTCATCAGACGTGGCCGGAGCGCGTCAACCGCGGGAGAGATCGGCGGGGACCGCGGCAACCCGGGGGAAGAGAAGGGGAAGACAGTCGGCATGCATATGGGGACAGGGGAGAGAAGAGGCCATGGCCTCACCGGGGATCATGGGGTCAAGGCAGTGGGGCGTGAGGTGGTGGACGGGGACGACGGCTATGGGGAGGCAGGCCAGCGGGGACGAGACGAGGTCGAGGCGGCGTCGATCCAGGCGGCGGGGTCGTCAGGCTCCGAGGCGCGCGTGTGCGAGCCCCGATCCGATCTGGATCGGGGGGAGAGGAGGGGAACGACGTGGGGGGAAGAGTGAGGCGTCGGGTAGTGGTTAGGGTTTCGGGTCCAGGGATAAGGGGGGTGGGGGTGGGCCGGTTGGGCCTTTTGGCCTGGTGGCCTGCTGGCTAGCTGGGCCATTCGGCCCAGGGGGAGGGGGGTTCTTCTTTTTGTTAGATGTGTTTGTTTTCTTTCTTTTATTTGTTCCTTTTCTGTTTTTATTTATTCTTTACTGTTTTCTTTTAGTTTCCTTTTATTTTTATTTTAGTAAAATACCAAAATGGCACCATAATTGATATTACCAAATATGCCACTTCCACATTAACTTGGACAGCTAAATAAAATAGTTTAATATTTTACAAAATACCAAAGGCATTTAATTAATTAATTTTGCTGCTGTTTTATTCATTTTTGAGTATTTACACATTTATTACAAGTGTGGTCTCTCCACCATTGTTACTTAGGATTTATTTGTCCCAATTTGAACATTTTAGTTTTAATGTTAGAAAACTTTTATTGTTTGCCTTTATTTTAAATTTGAATGTACTGGACCGGTTTAGATCTAATGATAGACTAGCAACGGTATCAGAGGTGACGTGGCATCATTGCGAGGGGGTTACTGTAGCTTAATTACCCGGGCGTCACAATTCTCCTCCACTACAAGAAATCTCGTCCCGAGATTTAAGAGGGGTGTAAGGGGGGAAATTCTGGTTACGAAACTAGCGGGTCTTCTCATCCTGGCTTGCTCTTCTCGAAGAGGCCGGTCCAATACATTGATGTCTTCATTTCTCTGCTTTAAGTCATCATGACGAAGTCGGCGTCCTTCCTTCAGGAACTCCATCGTACTTACGAAATAATAAAGGCTGGGCATTCCGGGAGAATAGACCTCTGCAAGGTCGACTATCTGGTCGATAATATCGAGGAAGGTGGCGGAAGTAACTCTCAAATTGAAACTTACAAAAATATTGAGAGCAAAGTAAGGTGGTATCATGGGAAGTTTCGAGCGGGGAGGCGATCGTTCGATGCCTGGAACAGGGCATGAAAAGGGGTTCAAAGCAATGGGAATAAGTATTGTGTCTGATACCAGAATTGATGATCTCTTGGAAGGTGGCTCGTGAATCACATACGAGGCCAAGTGCGAGGAATTAACTTTGGAAACCGGGGGTGTATAGGAGAGTCAGGTTTAGATCTTGTGGAACTGTGGGTTATGGGCCCACCATGTGGGTTATAAGTAGAAGGAACAATGACATCTTGCATAGTGATGGTGGCAAGGCACATCAGAGGATAGCCTGTCAGTTATTTTGGCAACAACATCGGTACCAAGGGCGAGGGACAAAGAGAACCATTTTCCTGCTCGTTGAAACGAGGCGGACCAATAGGCAAAGTTCTTATCCATTGGTGGCTACCGAAATGTCATCAACAAAAGTAACATGGTCTACTGACACAGTGGTACAACGAGGTGCTCAACTAAGCATGGAATTATCTCTGCTCAGCTAAGTCAGATTACAAGAAAGGTTAAACAAAACAATGGAAAGGAAAATATGATTATCAGAGTAAATAGAACAATGGAAAGGAAAATGTGTTTGAACACATATTTCAAGGGTATATCCTTCCCAAGGACAAGCAGAGCATGGTATCCATGACAGGATAGAAAGTAGGAAACCATTTAGGTAAGGGGGGGAAGGAATCTCATGATATTGCCCCTACAACGGTCTTTGGATAATTGAGCAAGTAAAATTTAGTATTGGGCTTCAAATGTTCTTATTGAAAATCGGAGTACCACAGACATGCTTAGAGATAGCATTGACATGGTCTTCAAGCAAAGGTTGGACTTGGATACGCAAAGGATTCATCAGGAACAACTTATAGAATAAGCCTTACAATTTCCTTATGGAAGAATGGATAACCTTGCTAAAAAAAGGAAACTATAACAATAGGTCCTCCGGCCAGGTGTGCTACGCATGACATCGCCTTACCGGGTGATATAAAGTCCAATGTTATGACTCTTGGAAAATGTCCCAACCATCATATCTGACCGAGATTCAGATCTGATTGGTGTCAGGATACCTCAGACTCAGGATGCCTGAGAAGAAAAGGTGCAAAACAAATTGACGAGACGACATTGTAAGATTCTCGGGAAATTTACTACGGAAGCGAGTTCCGAAATAAGAGCTCATCATTAAACCAATGAAGGGATAAGGTGGTAGCTGATGAACTCAGCGACAGTTCATCGAGACTTCCAAAAGATGGGTTTCCACAATTATGTGAACAGGAGATAACATTAGTCAGATCAATGATATAATGATGTATGCTCGAGGAAAACATACACAGTTAAACATTGGTTGAAAGGTGCGCCCGAAATATGGGTTGGGTTGCACGACCAACGTCGGAATGGCGATTGAGCAACCAACACACTAAATTAGAATTATTGTCCATTAACTCTGAAGCAATAGGATAGCTAGAGATAATAAATTCGCACAACAGAGTTCACTCAACACGGGGACTAAGAAAAGAATGGTGATGGCGAGAAGCATCACTGTACCAAGAATTTTTAAGAGGTGGTGAAATTCTCGCTACATCTTGACATAAATGGCAATACTCAAAGGTAAAGGAGAACAAATGCTGGATAGCAAGGAACTTAAGGTATTGCACAAAACACGAACAAGTTTGTCTTGGAGGGAAGGCAATAAAGTGGTCGATGACAACACAAATCATCAAGGGCAAGGATGGTATTTCTAATATGAATTCAATTGATATCCTGGAAGAGCTCAGAATGCTGATGATGATCACGACACGCTTGTCGAAAAATTTCAAGATGTAATAGATGGATGATGACATCAAGTCAAAGGAATGGTGAAGTGAAAGGTTATTGGAACCAAGGGTACGACACAAACTTGAAACCAAGCTCGCTGTTCAAGGCAAAATGATATGATGAGGAAGATCGACATAAGATTAGCTCATCGTCAAAAATTATGCTCCGGGAATAAGGACCAAGTAGCACAGTTAAAATTAGCACTATAGTGATGTAGCCGATAAAGCTAGGAAAGACATGATGGAGTATTAAACTCGTAAGCAATGAAGATTACTAAGAGTTGTTGAATCGCAGTGCAGACTCGATTCACTATTCAGTGTTCTCGGTTGACGACAACCCAAAACTCATGGAGTGACTTTGATAGGGAAAGGTATTACTCCGGCACAAATTCATAAGATGTAGTGCAATGGCATGATATCCTCGAGATACCAGGGAGATAATACTCGAAGGCATATCAAATTAAAGGTTGAAGTGGGGTGTATTGATCTATAGAAGCAAGCACTTTTACTTGTCTGAGAAATGAAATCAAAGGAAGAAATTATGGTCAGAACCACGATTGCAAAGGATAAATTCACAGATCCAGATGATATTTTCAAGGAAATAGTTATTATTGCAAGAAGCTTCCATGATAGGATCTACATCGTGTCCATGGGCATGAACACAAAGGTTCAAGGTCGACTCCCACTTTGTCAATGCATAACCTTTCATTCACTTCCCATTTCGAAGAAGTTGTGATGTTGAAATTTTATCTAGCAAAATACCAGAAGTGTATGGCCCGTAAAATCTTTCGGGCTCACATAGATTAGGTAAGGCATTGGTTCAACCCATCGGGGCATCATAGGAACATATACCACAAACTTCATAGTAGACATCACCAGCTCGAGAGCAGAGCATGGTTGGCCAAAATAGAGAATAAGATTTATCAATGGTATTATGTATCAGGGAAAGAACTTCTAGAGATATTTGGATACGAAGGACACTGTCGGATGATAATTCATCAAAGGACCCGACGGTCCATAACGGAGCTGATGTGAGCATCGGTACTCAACCAGAAGAAGAGAGAATGCAAGGAGATCAGTTTGTAGAAATAACTAACTACTTCAAAGCTCAATTGCAAAGGAATTATGAATTCCAAGACAAGGGATCAGAAGCAATGCTCTGATTAGGGATGGATAAGTTGAATAGCCTTAGGGGTACAATCGATGGCATTTTTATTAGTCGAGATCCAGCTCATGTTTGAAATGATGTCTGAGCCAGAAGGATGAATTCTAGGATCTGATTGAGGATCGCGAGCATTCGCAACTTATTGAATCAATGTACTCAAAATGATAGTGACAAAGGATGCCAATAAGATTACTTATGGGATTAACCATAATGCAGCAAGCGAGAATTTCAAGGGCAATAAGTTGCTGAGGATTTTCGGAAGATTGAATAGTATTTCGAAGACCTTTATGAAATACATGAATCAACTGGGGATGAGTGGATACTCGATAAGTGTGGGACAATTATCCGTAGGGGTATTCATGGGGCAAGAACTACAAGGCGGTAAGCTCAAAGGATTCTCGGAATAACGAAGAGCAGTTTGAGGCATCTTGTATTAACAAGATCAATGGGGTTGAACGTAAGACTGGCAAGTGTATGCGGTTATCCCTAAGGATATAACAGTGGTAGGGAATGCAAAAAGCGATGACACGAGGTCTTGAGAGAACACTATAAAGTATCTTCAAAATCTTCTGGTGCAGCAGGGGATCATCTGTACTAAGGGGCTCTCCGGGAGGAAGTGGTCACGAGATCCTAATGTTGGAGTTAGTAAACCATTTAAACCCGAATATAAAAGACTTCAGAGTCCCAGAGTATAGATCGAGGAGTAAAAGATCCTAGTACCACCCAACGGCGACGTGGGCCCATGGGCCGCACGGCCATGTTAGTAAAAGTTTTACAATGACTAGACTCAACTTCGGCCAAGGAGTTGGAAAGGGGGATTCCTACAGGCAGTCGGCTCTGATACCAACTTGTGACGCCCCTGATTCAAATGTACACTAATCATGCACGCAAACGTGTACAATCAAGATCAGGGACTCATGGGAAGATATCACAACACAACTCTAAAAACATAAATAAGTCATACAAGCATCATATTACAAGCCAGGGGCCTCGAGGGCTCGAATACAAGTGCTCGATCATAGACGAGTCAGCAGAAGCAACAATATCTAAGTACAGACATAAATTAAACAAGTTGCAATAAGATGGCTAGCACAAACTGGGATACAGATCGAAAGAGGCGCAGGCCTCCTGACTGGGATGCTCCTAACTACTCCTGGTCGTCGTCAGCATCCTGCACGTAGTAGTAGGCACCTCCAGTGTAGTAGTCGTCGTCGACGGTGGCGTCTGGCTCCTGGGCTCCAATGTCTGGTTGCGGCATCCGAGAAGAAGAGTAAAATAGGGGAAAAGAGGGAGCAAAGCAACCGTGAGTACTCATCCAAAGTACTCGCAAGCAAGAAGCTACACTACATATGCATGGGTATATGTGTAAGGAGGCCATATCAGTGGACTGAACTGCAGAATGCCAGAATAAGAGGAGGATAGCTAGTCCTATCGAAGACTACGCTTCTGGCAGCCTCCGTCTTGCAGCATGTAGAAGAGAGTAGATTGAAGTCCTCCAAGTAGCATCGCATAGCATAATCCTACCCGGCGATCCTCCCCTCGTCGCCCTGTGGAAAAGTGATCACCTGGTTGTCTATGGAACTTGTCTGGGTGTGTTTTATTAATTATCCGGTCCTAGTTGTCATAAGGTCAAGGTACAACTCCGGGTCGTCCTTTTACCGAGGGACACGGCTATTCGAATAGATAAACTTCCTTGCAGGGTGCACCACATAACCCAACACGCTTGATCCCATTTGGCCGGACACACTTTCCTGGGTCATGCCCGGCCTCGGAAGATCAACACGTCGCAGCCCCACCTAGGCACAACAGAGAGGTCAGCACGCCGGTCTAACTCCTATGGCGCAGGGGTCTGGGCCCATCACCCATTGCACACCTGCACGTTGCGAGGGCGACCGAAAGCAGACCTAGCCTCCCTAATACAAGAGCAGGCGTTCCAGTCCAATCCGGCGCGCGCCGCTCCGTCACTGACGTCAAGAAGGCTTCGGCTGATACCACGACATCGAGTGCCCATAACTGTTCCCGAGTAGTTGGTTAGTGCGTATAGGCCAGTGGCCAGACTCAGATCAAATACCAAGATCTCGTTAAGCGTGTTATTATGAAGTAACCGTGGACGCCGACCAGGGCCAGGCCCACCTCTCGCCTAGGTGGTCTCAACCTGCCATGTCGCTCCGCCACATAGTAACAATCGGGGGCCGTCGGGAACCCAGGCGCACCTCTACCGGGATGGAGCCACCTGTCCTTTCAGCCCCCACATCGGAATCACTTGCGGGTACTCAACGAGCCAACCCGACTTTAATCACCATCTGTATAGTATATATATGTATAGTATATACCCGTGATCACCTCCCAAGTGATCACGGCCCGATAGTATAGCAAGGCAGACTAACAAGAATGTAGGGCCAATGATGATAAACTAGCATCCTATACTAAGCATTTAGGATTGCGAGTAAGGTATCAACGACTATAGCAACAATGACAGGCTATGCAACAGAATAGGAGTAACGAATAGTAACATGCTACACTACTCTAATGCAAGCAGTATAGAGAAGAATAGGCGATATCTGGTGATCAGGGGGGGCTTGCCTGGTTGCTCTGGCAAGGAGGGTCATCAACACCGTAGTCGAACTGGGCAGCAGCAGCGTCTGTCTCGTAGTCTACCGGAGAGAAGAGGGGGAAGAAATAGTAAATATAATGCAAACATAAGCATGATGATGCATGACATGACAATGAGGGGGGTTAGGTGTGCCCTAACGCGGTAGTAGGTGATACCGGCGAAAGGAGGAAACATCCGGGAAAGTATCCCCAGTGTTTCGCGTTTTCGGACAGGTGATCCGGAGGGGGAAAGTTGCGTGTTCGATATGTTAGGGATGTGTGGCTAACGAACGGGCTGCTTATCTGGATTGGGCTCGTCGTTCTGAGCAACTTTCATGTTGAAAATAATTTACTAATTTCTAGAATTTAATTAATCACTTAATTTAATTCGAAATTGGATTAATGACATCAGCATGATGTCATGTTGACATCAGCAGTCAACAGGGATTGACTAAGTCAAACTGACATGTAGGCACAGTGGGACCCACCTGTCATACACTTTTTAGTTAATTTGGGTTAGGTTAACTAATTACTGCTTAGTTAGACTAACATGTCAATTTAGAATAATTAAGTAGGATTAATTAACTTAATTAATTTAGTTAATTAATTGAATTATTATTATTATTATTTTATATTTTTTATTAAAACATTCTGGGCAGGGGCCCACTTGTCATTGGCCCTAGGGGCCTTAGCTGATCGGGCGTAGGGGCGCATCTGGGCGGGCGTAACCGCCCGAACAAGGAGACGCGGGTGCGGGTGGCCAGCGCGGTGAGGCCACCGCGGCTGCCGGGCAAGGGGCCGGAGCGGGGGCGAACCCGGGCGGGGCCGCGAGGCCGCAACATGCGACGCGGGCAACGGGCGCCACGGCCCAGGTAGGTGCATGGCGCAACGAGGCCACGACGGAGTGGGGATGCGCGGTCGGCGACCGTTGTCGCCGGCCACGATGGCAGCGGCTAGGTGCGCGCGGCGAGGGTGGTGCCAGTAGCAGCAGAACAACAGTGAGCAGCGGGCGGGGCCGGCAGTCGCGCGTAGCCAGGGCACGGCGAGGCACAGGCGAGGTCGGGCAGTGGCCGAGCGCGGTGCGGGCGCGGGCACGGCGCGGTGAGCGCACATCGGACACGGCGGGAGCGCGTCAACCGCGGGCGAGATCGGCGGGGACCGCGGCAACTCGGGGGAAGAGATGGGGAAGACAGTCGGCATGCATATGGGGACTGGGGAGAGAAGATGTCATGGCCTCACCGGGGATCGTGGGGTCAGGGCAGTAGGGCGCGAGGTGGTCGACAGGGACGACGGCGATGGGGAGGCAGGCCGGCAGGGATGAGACGAGGTCGAGGCGGTGTCGATCCAGGCAGCGGGGTCATCGGGCTCCGACGCGCGCGCGGGTCCGATCTGGATCGGGGGAGAGGAGGGGAATGACGTGGGGGAAGAGTGGGGCGTCGGGTAGTGGTTAGGGTTTCGGGTCCAGGGATAAGGGGAGTGGGGGTGGGCCGGTTGGGCCTTTTGGCCTGGTGGCCTGCTGGCTAGCTGGGCCATTCGGCCCAGGGGGAGGGGGTTCTTCTTTTTGTTAGATGTGTTTGTTTTCTTTCTTTTATTTGTTCCTTTTCTGTTTTTATTTATTCTTTACTGTTTTCTTTTAGTTTCCTTTTATTTTTGTTTTAGTAAAATACCAAAATGGCACCATTATGGATATTACCAAATATGCCACTGCCACATTAACTTGGACAACTAAATAAAATAATTTAATATTTTACAAAATAGAAAAGGCATTTAATTAATTAATTTTGCTGTTGTTTTATTCATTTTTGAGTATTTACACATTTATTACAAGTGTGGTCTCTCCACCATTGTTACTTAGGATTTATTTGTCCTAATTTGAACATTTTAGTTTTAATGTTAGAAAACTTTTATTGTTTGCCTTTATTTTAAATTTGAATGTACTGGACCGGTTTAGATCTAACGATAGACTAGCAACGGTATCAGAGGTGACGTGGCATCATTACGAGGGGGTTACTGTAGCTTAATTACCCGGGCGTCACACTACCCTTTGAAACTTAGGTGCTCCCACCCTTCGACCCGAATGTTGCTTCGGTCTGGGTGGTCGCAGTGGCCCTTGATGGAAAAGGACTGGCGGGGGCTGGTCCCTCTTTACGGTTTGTGCCCGGTAGGCCTACTCCCCAGCAACAAAACAGAGGGTACTGAGAAGATAGCCTGCCGGGGGAAACTAGTTTACTTAAAAATATTGAGGTATCCCACCTCTGCATGGATGTATACATGCATGAGTCCACGACAAGCTTTATCTTTTTTGTTAATATGCTGATCAAACAAGTACGGACCTTACAGGACGCAAACATGGATTCAAGAAATTACATTATTTGAACTAAAATTTGGAAAGTGCCTACAAATTTAAGATTGAAAAAATATTAGTGCCCCATAATGCCCTTTCTTGTCCCTCTCCTTCTAGGCACAGCAGTCAAAGGCGGAGAGGGAAAAAGGAGTGCCTGGGCAGAAGCTTAGCCTGACCCTGTCGGGCTCCAGGAGAGGCAACCTGGCGGGGGCAGGGGAGCACGGACGAAGGCGATGGTGAAGAGATCAGCGGAGACGACCCGTCAACCACCACCACCAGGGCCAGTAGGACACGTCAGGGCTAACGGAGCTGCAGCCCACGAGGAAGCCTGCCGGGGTCCAGCTGGAAGACTGCTGGAAGACTGCTGGGAAAGGGGTGTAGGTGCATATGATGGTGCTGCCCACACCTGATGGTGACGGTCCGGCTGATGCTCAGCTGTAGTTAGAGTCGTCGCCCTCCCGGGCGGCATCATCATCATCGTCCTCCTCGTCACTATCGCTCGAGGAGAAGCTTTCATCATTGGTCGAGCTCTCTGCGCAGCACCCTAAGAGTACTCGAGCTCCCAGAAACCTTGATGGAAAGGAAACCGTCCTCCATTAACTTAAAATGGAGGACGTGTCCTTCCGACAGGATATGGGCATGAGAAAAAGTCTTCCAGCCTCGACGGAAGTACATGACATGAGGCGCGGGGAAGTCTACATCCACTCGTATGTTGCCATTCCCGCAACCCCTCATGTGCAGTCTTAAAGTTCACGGTAGCTCGAGCTCCATCGCCCTTGAAAAGTGAGTAGGGAGACGGAGGTGACCGTGTGGAGGCTTGTACAACCTGATAACGAACTCCAAAGGCTGGTCTCCGACATGGCCGTCTAGTGGAGAAGGAACCTCCGGTGAGGGAGCGGTCAGGGCGCCGCTCCATCCTCCTCCTCCCCGGGCACCACGATGACCACGGCCTCGTCCTCTCCCTCCTCCTCTTGCAGCAGGTTCTGCCCCCGCACTCTTAGGAGGAGGAGAGAGATGCTGTCAAGCAGAAGCTCTCATCGTCGTCATTGGAGTGCCAACGTGTCCTCGCCCTCTCGTCATGGCGAGCGAAGAAAGTTTGAGGAAAGGGAGAAGGAAAGTGTGTGGGCAAACACAGCACTCCTACCCCCTTTTATAGGAGAACGAGGTGGGGGGCTGGCCTCTCATTCAGAAGGCGACCGCCCCGCTCCTCCACTACGGCTTCCCTACGCCTTCAATGGCTCAAGGAATCAGGGCTGACCTTCTGCGCCAATCAGCGACTCCCTGCTTTCTACCATGGTGCCCATTTCCGCGCCCTATGAATCCACCACCCACCCTACACAATGCATGCGGTACACGTGGCGGATGCCCCAAGGGTGGGAGATAAGTGGGGTGGCAGTTTCTACCCTGTAATCATGGGACATGGGCGATACAGGGATCGTGGTTCGGTTTCTCCCATAACGTTTCACAGGACATGCGGGAAAACCGGAAACCGACCCAAGCTTGGGTGAAGGAAGAAGCAAAGAAAATCTCAAAGGATGGATCCATCCTGGCGATCCTGCCTATACACTGGTTAGGGCCTACCCCGACGATGCCCAGCGGCACGTTCGTGCCAGGCCCTGGGGCTCCTGTCGGTGCAACAAACCCTGGGTTCGTTGCCCGGACTATGCACAGCCCGAGGACAAGGGTACACCACAGGATTAAACCAAGCATTAGGGATCAATTCCTTTGAAGAATCCAAGTGTAGATCAAGAAGTCCAAAATGAGCTAGAGAAGCAAGATATAGCTCAGGAAAGAACCTCCCTTGCCAGGCAGGCGAGCCTGGAAAGGTTGGGTTCGCCCCGGAAGCAAGCTTCCATATCGTCCTGGTAGGCCTGCCGGGGCTTGCGGAGGCACGCCACCTCACATGCGACACAAGTCATCGATCAGTGTGGTGTCAAGCCCCTAAGTGACTGATAACCCGCAAGTATACGAGATAGTTGTAGCCTCTTTCGATAAGTAAGAGTGTCGAACCCAACAAGGAGCTAAAGGTAGAACAAATACTCTCTCAAGTCCTATCGGCCATAGATACGACTCTACGCACGCTTGACGTTCGCTTTACCTAGAACAAGTATGAAAGTAGAAGTACTTTGTAGGTGTTGTTGGATAACTTTGCAAGATAATAAAGAACGCGTACATAAAAAGTAGGGGCTGTTTAGATAAAGATGCAATAAGGTAAATAAAGCAAGTGTGTAAAAGTGGTGGTAGGAGTTGTGAAAGTCCCTAGGCAATTGACTACTTTACTAGACCGATAGCAAGTATCATGTGGGAGAGGCCACTGCTAGCATGTTATCCCTGACTTGGAATTCTATGCACTTATGATTGGAACTATTAGCAAGCAGTCCGCAACTACTAACGTTCATTAAGGTAAAACCCAACCATAGCATTAAGATATATTGGTCCCCCTTCAATCCCGTATGCATCAATTTCTATGCTAGGCTGAAGCTTCTGTCACTCTTGCCCTCTAATACATAGTCCTATAACCATACAACTAACCCTATGGTGTGATCCATGCGTGCTCTCATATGATGGGCACCAAAGGACAGCAACATAACCACAAGCAAATTAAATCAATCATAGCAATTCATCAACCACCAATAGGACAAAGAAACTCTACTGAGACATCATAGGATGACAACACATCATTAGAAAATAATATGAAGCATAAAGCACCATGTTCAAGTAGAGGGTACAATGGGTTGCAGGAGAGTGGACCGTCGAATATAGAAGGGGGAAGGTGATGGAGATTTTGGTGAAGATGGCGGAGGTGTTGGTGAAGATCGCGGTCGGATGATGGCCCCCGGCGGCGTTCCGGCGCCTCCAGAAGCAAGGGGGAGAGAGCCCCCCTTCGTCTTCTTCTTCCTTGACCTCCTCCCTAGATGGGAGAAGGGTTTCCCCTCTGGTCCTTGGCTCCCATGGCTTAGGAGGGGCGAGATCCCCTCCGAGATTGGATCTATCTCTCTGTTTCTGCGTTCTAGAATTCTGCCCTGGCACCGTTTCCTTTATATCTGGAGATCCGTAACTACGATTGGATTGAAACCTTCGCCCAAATCGTTTTCCAAAAATTAGCTTTCTTGCGGCCAAAGAGGGGCATCAACCACCGTACGTGTGGCCCACGAGATACGGGGGCACGCCCCCTGGAGGGGTGGCGTGGGCCACTCTCGTGGCCAGCTCGGGCACCGTTTGCGTTGATTCTTCCTCCCAAAAATCACAAATATTCCAAAATAGTTCTTCGTCCGTTTTTTCCCATTTGGATTCTGTTTGATATTGGATTTCTGCGAAACATAAAACATGCAACAAACAAGAACTGGCACTGGGCACTGGACCGATATGTTAGTCCCCAAAATAGTATAAAAAGTTGCCAAAAGTATATGAAAGTTGAAGAATATTGGCATGGAACAATCAAAAATTATAGATACGATGGAGACGTATCAGCATCCCCAAGCTTAATTCCTGCTCGTCCTCGAGTAGGTAAATGATAAAAAAGATAGTTTTTGATGTGGAATGCTACCTAGCATAATCTTGATCATATGTCTAATCATGGCATGAATATTAAGACACGAGTGATTCAAGGCAATAGTCTATCATTTGACATAAAACAATAATACTTCAAGCATACCAACCAAGCAATTATGTCTTATCGAAATAACATAGCCAAAGAAAGCTCATTCCTACAAAATCATATAGTCTGGCTGTGCTCCATCTTTGTCACACAAAATGCTCCCATCATGCACAACCCCGATGACGAGCCGAGCAATTGGTTCATACTTTTTAACGCGCTTCAGTTTTTTCAACTCTTACGCAATACATGAGCACAAGCCATGGACATAGCACTATGGTGGTATATGGTGGTGGTTGTGAGGACAAAAAGGGAGAACATAGTCTCACATCAACTAGGCGTATCAACGGGCTATGGAGATGCCCATCAGTAGATATCAATGTGAGTGAGTAGGGATTGCCATGCAATGGATGCACTGAGAGCTATAAGTGTATGAAAGCTCAAACTGGAAACTAAGTGGGTGTGCATCCAACTTGCTTGCTCATGAAGACCTCGGGCATTTGAGGAAGCCCATCATCGGAATATACAAGCCAAGTTCTATAATGAAAATTCCCACTAGTATATGAAAGTGATAACTCAAGAGACTCTCTATATGAAGAACATGGTGCTACTCTGAAGCACAAGTGTGGTAAAAGGATAGTAACATTGCCCCTTCTCTCTTTTTCTCTCATTTTTTTCTTTTTTATTTTCTCTTTTTTTTTCTTTTTTTCTTTTTGGTGGGCTTCTTTGGCCTCTTTTTTTATATTTGGGCTTCTTTGACCTCTTTTATTTTTCATAAAGTCCGGAGTCTCATCCCGACTTGTGGGGGAATCATAGTCTCCTTCATCCTTTCCTCACTGGGGCAATGCTCTAATAATGATGATCATCACACTTTTATTTACTTACAACTCAATATTACAACTCGATCTCAAACAAAGATATGACTCTATATGAATGCTTCCGGTGGTGTACCGGGATGTCCAATGATCTAGCATAGCAGTGACATCAAAAAACGGACAATCCATGAAAACATCATGCTAGCTATCTTACAATCATGCAAAGCAATATGACAATGAATGCTCAAGTCATGTATATGATGATGATGGAAGTTGCATGGCAATATATCTCGGAATGGCTTTGGAAATGCCATAATAGGTAGGTATGGTGGCTGTTTTGAGGAAGGTAAATAATGGGTTCATGATACCGGCGAAAGTTGCGCGGCACAATAGAGGCTAGCAAAGTGGAAGGGTGAGTGTGCGTATATCCATGGACTCACATTAGTCATACATAACTCATATACTTATTGCAAAAGTCTACTTAGCCCTCGAGGCAAAGTACTACTACGCATGCCCCTAGAGGGATAGATTGGTAGGAAAAGACCATCGCTCGTCCCTGACTGCCACTCATAAGGAAAGCAATCAAAGAGCACCTCATGCTCCAACTTCGTTACATAACGGTTCACCATACGTGCATGCTACGGGACTTGCAAACCTCAACACAAGTATTTCTCAATTTCACAATTACTCAACTAGCACGACTCTAATATCACCACCTTTATATCACAAAACTATTGCAAAGAATCAAACATATCATATTCAGCGTTCTACAAGTTTATGTAGGATTTTATGACTAACCATATGAATGACCAATTCCTGTCATCTCTCTAAATATATATAAGTGAAGAAAGAGAGTTTAATTCTTTCTACAAAAGATATGCCCATGCTCTAAAAATTATAAGTGAAGCAAAAGAGCATTCTACAAATGGCGGTTTCCTATGTGAAGAGAAACAGGCAATCCAAACTTCAAATGATATAAGTGAAGCACATGAAGCATTCTATAAAGCCATACTCAAAAGATTTAAGTGAAGTGCAATGAGAATTCTATAAATCAACCAAGGACTATCTCATACCAGCATGGTGCATAAAAGAAAAGTGAAAACTAAATGCAAAAGACGCTCCAAGACGTGCACATAATGCATGAACGAAACGAACTCGAAACCATACCGATACTTGTTGAAGAAAGAGGGGATGCCTCCCGGGGCATCCCCAAGCTTAGACGCTTGAGTCTCCCTGAATATTTACTTGGGGTTCCTCGGGCATCCCCAAGCTTGAGCTCTTGCCTCTCTTCCTTTTCCTCATATCGAGACATCCTCAATTAGACACTACATCCACACAAAACTTCAACAGAAAACTCGGTAAGATCCGTTAGTATGATAAAGCAAATCACCACTCTAAGTACTGTTGGAAACCAATTCATATTTTATTTTTTCATTGTGTATACTGTAATATAGCTTTTCCATGGCTTAATACACTGATACAAATTGATAGATTCATCAAAACAAGCAAACTATGCATCAAAAACAGAATCTGTCAAAAACAGAACAGTCTGTAGAAATCTGAACATCCACCATACTTCTGGTATCCAAACAATTCTACCAAAATTAGGAAAAATAAAGAAGTTGTATATAAATACAGTGCAACAGGAATCAGAACCATTTAACTTTCCAGCTAAAAATGTAAAATCGTGCACTGCAGACAAAGTTTCTGTCCTGCACCGTACAAACCAACAAGCATTGTAAACATCCTAAAGGCAAACCTTGGCACATTATTTTTTATAATACATTGGATTATACAAGGGGATAATTATTTTTGTTGAAAAGTTTCTGTAATCAAGATTCACAAAGTTTCTGTGAGCATGAACAAAGTTCAAGGCTAGCTCCCACTTCAACAATGCTTGTCTTTCTCACTTTCACTTTCCTTTTTGAAAAGTTTTTAGGTTACCCTCTTTATTTTTTTGTTTTTAAACTATAAGAAAGCTCTCAACAGAAATAAATGACTCTCTAAAACTTCCGGGTTGTCTCCCTGGCAGCGCTTTCTTTAAATCCATTAAGCTAGGAATTTAGTGCTCAAGTAATGAGTCCATCCGGATCCCAAGGTATATCAAAGCCAATTTTAACTAACAATGATTTGTAATTTAGTAGTGAGCACAAAGTAACATATAGCAAGCAACAAAGAAGTCTAACTCTCTTCCTATGCATCGGCATGTCATAAAAGAACAATTCATGCACACATAGTAAAGGCCAATGCATAGTATAAGCAGTTTCTTGAAATTCTATCGTGTTGGAAACATAGAGAGGTGGAGATATAGTTCCTCTCTCATAATAATTGCAAGTAGGAGCGGCAAGCACATGCATATCACATTCATCAAAATTATCATGTGCAACGGTAAAAGGCAACCCATCAATATAATCCTCAATAAGCACAAACTTCTCCGATATAGTGTAGTCGGGAGAATTCAAAAAGATAATAGGACTATCATGCGTGGGTGCAATAGCAACAATTTCATGTTTAACATAAGGAACTATAGCAAGTTCATCTCCATAAGCATCATTCATATTGGCATCTTGGCCAGAAGCATAGCAAGCATCATCAAAAAGGGATATTTCAAACAAATTCAAGGGATCATAGGAGTCATCATAGCAATCATCCTTTGGTAAGCACGAAGGGGAATTAAATATGTATGAGTTGGAGGGTTACTCTCATTAGAAGGTGGGCACGGGTAGCTAATCCGCTCTTCCTCCTTTTGTCCTTCGCTCTCCTCATCGTCTTTTTCATCCAATGAGCTCACTGTTTCATCAATTTCTTCTTCCATAGCTTCCTGCAAAATATTAGGCTCTTCTTGGACAGTGGAGAAGTCCTCAATATATGTTTTAACATAGGCATTAGAAGCATAATTATCATAACAATATTGAAATATGGCAAAAATTTCAGATTTATAAAGAGTAGCATCATACTTTTCAATCAAAGAAGCAATCTCATAAGCACCCTTAAAAGCAACAAATTCTTCAATTTGTTGAACATCGTAGTAATTATAAACACCCTTAGCATACGAAGATACGATTCCATTATTACTAAACAAGCATTGATAGGGCAGGTGTTTCTTAGGGTCTTCAGAACAACAAGTAAACTCATATATTTCACATAAATTCCAAGCATAGCAATGCAAACGCTGAATTTGATCCCATAATAGTTTCCCTTTTTCAGATATACGGTGTCGCACATAACAAGCATGCTCATCTAAAGATTTGCCCTCAACTAAGCTAGTTGGGGTTTCAAAACGAGCACAAAGGGATCGAAAATGATCCAAGTAAAAAGCTTCAGGAGTGTGATAGATTTTGAGTGGTTCTTCAACCATTGGTGTAGTAGGTACAACTATTTTTCTTGGTATTTTGTGTTTCCTACCCATAACTAAATATAGAAAACAACTAAGAACGGCAAATAAAAATTACTTAGTGATAAAGCAAACAAGCACACATGAGAATATTCACCCCATGCTATGACTCCCTGGCAACGGTGCCAGAAAAAGGTCTTGATAACTCGCAAGTATACGGGATAGTTGTGGCCTCTTTCGATAAGTAAGAGTGTCGAACCCAACGAGGAGCTAAAGGTAGAAGAAATAATCTCTCAAGTCCTATCGGCCACAGATACGACTCTACGCACGCTTGACGTTCGCTTTACCTAGAACAAGTATGAAAGTAGAAGTACTTTGTAGGTGTTGTTGGATAACTTTGCAAGATAATAAAGAACACGTACATAAAAAGTAGGGCTGTTTAGATAAAGATGCAATAAAGTAAATAAAGCGAGTGTGGAAAAGTGGTGGTAGGATTTGTGAAAGTGTCCCTAGGCAATTGACTACTTTACTAGACCGATAGCAAGTATCATGTGGGAGAGCCCACTGCTAGCATGTTATCCCTGACTTGGAATTCTATGCACTTATGATTGGAACTATTAGCAAGCAGTCCGCAACTACTAACGTTCATTAAGGTAAAACCCAAGCATAGCATTAAGATATATTGGTCCCCCTTCAATCCCGTGTGCATCAATTTCTATGCTAGGCTGAAGCTTCTGTCACTCTTGCCCTCCAATACATAGTACTATCAACATACAAGTAACACTATGGTGTGATCCACGCGCGCTCTCAAATGATGGGCACCAAAGGAAAGCAACATAACCACAAGAAAATTAAATCAATCATAGCAATTCATCAACCACCAATAGGATAACGAAAATATACTCAGACATCATAGGATGGCAACACATCATTGGAAAATAATATGAAGCACAAAGCACCATGTTGAAGTAGAGGGTACAGCGGGTTGCGAGAGAGTGGACCGCTGAATATAGAAGGGGGAAGGTGATGGAGATGTTGGTGAAGATGGCAGAGGTGTTGGTGAAGATCGCGGTGATGATGATGGCCCCCGGCGGCATTCTGGGGCCACTGGAAGCAAGGGGGAGAGAGCCGCCCTTCTTCTTCTTCTTCCTTGACCTCCTCCCTAGATGGGAGAAGGGTTTCCCCTCTGGTCCTTGGCTCCCATGGCTTGGGAGGGGCGAGAGCCCCTCCGAGATTGGATCTATCTCTCTGTTTCTGCGTTCTGGAATTCTGCCCTGGCACCGTTTCCTTTATATTTGGAGATCCGTAACTCTGATTAGATTGAAACCTTTGCCCAGATCGTTTTCCAAAAATTAGATTTCTTGCGGCCAAAGAAGGGCATCAACCGCCTTACGGGTGGCCCACGAGATAGGGGGGAGCACCCCTTGGAGGGGTGGCGTGGGCCACTCTC
Organism: Triticum aestivum; assembly: GCF_018294505.1. Classification (NCBI taxonomy): domain Eukaryota; kingdom Viridiplantae; phylum Streptophyta; class Magnoliopsida; order Poales; family Poaceae; genus Triticum; species Triticum aestivum. Next base: position 346,582,229 of record NC_057810.1, read on the forward strand.
GTGGCCACCTCGGGCACCGTTTCGCGTTGATTCTTCCTCCCAAAAATCACAAATATTCCAAAATAATTCTCCGTCCGTTTTTATCCCGTTTGGATTCCGTTTGATATTGGGTTCCTGCGAAACATAAAACATGCAATAAATAGGAACTAGCACTGGGCACTGGATCAATATGTTAGTCCCAAAAATAGTATAAAAAGTTGCCAAAAGTATTTGAAAGTTGAAGAATATTGGCATGGAACAATCAAAAATTATAGATACGACGGAGACGTATCAGTGACTAAGTGGCTGCTTCTTGCCACATGACAACCACTTCCTACAGCAAACACCTCCATATGACACCCGTCTTAAGACGTGTCAAGCAAGTAGGCACAAAGCTGGCAAAACAGCCCAACAAGGGTTGCCGGGCATGCTGTGATTTGACACTACACGACGCATTTAATGCGTACTGTCAGCATGCAGAGTTAGGCATGATAGCACTGTTTGGTATCTAATCAGTATGTAAAGAATAATACGGCACTTTGGTGACCCCTTAATCTATAAAAGGAGGCCAATTGCGACCGTAGAAAGGGTTGGCTGATTTAGACCCTCACACATTCATACGCGCGTAGCCACTCTCGCCCTGAGGCAACCCTGCCGGGAAGTGCGCTGCGTTCACCAAAAAAATTCCACCATCAGTCCACCAAAGCGGGAGTAGGGTTTTACGCCTCACGGCGGCTCGAACCTGGGTAAAACTGCCTGTGTGATCTCTGTCATACTGCGCTACACTTCTCCGCTCTTTGTGCAACGTGCCTATCCCCCCGTAAAACCAAAAGGGGCTCATGGCCCCATAGGTGGCCGTGGTTTCCCACGGCACATTGTTGATGGAGCCGTCGATGATGAAAATGGCGATGAAGATGATGCGCTGCTTACACTCTCTAGGTTTGCGCAACTGATCCCCCTACCTGGAGCTCCAAAGATGTCGTGGGAAACCACGGCCACCTATGGGGCCATGAGCCTCTTTTGGTTCGGCGGGGAGATGGACACGTTGCACAAAGAGCAGATAGGCGTAACACAGCATGGCAGAGATCACACGGACAGTTTTTACCTAGGTTCGGGCCGCTGCAAGGCGTAAAACCCTACTCCTGCTTTGGTGGATTGATGGTGGATAATGGTGGAAAACGCAACGTTCTTGCCCGGCAGGGTTGCCCCGGGGCGAGAGCAGCTATGCGCGTATGAATGCGCAAGGGTCCGAATCCTTCTACGGTTGCCATAGGCCTCCTTTTATAGATCAAGGGTCACCACAGTGGCAAATCTATCTTTACATACTGATTAGATAGCAAACAGTGCTATCATACCTAGCTCTGCATGCGGACAGGGTGCATTAAATGTGCCGCTCAATGTCACGTCACAGCATGCCCGGCAATCCTTGCCGGGCTGTTTTGCCAACTTCGTGCATGCTTGCTTGACACGTCTCTGGACGGATGTCATATGGAGGTATCTTCTGTAGGAAGTGGCTGCCATGTGGCAGGAAACAGCCACTTAGTCATTTAGGAGCTTGACACCGCACTGATTGATGACTTGCGTCACTATGAGTTGGTGCGGTGGAGTGGCTTGCCTCCGTGAGTCCCGACAGCCCTGCCGAGATGATTTGGGGGCTTGCTTCCGGGGCAACCCCATCCTCGCCAGGATCGCCTGCCCGGCAAGGGAGGTTTTTCCCTCAGTGATATCTTGCGTTCTCTTGCTTGACTTGGTCTTCTCGACCAACTCTCCTACTCTTCAAAGAGCTAATCCCTTCATGCTTGATCTGATCTTGGTGCTGTAATCTTGTCCTTAGGCCTGTGCACATCTAGGCAACGGGCCCAAGGTTTGTTGCACCGACATGCAACGTACTAGAAGGAATCATGGCAAGCATGTCATTTGTGCAAATAATGGGCATGAATAATGCACATGACATATCACAAGCATGAAAGCAAGATATGAGTAAAATATCATCAAAGTATTGGCGAGAGGCCATATATAAATAGCAATGGGACAGCATGATTCTCCGAACACAACAAGCATCAATATCATGGGGCACAAAGAAATCATGGCAATAGCTACTAGGATCTCCACCAAGCATGCAAATACACATATATAGTAGTAGTAGTAGAATGGTGAATCATATGTTAGTGCATGTAGGGGTCACAATTGCATGGCAAAGTCATGTAAAGAGGCATAACATGCAAAGTGAACCCGATAAAATAGGCATAATGTAAAAAAATGGTTAATAGCCCATAGTCGTGTGTGAGCCAAGTAAAAGGAATGCGCAAAGTCGTTGCACGAAGAGAACGGTGGTATGGACAATCCACCGAATCCCAAATCGTCGATGCTCTCAAAAGCTCGTTTCGTCAACTCATGGGATTGAGATGTGGAAGAGTATGTGTGAGTACCTACAAAACAAATGCAAAGGGAAAATTATGTGTGTGTGTGTGGTATATATACATATCATCCATCATGATACGCACAGGCATGTGTAGGTTAGCACAAAATATCCAATGCTCAAATGAGATGTATGATATAGAAAGATGTCATCCATCATGATAGGTTTGTTGTTATGTATGGCATAATGGAGACTCAAATTGCGTAATGCATCACAAGAAATATGTAGAGCATTGTTATTCATGGAATGCATATGGTGCACACAATTATGTGAAGCATGCAAAGGATGGAATGCATCAAAATCTCCTAGTATGTATGAGGAAACTATGGGGGTCTTCTCATGAGCTTTAGTGGAAACATCACATGGAGAATATTGACAACATTGAAAACAAAGCATATCCGGATCAATGTGATCATGGCATGACATAGTAGATGAATTTCACAAATCATGTAATGGAAGAATGGCAATATCATCGCATGAAAAACAAAATCCAATTACCATCATCTCGTAATCTATGCCATAAGTGCAAATGGGATTTATTTTAATGGGGCATGCATAGTTACTATGTTGAGATTGAAATGATGCAATGTGGGAGATCTCACTCATAGTATATGATAAGTTTAAAGGGTTGTCGAACATGATGTGACCAAAAGATTTTTCACATGATATCCTGTGGAGCATAGCATCACAACTAGGCAACTCAACATGCTCATTATCATATACATCATAAATTGGTAAGTCAAGACAAGAGGAACTCGCACTAGAATAAAGCACGGTAATAGGTGCGTCAACATCATGCAAGCAATCGTTGGTAATATAGTCCGCTAGTGGGACAAGAGAAGCATCGTCACCTATGTTACCTTTGGAGCATTGATGATGTGTTGTAGGTGAGGTTGCAACTTGATGGTACCATGTGGGGGTGCATCTTCCTCCACCATGGGCATCGGTTTTCCCATTGGAGGGATGGACTCGTCAAGGGTAGGCATGTAATCATGTATGAGACCTAGCACCAAAGAAGAAAACACACTCAGAGTAGAGGTTCAGTCGTTAGAAACATAGTGGCCTAACATGCCCTATCAACTACCTCACTCACTAAGTGTTGTGGCTCACTCACTCCCTCTTGGATGCTCTCATTCGTATGGTTGGTGGAGTCACTCAAATGGCTCTCAACCTCACATAGGATGTGTGGCATGCTCACAAGTGTGGGGATAGTGGTGGTCACACTCATCCTCTCATAGGAAATGCTCTCAATGTCCCATATGGTGGAGTCACTCATGTCACTCATGTGGTGGTGGCTCTCCTCGGATGGGAATTAGGGCATCTCATCATATGTGGGAATCAAAGAGATGTAGGTGCAAATGTCTCCATGCTCAACTCCTATCACCGCCTTGGTTGAAGGGATAGTCCCATGCTCAACCTACTCATCCATAACGCCTCCAAAGATGAATGCCGTAGGATGTGGCAAGACACCACTCTCCTCCAAGACCAAAGATAATGTCACATGTGCGGCCTCGTAGCTTGACTCGAAGTATGAGTCCAATATGGGCGCTGTACTAATGTTGTTGAAGAGGTTCATGTTCGTCACCTTAGTTGAAGGGGATGGCCGTTGCTCGATTGTCTTGTCGTTGTCTTGTTGTAGGAGGCCCATATGATGTGGCACCTCATAGCTCGTCTCCATGACCAAAGGGAATTTCCCATGCTTGGCCAAATTCCTTGAGTGGCTTCCGAAGATGGAAGTGTCGCCCTCGCTTGTAGGTGGTCGCCTTGGACTTGATGATGTCGACGCAGTCATACTCGTGGGAAGTAGGCGAAGATGTCGTACGTCCAAAGGCGAAGATTCCTTGGCGAAGATGCTAAAGTGGTGGTGGTAGCCGTTGCTTCCTCTTGGTCATGCCTGTATCGCGGTCTTCTTCTTGCTCATGAAGTTTGGATGTAGCTTGATGTAGAGCTTGTGGGGAGTTTTAGGTATGCGCATCTCAAGCATCTTCATGTTGATGGTGTCGTTGACGTGCTCGAGCTCGTGGTCGATGTCATTTGCCGTCGTCGTGCACATGATGCTTGGAGGTGACTCACCCTTCATGACGATGTGGATCACGAATGTGATGATGGCCATCATGAAGATGTGGACGTGGACGAATTGCGCTTGCATCGCAAGGGCGCTCTGAAGATGATATGCTTGCTCTTCATCGCCTTGAGGATGATGAAGGGGAAGAATGGTTGATCAACAAAGTCTGAATATCCTCCATCCTTGCATCATCCTCCCCCTTTTGTGCAGAAAGCTTGTTGTCGAAGTAGTCTCTTATATGTGCTTCGGAGTGTCGTATGTCCACGGCAAGGTTGTTGATGCACTCTCGCAATCTAGACTATGCGCCTTCCATTTGTCGTTGTAGATCGAAGATGGACATTTTGGTGAAGTAGTTGTTCGCCCCGTCGTTGTTGTCGAAGATCAGAGATGAAATGCTTTGCCTATCCATCACAAGGGTGAAGCAAATGTGAGTGGGGGGAAGAGAAGAACTAGACCAAATGTACCTTATCCAATGTTGAGGATGGATCAATGATCACTCAATAAAGTAACAAGGAAATAACACAATCGGTACCGGATCCAGTAAATTCTCACACCTACACAAGTAAATCTTTTGGTGGAGCTCGGTGAGGACAGTGGTACAAAAATTGGATGCAAATATTTAGCAAGAGTCAATAATGTAGAAAGAGATTCACAAATTCACAAGGGTAACAAGTAGACCAATAGCAATATGTGGCACACGGAAACACACACATGCATAGATAGATAGATCGGGTCGTGCAACCAAGGAATGAGCTCAAAATGGGGAATCCACGAAAAATGATCGTGTTGCACAACTCTAGAGAGATGTTAGCACGATTTCTCAATAGGCAGATATGACACTTGTGCACAACGTATAAGAGACAAAAATGCAACAACTTCTATCCCAAGTATGCTATGTACTCCCTCCGTTTCTTTTTACTCCGCATATAAGATTTGGTCAAAGTCAAACTACACAAAGTTTGACCAAATTTACATAAAAAATTATGAACATCTACAATACTAAAACTATATAGTATGAAAATATGTTTCATGGTGCATCTGAATATATTGATTTCATATTGTGAATGTATATATTTTTTAATATAAAGTTAGTCAAACTCTATAATGCTTGACTTTGACCAAACCTTATATGCGGACTAAAAAGAAACGGAGGGAGTATATATGATTCCCGGTGTTCCTCTCAATATGATCCAAGATGATAGAATATGACAATCTTATATGCAATTTGGTATGATGCTATGGCTCTTGCTTACAAGCTCTTTGTTTTTATCTTGTGATTAAAAGCTTATTCTTTTTTTGACCACTATGCGAAATGCACAAATCAATATAGCAATTGTATATATGCGGGAACAAGCTCTTGACACAATGGATGGTAGTATGATACCAAGATGATACCAATATGATATGGTATGTATGCAATGGAAGGGATAATCACTAATGTGCACAAGTAACGTTGCCAACAATACGGAAAGGCTAGTCTCGATAGGCAAGTGACGCAAAAATGGCCTAAGGGTTAACAATGTAATGGCAAGAAAAATGTACAATGGTGGGATACCACGATACCAATAAGATATAGAGATTATCGTCTTGCTTATGGTTATGATGTCAAAATGGTGAAGGTGGTCGATGTCGAATCCTTGGCAAGGTTGAGCAGCGGTGTTGTGGATGTCGAACCATTCCTAGTTAGCCGAAACACCCTCGGAAATGGAAAAACCGCAAACTCAAAATCTCCAAAGCCAAATATCAAATGGTGGAAGCGAAGTACGGTGGTGGTTTGCACTCGGAAATGCGGAAGTGGAATGATGGGTTCTGCGAGTCAGAGTGTAAATGACCATCCCTAAGTAACCTAAACACCTTAGGAGACACAAACCACAACTCGAACAAGCTCAAACAAAACTTGGTTAAGTTGGGGTGGCGGAAATGTATGGTGGGCAAGGTTATGCAGAAGTTACGGTGGTGGTTGAAGAAGAAGTAACCATCCTTAAGTAACTGAAACACCTTAGGAGACTTTAATCAGAACTCAATCAACCACAAATGCTATGAGGAACAAAATAGGTTAGGTTGTGGAAGTCGGTGGTGGCAATGCAGATGTTATGATGGAAGGCCTAGGAAAAGATGCCAAAGTTCCAATAGTTCGATGGAGTCAAAAGGTGGTGATATTAATGTGAGGACCTTGGTCATGTCGATAGCTTCAAAACGAGCCAAAGAACACTCAAATCGGTGTTCGGAGCAAAAAGTTGTGATGAAAATGGTGAAGGAGGCTGGTGCTGAAGTTTCGGTGTAATGTCTCTGGTTAGGCCGGAAGTTCCAAGCCTAGGGCCAGAAGTTCCATGCTCCGGAAGTTCCGGTGGGTGGCCAGAAGCTCCGGGGTCGCAGAAAAAGTGCGGGGAGTATGGCGGATTTTGGGTTAAACTCTCTGGTTAGCCCCGATGTCCCGGGGCAAGGATGGAAGTTCCGGGGTGGGAAGTTCCAGGGGTCGTAGAATTTCTTCCGGGACGAAGCCTAAATTCGGGATCTGAGAACGGGGGCAGAAAAACACGATTTCCCGGGGCAAAATCGAGAAGATTTCATGCATTGAAATGGGGAAAAGATGGGGAAAGCTAGATCTACTCAATACACAACGAATCCATGGATCATAATCAACAAAATATCATCAAACCAACATACCCCCAAAAAAATTGGGGGCTATTTTTGGTGGGGATTTTCGAATTTAGGACGAAATCAAGCAAAAGAAGGCTAGAAAATGAAGGGGGAGGCTCCAAATTCGTGATCAACGTGGCTCATGATACCAAGATGATGTAGGGTAGAATCCTAGATGTCCGATCTTTCACGATTGGAGCGGATCCCGCGAAGAACACAAAGAACACAAGGGAAAACATGAGGGGAAACTCGAGAGGATTCACTCAAACCAAGAAGATTCGATTACACATGTGCTAGATCCTTGAAACACAAAGAGATACACGATCCACGATCAACAAAGGACGATACAAGTAGCAAGTTCTTCTTCATGAGGAGGTCTTGAAGGTCTTCCCGCGAGGGGTCTTGAATCCACTTGGGGGTCTTCTCCGTAGAGGTCGTGAACTCCGATGGAGAAGATATTAAGCGGATGAGCAAAGATCTTTCTCACAAATGAGCTAATCATTTGCTAACCATGACATGGTGGAGGTGGAGGAGTATATATAGTCTAGGGCCATGATACGTCTCCAATGTATCTATAATTTTTGATTGCTCCATGCTACTTTATCTACTGTTTTAGGCAATATTGGGCTTTATTATCCACTTTTATATTATTTTTGGGACTAACCTATTAACCGGAGGCCCAACCCAGATTTGTTGTTTCATGCCTATTTCAGTGTTTCGAGGAAAAGGAATATCAGATGGAGTCAAAACGGAACGAAATCAACTGGAAACATTATTTTTGGAAGGAAAGCAACCCAGGGAACTTGGAGTGCACGTCAGGGGAGATACGGGCTGCCCATGAGGGTGGGGGCGGGCCCACCCCCCCGGGCGCGCCCCCTGCCTCGTGGGGCCCCCGTAGCTCCTCCGACGTACCCCCTGCACCCATATATACTCTTGTACCCTAAAACTTCCAGAACAGAAGATAGATCGGGAGTTCCGCCGCCGCAAGCCTCTGTAGACACCAAAAAGCTCTCGGGAGCCCGTTCCGGCACCCTGCGGAAGGGGATCCCATCACCGGTGGCCATCTTCATCATCCCGGCGCTATCCATGACGAGGAGGGAGTAGTTCACCCTCGGGGCTAAGGGTATGTACCAATAGCTATGTGTTTGATCTCTCTCTCTCGTGTTCCCTCGAAGGCACGATCTTGATGTATCTTGAGCTTTTCTATTGGAGTTGGATCTTATGATGTTTCACCCCCTCTACTCTCTTGTGATGAATTGAGTTTCCCCTTTGAAGTTATCTTATCGGATTGAGTCTTTTATGAGAACACTTGATGTATGTATTGCCGTGATTATCTATGGTGACAATGGGATATCATGTGCCACTTAATGTATGTTTTGGTGATCAGCTTGCGGGTTTCGTGACATTGGGAACCTATGCATAGGGGTTGGCACACGTTCTTGACTCTCCGGTAGAAACTTTGGGGCAGTCTTTGAAGTACTTTTATGTTGGTTGGATGAATCTGAGATTGTGTGATGCATATCGTATATGTCAGGACCCCGACTCAATGCCACATCGATCTAGCATGTAACACCTCATATCACTTTGCGGCCTCAGCACGGTATCCCCACGGGTGTCGCCTTACCTTTGCCCGGGACCGTTTGCATCTTTTGGCACACGTATATGATAGTGTCGCTAGCATCCATATGATAAGGAGCCCGGGCTGACATGGCTAGTCGTAAACCCAAAGTGGCACAAACTTACAGGGACAGGCATCCATGACCCAACATCAAACGTGTCGGTCATCAGCGAGTGAATCCAGGCTGTAGCACTGGGCTAGCAGGACTCCGGTGAACCGGGCTGTAGCGGGCTAACAGGACTCCGGAATTCATCGCGTGACATTTCCCCGAGGGGACAGACACAGGAACGAAGAAGGACACATGCCGGCCAGCCTAAGTGTTCCGAAGCAGTAGCAAGCTACCATGGCTCAGTGGAAACACTAGGAGACATTTGCCGGTAAGAGAGGCTACTAAGGATAAACAACTAGATAGTCAGATCCCACACATACCAAGCATTTCAATAACATACACACAATATGCTCGATATGTGCAAATACAACATGGCATCACAACATGACTCTACAACTCAAGTATTTATTCAATAGGCTCCGAGGAGCGAGATATTACAAACATGGGTCTCATGACCCAACAATCAGAGCATACAAGTCAAAGCACATGCGGAAGCTTAACATGTCTGAGTACAGACAACTATAAACGAAAAAGGCCGAGAAGCCTGACTATCTACTAGATCCTGCCGAGGGCACAAGATCGTAGCTGAGGTAACAAGCTAAACGTCGAAGTCCACGCGGTACTACTAGCGAGACTGAAGTCTCTCTGCAAAAAACATAAATTAAGCAACGTGAGTACAAATGTACCCAGCAAGACTTACATCAGAACTAACTACATATGCATCATTATCAACAAGGGGATGGTGGGGTTTAACTGCAGCAAGCCAGCTTTGACTCGGTGGCTATCCTAAACTACGACTGCAAGTAACTCTCTTGAGGTGGCGCACACGAGTCCACATATTCACCATATCAATACACCACTATGGATCCGCTCCCGTCTCCCTACGAGAACGCCATCCATAGCACTCACGCTTATCTTGCGTATTTTAGAGTATCCACTTTCCTTGTCTATGAACTATACAAGCAACCCAGAAGTCCTTTACCGCGGACACGGCTATTCGAATAGATCATATTAACCCTGCAGGGGTGTACTTATTCACACACGCTCTCACCACTTACCGCCGTTTACACGACATGTACTCGGCAACCTTCAAGCGGAAGCCCAGCGAGGGTGTCGGCCACGACCTGACTAACCACACAAGTCTCTCGTCCAGGTTTATCGCCTATTCGGGTTCCATCCGCAAGGAGATCCGGCCGGGGTGTCGCTCACGGCCCCAAACGATGTGTGCAGGGTTCCCAAGCCCACCATCCGGGTGCCACTTGGTACACCAGGCCATTGTGCCTAGTCTGTCCCAAGCCCACCTGTACCGGGTGCCACTTGGTAGACTACTAACACTACCTACAAACACCAGAAACTAGTTGCAACTCCTGGACAGAGATCAAGTTGGTTAATAAGCCGAGAGGGGCCGAGTTACCGGAACCCAATGTGTGGTAGTAACTGTTCATGGATCACAAACACAGAACTCAGTTCCTGAGGACGGCTGCAATGAGACAACCCACCATGTACTCCTACATGGCCTCTCACCGCTACCTTTACCAAATCGTGTTCACACACTTAGCTCTCAACAGTAGGACATGTTCACACACCTCCGATTCATCCCCGATGAATCAGACCTGACACAACTCTAAGCAATAGCAGGCATGACAACAAGCATGAATGAGTAGGCACATCAGGGCTCAAACAACTCCTACTCATGCTAGTGGGTTTCATCTATTTACTGTGGCAATGACAGGTCATGCAGAGGAAACAGGGGTTCAACTACCGCAACAAGTAACAAAATGTCGTTGTTGTCCTAATGCAGTAAAAGAGAGCAGGAGCGAGAGAGTGGGATTGTATCGGAATGAACAAGGGGGTTTTGCTTGCCTGGCACTTCTGAAGATAGTATAGTTGTTCATCGGTGTCATCGATCTCATCGTCGGAACCACGTCTATCGAGAGGGGGCAAACACCGGCAAACAAGGAAGAACACAATCAATGCAATGCACAATATGATGCATGATCATGACATGGCAATATGTTGTGATTTGAGCTAATGCAACTAGCAACAGATTAAATGAAGTTGGTTTGATACAAGATTCAAATTCAAACTCCATATGTGATTATTCAGATGCCGTTTAATTGATTTGACCTAAACAGTGAATAAAAGTTGTTCTAACATGCATGAAAATAGTACTGATGGATAGATTGGATTTTTCTGATCATTTTTCATATATAAATTATTTCATTCTGAGTTACGGTTGAATTTATATGAATTTTTGAAGTTTTGGGCATTTTCTAGAATTTCCTAAAAATAATAAATCCAGAAAATGATTTACTGTGTCAGCCTGACGTCAGAATGACGTCAGCAGGTCAACAGGGCACGGCCCAGGTCAAACCTGACCAGCAGGGTCCACTGGTCAGTGGCACAACTAATTAACCAAGTTAATTAGCCTTAAGTTAATTCTAACTAAACTGTTTGTGGGGCCGGGGCCCACTAGTCAGCGACTAATCAGCTAACTAACCTAGGTTAATTAGTGTTAAACTAATACTAACTAAAAATGCCAGGGGGTGGCCCACGCGTTAGTGACACACGGGGAAGGTCAAAACCTGGTCAGCGGGGTCAAACCCGCCGGACCTGGTCCACGGCTCGTCGCCGGCAACGACAAAGACGGCGGAGGGCTTCGGAAATCGCCCACAGTCGACCAAATCGACTGCTGTTTGATTCTATGCGTAGTTGGGGCTCGCGCGCGTCTGTTAGGCCAAGAGGTAGGAGCTGGGGTGGAGCGAGCTCGCCGGAGTCGAGCTCGTGGCGGCGGCCGGAATTCGGGCTAGCACGGGCGCGGGGCTGCAGTTCGATTTAGAGCAAACGAAGAGCACGGGCAGAGGCTACGGGGCAGCAGGAATTCGACCAGGTGCTCATATGCGGCGTTGGCCCACCGTAACAACGACAGCGACATTCGCGGCGGCAGCAAGTTTCGGCGGAGGTGGGGAACGGAGCTAGAGCATGAGCGCGAGCAGGGGAGGAGGGGGAATCAGTCCGTGAGCTCACAGCGGGGTCGAAGACGGTCTTAGCGAGCTCGGGGAGGCGTCGAGGACGGTGTACGGTCGCCGGCGATCTCGGTGCAGAGGCGGCGGGGTCGAGCTCGATGGGAGGCTCCACTTCTTCTGGCGATGCGTGGCTCGTCGAGGAGGAAGAGGGGGACGAGGCGGAGCTTCTTGGCGCGTAGGCGAGGTGTGGGGTGGCCGGTGGCCGCGGTGGCAGCGAGCGCGGCGGCGATGGCGTTCGGTGGCTGCGTGCGAGAGAGAACAGGGGAGGGGATGAGCACGGGGGAAGAAGTGAGAGGACCCGGGGGGTGCGTGGCATCCTCGGGTGCCTCCAGCAGCGAGCAGGTAGGCAGGAGGTGGCCGGCCTGTGGTCGCGCGCGTCGGGCACGCGCCCTTCGTCCTCCTAGCAAAAGGAGGAAGACGACAGGGGAGGTGGAGATGGGCTGGGCCGGCTTCAGCAGCAGGCCGCACGGGTAGGCGCCAGGTAGTCCTTCTCTCTCTCCCTATTTTCCTTTCTGTTTTCTATTTATTTTGCTCTGTTTTGATTTAATAACAATACTAAACCATTTTTGTTGCTCCTGAAATTATTTGTGGATGCAATATGGACTAGCCCAAAGCCCCACAATATTTTTCAGAATGATTGGAGTTATAAAAGTATTTATAGGAATTTATAACCCCAACTCAAATACAATATGAGTTAATTCAAAAATCCAAAAATGTCCTAGAAATATATTCATCATTTTTGGTAGAGGTTTTCACCTTTATAAAAAATAATGAACTTTTCTAAAGGCATTCTGGGTTCATTGAAAATATTTTTAGGTTGAACCTAGTTGATTTGATCTAGTGCTAGGGTTTGAACAATCCCCATTTCAAGTTTCTAAGAAATTTAAACATGATGCACACATGAAGGCTAGCCTAGTGCATACCAGAACTAGGGATGTGACAACTCACCCCCACTAAACAAGAATCTCGTCTCGAGATTCAAGACGTGAGGTAAGAAGACAGAGGGGGCACAAGACCAACACAATCTTCGCGATGCAGGTTGCACTTCATAAGAACGTCGATTCGATCATCATCCTTGTCTCGACGTCTTGCTCTGAGAACTCCATCCAACATGACAACGAGAAGAAAGGGAAGGCTCTAGAATAATCGATCTTCACGAAGATTGAGCAACTAACGATCAACTCACAGAATGAGACGTAGGAACATCTCTGGAGCTGAGGGACAAAACACACATCTAGAGGGATGGAGTGGAACAAATGACGAGGGTTCACTAGATAGACAACAATTCCACACCTAAGAAGGTGGTGAACGGTTGTCAACGTAGCGAGGAATTGAGTTGCCATGACACCATAACGATGTACCTTAGGGAAGGTGACTCATAGATATATCCCCTTAGGTGGCAAAAAGAATTACCTTTGATTCAAAAATCATCGAAACTCTTTATACCAGCCTAAGGCAATTCACCAACAATCGATTTGCGGGGTGCAAGGAATGGCATACCCAGACTAGAATGGATGATGTGGATTACCTTGTTGAAACAACGCAAGGGATGATTTTAGTAACTGGGGAGAAGCTCAACAGTAGAGAGTGAGTCCACTATTTGAAAAGTTATCGCATAATCGAGGAAACTGAGAGCAATCCAGTTAGTGCCGATGATAACACCTAGCGCTTGTGCGTGCTCTCAAGAACTTGAGCATTTCCATATTCATCAAGGTTTTACCAATATCCCTGTCAAGGATCCTGGCAACACAACATACTACCATGATGAATACCGGTGGAAGATGCAGATGCAAAAGAAGATAACACCTTCTCAGATTTCACCTTGGCGGGGCCAAGGGAACAAAATCTGGATGATCGACCGAGAGACATTTAGCACTCCGCTTCTAATGTTCTCCTTGATGTGCTAGTGTAACCCATTCATAGATATGGTTTGATATCTAGAACATCAAGTAAAAGGTCGGTCTTCGGGAACACAAAAATCCATAAGGAACAACTAGGGAGTAAATCCTACGAAATCCTTATGGGGAGATGGCCAACTTCTTCAATCAAGATACTACAATAATAGGTCTTTCGGCTGGGTGGTGTTGGCCACGACATCCACTTTACCGGTTATCGAGGGACCAATATTATAGTTCTTGGGAAATGTTCCAACCATCATATCTGCCTGAGATTCAGATCTGGTTGGTGTCAGGATATTCCAGACTCATTGAGTCTAGGAAGAAAAATGAAAGTTTGCAACACAATTCGACGAGATGACGTTGCGAGATTCTCGGGAAATGAGCTACGATAGCAAGCTCCAAAACATGAACTGGTTCTGCTACACACATGTGAACACGCTGTCCCAGACAAGCATGACCATGCAGTAGTCTTATAATAAAACGCTACCGAGTTCAGGTTGGGAACCATCATCGAGGATATCGAAGTCCCTACATAAGTCCGGATTAGCTCTTATGAAGGAACTTCTTCTCCTTGAACAAATCAGTTAGTGGCTTGGTGTGCTAGGGATACATATGGAATGAAGGTTGCAAGTCTCCAGACCACAGAATACTTCACACGTATGCATGACTGATTTGGGATGATTCCAAAGGAATCAACGTTGACTTTCTCGAATCCACGGCGGCAACTTGCTCCAAATGCACATGAATTAGAGGAAGTCACTTCTTTCATCCAAACATATGCTTCATGAATGGATCACGAAGATAATGCTTACAAAAGTTTCTAATGCTAACTTAGATGTTCAACATGAATCATGGAGAAGACAAAATGCTGCTGATGGGCTCAACAGTAACTCATCGGAATTTCCATATCACTAGACTTCCGCCATCATGTGAACACGGTGATAGCATTGGTCAGACCAAAGAATATAATGATGTATGCTCGAGGAAAAACCACGAGTAAGACAACATTACGAATATCGTTGGTTCTGATTAGATTTGACGATAGCCCATACTCAATCAAAGGTTTGGGTAAGATAATAGATCCAACAATTGATCACAAGGACCAATTGATGAAGATATCATCTTTCTTCAACACACACACACACACACAAAAGATATCCCTTAACATGAACTAAGTCGGACAAGATTTTATCTTCCAACTCTCCAAGTTGTTGTTTGGCTTAACCAACTAGCTCATGGGTATCCAACACGGATTCTTGGAGAAAGGGTGGTTTACAGGAATAAACCAACTTGATCACGAACTCAACATAAAGGTCAGGGGACAACCCGGTAATACTTCCGAGAAGATATTCGGAAAATCACGAACCACCGATATGTTACTAAGCTCGAGAACAATCTTGCTTTTCAAGGCAAGACGACATGATCAAAAGAGCGAGGGATTAGCACAATCCTAACTCATTGATCGAAGGGTGCACCCGGAATAAGGACTAGATAGCACGATCAACCTTAGGGTGATGATCCAAAAATCAACACGCTAAGAATGAGGTTATTGGCCATTTAACTACCAAGCAACAGAGTTGCTAGGAGTATAAATTTCACACATCACGATTCACTTGTCGGCATTCCGGTTCAACAACATGGGACCGAGAAATGAATAATGATGGCGAGAAGTATGACTGCACCAAGAATTCATAAGATGATGTGTAATTCCTATGACTTTCTTGACATAAAGAGGGTAATACTTCAGGGTAGAACAGAACAAAAACTGGATTAGCATTTTGATCTGCGGAGCACAACTATTTTGACCCAATCCTGGAAATGGAAAAAAGGTACTGGAGTTTGTTTCTCCTAGTCACTCCGGAATAGAATGGATTGACGGACCACAAGAGTAATAGGCATCGATAACACGAATGCATAATCACTCCCGACTATCAATTGATAGACAAGGATCGGAATACAACTAAAGGGGGACAACTCAAAGGAACATATGATTTTCTGAGTTGTGGATGCATAGATTAATATGTCGAACCAAGTTCAACAAGTTCCTTCCGGATAATCCATGCAGAGAGGTAAGACTAGCAGAGTCGCAATATAGAATGGAGAACCCATCAGGAGCACTCTTGTTGTGATCCTTGGTTCGAAGAACTTCTGCCATAAGTGGTTCATAGTATTTGGAAGAAGGAAATATCACGAGCCTCGAGGACTATCAAAAAGGTTACTAATAAGCTAAAGGAACGAGCAAACACTATCAACATGAAGTGAGTAGGGTGAGTTTCGGGTTCAAGACCCAGGAGTAGAATACCTACTACTAAGTGGCATCACGGGATGCTTTCGAGAATGATGGCCAGAGTCATCACACTGGGAACACAAAACATGGCTAGATTACTAGATGATACTCTAGACACCTAGGGTCATAATAATAACTCCAACATATACGTTGAGGCAATAGAGTACCTCAACTCACCGTTTAGTGTGGTTAACCTGGCCAGAAAGGTCATCGAAAATAGAGGGAAAAGGATTTTGCAATTGCATCAGATTATTTGGAAACCTGGGATGACTTGGACAGCATAACGGCTGTAAAAGCTCGAAAAGATTTGGGACATGCTACAAAAATGGTGGCATAGCCACTCAGAAGCACAATATCAAGGTTTCGAGATCAACAATTAACATACGGAAATAGTAGGAACTGAACTGAGACTTAAATCCAACAATCCTATAGGTCTACGGATTAGTAACACGTGATCCTGATAGAAAGAGGAGAAATCCTAATTTCTTAACCCCGTAGGAAAGATAAGATGACTCGGATCAGAAGGCATAAGGTATAAGGAGTAAAAAGAGCCTTACGTTCCATCCCACAATCAATTCCCTTATATAACTAAAGCATTTCTAGACTCAACTTCGACCAGTTTGGCTTGATAATCCTACAGGCAGTCAAGCTCTGATACCAAAGCTGTTAGGACCCCGACTCAATGCCACATCGATCTAGCATGTAACACCTCATATCACTTTGCGGCCTCACGCACAGTATCCCCACGGGTGTCGCCTTACCTTTGCCCGGGACCGTTTGCGTCTTTTGGCACACGTATATGATAGTGTCGCTAGCATCCATATGATAAGGAGCCCGGGCTGACATGGCTAGTCGTAAACCCAAAGTGGCACAAACGTGTCGGTCATCAGCGAGTGAATCCAGGCTGTAGCACTGGGCTAGCAGGACTCCGGTGAACTAGGATGTAGTGGGCTAACAGGACTCCGGAATTCATCGCGTGACATTTCCCCGAGGGGACAGACACAGGAACAAAGAAGGACACATGCCGGCCAGCCTAAGTGTTCCGGAGCAGTAGCAAGCTACCATGGCTCAGTGGAAACACTAGGAGACATTTCCCGGTAAGAGAGGCTACTAAGGATAAACAACTAGATAGTCAGATCCCACACATACCAAGCATTTCAATAACATACACACAATATGCTCGATATGTGCAAATACAACATGGCATCACAACATGACTCTACAACTCAAGTATTTATTCAATAGGCTCCGAGGAGCGAGATATTACAAACATGGGTCTCATGACCCAACAATCAGAGCATACAAGTCAAAGCACATGCGGAAGCTTAACATGTCTGAGTACAGACATCTACAAATGAAAAAGGCTGAGAAGCCTGACTATCTACTAGATCCTGCCGAGGGCACAAGATCGTAGCTGAGGTAACAAGCTAAACGTCGAAGTCCACGCGGTACTACTAGCGAGACTGAAGTCTCTCTGCAAAAAACATAAATTAAGCAACGTGAGTACAAATGTACCCAGCAAGACTTACATCAGAACTAACTACATATGCATCATTATCAACAAGGGGATGGTGGGGTTTAACTGCAGCAAGCCAGCTTTGACTCGGTGGCTATCCTGAACTACGACTGCAAGTAACTCTCTTGAGGTGGCGCACACGAGTCCACATATTCACCATATCAATACACCACTATGGATCCGCTCCCGTCTCCCTACGAGAACGCCATCCATAGCACTCACGCTTATCTTGCGTATTTTAGAGTATCCACTTTCCTTGTCTATAAACTGTACAGGCAACCCAGAAGTCCTTTACCGCGGACACGGCTATTCGAATAGATCATATTAACCCTGCAGGGGTGTACTTCTTCACACACGCTCTCACCACTTACCGCCATTTACACGACATGTACTCAGCAACCTTCAAGCGGAAGCCCAGCGAGGGTGTCGGCCACGACCTGACTAACCACACAAGTCTCTCGTCCAGGTTTATCGCCTATTCAGGTTCCATCCGCAAGGAGATCCGGCCGGGGTGTCGCTCACGGCCCCAAACGATGTGTGCAGGGTTCCCAAGCCCACCATCCGGTTGCCACTTGGTACACCAGGCCACTGTGCCTAGTCTGTCCCAAGCCCACCTGTACCGGGTGCCACTTGGTAGACTACTAACACTACCTACAAACACCAGAAACTAGTTGCAACTCCTGGACAGAGATCAAGTTGGTTAATAAGCCGAGAGGGGCCGAGTTACCGGAACCCAATGTGTGGTAGTAACTGTTCATGGATCACAAACACAGAACTCAGTTCCTGAGGACGGCTGCAATGAGACAACCCACCATGTACTCCTACATGGCCTCTCACCGCTACCTTTACCAAATCGTGTTCACACACTTAGCTCTCAACAGTAGGACATGTTCACACACCTCCGATTCATCCCCGATGAATCAGACCTGACACAACTCTAAGCAATAGCAGGCATGACAACAAGCATGAATGAGTAGGCACATCAGGGCTCAAACAACTCCTACTCATGCTAGTTGGTTTCATCTATTTACTGTGGCAATGACAGGTCATGCAGAGGAAAAGGGGGTTCAACTACCGCAGCAAGTAACAAAATGTCGTTGTTGTCCTAATGCAGTAAAAGAGAGCAGGAGCGAGAGAGTGGGATTGTATCGGAATGAACAAGGGGGTTTTGCTTGCCTGGCACTTCTGAAGATAGTATAGTTCTTCATCGGTGTCATCGATCTCATCGTCGGAACCACGTCTATCGAGAGGGGGCAAACACCGGCAAACAAGGGAGAACACAATCAATGCAATGCACAATATGATGCATGATCATGACATGGCAATATGCTGTGATTTGAGCTAATGCAACTAGCAACAGATTAAATGAAGTTGGTTTGAATACAAGATTCAAATTCAAACTCCATATGTGATTATTCAGATGCCGTTTAATTGATTTGACCTAAACAGTGAATAAAAGTTGTTCTAACATGCATCAAAATAGTACTGATGGATAGATTGGATTTTTCTGATCATTTTTCATATATAAATTATTTCATTCTGAGTTACGGTTGAATTTATATGAATTTTTGAAGTTTTGGGCATTTTCTGGAATTTCCTAAAAATAATAAATCCAGAAAATGATTTACTGCGTCAGCCTGACGTCAGAATGACGTCAGCAGGTCAACGGGGCACGGCCCGGGTCAAACCTGACCAGCGGGGTCCACTGGTCAGTGGCACAACTAATTAACCAAGTTAATTAGCCTTAAGTTAATTCTAACTAAACTGTTTGTGGGGCCGGGGCCCACTAGTCAGCGACTAATCAGCTAACTAACCTAGGTTAATTAGTGTTAAACTAATACTAACTAAAATTGCCAGGGGGTGGCCCACGCGTTAGTGACACACGGGGAAGGTCAAAACCTGGTCAGCGGGGTCAAACCCGCTGGACCTGGTCCACGGCTCATCGCCGGCAACGACAGAGACGGCGGAGGGCTTCGGAAATCGCCCACAGTCGACCAAATCGGCCACGGTTTGATTCTATGCGTAGCTATGGCTCGCGCGCGTCTGTTAGGCCAAGAGGTAGGAGCTGGGGTGGAGCGAGCTCGCCGGAGTCGAGCTCGTGGCGGCGGCCGGAATTCGGGCTAGCACGAGCGCGGGGCTGCAGTTCGATTTAGAGCAAACGAAGAGCACGGGCAGAGGCTACAGGGCAGCAGGAACTCGACCAGGTGCTCATATGCGGCGTTGGCCCACCGTAACAACGACGGCGACATTCGCGGCGGCGGCAAGTTTCGGCGGAGGTGGGGAACGGAGCTAGAGCATGAGCGCGAGCAGGGGAGGAGGGGGAATCAGTCCGTGAGCTCACAGCGGGGTCGAAGACGGTCTTAGCGAGCTCGGGGAGGCGTCGAGGATGGTGTACGATCGCCGGCGATCTCGGTGCAAAGGCGGCGGGGTCGAGTTCGATGGCGAGGCTCCACTTCTTCCGGCGATGTGTGGCTCGTCGAGGAGGAAGAGGGGGACGAGGCGGAGCTTCTTGGTGCGTAGGCGAGGCGTGGGGTGGCCGGTGGCCGCGGTGGCAGCGAGCGCGGCGGCGATGGCGTTCGGTGGCTGCGTGCGAGAGAGAACAGGGGAGGGGATGAGCACGGGGGAAGAAGTGAGAGGACCCGGGGGGTGCGTGGCGTCCTCGGGTGCCTCCAGCAGCGAGCAGGTAGGCAGGTGGTGGCCGGCATGTGGTCGCGCGCGTCGGGCACGCGCCCTTCGTCCTCCTGGCAAAAGGAGGAAGACGACAGGGGAGGTGGAGATGGGCTGGGCCGGCTTCAGCAGCAGGCCGCACGGGTAGGCGCCAGGTAGTCCTTCTCTCTCTCCCTATTTTCCTTTCTGTTTTCTATTTATTTTGCTCTATTTTGATTTAATAACAATACTAAACCATTTTTGTTGCTCCTGAAATTATTTGTGGATGCAATATGGACTAGCCCAAAGCCCCACAATATTTTTCAGAATGATTGGAGTTATAAAAGTATTTATAGGAATTTATAACCCCAACTCAAATATAATATGAGTTAATTCAAAAATCCAAAAATGTCCTAGAAATATATTCATCATTTTTGGTAGAGGTTTTCACCTTTATCAAAAATAATGAACTTTTCTAAAGGCATTCTGGGTTCATTGAAAATATTTTTAGGTTGAACCTAGTTGATTTGATCTAGTGCTAGGGTTTGAACAATCCCCATTTCAAGTTTCTAAGAAATTTAAACATGATGCACACATGAAGGCTAGCCTAGTGCATACCAGAACTAGGGATGTGACAACTCACCCCCACTAAACAAGAATCTCGTCTCGAGATTCAAGACGTGAGGTAAGAAGACAGAGGGGGCACAAGACCAACACAATCTTCGCGATGCAGGTTGCACTTCATAAGAACGTCGATTCGATCATCATCCTTGTCTCGACGTCTTGCTCTAAGAACTCCATCCAACATGACAACGAGAAGAAAGGGAAGGCTCTAGAATAATCGATCTTCACGAAGATTGAGCAACTAACGATCAACTCACAGAATGAGACGTAGGAACATCTCTGGAGCTGAGGGACAAAACACACATCTAGAGGGATGGAGTGGAACAAATGACGAGGGTTCACTAGATAGACAACAATTCCACACCTAAGAAGGTGGTGAACGGTTGTCAACGTAGCAAGGAATTTAGTTGCCATGACACCATAACGATGTACCTTAGGGAAGGTGACTCATAGATATATCCCCTTAGGTGGCAAAAAGAATTACCTTTGATTCAAAAATCATCGAAACTCTTTATACCAGCCTAAGGCAATTCACCAACAATTGATTTGCGGGGTGCAAGGAATGGCATACCCAGACTAGAATGGATAATGTGGATTACCTTGTTGAAACAACGCAAGGGATGATTTTAGTAACTGGGGAGAAGCTCAACAGTAGAGAGTGAGTCCACTATTTGAAAAGTTATCGCATAATCGAGGAAACTAAGAGCAATCCAGTTAGTGCCGATGATAACACCTAGCGCTTGTGCGTGCTCTCAAGAACTTGAGCATTTCGATATTCATCAAGGTTTTACCAATATCCGTGTCAAGGATCCTGGCAACACAACATACTACCATGATGAATACCGGTGGAAGATGCAGATGCAAAAGAAGATAACACCTTCTCAGATTTCACCTTGGCGGGGCCAAGGGAACAAAATCTGGATGATCGACCGAGAGACATTTAGCACTCCGCTTCTAATGTTCTCCTTGATGTGCTAGTGTAACCCATTCATAGATATGGTTTGATATCTAGAACATCAAGTAAAAGGTCGGTCTTCGGGAACACAAAAATCCATAAGGAACAACTAGGGAGTAAATCCTACGAAATCCTTATGGGGAGATGGCCAACTTCTTCAATCAAGATACTACAATAATAGGTCTTTCGGCTGGGTGGTGTTGGCCACGACATCCACTTTACCGGTTATCTGCCTGAGATTCAGATCTGGTTGGTGTCAGGATATTCCAGACTCATCGAGTCTAGGAAGAAAAATGAAATTTTGCAACACAATTCGACGAGATGACGTTGCGAGATTCTCGGGAAATGAGCTACGATAGCAAGCTCCAAAACATGAGCTGGTTCTGCTACACACATGTGAACACGCTGTCCCAGACAAGCATGACCATGCAGTAGTCTTATAATAAAACGCTACCGAGTTCAGGTTGGGAACCATCATCGAGGATATCGAAGTCCCTACATAAGTCCGGATTAGCTCTTATGAAGGAACTTCTTCTCCTTGAACAAATCAGTTAGTGGCTTGGTGTGCTAGGGATACATATGGAATGAAGGTTGCAAGTCTCCAGACCACAGAATACTTCACACGTATGCATGACTAATTTGGGATGATTCCAAAGGAATCAACATTGACTTTCTCGAATCCACGGCGGCAACTTGCTCCAAATGCACATGAATTAGAGGAAGTCACTTCTTTCATCCAAACATATGCTTCATGAATGGATCACAAAGATAATGCTTACAAAAGTTTCCAATGCTAACTTAGATGTTCAACATGAATCATGGAGAAGACAAAATGCTGCTGATGGGCTCAACAGTAACTCATCGGAATTTCCATATCACTAGAGTTCCGCCATCATGTGAACACGGTGATAGCATTGGTCAGACCAAAGAATATAATGATGTATGCTCGAGGAAAAACCACGAGTAAGACAACATTACGAATATCGTTGGTTCTGATTTGATTTGACGATAGCCCATACTCAATCAAAGGTTTGGGTAAGGTAATAGATCCAACAATTGATCACAAGGACCAATTGATGAAGATATCATCTTTCTTCAACACACACACACACACACAAAAAGATATCCCTTAACATGAACTAAGTCGGACAAGATTTTATCTTCCAACTCTCCAAGTTGTTGTTTGGCTTAACCAACTAGCTCATGGGTATCCAACACGGATTCTTGGAGAAAGGGTGGTTTACAGGAATAAACCAACTTGATCACGAACTCAACATAAAGGTCAGGGGACAACCTGGTAATACTTCCGAGAAGATATTCGGAAAATCACGAACCACCGATATGTTACTAAGCTCGAGAACAATCTTGCTTTTCAGGGCAAGACGATATGATCAAAAGAGCGAGGGATTAGCACAATCCTAACTCATTGATCGAAGGGTGCACCCGGAATAAGGACTAGATAGCACGATCAACCTTAGGGTGATGATCCAAAAATCAACACGCTAAGAATGAGGTTATTGTCCATTTAACTACCAAGCAACAGAGTTGCTAGGAGTATAAATTTCACACATCACGATTCACTCGTCGGCATTCCGGTTCAACAACATGGGACCGAGAAATGAATAATGATGGCAAGAAGTATGACTGCACCAAGAATTCATAAGATGATGTGTAATTCCTATGACTTTCTTGACATAAAGAGGGTAATACTTCAGGGTAGAACAGAACAAAAACTGGATTAGCATTTTGATCTGCGGAGCACAACTATTTTGACCCAATCCTGGAAATGGAAAAAAGGTACTGGAGTTTGTTTCTCCTAGTCACTCCGGAATAGAATGGATTGACGGACCACAAGAGTAATAGGCATCGATAACACGAATGCATAATCACTCCCGACTATCAATTGATAGACAAGGATCGGAATACAACTAAAGGGGGACAACTCAAAGGAACATATGATTTTCTGAGTTGTGGATGCATAGATTAATATGTCGAACCAAGTTCAACAAGTTCCTTCCGGATAATCCATGCAGAGAGGTAAGACTAGCAGAGTCGCAATATAGAATGGAGAACCCATCAGGAGCACTCTTGTTGTGATCCTTGGTTCGAAGAACTTCTGCCATAAGTGGTTCATAGTATTTGGAAGAAGGAAATACCACGAGCCTCGAGGACTATCAAAAAGGTTACTAATAACCTAAAGGAACGAGCAAACACTATCAACATGAAGTGAGTAGGGTGAGTTTCGGGTTCAAGACCCAGGAGTAGAATACCTACTACTAAGTGGCATCACGGGATGCTTTCGAGAATGATGGCCAGAGTCATCACACTGGGAACACAAAACATGGCTAGATTACTAGATGATACTCTAGACACCTAGGGTCATAATAATAACTCCAACATATACGTTGACGCAATAGAGTACCTCAACTCACCGTTTAGTGTGGTTAACCTGGCCAGAAAGGTCATCAAAAATAGACGGAAAAGGATTTTGCAATTGCATCAGATTATTTAGAAACCTGGGATGACTCGGACAGCATAACGGATGTAAAAGCTCGAAAAGATTTGGGACATGCTACAAAAATGGTGGCATAGCCACTCAGAAGCACAATATCAAGGTTTCGAGATCAACAATTAACATACGGAAATAGTAGGAACTGAACTGAGACTTAAATCCAACAATCCTATAGGTCTACGGATTAGTAACACGTGATCCTGATAGAAAGAGGAGAAATCCTAATTTCTTAACCCCGTAGGAAAGATAAGATGACTCGGATCAGAAGGCATAAGGTATAAGGAGTAAAAAGAGCCTTACGTTCCATCCCACAATCAATTCCCTTATATAACTAAAGCATTTCTAGACTCAACTTCGACCAGTTTGGCTTGATAATCCTACAGGCAGTCAAGCTCTGATACCAAAGCTGTCAGGACCCCGACTCAATGCCACATCGATCTAGCATGTAACACCTCATATCACTTTGCGGCCTCACGCACGGTATCCCCACGGGTGTCGCCTTACCTTTGCCCGGGACCGTTTGCGTCATTTGGCACACGTATATGATAGTGTCGCTGGCATCCATATGATAAGGAGCCCGGGCTGACATGGCTAGTCGTAAACCCAAAGTGGCACAAACTTACAGGGACAGGCATCCATGACCCAACATCGAACCTGTCGGTCATCAGCGAGTGAATCCAGGCTGTAGCACTGGGCTAGCAGGACTCCGGTGAACCGGGCTGTAGCGGGTTAACAGGACTCCGGAATTTATCGCGTGACATTTCCCCGAGGGGACAGACACATGAACGAAGAAGGACACATGCCGGCCAGCCTAAGTGTTCCGGAGCAGTAGCAAGCTACCATGGCTCAGTGGAAACACTAGGAGACATTTCCCGGTAAGAGAGGCTACTAAGGATAAACAACTAGATAGTCAGATCCCACACATACCAAGCATTTCAATAACATACACACAATATGCTCGATATGTGTAAACACAACATGGCATCACAACATGACTCTACAACTCAAGTATTTATTCAATAGGCTCCGAGGAGCGAGATATTACAAACATGGGTCTCATGACCCAACAATCAGAGCATACAAGTCAAAGCACATGCGGAAGCTTAACATGTCTGAGTACAGACAACTATAAATGAAAAAGGCTGAGAAGCCTGACTATCTACTAGATCCTGCCGAGGGCACAAGATCGTAGCTGAGGTAACAAGCTAACCGTCGAAGTCCACGCGGTACTACTAGCGAGACTGAAGTCTCTCTGCAAAAAACATAAATTAAGCAACATGAGTACAAATGTACCCAGCAAGACTTACATCAGAACTAACTACATATGCATCATTATCAACAAGGGGATGGTGGGGTTTAACTGCAGCAAGCCAGCTTTAACTCGGTGGCTATCCTGAACTACGACTGCAGGTAACTCTCTTGAGGTGGCGCACATGAGTCCACATATTCACCATATCAATACACCACTATGGATCCGCTCCTGTCTCCCTACGAGAACGCCATCCATAGCACTCACGCTTATCTTGCGTATTTTAGAGTATCCACTTTCCTTGTCTATGAACTGTACAAGCAACCCAGAAGTCCTTTACCGCGAACACGGCTATTCGAATAGATCATATTAACCCTGCAGGGGTGTACTTCTTCACACACGCTCTCACCACTTACCGCCATTTACACGACATGTACTCGGCAACCTTCAAGCGGAAGCCCAGCGAGGGTGTCGGCCACGACCTGACTAACCACACAAGTCTCTTGTCCAGGTTTATCGCCTATTCGGGTTCCATCCGCAAGGAGATCCGGCCGGGGTGTCGCTCACGGCCCCAAACGATGTGTGCAGGGTTCCCAAGCCCACCATCCGGGTGCCACTTGGTACACCATGCCACTGTGCCTAGTCTGTCCCAAGCCCACCTGTACCGGGTGCCACTTGGTAGACTACTAACACTACCTACAAACACCAGAAACTAGTTGCAACTCCTGGACAGAGATCAAGTTGGTTAATAAGCCGAGAGGGGCCGAGTTACCAGAACCCAATGTGTGGTAGTAACTGTTCATGGATCACAAACACAGAACTCAGTTCCTGAGGACGACTGCAATGAGACAACCCACCATGTACTCCTACATGGCCTCTCACCGCTACCTTTACCAAATCGTGTTCACACACTTAGCTCTCAACAGTAGGACATGTTCACACACCTCCGATTCATCCCCGATGAATCAGACCTGACACAACTCTAAGCAATAGCAGGCATGACAAACAAGCATGAATGAGTAGGCACATCAGGGCTCAAACAACTCCTACTCATGCTAGTGGGTTTCATCTATTTACTGTGGCAATGACAGGTCATGCAGAGGAAAAAGGGGTTCAACTACCGCAGCAAGTAACAAAATGTCGTTGTTGTCCTAATGCAGTAAAAGAGAGCAGGAGCGAGAGAGTGGGATTGTATCGGAATGAACAAGGGGGTTTTGCTTGCCTGGCACTTCTGAAGATAGTATAGTTGTTCATCGGTGTCATCGATCTCATTGTCGGAACCACGTCTATCGAGAGGGGGCAAACACCGGCAAACAAGGAAGAACACAATCAATGCAATGCACAATATGATGCATGATCATGACATGGCAATATGCTGTGATTTGAGCTAATGCAACTAGCAACAGATTAAATGAAGTTGGTTTGAATACAAGATTCAAATTCAAACTCCATATGTGATTATTCAGATGCCGTTTAATTGATTTGACCTAAACAGTGAACAAAAGTTGTTCTAACATGCATGAAAATAATACTGATGGATAGATTGGATTTTTCTGATCATTTTTCATATATAAATTATTTCATTCTGAGTTACGGTTGAATTTATATGAATTTTTGAAGTTTTGGGCATTTTCTGGAATTTCCTAAAAATAATAAATCCAGAAAATGATTTACTGCGTCAGCCTGACGTCAGAATGACGTCAGCAGGTCAACGGGGCACGGCCCGGGTCAAACCTGACCAGCGGGGTCCACTGGTCAGTGGCACAACTAATTAACCAAGTTAATTAGCCTTAAGTTAATTCTAACTAAACTGTTTGTGGGGCCGGGGCCCACTAGTCAGCGACTAATCAGCTAACTAACCTAGGTTAATTAGTGTTAAACTAATACTAACTAAAAATGCCAGGGGGTGGCCCACGCATCAGTGACACACGAGGAAGGTCAAAACCTGGTCAGCGGGGTCAAACCCGCCGGACCTGGTCCACGGCTCGTCGCCGGCAACGACAGAGATAGCGGAGGGCTTCGGAAATCGCCCACGGTCGACCAAATCGACCGCGGTTTGATTCTATGCGTAGCTGGGGCTCGCGCGCGTCTGTTAGGCCAAGAGGTAGGAGCTGGGGTGGAGCGAGCTCGCCGGAGTCGAGCTCGTGGCGGCGGCCGGAATTCGGGCTAGCACGGGCGCGGGGCTGCAGTTTGATTTAGAGCAAACGAAGAGCACGAGCAGAGGCTACGGGGCAGCAGGAACTCGACCAGGTGCTCATATGCGGCGTTGGCCCACCGTAACAACGACGGCGACATTCGCGGCGGCGGCAAGTTTCGGCGGAGGTGGGAACGGAGCTAGAGCATGAGCGCGAGCAGGGGAGGAGGGGGAATCAGTCCGTGAGCTCACAGCGGGGTCGAAGACGGTCTTAGCGAGCTCGGGGAGGCGTCGAGGACGGCGTACAGTCGCCGGCGATCTCGATGCAGAGGCGGCGGGGTCGAGCTCGATGGCGAGGCTCCACTTCTTCCGGCGATGCGTGGCTCATCGAGGAGGAAGAGGGGGACGAGGCGGAGCTTCTTGGCGCGTAGGCGAGGCGTGGGGTGGCCGGTGGCCGCGGTGGCAGCGAGCGCGGCGGCGATGGCGTTCGGTGGCTACGTGCGAGAGAGAACAGGGGAGGGGATGAGCACGGGGGAAGAAGTGAGAGGATCCGGGGGGTGCGTGGCGTCCTCGGGTGCCTCCAGCAGCGAGCAGGTAGGCAGGAGGTGGCCGGCGTGTGGTCGCGCGCGTCAGGCACGCGCCCTTCGTCCTCCTGGCAAAAGGAGGAAGACGACAGGGGAGGTGGAGATGGGCTGGGCCGGCTTCAGCAGCAGGCCGCACGGGTAGGCGCCAGGTAGTCCTTCTCTCTCTCTCCCTATTTTCCTTTCTGTTTTCTATTTATTTTGCTCTGTTTTGATTTAATAACAATACTAAACCATTTTTGTTGCTCCTGAAATTATTTGTGGATGCAATATGGACTAGCCCAAAGCCCCACAATATTTTTCAGAATGATTGGAGTTATAAAAGTATTTATAGGAATTTATAACCCCAACTCAAATACAATATGAGTTAATTCAAAAATCCAAAAATGTCCTAGAAATATATTCATCATTTTTGGTAGAGGTTTTCACCTTTATCAAAAATATTGAACTTTTCTAAAGGCATTCTGGGTTCATTGAAAATATTTTTAGGTTGAACCTAGTTGATTTGATCTGGTGCTAGGGTTTGAACAATCCCCATTTCAAGTTTCTAAGAAATTTAAACATGATGCACACATGAAGGCTAGCCTAGTGCATACTAGAACTAGGGATGTGATAGTATAATCATGCCCACGGATACTTGAGGTGACAATGGAGTATCTAGGTGACATTAGGGTTTTGGTTGATTTGTATCTTAAGGTGTTATTCTAGTATGAACTCTTTTATAGATCGATCCGAAAGAATAACTTTGAGGTGGTTTCGTACCCTATCATAATCTCTACGTTTGTTCTCCGCTATTAGTGGCTTTGGAGTGACTCTTTGTTGCATGTTGAGGGCTTGTTATATGATCTTTCTATGTTATTATTGTTGAGAGAACTTGCACTAGTGAAAGTATGAACCCTAGGCCTTGTTTCCTATCATTGCAATACCGTTTACGCTCACTTTTATCATTAGTTACCTTGCTGTTTTTATTATTTCATATTACATATACCTTTATCTACCATCCATATTGCACTTGTATCACCATCTCTTCGCCGAACTAGTGCACCTATACAATTTACTATTGTATTGGGTGTGTTGGGGACACAAGAGACTCTTTGTTATTTGGTTGCAAGGTTGCTTGACAGAGACCATCTTCATCCTACGCCTCCTATGGATTGATAAACCTTAGGTCATCCACTTGAGGGAAATTTGCTACTGTCCTACAAATCTGTGCACTTGCAGGCCCAACAACGTCTACAAGAAGAAGGTTGTGTAGTAGACATCAAGCTCTTTTCTGGCGCCGTTGCCGGGGAGGTTAGCGCTTGAAGGTGTATCTTTAGATCTTGCAATCGAATCTTTTTGTTTCTTGTTTTAGCACTAGTTAGTCTATAAAAGAAAACTACAAAAAAATAGAGTTAAG
Organism: Triticum aestivum; assembly: GCF_018294505.1. Lineage (NCBI taxonomy): Eukaryota > Viridiplantae > Streptophyta > Magnoliopsida > Poales > Poaceae > Triticum > Triticum aestivum. The sequence continues at coordinate 346,611,886 of NC_057810.1, forward strand.
TTTGTCTCATACGCTTCACCTTTTTAATATCTTTCATGAGTATGATGGAAAGGATAATTGTGCTCAAGTGCTAGAAGAAGAATTACATAGAATGCTTGGCATGAAATATGTGAATGATGAGCATGATTGCAATGTTGTTAGTTTGAATTCCTTGAATATCCATGATGCTAATGATATGCAAACCCACAAGCTTGGGGAAGCTATGTTTGATGAATAAGATATATTTTGTCCCCCAAGCTTTGATGAGCAAATTTATTTTGATGATAGCATGCCTCCTATCTATGATGATTATTGTGATGACACGTATGCTTTAAAGAATAATGATAACCATGAAACTTGTCATCTTGATCTTAATTTTCAATCATATGATAGTTATTTTGTTGAGTTTGCTCCCACTACTATTCACGAGAAGAATTTTGCTTATGAGGAGAGTAGTAAATTTTCTATGCTAGTAGACCATGAAAAGAATGCTTTAGGTGCTGGTTATATTGTTGAATTTATTCATGATGCTACTGAAAATTATTATAAGGGAGGAATATATGCTTGTAGGAATTGCAATAATGTCAAGTTTCCTCTCTATGTGCTTAAAATTTTGAAGTTATGCTTGTTTTACCTTCCTATGCTTATTGATTATTGTTCCCATAAGTTGTTTGCTCACAAAATCTCTATGCATAAGAAGTGGGTTAGGATTAAATGTGCTAGTCATATGCTTCATGATGCTCCCGTTATGTTTAAATTCTTATCTTTTATGTGAGCGTCATTGTCATCATCATGCCTAGCTAGAAAGGCATTAAAGAAAAGCGCTTGTTGGGAGACAATCCAATATTTATCCTTACAGTTTTTGTGTGTCCCCATGATTATGCTACTGTAGTAATCATGTTTTATAGCTTTTGTTTCAATAAAGTGCCAAGTAAGACCTTTAGGATGGCTTACGGTGATAGTTGTGTTGATCCTGCTGAAAATCAGAAACTTTTGCACCCAGTAAATAAGTTTTGTTAATTCACAGAAACGTGCTTCTGATCTGACTCTTTTTGATCTGGATTAGTAAACGAATTTCTTAGGATTTCCTAATTTGGTAGGAGTTTTGGAGTTCCATAAGTATATGTTTGATACAGATTACTACAGACTATTCTGTTTTTGACAGATCCTGTTTTCTATGTGTTGTTTGCTTATTTTGATGAATCTATGAGTAGTATCGGAGGGTATGAACCATAGATAAGTTGAAGTACAGTAGATATTGCACCAATTTCAACTTAGAATGATTTCATTACACTACCTTTAAGTGGTGTTTTGTTTTCTTTCGCTAACGGAGCTCACGAGTTTTCTGTTAAGTTTTGTGTTGTGGAGTTTTCAAGTTTTGGGTAAAGATTCGATGTACTATGGAATAAGGAGTGGCAAGAGCCTAAGCTTGGGGATGACCAAGGCACCCCATGGTAATATTCAAGTACAACCAAGAGCCTAAGCTTGGGGATGCCCCGGAAGGCATCCCCTCTTTCGTCTTCGTTCATCGGTAACTTTACTTGGAGCTATATTTTTATTCACCACATGATATGTGTTTTGCTTGGAGCGTCATTTTCTTTTGTTAGTTTTTGCTTGCTGTAGTTAGAATAATGTTTTGCATCTTTAGTTTCAATAAAGAATTCAAGGATAGCCTTTGCCATGCTTATTTTGCTAGTATACATGTTGCTGTTTGAAAAACAGAAAGTTTACCGCTGTTGCAAAAATTCCCTAGAAAAGTCAGAGAGTGGTATAATGTTGAATCTTTTTACATATTGAGCTCTGATAAATTTATTACAGTGGGAATTTTAGTTCATAATTTTTGGATTCAGGGAAGTATTGATACTCTTGCATTCTTTACAGACTATACTGTTTTGGCAGATTGCTGTTATGGTTGCATTGTTTGCATATGTTTGCTTGTTTAATGATTCTATTTGAAGATAGGAGTATTAAATATGCAGAGGCATTTAGTATTCAATGTTGAATAATAATTTTAGTGATTTGTTACAGTAGAAATGATAAGGTTTTGCATTGGTTTATACTAACCTATCTAATGAGTTCTTGTTGAGCTTGTTGTGAATGAAGCTTTTGATAAAAAGAGAAACCATGAAGCTCAAGATTGGGGATGCCCAAGGCACCCCAAGATAATATTTCAAGAAGTTTCAAGCATCTAAGCTTGGGGATGCCCCGGTAGGCATCCCACCTTTCTTCTTCAACAACTATCGGTTAGTATCGGTTGAGCCTAAGTTTTTGCTTCTTCACATGAGTTGTGCTATCCTTGCAACGTAGTTTTATTTAGCTTTGCTTTCTGTTTGAATAATGTATCAAGATCTGAAATTATTAAATGAGAGAGAGTCTTTGCATAGTTGCATAATTATTTAGCTACTCATTGACCTTCACTTATATCTTTCGGAGTAGTTTGTCATTTGCTCTAGTACTTCAATTATATCTTTTAAAGCATGGTGGTAGTTTTATTTTGAAGAAATAGATGAACTCTCATACTTCACTTATATTATTTTGAGAGTCGTTAAAAGCATGGTAATTTGCTTAATATTAATATACTTGGTATTCAAGATATGTGAAACTTCCTTATGAGTGTGTTGAATACTAAGAAAAGTTTGATGCTTGATAATTGTTTTGAGATATGGAGGTGATAATATGAAAGTCGTGCTAGTTGGGTGATTATGAATTCAAAGAATGCTTGTGTTGAAGTTTGAAAGTCCCGTAGCATGCACGTATGGTTAAAGTTGTGTAACAAATTTGGAACATGAAGTGTACCTGGCTTGTGCATCCTTATGAGTGGCGGTCGGGGATGAGCGATGGTCTTTTCCTACCAATCTATCCCCCTAGGAGCATGCGCGTAGTACTTGGTTTTTGATGACTTCTAAATTTTTGCAATAAGTATATGAGTTCTTTTGACTAATGTTGGGTCCATGGATTATACGCACTTTTACCTTTCCACCTTTGCTAGCCTCTTCGGTACCGTGCATTGCCCTTTCTTACCTTGAGAGTTGGTGCAAACTTCGCCAGTGCATCCAAACCCCGTGATATGATATGCTCTATCACACATAAACCTCCTTTTATCTTCCTCAAAACAGCCACCATACCTACCTATCATGGCATTTCCATAGCCATTCCGAGATATATTGCCATGCAACTTCCATCATCATCAACATGACATACATTACTTTTGTCATATTGCCATTGCATGATCATGTAGTTGACATCGTATTTGTGGCAAAGCCACCATGCATTATTTTTCATACATGTCACTCTTGATTCATTGCACCATCCCGGTACACCGCCGGAGGCATTCATATAGAGTCATATCTTGTTCTAAGTTTCGAGTTGTAATCCTTATGTTGTAATCAACAGAAGTGTGATGATCATCATTATTAGAGCATTGCCCAATCAAAAAAAGAGAAAGGCCAAAAAAGAAGAAAGGCCCAAAAAAATAAAATAAAAAATAAAAAGGGTAATGCTACTATCTCTTTTCCACACTTGTGCTTCAAAGTAGCACCTTGTTCTTCATGTAGTGAGTCTCATATATTGTACTTCAAAGTAGCACCTTGTTCTTCATGTAGTGAGTCTCATAAGTTGTCTTTTTATACTAGTGGGAATTTTTCATTATAGAACTTGGCTTGTATATTCCTACGATGGGCTTCCTCAAATGCCCTAGGTCTTCATGAGCAAGCGAGTTGGATGCACACCCACTAGTTTTCTTTTGTTGAGCATTCATAGCTCTAGTGCATCCGTTGCATGCCAATCCCTACTCCTCATGTTGACATAAATTAATGGGCATCTCCATAGCCCATTGATTATCCTCGTCAATGTGAGACTTTCTGCTTTTTTTGTCTTCTCCACACAATCCCCATCATCATATTCTATTCCACCCATAGTGCTATATCCATGGCTCACGCTCATATATTGCGTGAAGGTTGAAAAAGTTTGAGATTATTTAAGTATGAAAAAATTGCTTGGCTTGTCATCAGGGGTATAGAAGTTGGGAACATCTTTATGTCACGAAAATAAAGCATAGCCTAACTATATGATTTTGTAGGGATGAACTTTCTTTTGCCATGTTATTTTGAGAAGACATGATTGCTTTATTAGTATGTTTGAAGTATTATTATTTTTATGTCAATATGAACTTTTGTCTTGAATCTTTCAGATCTGAATATTCATATCACAAGAAAGAAGAATTACATTGAAATTGTGCCAAAGTATCACTCCGCATCAAAAATTCTTTTTTATCATTTACCTACTCGAGGACGAGCAGGAATTAAGCTTGGGGATGCTTGATACGTCTCCAACGTATCTATAATTTTTTATTGCTCCATGCTACTTTATCTACTATTTTAGGCAATATTGGGCTTTATTATCCACTTTTATATTATTTTTGGGACTGACCTATTAATTGGAGGCCCAGCCTAGATTTGCTGTTTTATGCCTATTTCAGTGTTTCGAGGAAAAGGAATATCAGACGGAGTCAAAACGGAATGAAATCAACTGGAGAAGTTATTTTTGGAAGGAAAGCAACCCAGGGAACTTGGAGTGCACGTCAGGGGAGATACGGGCTGCCCACGAGGGTGGGGGACACGCCCACCCCCCCCCCCCCCGGGTGCGCCCCCTGCCTCGTGGGGGTCCTGTAGCTCCTCCGACGTACCCCCTGCACCCATATATACTCTTGTACCCTAAAACTTCCAGAACAGAAGATAGATCGGGAGTTCCGCCGCCGCAAGCCTCTGTAGCCACCAAAAACCTCTCGGGAGCCCGTTCTGGCACCCCGCCGGAGGGGGATCCCATCACCGGTGGCCATCTTCATCATCCCGGCGCTATCCATGACGAGGAGGGAGTAGTTCACCCTCGGGGCTGAGGGTATGTACCAGTAGCTATGTGTTTGATCTCTCTCTCCCTCTCTCTCTCTCTCTCTCTCTCTCTCTCTCTCTCTCTCGTGTTCTCTCTCGTGTTCCCTCGAAGGCATGATCTTGATGTATCCCGAGCTTTGCTCTTGTAGTTGGATCTTATGATGTTTCTCCCCTCTACTCTCTTGTGATGAATTGAGTTTCCCCTTTGAAGTTATCTTACCGGATTGAGTCTTTTATGAGAACACTTGATGTATGTATTGCCGTGATTATCTATGGTGATGGGATATCATGTGCCACTTGATGTATGTTTTGGTGATCAACTTGCAGGTTTCGTGACATTGGGAACCTATGCATAGGGGTTGGCACACGTTCTTGACTCTCCGGTAGAAACTTTGGGGCACTCTTTGAAGTACTTTTATGTTGGTTGGATGAATCTGAGATTGTGTGATGCATATCGTATAATCATGCCCACGGATACTTGAGGTGACAATGGAGTATCTAGGTGACATTAGGGTTTTGGTTGATTTGTATCTTAAGGTGTTATTCTAGTATGAACTCTTTTATAGATTGATCCGAAAGAATAACTTTGAGGTGGTTTCGTACCCTACCGTAATCTCTATGTTTGTTCTCTGCTATTAGTGGCTTTGGAGTGACTCTTTGTTGCATGTTGAGGGCTTGTTATATGATCTTTCTATGTTATTATTGTTGAGAGAACTTGCACTAGTGAAAGTATGAACCCTAGGCCTTGTTTCCTATCATTGCAATACCGTTTACGCTCACTTTTATCATTAGTTACCTTGCTGGTTTTATTATTTCATATTACAAATACATTTATCTACCATCCATATTGCACTTGTATCACCATCTCTTCGCCGAACTAGTGCACCTATACAATTTACTATTGTATTGGGTGTGTTGGGGACACAAGAGACTCTTTGTTATTTGGTTGCAGGGTTGCTTGAGAGAGACCATCTTCATCCTACGCCTCCTACGGATTGATAAACCTTAGGTCATCCACTTGAGGGAAATTTGCTACTGTCCTACAAACCTGTGCACTTGCAGGCCCAACAACGTCTACAAGAAGAAGGTTGTGTAGTAGACATCAGGCCACGAAGGGGTAAGTGAGGGGTGAAACAGGTACATGGGCCTTAGCCTGAGTGCGCGCGCAGGTAGGGCCGGAAGTTCCGGGGATGGCTGGAAGGTTCGGGTGCCGGAGGTTCCGGGTGAGGGTCCGGTCATGGTCCGGCCTATCCAAAGAGTTGGCACGGTCTGGGACAACGTTGGTGTAGTAGGGCCAGAAGTTCTAGGATGGCGAGAAGTTCTGGGCACCAGAGGTTCCGGGCAGGGTCCGGGCTAGATGGAGAGTTGGCGAGTCCGGGCGTCGCCTGGAGTGTCGAGGGCCGGAGGTTCCGGGCTGGACGGAGAGTTGGCGAGTCCGGGCGTCGCCTGGAGTGTCGAGGGCCTGAGGTTCCAGGCTGGCCGGAAGGTCTGGAGGTTCCGGCTGTGGCCAGAACTTCTTTGCTTGGCAGAAATTCTGCACAAGTCTTGACGATGGCCGTTCTTCCTCCTTTAGTCCTTGGTTCCTGAGCACATGTAGTGTCTTTGCGTTAGGTAGCAACCTTGTCTCGCATGAATAGAAGGGGGAAGGACTTTGGAACGAGTTCACCTTGTGTCTAATGGCGCATGCTTGAGGTTGAGGTCTCCTTGTAGTGTACATGGGGATGATCGTAGGATGCTTCGCATCACATTTGATAGCACACAAGGCATTCCTCTGGTATCCAGGAGTAGCATCATTTGATGGTCGAAGGAATAGATACTTGACATGAAGAAAGCTATAGCAAATAACTATATGATCTGATGCCAAGTTCACGGTTGGGTCTGTCCATCACATCATTCTCCTAATGATGTGATCCCGTTATCAAATGAAAACTCATGTCCTTGGTTAGGAAACCTTAACAATCTTTGATTAACGAGCTAGTCTGGCAGAGGCTTGCTAGGGACACGATGTAGTTTATGTATTTACACATGTATTTAAGTTTCCGATCAATACAATTTGTAGCATGAATTATAAACATTAATCACGAACAGGAAATATGATCATAACCAATTTATCATTTCCTGTAGGGCATATTTCCAATAGTCTCCCACTTGAACTAGAGTCAATAATCTAGTTCACATCGCCATGTGATTAACACCAAGTGAGTTCTAGGGTTTGATCATGTTTTGCTTGTGAGAGAGGTTTTAGTCAACGAGTTTGCAAGATTCAGATCCGTCTATACTTTCGAAATTTATATTTCTACAATGCTCTGTATGGAGCTACTCTAGCTAAAAGCTCCCACATTCAATACGTATCCGAAATGAGAGTCAGATTCATCCGGATTGGTGTCAAAGCTTACATCGACATAAGCCTTCACAACCAACTCTTTATCAGCTCCATAACCGAGAAACATTTCCTTAGTCCTCTTTAGGCACCAAAGGATAATTTTGACCGTTGTCCAGTGATCTAATCCTGGATCACTTTGGTACCTCCTTGTCAGACTTATGGGATGACTTCCATCCTTTATCCTTCTTCTACCGTGGTTGAGTTTTGAGTCTTACTCAAATTCACACCCTACAATACAGGAACGAACTCTTTCTTTGACTGATCCATTTTGAATTCCTTCAAAAACTTGTCAAGGTATGTGCTCTGTGAAAGTCTTATTAGGTGTATTGATCTATCTCTATAGATCTTCATGCCCAATAAGTAAGAAGCTTTACCCAGGTCTTCCTTTCAAAAACTCATTTCACACAACCCTTTATGCTTTCCAGAAATTCTACATCATTTCCAATCACCAATATTTCATCCACATATACTATCAGAAATGCTATAGAGATCCCACTCACTTTCTTGTAAATACAAGTTTCTTCATAAACTTCATAAAAACCCAAAAGCTTTGATCACCTCTTCAAAGTGTATATTCCAAGTCCAAGATGCTTGCACCGGCCCATATATGGATCCCTCGAGCTTGTATACCTTGTTAGCATCCTTAGGATCGGCAAAACCTTTTGGTTGCACTATATACAACTCTTCTTTCAGGAACCCGTTAAGGAACGCTGTTCTGACGTCCATTTGCTAGATTTCATAATGATGGTATGCCGCAATTGCTAACATAATTCTAACAAGCTTAAGGATCGCTATGGGTGAGAACGTCTCATCATAGTCAACTCCTTGAATTTGTAGAAAACCTTTTGCGACAAGTCGAGCTTTATAGATGGTGATATTAACATCATCGTCTGTTTTGTTCTTAAAGATCCATTTATTCTTGGTCATCTAGCAAGTCTACCAAAGTCCATTCTTTCTTCTCATACATGGATCCTATCTCGGATTTCATGGCCTCAAGCCATTTGTCTGAATTTGGGCTCATCGTTGCTTCTTCATAGTTCATAGGTTCGCCGTTGTCTAACAACATGACTTCAAGGACGGGATTGCCATACCACTCTGGTGCAGAATGTGTCTTGGTCGACCTACGAAGATTGGTAGTAACTTGATCTGAAGCTTCATGATCATCATAATTAGCTTCCTCTCTGGTTGGTGTAGGCATCATGGGAACTGCTTTCTGTGATGTGTTACTCTCCAGTTTGAGAGAAGGTACGATTACCTCATCAATTTCTACTTTCCTCCCACACCATTCTTTCGAGAGAAACTCCTTCTCTAGAAAGGACCCATTCTTAGCAACAAAAATCTTGCCCTCAGATTTGTGATAGAAGGTATACCCAATGGTCTCTTTAAGGTATCCTATGTGATAGAGGCAAAGGTGTCCCGTCTTTCAATGAGATGATGGATATCGCTTTGTTGGAAGTCGACTTTGACGATCCGACTACGAACGTGCGAGGACGTCGCGCCTTAGCAATCGCTAAACCAACTCTGAGAGGTTATTGACCACGCCGGAGCACGATCAACCTGACCACGAGGGTCTGTTTCCTGTGAGCAAACGAAGAACAAGCAAGAAACTGAGATTGCAATCTGGATATTGCGAATATAAGATGAAAGCTTTATTGATCAAGGTGGGGTTCTGTGACGCCTTTGTCTGGTCGTTGAACACAAACGAAGTACGCGAAGTTGCAGCTATGGCGAACTTTTAATCTAAACAAAACCCAAAGTCTAAACGATGCCCTAAGGGCTGTATATATGGAGGAAGAGGGGGGAATTTCGTGGCCCTTGGTGGAGGGGTCCGAAATCAACCCTATCTCTTGTTTCCCCACACATACGGACTCTAAAAATAGCCTATACTTATGTATTTCGAAATTACATGGGCCTGGCCCAATAATAAGGTGACGCAGCACCTAAAATAGCCTCGGGACGAAATTTAGGAAGTGGCATCTTGTATATTTCGTCCAAGGCTTCATGCACCCATTATGGTGGCTTCAAAGTCCTGAAATCATCACTTGTAACTCCGTTCTTGTTCCCCTTGCGCATGCCATCATCTCCATGCTTGTTCTTGCTCCAATGTTCATCCTTCTCCAAGCTAGGCCCTTCATTTGTAAGCAAAACAAATGTATCCAATTTAGGCAGCATCATATTCTCATGAACATTAGAATCATTACCAAGAAACGAAAGTACCTGGTAATTTAGTTGGCGTGCACGAGCTCTAGTAATTGGTCCAGTATGTATAGCAGCAGGGGCTGTGGGTGTAACAATTGTATTGATGTCCTCATCATCCTCCCCTTCTTGAAATGAAGTCGTCCTCGACGGAAGTTCATCTTCCTCACCCAAATAAGGCTTCAAATCTGCAATGTTAAAAGTGGGACTAACTCCAAAATCTGCAGGCAGCTCAAGTTTATATGCATTATCATTTATTTTCTCTAACACCTTAAAGGGACCATCAGCACGTGGCATTAACTTTGATTTGCGCAAATCAGGAAATCTATCCTTACGCAAATGTAACCAAACAAGATCTCCAGGTGCAAACACAACATGTTTTCTACCCTTATCTCCAGCAAGTTTGTATTTAGCATTCATGCGCTCAATGTTTTCCTTAGTTAACTCATGCATTTTTAAAATCAATTCAGCACGTTGTTTAGCATCAAAATTAACCTTCTCCGAAGATGGAAGAGGCAACAAATCAATAGGTGCACGAGGTAGGAAACCATACACAACTTCAAAAGGGCACATCTTAGTAGTAGAATGCAATGAACGATTATAAGCAAATTCAATATGAGGCAAGCATTCCTCCCACATTTTCTTATTATTCTTCAAAACAGCCCTAAGCATAGTAGACAACGTTCTATTGACTACTTCAGTTTGTCCATCAGTTTGGGGGTGACAAGTAGTACTAAAAAGCAGTTTAGTCCCCAACTTAGCCCACAAACATCTCCAAAAGTGGCTAAGAAATTTAGTATCACGATCTGAAACAATAGTATTTGGCACACCATGCAAGCGAATAATTTCACGAAAGAACAAATCAGCAACATTAACAGCATCATCACTTTTATGACATGGTATAAAGTGTGCCATTTTCGAGAATCTATCCACGACAACAAATATGCTATCCCTCCCCTTCTTTGTTCGAGGTAAACCTAAAACAAAGTCCATAGATATATCCTCCCAAGGAACACTAGGTACAGGCAAAGGCATATATAAACCATGAGGATTGAGTCGTGACTTAGCTTTTTGACATGTAGTGCAGCGAGCAATAAAACGCTCAACATCCCGTCTCATCTTTGGCCAAAAGAAATGTGTAGCAAGTACGTCCTCCGTCTTCTTCACGCCAAAGTGTCCCATTAATCCTCCTCCATGCGCCTCCTGCAACAACAAAAGACGAACGGAGCTAGCTGGAATGCATAGCTTGTTAGCACGAAACACAAATCCATCGTTAACAACAAACTTGTTCCACATTCTTCCTTCTTTACAATTCTGCATTACATCTTTAAAATCAGCATCATGCACATATTGATCTTTGATGGTCTCCAAACCAAATATTTTGAAGTCAAGTTGTGAAAGCATAGTATAGCGACGAGACAATGCATCAGCAATAACATTTTCTTTTCCCTTCTTGTGTTTAATGACATAAGGGAAAGTCTCAATGAATTCAACCCATTTAGCATGTCTACGATTCAGTTTAGCTTGACTTTTAATATGTTTCAAAGATTCATGATTAGAATGTATAACAAATTCTTTGGGCCATAAATAATGTTGCCATGTTTCTAAAGTCCGAACAAGAGCATATAATTCTTTATCATAAGTAGAATAATTCAGACTAGGCCCACTCAATTTTTCAGAAAAGTATGCAACAGGTTTGCCATCTTGTAATAACACACCTCCTAATCCAATTCCACTAGCATCACATTCAAGCTCAAAAGTCTTATTAAAATCAGGAAGTTGGAGTAAAGGAGCATGTGTCAACTTATCTTTCAATACCGTGAAGGCTTCTTCCTGTGCGGTACCCCAAACAAAAGGCACATCCTTCTTTGTAAGCTCGTTGAGAGGTGCAGCAATGGTGCTGAAATCTCTCACAAAACACCTATAGAATCCAGCGAGGCCAAGAAAACTCCTCACTTGTGTGACCGTTTTGGGCTGCGGCCAACTCTCAATAGCTTCAATCTTGGCTTTGTCAACTTCAATTCCCTGTGGAGTAACAACATAGCCAAGAAAAGATACTCGGTCGGTGCAAAAGGTGCACTTCCCAAGGTTACCAAACAAACGTGCATCACGTAGAGCAATAAAAACAGCACGTAAATGTTTCAAATGTTCTTCCAAAGATCTGCTATAAATCAGTATATCATCAAAATAGACTACCACAAATCGTCCAATGAAAGCACGTAAAACTTCGTTCATTAGTCTCATGAAAGTACTAGGCGCATTAGTTAACCCAAAAGGCATGACTAACCACTCATATAATCCAAACTTAGTTTTAAATGCTGTTTTCCATTCATCTCCCAATTTCGTACGAATTTGATGGTATCCACTACGCAAATCAACTTTGGAGAATATTGTAGAGCCACTCAATTCATCAAGCATATCATCTAGCCTAGGAATAGGATGACGATAACGAATAGTAATATTATTAATGCCTCTACAATCAACACACATACGTGATGTACCATCCTTTTTCGGCACTAGAATAATAGGAACAGCACAAGGACTAAGGGATTCGCGTATATAACCTTTGTCGAGAAGCTCTTGTACTTGACGCATAATCTCCTTCGTCTCCTCTGGATTGGTACGGTATGGTGCACGGTTTGGCAGTGAAGCACCGGGAATTAAGTCAATCTGATGCTCAATCCCTCGAATAGGCGGTAATCCCGGTGGCACGTCTTGTGGAAAGACATCAGCGAACTCCTGCAAAATGTTAGTGACAGCAGGAGGCAAAGAGGAAGGCACGTCCTCGAATAAAAATAATGCCTCTTTGCACACAAAAGCATAGCAAACAGATTTGCTGAAATCTAGCTCATCAATATCAGATTTGGTGGCAAATAAACATGCACTTTTCAATTTAATTTCGGAAGCAACACTAGATGGTTTATTATTAGGCTTCATTTGTTGCTCAAATTCTTTTGCCACAATCTGATTTTCACTCTTATTCGTTTCCTGTTTTGCTTTATTAGCTCTATTAATATCATCTTTCAAAATGGAATCAGGAGTCATAGGAAGCAAAGTAATATTTTTATCCTTATGAACAAGAGTATAGTGATTGTTTCTACCATGGTGTACAGAATTTTTATCAAATTGCCATGGTCTACCAAGTAATAAGGAACATGCTTGCATAGGTACCACATCACAATCAACATAATCAGCATATGTAGAGATACTAAAATGCACACGAACAGTACGTGTTACCTTAACCTTGCCGCTGTTGTTGAACCATTGGATGTAGTAAGGATGTGGATGTGGTCTTGTGGTGAGAGAAAGCTTCTCCACCATGTCCATGCTAGCCAAGTTGTTGCAGCTCCCTCCGTCTATGATGACGCGCACAGAACGTTCCTTCACAACTCCCTTGGTATGGAACAAATTGTGCCTCTGATTTTGCTCAGCTTGTGTGACCTGCACACTCAAAACACGTTGAGCAACTAAACATTCATACCTGTCAGCGTCTTCAGGAGCCATGTATTGCGTCTCATGATCAGAATCATCTCCACCATGTTCTTCACGTGTAATAAGAGCCAAAGTCTCCTCATCATAGTCACTAGCGGACTCATATCCACCATCCGCGGTAGCAATCATCACACGCGGAGATTTGCATTCTCTCGCATAATGACCTCCTCCCTTACAACGACGACAAATAATATCACTTGTGTGCCCTGTTGATGCCATGGAAGAAGAAGAACGCTGTGCAGGCCCCGCAGGTGCGCTCTTGGCAGATAATGGTGGTTGTGCCTGTTTTCTTGTATCACGGCTGGAGGAGGCACCGGATGGAGGTGCTGGTGCAGTTGAAGTAGAAGATGCACGCGGTGTCCATGATGAAGGTCGGCCTGCAGAAAAGTTAGTTCGCGCCAATGCTTGTCGATCCTGCACTTCACGTTCAGCTTTACAAGCAAGATGGAATAAACGAGTGATATTAGTATACTCCTTATAGTCTAGAATGGTCTGAATCTCTCTATTTAATCCACCCAGAAAACATGCAAGCATAGCTTCATTCTCCTCAACAATACCACATCTAATCATGCCAGTTTGTAATTCCTGATAATATTCTTCTACAGAATTTTTCCCTTGTCTTAAACGCTGCAATTTTTGAAGCAATTCACGTTGATAATATGGTGGAACCCAACGCGTACGCATAGCAGTTTCAAAACAGCCCAAGTAGTTGGAATAGGATATAATCTACAATGTTCAGACCACCATACACATGCAAAACTAGTGAAAGCACAAACGGCAGCAGCAACTCGTCTCTCCTCAGGATATTGTAAACATGTAAATCATTGTTCAGTTTCTAACTCCCAAGTAAGATATATATCAGGAACATATCTACCCTCAAATGGTGGAATATTCAATTTCAGTTTAGGAATATGGACATCATCTCGTACCTGAGGTGGTGGTGCAGGCCTACCATTACGAATATATACCTGAGGTCGACCTGCTGGTGGTGGTACAGGTGGCTGCACGTAGTGTTGATTTTGATCAACCTCATCCTCATAATCTCCCACATAATCATACTCCTCCGCATCAGCAGCAGGAGCCACAGAAGTATCAACAGCAGCACCAACAGTTTGGCCAAACGCAAGAGGAACACGGCTTGCTCGGCGGAGGTCTGCTTCGCGACGTGGAGGTAGTCGTTGTTGTTGTTGTTGGAGAGGTGCGTTAGGTGCAGCGGGTGGTGGTGGTGGAAGACGCGCGAGCAATTCATTAAACTTGTTATTGAGCTTTGTTTCGAACGTCTTCTCAAGGCCAGTGATCTTCTCCATGGCCTCTTCAAAATTGTTCAGCACATCTTGCACCTGTTCAGTCATCATTTGCTGAAACTTATCATGAAGCTCCTTGTTCGATAAATTCTCCCAGTCAATCTCGTCGGCTTGTGATCCTAGCATGGTTAGCAGCAATAGAAACACACAAGAATATGATCCTACAGACTACGAACAAGTGGTGGTGGTGGGTGTCACAAATCCGTCAAGCAAATCTCAAATTCTTACCAGTTCTTACCCAGCAGCAGGCGGTGATCGGCAACCGTTGTAGTCAAAAACTCTCAAAGCTTGGATAGAGCGATTACCAGGGAGAGTCAAACGCACGACGTAGATGTATGTGGAGCTGGGAAGGCTTATAATATGGTAGCAAAAAGGGTCAGCAATAATCAATTCAGAGATGCAAAGTTGAATAAACGCTCAACGACGGTACTGTGCTGGTCCTAGGCTAGACTGTGCTAGAGACGCGAGCCTAGAACACTAACAAAATCACGGCGCGGCACGTAAACAAGGGAAAAGCACACTCTGGATTTTTTTTTCGCTCTTTTTTTTTGCGCTCTTTGTTTTTTTTTGCGCTGTTTTTTCTTTTTGCGAAAAATCACTATAATGGCGAGTGTCTCAAAACTCTTCTTAGCTCAAACGGACAGGATGGGCACGAAATTTTTTTGACCAATTTTTTTTTTGACTGCCCGGACCCAAAAACTGGAAACGGGTCAAACAAAACTTCCTATAATGGCACCTGTCTCAAAACACTCAGAAACACCTAAAAATAGGATAGCCAGAAATTTTTTCGAAAAATGCGTTTTCAAAAATTTTTGGGCCTAAACGGAGCGTGGCTACCCGACTCTTTTTTTTTAATTTTTTTTCCGAAACCTACTCCGGCAAGGAAACACGAATCGGAAACTAGATGGATGTCGAAAACAAACCTAATAAGCAAGGAACTCGGATTGGTGGTGGATATATGGTGGTGGTATATGGCAGCGGTGGTGGTAGCGGTGGTAGTATATGGATATGGATCGGTGGTGGTATATGGACACGAATTGGTGGTGGTATATGGATACGGATTCGGAGCGGTGGTGGTAGATGGCAGGGGCGATGATGATGGTGCGGCGGCGGCGTGACAACTTATGACCAGAACTCGAAACTCTAAAAGACTAGACTCTAAGACCAGCAACTAGACCGACGATGCAACCGCAAATTCAACAAAGCAAAACCCTAAAAAGATTATGCAAAGGCTCAGATTGGTTCGGATATGATGAACTAACCCTAAAAATTTTTTTGTGGCTTTTTCGTGGACTATAGGTATGAAGACAGACTCGATCTAAACTACGAAAAACTGTAAAATCTCACCGAGCAACCTGGAAATCTGATACCACTTGATAGAGGCAAAGGTGTCCCGTCTTTCGATGAGATGATGGATATCGCTTTGTTGGAAGTCGACTTTGACGATCCGACTACGAACGTGCGAGGACGTCGCGCCTTAGCAATCGCTAAACCAACTCCGAGAGGTTATTGACCACGCCGGAGCACGATCAACCTGACCACGAGGGTCTGTTTCCTGCGAGCAAACGAAGAACAAGCAAGAAACTGAGATTGCAATCTGGATATTGCGAATATAAGATGAAAGCTTTATTGATCAAGGTGGGGTTCTGTGACGCCTTTGTCTGGTCGTTGAACACAAACGAAGTACGCGAAGTTGCAGCTATGGCGAACTTTTAATCTAAACAAAACCCAAAGTCTAAACGATGCCCTAAGGGCTGTATATATGGAGGAAGAGGGGGGAATTTCGTGGCCCTTGGTGGAGGGGTCCGAAATCAACCCTATCTCTTGTTTCCCCACACATACGGACTCTAAAAATAGCCTATACTTATGTATTTCGAAATTACATGGGCCTGGCCCAATAATAAGGTGACGCAGCACCTAAAATAGCCTCGGGACGAAATTTAGGAAGTGGCATCTTGTATATTTCGTCCAAGGCTTCATGCACCCATTATGGTGGCTTCAAAGTCCTGAAATCATCACTTGTAACTCCGTTCTTGTTCCCCTTGCGCATGCCATCATCTCCATGCTTGTTCTTGCTCCAATGTTCATCCTTCTCCAAGCTAGGCCCTTCATTTGTAAGCAAAACAAATGTATCCAATTTAGGCAGCATCATATTCTCATGAACATTAGAATCATTACCAAGAAACGAAAGTACCTGGTAATTTAGTTGGCGTGCACGAGCTCTAGTAATTGGTCCAGTATGTATAGCAGCAGGGGCTGTGGGTGTAACAATTGTATTGATGTCCTCATCACTATGAAGACGCATTTATCCGCTTTGCATTTGAGCTTATCAAGCTGAAGCCTCTTGACATAAACATCGCATCCCCAAACTTTAAGAAACGACAACTTAGATTTCTTGCCAAACCATAAGTCATACGGGTTTCATCTCAACAGATTTAGATGGTGCCCTATTTAAAGTGAGTGTGGTTGTCTCTAATGCATAACCCCAAAATTATAGTGGCAAATCGGTAAGAGATATCATATAAAACGCATCATATCCAATAAAGTACGATTATGACGTTCGGACACACCATTACGTTGTGGTGTGGCTTGAGTTGTGAAACAATTCACATTGTCTTAAATGAGCGCCAAACTCATAACTCAAATATTCACCTCCATGATCAGATCGTAGAAATTTAATTTTCTTGTTACGATGATTCTCTACTTCACTCTGAAAATCTTTGAACTTCTCAAATGTCTTAGACTTGTGCTTCATTAAGTAAATATACCCATATCTACTCAAATCATCTATGAAGGTAAGAAAATAACGATATCCACCGCATGCTGCAACACTCAGCAGACCGCATACATCAGTATGCATTATTTCCAATAAGTCAATAGCCCACTCCATAGTTCTGGAAAACGGAGTGTTAGTCATCTTGCCCATAAAGAATGTGATGCGGAGCATCCCTCCATTATCCCCATGGACTCTACTACTACTCCTCAAGCACCTCGCGGAGGACCAATGACAAGAGCTCACACATGTGCCATCGAAACCAAGGTTAACTTTTTCCTCTTTGAGTTTCATTCAATTCACATGAGAGTTGGATCCGACCTCAAATGGAAACTCTATGCATTCTTTGGTACCAAGGAGAAGTCCATGAAGAAGCTAGGAGGGAGACCCAAGCACCCATGGAGGAGGAGAAAGAAGAAGGACACGTGGAGCATGAAGATGCAGAGGTCCCGGACTACCCCGGGTGCCCGGCCATCTGCAGCCCCGGGTGCCCTGTCTCCCAGCTGCCGGCTGGCCACCTCCCTTGCCGGCCCGGGTGCCCGGCCAATTTGGCCCCCAGCTGCTCGGCCGCTGGCTCGGCAAGGCCCTCTACCCGTGTCGGGTACCTCGGCCCTCAGCCCCTGGCTGCTCTGCCCCATACAGCCACCAAGGGCGTGGCCCCCTAGATGCACCGGGCTCCCCCCCCCCTCACCTAGCGCGCCCCGGGTGCCCGGAATCCACCCCGGGTGCACCTCCTCGTTCTCCCAGTGACCCCCGGGTGCCCGGACCATCCAACTGATGCCTACGCGTATTTCGGGTTAATGTCCCTTGTACACTAGTTTCCTCTCATTTTGTCCCTAGCCTATAAGTACTCCACATCGAGCTTCTTTCTAGGGTCAGCAAAGTATTGGATAGACATTGAGAGAGCTTTTCTCATCTTCGGCTCCTCTTGGAGATCAAGACCCCTCCAGGGAAGAATCCTAGTGGATTATCAAGGCCTTCTCTAGGAGAAGACCATCACCAAGACCTCACCTCCTTTGGAGTGGGAAGAACTTTTACCCTAGTGCTATTTTCCTTGAATTTTTCTTGTATGCTTGTGGATCTCATGTGTGCAACTCTAGTGCATGTGTAATTGGGTTTGTTTGAGTGGGTCTCCCCTTGTGTTCTTGTGATTTCATCCCTCCCCCCTCCAAGTGTGAAAAGATCTCCCTTAGGGTTTCACCCTACAACATCATGGTCTCATGAGCAAGGTTGATTCACATCTTGGAGTACCTACCCCACATTTGCTAGCCTAATTTCGTTGTTTTTCTATCCCAATTTGAAAATCCCGACAAAATAGCCCCCAAATTTTTTCTTGCAATTTATTAGATCTTGGGAGATTTTATTGTTTTGGTCCATGAATTTGTTGTTTGGCAAGTGGATCTAGCCTTTCCCCAACCATCCCCACTGTTACCACTACGAAATCCACCAAATTTGGCCTCTTCTAAAAAAATCAGCCCAAATCGTCCACCCCAGGCAAGATTTTCATGACCACCCCTTGCACCCCCACCCCGAACTACCACGCGCCCGCACCCCATAGTTTCAGCCCAAGCCTAACTCTGTTTTCATCATAACTTTCACTTGCAAAGTCCGTTTTTCGTGTTCTTTAGCTCGTTTTGTAGCTCTTGACATCCCCCGTCCACTTAGATCATTACCACCAACTTTTTCCTACATCAAATTTGTCACCATAAGAACATCCACCTTCCGCATTTGACCGATTTTGAGTTGTCGTTTCCATTTCCTAAGGTGTTTCGGCTACTTAGGAACGGTTTGACTTTGATGACACTGCTATTCATCATCACATGAGCCTCGACATCGACAACGACCACATCATCCTCATACCAACCATAAGCAAGGATGGTAACCTGGAGGACACTTAGTACATTTCGTTGCCTTTTTCCTTGATAACCCAAGCCATTTTGCATAACTTACCCATCGAGACTAGCGAGTTGAGAATTGTCGGGTCATGCTCTTTGTGCACCTTAGTGATACGGTTACTCCGCAAAGCTGAATTTAGCATGCAAATAAACTTGCTATCATCATTGTGCCATAAGTCTCTCTCGTGCATATCTTACATATTTGTCTCATATTTTGGCTCGCAAATCAATCATCATGGCATAGTCAAAAAAAGCTGCTAAGCAAAAGAGGAGAAACAAAGAGCTTGTAAGAAATAGCATCGAGCCATTTTACATAGCTACATCATCTTGGTCATTACATACATAGGATACTTGGGATTGAAGACGACACGTTTCTCTGATAGGTTGGTGCACAAGCGTATCTGGCCCATTTGACCAATTGAGCTAGCGTCTCTTTAGCATCTCTACAACAAGAGCATTTTCCGTGGTTACACATTTTGAGCTCAGTCCTTGGTTGTGCAGATCCCATCTATATTCCATGTTTGTGTTCCTACTGATATACTTGGGTTTGATCTATTTGCTTTACTTGCAATTTTGTGAACCTTATCAACCTTATCAATATCTTGACTAACATTTGCTTGAAGTTTTGTGCCACTCATCCTAACCAAGCTCCTCCATAAACTTTACTTGTGTAGGTGTGAGAAACAACCATATACCCAATTCTACTATTGTCGCATTACATTGAGCGATACTCGATACATCCACAATCTTTGGAAAAGGTAACTTTGGTATTGTTCTATCATTTTACTTCTCATCCACACTTGGTTATGATGGATATGCCAACTTCTTCGGTGAACCCACTCTTCAAGGGTCAAGATGATGAACATGACTACGTCACCAAAATCACTTCTTCATCGCTCAACGAGCCCTACATCAAAAGAGTGAAGCTTTGGGTGATCGCATTGAGCAACTCACCACCGACCATTGTCAATTGGAAGCAAGGAAGCGTGACTACCTAGACACTAAGCTCTCCAAACAAATGGAAGAATTCCGCAACATGACCATGGGCCGCACTTCTTCCTCAACCTCTTCACCAAGATGATGCCACTCAAGTCGCCACTCGTCGGCATACTCTTATTCCGATGCGATTCCTCCTCGAGCTCGTTTTCCTCACCATGACGTCATTCAAGATCGCCAAGCTCAAGAAAATCGATTCCATGGCAATGGTTTGCAAGACCGAGTCCGAGCACGTGAAAGGGCGACATACCAAGGATCATGAGCAACCCCCACCACATCTTCCATGTTAACCATCTCAAGACGGCGATGCACTCCGGCAAGAGCAACAAACTCATGAAGAACAATCTCAAGCGGCTCAACACGCACTCCATGAGTCTACTAGAGTCGTTGCCACATGCAGCCGCCTAGTACGTGAGAAAGAGGAAGAACTTCTCCAAGCACGACAAGGAGAAGACGCCCAACATGAAGAACAAGAAAGACGAAACCAAGAACATATGCCTCGTCCTCCTGCATGCCAAGAGCGACATCGAGTGGAACGAGTGCTTAAAGACCCTCCACCATGCCAAGAGCGACATCAAGCAGAACGAGTGCTTGAAGACCCCCACCCACGCCAAGAGCGACATCAAAACCGCCAATATGATCAAGAACAACGCGATGGAAAGCTCAAGTTCATCATGCCCAAGTTCTCCGAAAGCAATGATCTCGAAGAATATCTATCATGGGCATTGAAAGTCGACAAGATATTTCGTCTTCACAACTATGACCTCCATTGAGTTTCAAGACTACGTCATAATTTGGTGGGAACAAGTGATCGAGTGATGACAAGTGAGAGGGAAACAACCCATCACAACTTGGACACAAATGAAGGATGCCATGGAGCTCGCTTCGTGCCTACACACTACACCCACAATCTTTTCAAGAAGTTGCAACTCCTCAAACAAGGCACGAAGATAGTGGAAGAATACTACCAAGAAATGGAGATTGCCATGATATGGGTCAATGTCAAGGAGGATGACGAACAAACTATGGCACGCTTCTTGAACGACCTCAATCACACCATCAAGCGGATTGCTAACTTCCAACCCTACTCCAACCTCCTCAAGTTAGTTCATCAAGCAACCAAGGTCGAGCAACAAGTACAAGATGACTTCAAATATGCCAAGTACTCTTCCAAGACCTACGGTTCCTACACTGAAGCTCCCACAACTCCAGCACCTCCTACCTCAACTAGAGCATCCCCAAGTACCGGAGACAAGTCAAGTTCCAAGCAAGTTACGCCTTCCTCGACTCGTCCTCTAGCAAGCAACTACAAATCCAAAACCCCCTCATCATCGGCGCCACCGGATGACCCCAGTAAGACAAGTTCTCTCAAGTGTTTCACATGTGGCGGCCGACGAAAAGAGTACTTCCAATGCGTCAACAAGCAAACCATGATTGTCAATGATGATGGTACATACAACTCCATGAGTCAAGAACAAATGGAAGCCCTTGAGAACGTAGCCATGCACCGACACATGAACGAAGATGAAGATGATCAAGTCTTTTGTGACAACAATTCAAGTCCCACTCTCGTGGTCTCCAAGGTCTTGATGCTTCAAGACCACCAAGAAGAAGAGCAACATTGGCACATCTTCCACACCGAGGCCAACATCAACGGTCATTCTGTGAAGGTCATCATCGATGGAGGAAGTTGCCACAATTTGGCAAGTGGAGATCTATGTTCCAAGCTACAACTGGTCAAGAAGAAGCATCCTCTCCCCTACAAGGTCCAATGGCTTAGCGACTCCGGCACCATTCAAGTGGAGCACACTGTGCAAGTTTACTTCAAGATCGGCGCCTACGAGGACACCTTGTAGTGTGATGTGGTTCCTATGTCTGTGTGTCATCTCCTCTTAGGGAGACCTTGGCAACTCGACTGCGATGTCATCCACAACGGAAGAAAAAAAACCATTATAGCTTCAAGATGAAGGGAAAGAAGTATGTGCTACGACCTATGTCACCAAGTCAAGTGATCACTGACAAGCAAGCATCCACCCATCGCGGAGAGACTAGTGAGAGAGTGAACCACCACAAAGAGAGTGAGCGCCTACACCTAGAGAGAAAAACTTAGTCCTCCTAGCCACCAAAAGTGAGATGATAGAAGTGTGTGAGAAACCATCTAGTGTCATACACTATGTCCTAGTTTGCAAAGATGAAGCGGCAAGGACTAACACTTCTAACCATCTTCCTCTAGTGTTGTCTAATTTGTTGCAGGAGTTTGTGGATGTTTTCCCTGATGAGCTACCTCCCGGTCTTCCTCCATTATGAGGTATCGAGTACCAGATCAACCTCATCCCCAGTGCACCTCTACCAAACAAACCTCCATACTGCGTCAACCCCGAAGAAACTAAGGAAATACAAAGGCAAGTACAACAACTCATCGACAACAGACATGTACATGAAAGCTTAATCCCTTGTGCCATTCAGGTTATTCTTGTGCCTAGGAAAGACGGTAGTTTTCGCATGTGTTCCAATTGTAGACCCATCAATGCTATCACCATTCACTATAGGCATCCCATTCTATGCCTTGAGGTTATGCTAGATGAGCTTAGTGGTGCCACCATTTCTCAAAAATTGATATTAAAAGTGGCTATTACCAAATCCGCATTCAAGAAGGTGATTAATGGAAGACCGCTTTTAAAACTAAATTTGGCTTGTACGAGTGGTTAGTTATGCCTATGGGTTTATCGGAAGCTCCCAGTACTTTCATGTGTTTCATGTGTTATGTTCTTTGCCCATACATTGGCGTATTCGTTGTGGTCTACTTTGACGATATACTTGTGTTTTGCAAATCTCTAAAATATCATGTCACCCATCTTAGAGCCGTTTTGCAAACTCTTAGAAAGAGCGTCTATACGCTAACATGGAGAAATGCATTTTTGGCGTTGACAAGCTTGTTTTCTTGGGTTCTTTGTGTCCTCTAAAGGTGTTCATGTTGATGAGTCTAAAATTGAAGCAATTAAAACTTGGCATCAACCCACAAATTTTCAACAAGTGTGTAGTTTCCTTGGTCTTGTGGGCTTCTACCGTCGCTTTGTTAAGGACTTCTGCACCATTGCATCACCTTTGCATGCTTTGAGTAAGATGAATGCACCCTTTGTTTGGGGACCCTCTCAATCTACTACATTTGAGGAGCTTAAATCTTTGCTTATACATGCTCCGATTCTTGCTTTGCCTAACTTTGACAAAACTTTTGAGGTTCATTGTGATGCTAGTGGAAATGGTATAGGTGGAGTTTTGATTGAAGAAAAGCGACCCATTGCATATTTTAGCAAAAAAACTTTCCGGCGCTCAACTTAAATATCCCATTTATGAGAAAGAATTCTGTTCTTTAGTGTGAGTATTGCATGTTTGGGAGCATTACCTTCGCCCACATGAATTTGTCATACATACCGATCATGAGAAACTTAAATACCTAAAAGGTAAACCCAAGTTGTATATAAGGCATGCCAAATGGAGTGAATTCATTGGGTCTTTTCCTTATGTCATCAAGTACATTAAGGGCAAAGAAAATGTTGTGGTGGATGCTGTTTCCCGCAAATGCATGCTTGTTACCCAACTTGTATCAAATGTCAGTGGATTTGATCACATCAAAAACTTGTATGAGCATGATGTTACTTTTGCTACTCCGTATGCTAAGTGTTTGACGCATACATCTTGGGAGCAATATTATATCAAGAATGGTTATCTAATGAGAGCTAACAAACTATGCATCCCCGAGTCTTCCCTTCATTTGTTACTTTTCCAAGAGGCTCATGGAGGAGGACTTATGGGACATTTTGGATGCAACAAGACTTGCCATGCTCTCCAAGAACTACTTTTGGCCCAAGATGTTCCACGATGTCTCACGCTTCACCAACCATTGCTCTAAATGCCGCAAAGCTAAGTCACAAGCTCAATCTCATGGTTTACATATGCCACTTCCTATTCCACATCAACCATGGGAAGATATTAGCATGGATTTTGTGCTTGGATTACCTTAGACTCAAAATGGCAAGGATTCTGTATTTTTTGTGGTGGAACAATTCTCTAAAATGGCACATTTCATCCCATGCAATAATATAGATGATGCTTCACATGTTGCAAATCTTTTTTGTAGGGAAATCTTAAGGTTACAATGAGTGTCGAAGACAATTGTGTCGGACCGAGACGTCAAGTTCCTAAGCTAGTTTTAGAAGACCTATGCACCAAGCTCGACATCAAGCTACTATTCTCGATGGCCTATCATCCTCAAACCGATGGCCAAATGAAAGACACCAACCGGACGCTATCTACTCTCCTACGCGTGTTGATCATGAAGAACATCAAGGAGTGGGAGGAGTGCTTACCCATCGCCGAGTACGCCTACAACTGAGCAAGACACTCTACTACCGGCAAGTCCCCCTTCGAGGTTGTCTATGTTTTCAACCCTTTGTCTCCCTTGGACATTCTTCCTCTCTGCTACCTCTTGAGCTTGCGTTGGTTTTTCCCTTGAAGAGGAAAGGGTGATGCAGCAAAGTAGCATAAGTATTTCCGTTAGTTTGAGAACCAAGGTCAATCCAGTAGGAGAGAACGCACAAGTCACCAAGTACCTGCACAACCAATCAACAACTTTCACCCAACACGATAAAGGGGTTGTCAATCCCTTCACGGTCACTTGCAAAAGTGAGATCTGATAGAGATAGATAAACGGTAAAGTAAATATTTTAGGCATTTTTGGTTTATAGATCGAAAAGTAAAAGATTGCAAAATAGTACATCGGAAACTAGTAATATGTAAAAGAGAACTTATATAATGGAAAAGAGACCCGGGGGCCATATGTTTCACTAGTGGCTTCTCTCAAGATAGCAAATCTTATGGTGGGTAAACAAATTATTGCCGAGTAATTGATAGAAAAGCGCAAAGTTATGAGGATATCTAAGGCAATGATCATGAACATAGGCATCACGTCCGTGTCAAGTAGACTGAAATGATTCTACATCTACTACTATTACTCCACACATCGACCGACTCCTGCCTTCATCTAGAGTATTGAGTTCATAAAGAACAGAGTAATGCATTAAGTAAGATGGCATGATGTAGAGGAATTAGCTGAAGCAATATGATGAAAACCCCATCTTTTTATCCTTGATGGGAACAATACAATACATGCCTTGCTGCCCCTACTGTCACTGGGAAAGGACACCGCAAGATAGAACCCAAAGCTAAGCACTTCTCTTATTGCAAGAAAGATCAATCTAGTAGGCCAAACTAAACCGATAATTCAAAGAGACTTGCAAAGACATCAAATCATGCATATAAGAATTCAGAGAAGAACCAAATAATATTCATAGATAACCTGATCATAAATCCACAATCCATCGGATCTCGGGAAACACACCGCAAAAGAGTATTACATCGAATAGATCTCCAACAACATCGAGGAGAACATGGTATTGAGAATCAAAAAGAGAGAGAAGAAGCCATCTAGCTACTGGCTATGGACCCGAAGGTCTATGGTAAACTACTCATGCATCATCGGCGAGGCAATGGTGTTGATGAAGAAGCCCTCCGTGATCAATCCCCCTCTGGCAGGATGCTGGAAATGTCCCCAAGATAGGTACAGAAGGTCGCGGCGGTGGAAAAGTGGTTTCGTGGCTCTCCTGGATGTTTTCAGGGTATAAGAGTATATATAGGCGAAGGAGCTAGGTCAGGAGACTCACGAGGGGCCCACAAGGTAGGGGCGTGCGCTACCCCCTGGGCGCGCCCTCCTGCCTCGTGGCTGCCTTGTTGTGTCTTCGACTTCATCTCCAAGTCTTCTAGTTTCCTTATGGTCCAAGAAAGATCATCGCGAAAGTTTCATTCTGTTTGGTATTCCTTTTCTGCAAAACTCTACAATAGGCAAAAAAATAGAAACTGGCATTGGGCTCTCGGCTAATAGGTTATTCCCCAAAATAATATAAAATAGCATATAAATTCCTATTAAACATCCAAAATAGATAATATAATAGCATGGAACAGTAAAAAATTATAGATACATTGGAGATGTATCACTCTCCCGCTCCAAGAACGAGCGAACATGGATGCTAGTGCACGAGCCACTTACCTCAAGAAGATGCATGAAGAAACAAGGTGCATGATCGAGTGTCAAGAACACCGCCTCGCCACCAAGCTCAACATCAACAATACACCAATGGTGTTCCAACCGGGCGATCTCTTATGGCTACATCTCCACAAGGACCGCTTCCCCAAGGAGCACAAGTCCAAGCTACTTCCGAGAGCCAATGGACCCATCAAGGTGCTTGCGTGTTACAATGACAACACCTACAAAATTGACATCCCGCGTGACAAGTACAACATAAACGACATCTTCAACATCAAAGACTTGTCCCCATACAATGAGATGAACATCACGATCCGTGGATAGATCTCTCCCAAGGGGGGTGGAGATGATGCAGAGCATCCCTCCATCATCTCCATGGACTCTACTACAACTCATTAAGCACCTCGCGGAGGACCAATGACAAGAACCCGCGCACGTGCCATCGAAGCCGAGGTTAACTCTTTCCTCTTCGAGTTTCATTCGGATTCACATGAGAATTGGATTCTACCTCAAATGGAAACTCTATGCATTCTTAGGTACCAAGGAAAAGTGCATGAAGAAGCTAGGAGGGACACCCAAGCACCCACGGAGGAGGAGAAGGAAGAAGGACATGCGGAGCACGAAGAGGTGGAGGTCCCGGACTACCCCGGGTGCCTGGTCTCCCAGCCGTCGGCTGGCCGCCTCCCTGTCCGCCTCGGGTGCCCGACCACTTTGGCCTATGGGTGCCCGGCTGCTGCCTCGGCGAGGCCCTCTGCCCACCCCGGGTGCCTAGGCCCTCAGCCCCCGGGTGCCCACCCCCTACAGCCGCCGAAGGTGCGGCCCCCTGGACACCTTGGGTCCCCGGGCCTCACACCGCCCCGAGTGCCCGGCCCCTCACCTGGCGTGCCCCGGGTGCCCGGACTCTACCCCTGGGTGCTTGTCCCTCCTTCTCCCAATGACCCCCGGGTGCTCGAACTGTCCTGCTGATGCGTGCGTGCAATTCGGGTTAAAGACCATTCTACCCCAGTTTCCTCCCATTTCATCCCTAGCCTATAAGTACTCCATATCTATCTTGTTTCTAGGGTCAACCAAGTATTGGATAGACATTGAGAGAGCTTTGCCCATCTTCCCCTCCTCTTGGAAATCAAGATGCCTCTAGGGAAGAATCCTAGTGGATTATCAATGCCTCCTCTAGGAGAAGACCATCACCAAGACCTCGCCTCCTTTGGAGTGGGAAGAACTTTTACCCTAGTGCTATTTTCCTTGAATTTTTCTTGTATACTTGTAGATCGCATGTGTGCAATTCTAGTGGATGTGTAATTGGGTTTGTTTGCGTGATTTTCCCTTGTGTTCTTGTGAGTTCATCGCTTTTCCCCCTCCAACTGCGAAAAGATCTCCCTTAGGGTTTCACCCTACAAGAGAATTGTTCACATATATCAAATGATTCATAATCAAGTGATTCCAAAGGCCCATCAGCATGGAGTTTCTTCATGTGCTTTACATCAATACGACCTAAGCGGCAACACCACAAGTATGTGGTTCTTTCATCATTAACTTTGCATTTTTTAGCATCAATATTATGAATATTTGTATCACTACGATCGAGATTCAACAAGAATAAACCATTCACAAGGGGTGCATGACAATAAAAGATATTATCCATATAAATAGAACAACCATTATTCTCTGACTTAAATGAATAACCGTCTCGCAATAAACAAGATCGAGATATAATGTTCATGCTTAACGCAGGCACCAAATACAATAATTTAGGTTCATAATTAATCCCGAAGGTAAAAGTAGAGGGAGCGTGTTGATGGCGATCACATCAACCTTGGAACCATTTCCGACGCGCATCATCACCTCGTTCTTACCTAGTCTTCATTTATTCCGCAGCTCCTATTTCGAGTTAGAAATATTAGAAACTGAACTAGTATGAAATATCCAGGTGCTTCTACGAGCACTAGTAAGGTACACATCAATACCATGTATATCAAATATAGCTTAGTTGACGTTGTCAGCCTTCTTATTTGCCAAGTACTTGGGGCAGTTCCGCTTCCAGTGGCCCTTCCCTTTGCAATAGAAGCACTCAATCTCGGGTTTAGGTCCAACCTTGGGTTTCTTCACGGGAGTAGCAACTGTCTTAACATTCTTCTTGTAGTTCCATTTCTTCACCTTGCCCTTATTGAAACTGGTGGTCTTATTGACCATCAACGCTTGGTGGCTTTCTTGATTTCTACATCCACGGCCTTAAGTATCACGAAGAGCTCAGGTATTCTTTCTCCATCCATTGCATATTATTGTTAATCACAAAGCCCTTGTAGCTTGGTGGCAGTGACTGGAGAACTCTATCAATCCCTACTTCATCTGGAAGAATAACTCCCAACTGATTCAAGTGGTTGTAGTACTCAGACATTCTGAGTGCATGCTCACTAATGAAGTTGTTCTCCTCCATCTTGCAGCTAAAGAACTTATCGAAGGTGTCATACCTCTCAACCCGGGAATGAGCTTGAAATACCAAATTTCAGGTCCTGGAACATCTCATATGCTCCGTGGTGCTCAAAACATCTTTGGAGCCCCTGTTCTAAGCCGTAAAGCATGGCGCATTGAACTATCGAGTAGTCATCATTCCTGGTCTACCAGACATTCATAGCGTCTAGGTTTGTGGGAGCGGGTGGCACACCTAGCGGTGCTTCAAGGACATAAGCCTTTTGTGCAGCAGTGAGGATAATTCTGCATAGTTGCTTCCATCATCTTTCAACTTTTCTTTCTCTAGTAACGCATTAAAATTCACGGGAGCTAGAACATGAGCCCTTGATCTACGACATAATTTTGCAAAGACAATTGACTATGTTCATGATAATGCATTCAGTTAATCAAATTACTAGTGAACTCCCACTTAAATCAACATCCCTCAAGCTGTCTATGTGTTTACACAATCCATATCTGTTCGCACGCGAACACGTCACCATGTACCTCGAAACTCGAACACCGAGTGTGATGCACCGCAGCTCACGTTGAAGAAACCCGTCTGGAAGCGCGGTACGCAAGCAATCCGACGGATGCTTTTCAGGACCCGAAACCCCACGCGCTCAGGAGGGACCCCGTCTGAACGTGCGGTGTCTATGGGCTGCCCTAGTTCGGTTCGCCCGCCCCTACAGCCTCGAGGATCGCTGCCCTTCAACAAAAAACGAACGAAGAACGAGAGAGAAAGAACAAGGAAGAGATGTAAAACTAGGGTAAAAGTAGATTGATTGTTCGATTGTGTGTTGTTTCAATCGGCCGTCACCTCCATTAAATATAAGAGGCGGCTGGACTTCACGTACAAGCAAAGCATTCGTCTATGGTTTCGCTACAAGAAAATTAGCTCAATTCACGTCCTAGAGTCCTAGCTCTAGTCTAACTCAGATTCAACCCGAATCTGGCCCAAACTTTAGCCTGATCTTATTTTGCCTCTCCAGGTTGCATATGACCTTGGATTGAGACAATTTATACATCAAAATCAATCGGCTCGATGAGGTGAAACTTTTTTGTGCTGTAAATGTTTCCATTCAAGGCTGTATTGACGGCCAAACATCTCATGCGACCCATCAGAATGGTTGTCTGATCCCTCGCGCCATATTTTGCCTCGTGGTAGGGTCGTACTCTGATGGCTCTAACTTTTGCATACGATCTTGGATTGAGACGATTATTATATAAAAATCGATTGTTTCGACAAGACAAAGACAATCAGTGTAGAAGCTTTTGTCATTTGAGTCTGTTCTTGAGGTGTAATTGGCTGAACATTGCTCTGGATACAAAATCTCAGTATTTCGAACACAACTTCGGCCGTCTAGATGAGATCGGATGGCGGTGGCCCAAACATCAAAGATGGTCATGTCAACAACACATAACTTATTTATGTATATCACTTCTCCATTTTAGACCATCTTAATTGCATTTCGTACCATGCCAAAATCTGGTGTCAATACATGCCCCCTATTTTTCGGCAAAGCTTGAATGCCGAAAAATAATTTGCACCGCGTTTGTTCTAAGGACGATGTCAACACTCCATCGGCCATTTGTACTCTTAGGGCGATAATTGTGTATCAGCCATTGCTTGTTTTAACCTCTTGATGCAAACTTGGGTGAAAACTTCTCAACTTCTATAACAATCCAGTGATGAAGTTCCATAGATATGTATCACAAAATCATCCCCTGAACCATATTGTTCATCCTCGCGCTAGGATTTTACAGATAATAAAGAATGAACTTCCTCTAATCCTTGCTTTTGCCTACATCACAAAAATTCATTAGTGGCTGAAGCGGTGGGCTTTTGATTCGGCCTTACCTATGTCGGTGAGACCAAGCATCGGCTATTGATAGATATGCAATACAACAACATCATCAACATGGTAGCCGGATGCCTGTTGTGCCAACTCATTTGCTCTTCAATTGTCATGTCTAGATATATGAGAAATATTAAAGGAACCCAAGGTAAATTCTATATCTAGACATACCTCAAGGTAAACTATAAGTGATTCATCAAAATATCGATAACCCCTGGATATTTATTGCACTATTCATAATGAATCACTGAAAGTCTCAATGTATGCAGCACCTATGACAACAAAAAGCTCCAAACCATATAACATTGTATATTCGGCTTTGATCATTGTGCCAAATATATTTTAAGCACCTTGAGGCTTGACAAAATAGCACCATAAGGAGATATATAAACAATACCAACACCTTGGCCATTGATATGAATTCAAACATCAAAGCATAATCTCCATAGTACTAGAGAGACGAGGCTAATATCTATATTATGCATGTCATAAATTCGATGCTCAATAATAAAACGACAATGATTTTGCCTCTCATAAATTTGAAATATTTGTAGTCCAAATCATATTAAATCAAAGCATAAGCCCACTCACCAATTTTGCTGTGACTTGGTCTATACAAGATGGCATCGGTCATAATGCCTCAACTCCATGCAAACATAATATAGGTATATGTATACATTTTCATGAACATGTACTTTGTCTCGCTCTCCAATCGAACTAAGGACGATGTTAGAATAGTGCACCGACCATGCTTTGACATATTCTTAGGGCGATAGATAAGTATCAGTCATTACCATAAGGTATGTGTAAACTCCATCCACCAAATAATATATAATTGAAATAAAGAAATGAAATGACAATTCCAGTATTTCGGCCCTTTGGATCAGCATAAAACTTGTACCTAATCAGATGTATAGTGATTTGGTAATACCCTTTCATCATGATATAAGAAATTATATTGCATCCATGGATCAAAGTTAGTCCATGGAGGGTGACCAGTCATACCAGGGGATGCATTCCATGTCATCGGCATCAATGACATAGTTGGAGAATGTGGATAATGTGTGCATCGAAGACGTTGAACCCTTTGGCTTGGTCGTTCATAATTTTCACTCTTTTTCTTCTTTACCTTTGTCGCACTTCTCGTAATGTAAGCTTTCACATCATTCTTGTTTTGAGTACTTCATTTGGGAACCCATGCTATGTTTTTCTTTTCAAGCTCTTGTGCACTAAGTTTTTTGCAATTTCTGCTTTTTCCAATACGATAAGCCGAGTGGTCTCCCCGACTGTGATTTTGTTTGAACTAATGACAATTTTTTGTTTTACCTTGTGCACTTTCAATTTCTTTTCCTTATATTTTGCACTTTGATTCTCGACAATTGATTTCTCCATCTCATTGCCTTTTGTAGCCAATGTCAACATTTTAATTGGCTCTTTATCCTTTAAGATCATATCTGAATTGGCACTATCACGACCATATTTTTTAACTTGATATACTTGCGTGACCATGATGTAGGGTGGAACCCTAGATGCCCGATCTTTCACGATTGGAGGGTATCCTATGAAGAACACGAAGAACACGAGGGGAAAATGAGGGGAAAACAAGGGAAAACACAAGAGAAATCACACAACCAACAAGAGATGGTCACACATAAGCTAGATCCTCGAAACACAAAGAGATACACGATACGAATCCAACAAGGGGCGATACATAGGGTAACCGGTTCTTCTCCGTGAGGAGGTCTTGAGTTCTTTCTGTTAGGGGTCTTGAATCCAAGTGGATCTTCTCCGAAGAGGTGTCAGTCCCTCGCGGTGGAATAGATCCGGATGGATGAGCGAAGCTCTATCTCACATATGAGCTAACACAATGCTGACCTTAGAAAGCGGGCGGAGGAGGAGTATATATAGTCTAGGGGGTGAAGGGATACATGGGCTCGACCCTTTACATTGTGCACAGACAGGGGTGGCCGGATGTCCGGGAGTCGGGTCGCACGTCTGAGCGCTCGCGAGGCGCCGGATGTCCGGGCATGGGGCCGGATGTCCGGGCTGATAGGGTTCACATTCTATCATGGGGCACCGGATTTTCTGGGGTCGAGCCGGATGTCCGACTGCTCGCCGAGCGCCGGATGTCCGGGGCCTGGGCCGGATGTCCGGGGCGTGTAGCTTCGGCTGGGTTGTGGCTGTGGTAGATGTTCCAGGGGCCGGATGTCCGGGATTTTGGGCCAGATGTCCGGATCCCTGGGACTTCTCTGGTTCCTTCCATCGTTCCTCCTTGTCCATGAATTTGGGGGCTTGACCATCTTCATGTGCATCCTCGGGAGGGTTCCCTTGGTATGTAATCATGCACAATATTCTGGACTTAGCCAGTAGCCATGTCTCGAGAGGATCAAATGAGATATCACTAAGGAAAGAAATCACCTCGGTCGCGAGAGCTCTAGCTCATGCTCGTGTCATAGGTTATCTTCGCACTTGGTGAGACGATGGTAGGTCCATGGGGATGACCGTAGGATGCTCTGCATCATTTCCCCTCCCTTGGGAAAGATCCGACCTCGGATCAAAATCCTCATCACCATGGTACGGGGAGAGATCATTGACGTTGAACATGTCGCTCACGAGTACTTGTTGCATGGAATGTTGATCTTGTAGGAGTTATTGTTGTAGCATTCAAACAGCTTGAAGGTTCCATCAGCTCATGGTAGAAGTTTGGACTTGAGTTCGTTGGGGAAGCGCTCCTTGCGAAGGTGTAGCCACACAAGATCTCCGATGTTGAATATCATGGGTTTCTTATTGGTGTATTGATCTTGTTCGCGAGTCGTTGCACTTGTCTCTCGATGGTGTGCCATGTATCTTCATGCATCTTCTTGAGGTCGTTCACTTGTTCACTCGCGTCCATGTTGGTGAGCTCTTGTAGTTGGAGAGGAAGAATGTCCAATGGGGACAACGGGTTGAAATCGTAGACGACCTCGAAGGGGGACTTGCCGGTAGTCAAATGTCTTGCACGGTTGTAGGCATAGTCAGCAATGGGTAGACACTCCTCCCACTCCTTGATGTTCCTCTTGATCAACACGCATAGTAGAGTGGAGAGGTTCGGTTCGTCACGTCCGTTTAGCCATCGGTTTGGGGATGGTATGCCGAAGAGAACAAGAGCTTGATTCCGAGCTTGGCGCATAGAGTCTTCCAAAAGTAATTCAAGAACTTGACATCGCGGTCCAAGACAATCGTCTTGGGCACTCCATGTAGGTGCAATATTTGCCTATAAAAGATATTTGCAATATGTGAAGCATCGTCTATCTTGTTGCATGGGATAAAATGATCCATTTTAGATAATTGCTCCACAACAACAAACACGGAACCCTTTCCATTTTGATTTCTATGCAAACCAAGTAGAAAATCCATGATAAAGTCTTCACAAGGTTGATAAGGAATAGGAAGGGGATGTAAAGACCATGGGATTGAGCTTTTGACTTAGCTTTGCGACATGTAGAGCATCGGTTGGTGAAGCGTGAGACGTCACGGAACATCTTGGGCCAAATATAGTTCTTAGAGAGCATAGCGAATGTCTTGTCGCGTCCAAAGTGTCCCATGAGTCTGCCTCCATGAGCCTCTTGCAAAAGGAGCAAACGAAGAGAAGACTCGGGAATGCAAAGTTTGTTAGCTCTCATAAGATAATCCTTGATGTAATATCGTTCCTAAGATGTATGCATCAAACATTTGGCATAAGGAATAGCAAAAAATATGACGATGCGCATACAAGTCTTTTATGTGCTCAAAGCCAATGACATGCAATTCGAGTTTAGTGACAAGCGTGCATATGCGGGAAAGAGCATCCGCCACTACATTTTCTTTACCCTTGATGTACTTGATGATATAAGGAAATGACTCAATGAATTCACTCCATTTAGCGTGATGCTTGTTCAACTTAGTTTGTCCTTTTAAGTACTTAAGTGTTTCAAGATCAGTATGAATGATAAATTCATGAAGGCGAAGATAATGTTCCCATTCACGCAAAACTCGCACTAAAGCATATAGCTCTTTGTCATAGATGGGATAATTAAGTTGCGCTCCGGAAAGTTTCTCACTAAGGTATGCTATGGGGCACTTTTCTTCTGTTAACACACCTCCTATTCCATTACTGCTAGCATCACAATGAATCTCCAAAGGTTTGTCAAAGTTGGGTAATGCAAGCACGGGAGCATGAGTAAGCAAATTCTTAAGCTCATTAAATGAGGTATCTTGGGATGGTCCCCAAACAAATGGCACATTTTTCTTACTCACAGAATGTAAAGAGGAAGCTATGGTGCTAAATACTTCACAAATCTATGATAGAAACTAGCTAAACCAAGAAAACTATGCACTTTGTTGCAAGTTGGTTGGTTGGGTCCAAATTTTAGTAGCATTGATCTTAGATTCATCTACATGAACACCCTTAGAAGACACAACGAAACCCAAGAAAACAAGCTTATCAACACCAAAAAGGCATTTGTCCATATTAGCATAAAGGCGCTCTTTCCTAAGGGTTTGCAACACGGTTCTAAGATGGGTGACATGATCTTTGAGGGATTTGCTAGACAAGAATATCATCAAAATAGACCACAACAAATACACTAATATAGGGACGAAGAACAAAGTGTATGACTCGCATGAAAGTACCGGGTGCTTCGGATAAACCCATTGCCATTACTAGCCATTCATATAAGCCAAATTTGGTCTTAAATGCGGTTTTCCATTCATCACCTTCTTGGATGCGTATTTGATAGTAGCCACTCTCAAGATCTATCTTATAGAAAATGGTGGCTCCGCTAAGCTCATCAAGCTTATCATCTAAGAATGGAATAGGGTAGCGATGTCTAACGGTGATTGCATTGATGGGACGACAATCGGAAAGCATGCGATAAGTACGGTCTTTCTTTGGAACTACTATGACCAGAACGGCACAAGGACTCAAGCTTTCACGTACTTGACCGTTGTCAGTGACTTGTTGTACTTGCCGTTGGATCTCCTTAGTTTCCTCGGGGTTGACGCGGTAGGGAGCCTTGTTAGGTAGAGGTGCTCTGGGGATGAGGTTGATTCGGTGCTCAATGCCTCGTAGTGGAGGTAGACACGTAGCTCATCGGGGAAAACATCTTGGAATTCCTGCAAAAGAGAAGATAACACTAAAGATAGATCATGAGAGGTGTTAGTTTTTGGTGCCTCGTCCTTGCACACGAGGACATAGTACATAACACTTGATGGGTTCTCACACACTTCTCTCATCTCACTTTGGGTGGCAAATAGGACTAAGTTTTTCTTGTCGCTCATCATGGAGGCACTCGATTTTGGCTTGTGGCGCTCATTCTCTTTTGGGTGGGTCACTCTCTCACTCTTTTCTCCATGATGGGTGGCTTGCTTGTCGGCGATCACTTTACTTGGAGATATATGTCATAGCACATACTCTTTCCCTTTCATCTTGAAGCTATATTGATTGATACGCCCGTTGTGGATGAAGCCGCGGTCAAATTGCCATGGTCGACCAAGAAGGAGGTGGCAAACGGACATCGGGACAACATCACACTCCAAAGTGTCTTCATATGCTCCAATTTTGAAGGAGACTTGACCGTATGCTCAACTTGGATGGTGCCAGAATCGCTTAGCCATTGGACCTTGTAGGGGTGTGGGTGCCATTCTTCACTTGCCAAGTTGTGACAACTCCCTCCATCGATGATGACCTTGACGGACCTTCCATTGATGCCGGCCTTGGTGTGGAAGATGTAACATATTTGTTGATGTTGAAGAGTCAAGACTTTGGAGACAATGAGGGCGGGGCTCGAATCCTCATCACAAAAGACTTGATCATCTTCATCTTCGTTCACGTGTCGGTGCATGGCCACTTGCTGAAGGCCTTCCATTTCCTCTTCAATCATGGAGTCATATGTTCCGTCGCCATTGAGGATCATGGTGCGCTTGTTGGTACACTCAAAGGACTTGTGTCCTCGACCGCCGGAAGTGAAACACTTATAGAACTTGTCTTGACGATCTCATCGGTTGGAGTAGATGATGAAGCGCGCGTCTTGAAGTTTCTTGTAGTAGGAGGACGACTTGAGGTTGTCGAAGTTTTCTTGTAACTCAACTTGTCGCGTTGCTTGTAGATGACTTGCTTGAGGTAGAAGTTGTTGGAGTCATTGAAGCTTGGGGTTTGGAGAAGCCGTAGTTCTTGGACGAGTACTTGGTGTACTTGAAGTCATATTGCACTTGACGTTCCTCTTTGGTAGCTTGATGCACGAGCTCAATGAGGTTGGTGTAGGGTTGGAAGTCAGCAATCTTCTTGATGGGATGATTGATGCCATTCAAGAAACGGGCCATAGTTTGCTCATCATCTTCCGTGGCATTGGCTCTTATCATTGCAATCTCCATTTCCTGGTAGTATTCTTCAATGCTCTTTGTTCCTTGCTTGAGGAGTTCAAGTTTCTTGAAGAGATCGCGGTTGTAGTAGGTTGGCATGAAGCGTGCTCGCATGACATGTTGCATTTCCTCCCGGGTGGTGATTGGTGGTTCACCTCTTGCTTCTCGGTGCTCAAGGACTTATTCCCACCATATGAGCACATAGTCTTGGAACTCAAGGGATGCCATAGCGATCTTCTTCTCTTCCTCATAGTTGTGCAAATGAAAGATTTTGTCGACCTTCAATGCCCATGATAGGTACTCTTCGGATCATTGCTTCCATTGAACTTGGGCATGGTGAACTTGAGCTTTCCATAGCGTTGCTCTTCATTGTGTTGGGGTCGAGGGTGATGATGATGCCCTTGACGTTGAGGATTATCAACATCATGTTTCTCTTGGCGTGGAGCATTTCCATTTTCATCTTGCTCTTGATGAACTTGAGGTTGCGGAGGAGCTTGTCGAGCTTGTGGAGGAGCTTGAGGAACTTGACGATGCACTCTTACTTGGTAGTTTCGCTCTTGAATTTCTTCACGAAGTGCTTCCTCTTGATTGCGCCTATCTCGGTTGCAGTTAGCAATGGCTCGACTTGATTCTCGGAGGGCACATTGTGCTTCAAGTGCTTGAGCTTTGCGTAGTCGTTGTTCTTGACGTTGAGCCTCGGCGTCTTGTTCATCGTGTGTTGTCGCACTCACTCTTCCTCTTGTAGACGTTGACGTTCTTGTGATTGTGCAAGAGGGACTTGGTTTTGTCGATGACAATGTGCTTGCGCATCGACTTGCTCTTGTGGATGATTGCCGTGTAGAGGATTGCGAGATGCTCGACGGTCTTGATGCGCGGCTCGACGTAGAGTGTTCGACGTCGGTGTACTTGAGCCGTAGAAGGTGTCGTCGGTGTGTCGACTCGAACAGCTCCGTCTTGAGTAGGAAGAAGTGGAAGAATGGCGGTTCACCAACAAGGCACGAATCTTGTCCATTCTTGCGTCGTTCTCTTGCTTGTGAGTGTCAAGCTTGTTGTTGAAGTAGTCTCTTGTTCATTGCTCGAAGATTCACAAGTAGGTGGCGAGATTGTCGATGCAGTCGCTCATTGCTTGTTGTTCTTGATGCAAAGCTCGTTGTGCACCGAAGAGGTGGCTCTTGGTGACATAGGACGACATGTCATCGTCTTGCTCGATGAAGAGTGGATTGGTAGAGGAACTTGGCCTATCCATCATTCCAAGAAAATATGTGAGTGGGAGAAAGAGAAAAACTTATACCAAATGTACCTTGACCGATGTTAAAGATGGATCAATGATCACTCAAATGTGGAACAAGGAAATAGCACAATTGGTACCAATTCTTGTCGGTTCTCGTACCTACACAAGTAAAAGCTTATGGTGGAGCTCGGTTAGGATGGTGGCACAAACTTTGATGCAATTGTTAGTGAGGTTCAATAATGTTGAAAAAGATTCACAAATTTGCAAATGCAACAAGTAGACCAAAAGCAAGATGGTACACAGAAACACACACACAAATAGATAAGTGAGATCATGCAACCAAGGAATGAGCCAAAATGTGGAATCCACGAAAATGCTCTTGTAGCACAACGCTAGAGAGACGCTAGCACGATTGCACAATAGGCAGATACGGAACTTGTGCACAACCTACTAAGCAAAAATGCAATGACTTTTATCCCAAGTATGCTATATGTATGGTGTTCCGGTGGTATGATCCAAGATGACCGAATATGACAATCTTAATGTAGTATGATGCTATGGTTCTTGTTTATAAACTCTTTGCTTATCTTTCCTTCTTGCTTAAAATCTTGTTTGACTCTTTCTCTTTCGAGCTCTTTTCTCATGCAAAACTTCATGAACCAAGATAGCAATTGTGTACGCGATGACAACTTGGTGACACAAAAGATGATACCAAGATATGCACCACTATGATATGATATGTATGCTATGGGAAGTATGATCACTAATGTGCACACGTCACATTGCCGGCAATACTCAAAGGCTAGTCTCGATGGGTAAGCAACGCGAAAGTAAGGCTATGGTGGTTATCAGTGCAATGACATGGAATAGATAAAGATGTCCTCGAGGTTACCACCGCAGTAGTCGTTTGTAAGCACGGACGGTTGTTGGCAATGATGAGTCCTTGACGAAGATGAGCGGTGGTGATGTTGATGTCGAACCGTACCTATATAGCCGAAACACAATAGGACACAAGAATCACAACTCAAAATCTCAGAGACCGAAACGGGTCAAAATCGTCGGAGTTGATAGCGGGTGACCTATGGTGGTGCTTGTGTAAAGTGGTGGTGGTATGCGGAAGTGATGGTGGTATGCGGAAGTGTATGTGGGCACCCGAACAAAATTTGGCGGGACTTAGGAGGAAAACGGAGCTGTGGAATGGAGTTGTTGCTGTCAGGGGCCAGATGTCCGGGCCAGGGAGCCGGATGTCCGGGGGTCACGGGCCGGATGTCCGGGCTCAGGATCCATGGACGAACTCGATGAACTCTGCGGGGAGAAAAGCAACTCCGGGGCAAAATTTGGGGGATTTTGTGGATGGAAAAGGCGGAGATGATGGGGGAAAGCTAGATCCACACGTGGCAAGGGAAATCCATGGATCAAATCCAACAAATCACAAAGAAAATCGGGGCTATTTTTGGTGGGGATTTTCGGATTAGGACAAAAAACAACAAAATCAAGCTAGAAAAACGAGGGGTAGGGGCTCCAAATTTGTGATCAACCTTGCTCTGATACCAAGATGATGTAGGGTGGAACCCTAGATGCCCCATCTTTCATGGTTGGAGGGGATCCTACCAAGAACAAGAGGGGAAAATGAGGGGAAAACAAGGGAAAACACAAGAAAAATCACTCAAACAACAAGAGATGGTCACACATATGCTAGATCCTCGAAAAAGAAAGAGATACACGATCCGAATCAAACAAGGGATGATACATAAGGTAACTGGTTCTTCTCCGTGAGGAGGTCTTCAGTTCTTCCCGTTAGGGGTCTTGATTCCAAGTGGATCTTCTCCGAAGAGGTGTTGGTCCCTCGCGGTGGAGTAGATCCGGATGGATGAGCAAAGCTCTATCTCAGATATGAGCTAACACTACGCTGACCATAGAAAGAGGGCTGACGAGGAGTATATATAGTCTAGGGGGGCGAAGGGATACATGGGCTCGGCTCTTTACACTGTGCACAGAAAGGGGTGGCCGGACATCCGTTCGTCGGGCCAGATGTCCGGGGCGCTCGCGAGGCGCCGGATGTCCGGGCGCTGGGGCCGGATGTCCTGGCTGATAGGGTTCAACTTTTGTGATGGGGTGCCAGATTTACGGGGGTCGAGCCAGATGCCCAGCTGCTCGTCGAGCGCCCGATGTCCGGGGCCTGGACCGGATGTTCAGGGCCTGTAGCTTTGGCAGAGCTGCGACTGTGGTAGATGTTCCAGGGGCCAGATGTCCGGGTCCTAGGGACTTCTCCGGTTCCTTCCATCGTTCCTCTTCATCCATGAACTTGGGGACTTGACCATCTTCATGTGCATCCTC
Organism: Triticum aestivum; assembly: GCF_018294505.1. Lineage (NCBI taxonomy): Eukaryota > Viridiplantae > Streptophyta > Magnoliopsida > Poales > Poaceae > Triticum > Triticum aestivum. Next base: position 346,652,143 of record NC_057810.1, read on the forward strand.
TGGAGGGTTCTCTTGGTACCTAATCATGCACAATATTCCGGACTTAGGTAGTAGCCATGTCTCGAGAGGATCGAATGAGATATCACTAAGGGAAGAAGTCACCTCGGTCTTGAGAGCTCTAGCTTGTGCTCGTGTCATAGGTCCTCTTGGCACTTGGTGAGACGATGGTAGGTCCATGGGGATGACCGTTGGATGCTCCGCATCAGACCACCTCTTTATTCTCCGTTGAGCTCAGCACCGATTCTTTTTTATTGAAACGGTCTTGAACATATGATTGCTCACTAAACGATGATCTTTTTGGAGTTGCATAATAATGGTGCGGTGGTTTATAATAATATGGAGAATGCGTTCTTGTATCATACCTGTCCCATGATGTATATGGATTTGTATGAGCATAGGGAGGCATCCACAACATTGGCATTGGTTGCCCAAAATAAGGATATGGATCTGCTGCATTAAAATTATCACGTTGCCAATACTGGTCCTCATATATGCGCCTAGGGGGTGATTTTCATGCTTTTGCACTACTTGCCAGAAAAGAACTTTTTGCTTCACTCGCTTTTTGATATTTAGCTAGTAACTCTGCAAAAGTAACATTTGAATTCCTGCCTTTGTGCTTACGACCTTTTTCTTCTTTCATTTTCTTTGCATCAACCTCGGGATTTGCTTGTTGCCCCCCAGTTTGTAGCGTCTTCATTGTAACTTTGATAGAATTCCTGCCTTCAAGAATATTTTCATTGTGCTCTTGAACAACATCATTACTTGGAAGCTCGATCCCATCACCTGTAGTTTTTACCTTCTAATATTTAAATGAATCGTCTTGAAGCAGCTGATTCGAAACCTTTTTGCCATCAGGACCAATCGGAATAGACTGGTCATCCTTTGGTGTTTCAAAAAATCTCAGTCGTCCTTTGTCAATGGCCGATTTGGCTATTTGACAAAACATATTGCAATCATCAAAATTATGTTTGAACGAATGATGCAACCTACAATACATTCGTCTGTGGATAGATGGCTCAATTATGTTTGAATTGAAGGTATACCTTTTATCTTCTAGCCATTCTTGGTGTGCGAACGGCTTTGGAGGTAAGCAAACGAATGATTCAGATTTAGAATCTCCCATTCGGCTATGCATTCTGTTTTGCACTCTTCCTCTGATGTCTTTGGATAAGATATACTATTAGCATTGGATTTCTGAAAAGACTTTAACCTTCGCTTTATATTTCTAAAACCAAAATAGTTAGAACACACATGTCTCAGTTGAGACCAAGTGCAAGCCAGATATGACACAAGCAAACCTATGCAAGTAGATACGAACTTTTGATAAAGCAATGGATAAAACTTTTGCTGCAATAGTAAGTCGCAATCGGTCTTTATAAATTGCACAATAGGTTGACCGATATAGTCTATAACAATTTTATTGCTAACAAGTAAATTACCCTTCTTCATTGGTCTTTCAAAATTACTTTTGAGAATTTTTCTTATAGAAGCATCGACAATAAAGTTGTGACCAAATCGGAAGACAGGTAAATCACATGCTAGACATACCTCTTCAATTATGTTGGAAGAGCATGATGGTTGTATCACTTGAATAATACTTTGTTCCACTTTTGAATGACTCTCCAATGCCTTGGCATCCTCTTTTTCTTTGATAGATTTGGTACACATACTATTTGATTCGGCTTTTTCAATAACCTAATTTTCTTTGTTACCTGAATCAATACTTTTATCTTTTTGAATTTGCAAGGTTCTCGCTCTTGTCTTATTTTAGCCCACGTCTCAGCTTGGCGAGATTTAAACCTTTTCATCTCAATTTCCATACACTCCTCATGAGATTGCCCCCAAATACTTTGAGACTCTTTCGGCAATGAGGTGCCAAAACTTTGCAACTGTTTAGGGGGTACACTTGACGGTACAACACTGGACGACTGCATTATTTGCACAACTCTAGCTTTTATAGTAGCAAAATCATGAGGCTTCTCGCCTTCTATTAGTTCCTGGCGAATAGAGTTGCACAAATCCCAAGAAAATGTAAGTTTGTTCTCAATTACCCAGTCTAGATACGGTTGCCCCCCCCCCAATGCTTTTAGATTCTTTTGGCAATGAGATATTGCCGAAATTCTATAACTGTGTAGGGGGCATGATATGCCACGGTAGTAGGTGAAAGCATTGTGCTCCTGCAGAAGTTTCACTTATTCGGCCATGACCGTGAAGGTTCGTAGCTGAATTATGGACATCAACAATTGCGTATGGTGCCAAAAAATTAGTAGCATGAGGTGTAGCATATGATGTTTGAGGGTAATTTGCCAAATAACTAGTAGTAGCATGGCCAATTCCCCTATCCAGCGGCATGTTTGGATTAACATACTGCAACTTATCTGCCGATGAATAAAAAGGTGAAACACTTTGTTGCATACTATTGGAAATTCCTATGTGAGGTGTTTCAACTTGATTAACCAAACTCATCATGTTTTTCATCGGCATATATATTTTTTGGGTTGCCGATGCATGGGAGTTGGGATACATATGTTGCATGTTGCTAAAATTATATGAAGTTGAATCATGAAGATTATTCTGATTCGGTTGTTGCACATAATTAGATGCATGATTGATAAAACAAGGGCTAGCCGATACATTATGCTCATTAAACGATCTAGCAACAACATATGCATTATTTGCATCTAGATAAGTGACTTGGGTATTCATATTATCTTTGTAGATTTCCAACCCTAGATGACGATCTCTTCATAGCAAGAACGGGTTAGAGATTGTTCAAGGCTTTGTCACCAGCAGAGTCGCCAAAAAGTGTGTTTGCACACAAACACGTCACAGTGTACCACCAACGCCAAGGCTGATGCACCGCAGCTCATGTCGAAGGAGACCCGTCTAGAAGCACGATACGCAAGCAATCCGGCGGGTGCTTTTCATGACTCGAAACCTCATGCGCCCGGGAGGGACCCCGTCTGGACTTGCAGCAGCTATGGGCTGCCCCAGGTCAGTTTGCTTGCCCCTAGAGCCTTGAGGATCGCTGCCCTTCAATGACGAATGAACGAAGAATGAGAGAGAAAGAACAAGGAAGAGATGTAAAACAAGGGTAAAAAGTAGATTGATTGTTTGATTGTGTGTTGTTTCAATGGGCCGTCACCTCCATTGTATATAAGAGGTAGCTAGACTTCCCGTACATGCAAAGGATTCATCTAGGGTTTCCTTACAAGAAAATTAGATCAATTCCCGTCATATAGTCCTAGCTCTAGTCTAACTCGAATTCAACCCGAATCTGGCCCAGACTTCAGCCTGATCTTATTTTGCCTCTCCAGGTTGCATATGACCTTGTTTTGAGACAATTTATATATCAAAATCGACTGGCTCAACGAGGCGAAACTTTTTCATATTGTAAGTTGTTCCATTTGAAGCTGTCTTGACGGCTAAATAGCTCGCGTGACCCATCAGACTGGTCGTCTGATCCTCGCACCATATTTTGCCTCGTGGTAGGGCCGTCCTCTGATGGCTGTAACTTCTGCATACGATCTCGGATCGAGACAATTTTTATACCAAAATCAATCGTTTCAACGATATGAAGAAAATTCGTGTAAAAGGTTTTCTCATTTGAGTCAGTTCTTGAGGCGCAATCGGCCGAACATTGCTCTGGATACAAAATCTCAGTATTTCGAACACAACTTCGGCCCTCGAGATGAGATCGGATGGCGATGGTCCAAACATCAAAGATGTTCATGTCGAAAATATGGAACTTATTAATGTAGATCACTTCTCCATTTGAGACCATCTTAATTGCATTTCGTACCATGCCAAAATCTGGTGTCAACAATATCAACCAACCCATGTCCGATCATCACTTGAGATGGGGTGGTCATCAACGGTGAACATCTCCATATTGATCATGTCTATTGTACGACTCGTGTTCGACCTTTTGGTCCTCCTTGTTCTGAGGCCGTGTCTGTACATGCTAGGCTCATTAAGTTTAACCCAAGTATTCCCCATGTGTAAAACTGGCTTACACCCATTGTGGGCGAACGTAGAGTCTATCACACCCGATCATCATGTGGTGCTTCTAGACGATGAATTTTTTGCAATGGTGCATACTTAGGGAGAACACTTTTATCTTGAAATTTGGTGAAGGGATCATCTTATAATGCTACCATCGTCCTAAGCAAAATAAAATGCATAAAAAAATAAACATCACATGCAATCGAAATATGTGACATGATATGGCCATTATCAAATTGTGCTTTTGATCTTCATGTCCAAAGCACCGGCATGATCTCCATCGTCATTGGCATGACAACATGATCTCCATCATCATGATCCCCATCATCGTGTCATCACGTGGTTGTCTCGCCAACTGTTGCTTCTACAACTACTTCTAACGCATAACCATAAAGTAAAGCAATTACATGGCGTTTAATGATTGACACACAGGTCATACAATAAATTAAAGACAACCCTACGGCTCTTGCCGGTTTACGTACTCATTGACATGCAAGTCGTGAACCAATTACAAAACATGCTCATCTCATACATCAACATATATCACATCACGTTTCGTCCATACCACATCACAACATGCCTCGCAAAAACAAGTTAGACGTCCTCTACTTTGTTGTTGCAATTTTTTTACGTGGCTGTTAGGGCAAACTATGAGAACCATTATTATCTATGCAAAACCACAATGGTGATATACAAGTTGCCTTTTAACCTTCTAGATTCAACTAAAGTAGGAGAGATGACACCCGCCAGACACCTTATGCAATACAAGTTGCATGTTAGTCGATGGAACCGGTCTCATGTGCGAGGACATGTAAGGTTGGTCTGAGCCGCTTCATCCCACATTATCGCCGAATTCAAATAAGACAAGGGTGGTAAGCAATCTGAACATCAATTCCCGCAACAACTTCGTGTTCTACTCATGCATATACATCTACTCATAGACCTAGTTCATGATGCCACTGATGGGGAATGTTGCATGAAAATCAAAAAATTTCCTACAAAACACCCAAGATCCAATCTAGGAGATGCATAGCTATGAGAGGGGAGTGTGTGTACATAACCTTGTAGAATGAAAGCGTTAGCATCGTAACACTGTTGATGTAGTCGTACTCTTCATGATCCAATCGCGATCCAATCCGATCAAGTGTCGAATGGACGCCACCTCTGAGTTTAGCACACGTACGGCTTGGTGGAATCCCCTCCTTGTTGATATAGCAAGGGAGGGAGAGAAGGTTGTTGAGATCTGAATCAACACGACGACGTGGTGGTGGTGGTGGTGGCAGAGAATTACGGCAGGGCTTCGCCAAGCGCTCACGGAACATGGAGGAACAATAGGAGGGAGATGGGCAAGGGTCGAAGAGTTGTTGCCCCAATGCCTCCCCACTTTTATCTAGGTGTGGACGGGTTGGTGGCTTGCCCCTAGGGTCGTTGGCCAAAGAGGGAGAAAAAAATCCCTCCTTTCCTTCCCCACTGATCGCTATCCCCTTTTTATGGATCCTGGTCTTATCCCTTCGAGATATGATACTATCTCTACTCCTAATGGAGCACTTGGTAGGATACACTATTGTAGGATGCTACTAATGCGACACTACAATCAGAGACCCTTCGACAAAACTGTATACGATGAATTAATCGCGAACGGTGATGCAAAAAACCGTCAAAAAAATATGCAAAACGCTTGCGATGGCGGATACTCAAACACGGTTCAGATTTTACTTACATGTGCGATGAGGGGCATACAGTTCATTCCAATGAATTATTTGCAATGAGATAGAACAATAGAAACGGGCAGCCAGATTAAAGTGTGTGCGATATATGGCATACAATTCACTCGGATTAACTGTTTGTGATTAGGCAACACAACAGTAACGGTTAGCCAGATCAAGGTGTCTGTGATTGACGGCATACACTTCACTCGGATGAACTGTTTGCGTTGAGCCAACACAATAGAAATGGTTCCACTTAACAAGATGTGTGTGATACGCGGGAAATAGGTAAGTAATAAGAAATTTGTGGGAAGAACGAAAATAGCACAGACGAGTCATGTTAACAAGTCGTGTGTGCTGTGAGCAAACGATTGCTGGTATACAATTGTGAGTGATTGATGAAATCATCACCGACGGGTTCCATTCTCTACTCCGTGTGCGATGTGATTGCATACAGAACAATAACATACATGCTAATAAGGACATGATTGGACAACCAAATTAAACATCGAATCACATAGGTGGCTAGTACACACATCACATTTCCACACACCAAAGTAAACTATTACATGCATAATTAACTAGATAAATGATCATATGAGCATCATCTACTTCTTCTTGTGACGCTTGCCACCACTGCTCTACTAGGATAAACGGAAAAGTATTCTTTACTGTGAATAGTGTGCTTTGTTGGGCACACCAGTATATGGATCATAGCCTTGGGCGAGCAATGTGCCCGCATGCATCGTGCTAGATCGATGTTCCTTGTATGCTAAGTTTCCATTAATTGATGGTGTTTTATGACCACACCACCCTTTCCTGCCATTTCCTCACCAGTTTCCCGCTGCCACCCAGCAATATTGCGCATAAACCTAGGCAGCGCGTGATGCACCAAGGCAACAAGCGCAGCCTGTAGCAGATCCACCTTTTCCAAGCATGCCAACCCACCGAAGCTTTGCCTCTGCCATCAACCTCCTCGGCGAGGAAAAAGAGAAGGCGGCATGGCCTATCAAGGCCGAGATGCTCCCCAGCAACGCGATGGACAATGTCATGCTGCACGTCATCGCTAGGGTTGAGCATACCCTTAGAGCACGACGCTTTAGCACCGCGGATCAAGATGGGCATGTCAGCGCCGAGAGGCTGCAGCTCACCACACAACATGATCAATGCTGCGCCGCAAGGCAAGCTAGGCGCGTGTGTGGCGATAGACTGCGGCTCGCCGCATAGTGAGACTGTTGGAGCGCCATAGAGCAAGAGGCACGGCACGTCGCACAGCAAGAGCAGATCCGTCGGCGCTTGCCTAGTGTTGAGGGGGCATCATAGCTGGGTACACATCCCGTCAATACCCCCATTCCTCGCCATGAGTGGGTAGAGGCCGTATGCGCCGTACTTGCACCAGAGGCCGGCCAGGTCGTACTTGCACCGGACGCCCGCCGCGCCGTTCACATGGGTCACCCCGTTCACCTTGTCCATGACCCGCTCGATGCCAATGCACTGGTCGCAAGGCCCGATCGCCTCCTTGGCACCTGGGCACAATAGAGGAACATGGCCGTTGCATCCTCGAGTTAGTGATCTCTGATGAAATAGCCAACTTGGAGCTTGAGATCACGCTCCAGATGTACCGCGAGCATGTCGACCGCTTGGACGAACGCTTGCACGAGTTCAGGTAGAGCCAAGAGCTACCGTAGGCAAGGGCTGCTGATGATGGTCTCATGGACGCATTTTATTTTGTTGAGTCATTTCGACGTGGATCGCTATGTATTCACAACAATCATAATATTGTTCTGTTTCAATGTGTACTATGTTTTCTGTTCTTATATGTTCTCTTTCAATGTGTGCATATATGCATTCCATTCTGTATATGTGGATGATAACAGCAAGATACAAATTAGTATACGAAAACAAATAGAAAATGAAATTCATAATATATATTGATTGTTCATTAGTTCATCACAGAATATATACACGACTGTAGGATGCTGCTAATGCGACACTACGATAAGAGACCCTTCGACGAAACTGTGTGTGATGCAATAATCACAAACGGTGGTGTAAAAAAACCGTCAAAAAGGTGCAAAATGTTTGTGATGACGGATGCATTAAACATGGTTCAGATTTTGGTTGCGTGTGCGATGCAGGGCATACGGTTCAGTTAAATTAATTTTTTGTGATGAGGAGGAACAAAAGAAATGGGCTGCCAGATGAAGGTGTGTGCGATATACAGAATACACTTTACTCGGATGAACTGTTTGTGATAAGGCAACACAAAAGAAACGATCAGCCAGATCAAGGTCTGTGCGATATACGGCATGCGGTTCACTCAGATGAACTATTTGCGTTGGGACAAGACAACAGAAATGGTTCAATATAACAAGATGTGTGTGATACGCGGCAAATAGCTCTATAACAAAAAATGTGTGCAAAGGCCGACAATAACACAAACGATTGCTTCTAATAAGACGTATGCGATATGCTCTGTCTACACAACATCTATTGGCCATTGGGAGATGGGCAGTCATCCGGATACGCCGTAAGGATGCGAAGAGGCATCCTATATCAGCAAGGACTAGCTGTTCCACCAGTAGCTCATGTAAGAGAACTCTCAAGTTTTGTATGCTCAGGCTGGAGCAGCCATCAGATGGGTGTCTGGATGGGAAGTTGTGTTGATGTTAAATTAACTGATGGGATGGGTCATATCGGTCAAATTAAGTGACTTATATGACCAATTCCATGAGATAATTTAACCTCGAGGTCCTTGTTTTTTATTTTTATTTTATTTTTTAACATATTTTAAAGAAGGTCTATCACATTATTTTTTGATAATGTGTATACGTGGCATACAGTTGATCCATCCAACCTGTTTGTGATGGAATAAGCTGTGTGTGTTGTGGGCAAACGCTTGCTAGTGTACAACTGTTTGCGATTGATGAATTCATCACCGACGGGTTCCCTAGTGTGGTCCGTGTTCATCTCATCATCATCTACTTCTTGTGCTAGCTCGATGTTTCTTATATGCTAAGTTTCCATTATTTGATGGCATTTTATGAACACACCACCGTTTCCCGCCATTTCCTTGCCTGTTTCCCGCCACCCAGCGATATTGCGCATAAACCTAGGCGCGACATGACGCAAAGAGGCAACAAGCGCAGCCTGAAGCACATCCACCTTCTCCAAGCATGCCAACCCACCAAAGCGCCGCTTCCGCCATCAACCTCATCACCGATGAAAACTAGAAGGCGCCACGGCCCGTCAAGGCCGTGGCGCTCCCCGGCAATGCGATGGACGACGCCATGATGCACATCATTGCTAGGGTTGAGAAAACCCTTGGCGCATGGCGTTTCAGCGCTGCTGATCAAGATAGGCATGTCAGCGCCGAGAGGCTGCAGCTCGCTGCACAAGATGATCGATGGCGCACCACAGAGCAAGCTAGGCGCACACTACTAGGAAAATGCTTATACATAGAAGTTTACCAGTAGCGTTTGTTTGGGCCCCTACGCTACTGGTAATTACCAGTAGCGCTGGATACAAAGCACGCTATTGGTATGGCTTATCAGTAGCGTTGGTTTCTTTTGAGCATGCTATTAGTAAATATCCTCAATCGTGCCCCGCGGACAAGCAATAGTAGTAGCGAGGGTTTGCTGGGCCGCGCTAGCACTAGAAACATAGTCGTAGCGCGGGGCACGTAATGCGCTACAACTAGCCCAGCCCATCGAGACAACCAACCTAGCCCAGCGAACAGCCTCCATCGTTCCCTTATTTTCTCCTCTGCCTCCCGCGAACCCTCGCCGCCGCCACCAACGCCGGGCGATTCCGGCTACTTCCGGCGGCCCTCGCCGGAGCGCAGCACACCCACGAGCTCTCCTCGCGACGGTTCTTCCTTTCCTCTAGAAAAATCTGCTCCTCTCGGCAGCAAGCCGTCGCGCACGACCCCTCCCTGCGGCTAGGGTTTCGTCTGCGTCCAACTCCGGCGCGGTGAGATCTCCTCTTCCCTCGATTCATGCCCTCTCCTCTCTCCTTCTTCCTTATCTCCCCGCCCTTTTTTTCCTTTTGTTCCATTACTTTCCTTCCTCCGTGCACTACTGCTCGCAACCTATTTGTGTTTATGCCCAACAGCCTTTTTTCCTTCTGTTCCACTACGTTCCTTCCTCCGTGCACAACCTGTTGATGTTATGGATAGACTAAACATAAGTGTTGTGTAATTACACAACGCGGTGCGGTCTTGGGTTAAAAGCTTGGAGCGGTTTTTGAAGCGGTTAACTGTTGATGTTATGTATAGACTACAGAGTATGTAAGCCTGTCGTAAATAACCTTATGCATGTGAAAGATAAGTGTTGTGTAATTTATATTATTGGCAGCAAGGTTTTATGCGGTGCAGAAAACAACTAACAATGTTGCTGCATGGAGAGACAGGCTATTTGTTGTTTACATCCTTCAGTTGCAGTGTTTATGACTGGTGTTTTTGGCCAAATTCGATTGTAGCAGCTGTTAGTTTTAAGCGTGCTCTGTATATGCCATCATAATGTGTCTGCTGTCGCTATTTGGAGAAGAACAGAGCTGACAGCACATCTAGAGTGTTTGTGACAGTTCAAAGGATCAAGGTGTACTGCATGTTGCATACAAAGTGATTGGCAGGGAGGAGCAGGGTGCGCCAGTTAGAAGATGAGGACGGCGTCAGGGTGAGGGATATACAGCTGAAGCACTCGTTAGCCTGCAGATTGTTTGGACCTGAAGCTGGAGGTTAATTTGGCCAAGTGTTTAATTTGTTATAGTCAGGTTGCTCTGTTCTCAATCACTTAGTAGTTTTATGAATGTTCGCATGTTGATTCTATCTTCTGTCTGGCTCAGAGGATGAATATAAGGAACACGAAGCAGAGCTAGTAGATCAGGCCATCCTCACTGCATAATCTGGTATCATTTTTCCTATTACATATTAAGTCTCACTGCGGTAATTATTACTATTAGCACAATTTGTTGTGTCGTGATCTGCTAGCAGCTGATATTAAAGTTCATTCTTTCATCCTGGAAATAAAAACGTAGTGTTTGTGATATGCCACTGATATCAATGGTAATCAATACTGTTCACTTATTCAGAAGGCAATTAATCTGATAGACCTAGCCGATAGCTCATGCTTTGTTCATGTACCCTTCTTGTTAAATGGGCAGCTCATGGTTCTGTGTAGCGCAATATGTTTAAATTTTCTCGGGGGGTACCATTTTTTACTCTGAATAAGCAACAAAAGTGCTCAAAAACCTGCATACATAACCCTGAACATTTATGGTCTCTGTTGTTATGTCTTGCTATGTACGTTTAATGCCTGTACTTACATGGTTGTGTTTTGGTGGGTCTGGTCCTTCTTGAGACTGGAATAAGCGACTCTTCAGACGGAAAGTGCAGGGTAACTTTTATTGCACAAGTTAACTTGAGACTGGTTAAAAAAAGATTGAACGATGTGCTGCCTTGCAGTGTCTGCGACAACAGTGGAGGCCTCCTTTGCGGATTAAATGGTCGGTATTCACTGGATTATAGATCCGTGGCGGTTAAATTTATGACTGCCTCTGTTTCCATTTGACAGCATTTTGGTGTTGGGTGGTACGCTCGGTTTTCATCATTCAACTCGTAAACCGAATTGCTCCGGTCCAGCCCTCCCGTATGCTAGACAAAGAGTGGCACAAACCCCACATAACGTTCCATGTGCCATAAGATTCTCATCCCACAACATGGTGCTTTCTTTGCTTGTCTTCGCGGGTGGAGATATGAATGGGATGCTTTGCTTCTCTCCACTGTTGGGAGTGAGATATGCTTTGCTTTGCTTTGCTTCGCTGGTGGGGAGTGGGAATGGGATGCTTTGCTCCAGCTGCCAACTTTTGCCCCCACAACATGGTAATCTTTGTTTTATGTAAAGAGTTGGTGCTTTCACATATTGATTGTGCTTGTTTATATTCTCAAAAAAAATGATTGTGCATGTTTATCTTTTAACTATATCGCTTAGCTAAGATCATAAGAAGATATTTGTAGTTGTACGCTTTCTAAATATGCTATCTTTTCCTCGCAAAACGAAGAGATGATCAACTTTAGGAATTGCAACTTTATCCATGGTAACCATGTGCATTCCTGGACCATTTAGTTTGAATAGCCAGTGAGGAATTAAGCATATATTTTTGGCATGAGCCCCTTTAAATTGCTAGATGAGAAGGAAACTTAACTTAATGAGTGTGAATTGTAATATATTATTTGGTTGAACTGATGCAATTTGCGTACTAACAAGCTTTCACTTTCCCGACATGGGCGCAGAGGTGATTGACGCTGACTAGCGTGGCTGGTAAAGGGTACAATGTTGGTAATACATCTGCTGTTGCTGATGCCTTCTTGCTTGCTTGCTTGCGAATGACCTGGGAATTATTTCTACTTGGTGCACAGCCTTTGCTTGTTGCAATTTGCCTCAAAAGCTTGTATTCAGAATCTATAACAAGATTTCGTACTGCCTTGGAATTCCTTATCTCCTTTCACTTGTGGTCATGCCTAGCACTATCTTGGTTCATTGTTTAATTCCAGGATTTGTGAGTTCCTAGTAGGGAGCACATGGATACGAAGCTGCGGCGGCGGCGACGATGATGATATCAACATGGGCTGCGGCGGCGACGATGACGACGACCAGATCGACATCGACACGGGGCTGCGGCGGTGACGACGACGACGGCATCCTCACGGTGCTGCGGCGGCGGCGATCATGACGACATCAACACCATCAAACACGGGCTTGTGGACGCGCCGGCGACGATGACCTATAGGCGTGGTGTATATATATATATGTATTAATTATCTATAATAGATATGTATGATTGACTGTATGCATAAAATGTGCGTATTATAAAATGCATGTATGTGAGTACTATGAAATGTATGTCTACACTGGAATAGGTAGATTTTTATATTTTTTTTAAATCCTAATTAGTTACTAGTTGCGTGGTGTATCATAGAAGCGCTACTACTATCATCCTTTACTAGAATCGCTTGTTTCAAAACAAGCGCTACTGCTATCATCATTTACCAGTAGCGCGGGGTAAAAAACGCGCTACTGCTAAAAAATAGTTGTAGCGCCTAGCAGTAGCGCGGGAACCCGCGCTGCTGGTATGCAAAAAACCCACGCTACTGGTAGTGTTTTTCCTAGTAGTGGCATCTGTGCTGATAGGCCGCGGCTCGCCGCACGACAAGACCGTTGAAGCGCTGCAGAGCAAGAGGCGCGGCGCGCCGCACAGCAAGAGTGGATCCATCAGCGCTTGCCTGCTGTCGACAAGGCGTCGCAGCTGGGTACACATCCTATCAGTATCCCCATTCCTCGCCAGGAGTAGGCACAGGCCCTCTGCACCATACTTGCACAAGAGGTCAGCCGCGCCGTAGTTGCACCGGACGCCCGCCGTGCCGTTCGCATGGGTCATGCCGTTTGCCTTGTCCGTGGCCCGCTCGGTGCCAACGCGCTGGTTGGTAGGCTTGACCGCCTCCTTGGCCCGGGTGTCCACCTGGGCGCAGTAGAGGAACATGGCCGTAGCATCCTCGAGGTGGTGATCTCTGATGAAATAGACAACTTGGAGCTCGAGGTTGTGCTCCAGATGTAGCACGGGCGTGTTGACCGCTTGGACGAATGCCTGCACAAGTTCAGGCAAAGCCAAGAGCTACCGTAGGCAGGGCTACTGGTCATGGTCTCATGGACGCATTTTATTTTGTTGAGTCGTTTCGACGTGGATAGCTATGTATTCACAACAATCATAGTATTGCTCTGTTTATTGCCCTGTTTCAATGTGTGTACTCTTTTTCTGTTCTTATATGTTCTGTTTTAATGTGTGTTTATACGCTTTCCATTCTGTATATGTGGATGATAACAGATAGATTCAAATTAGTATACAAAAACAGATAGAAAACAGAATTCATAATGTATATAATATTAGTTGTTCAATGGTTCATCATAGAATATATATAATATCATTACATACACGTGATGATACTTAACTACTAGGTACAATGCATAAAATTGAAAACGAACAATGCTAAAACTAATAATCTCTCCTAGGCCCAGTATTTCGACAGCCCCTTGCCAGCAGCTCCCTGGTGCGCGCCGTCTTCCTAGCGCGGAGTCAGTACTCCGCCTCCTCCGCCTCGTAGCGCTTGACGTCCCGATCTGCCTCTTGCAGGCAGACGAGCGCGAACGATCTTGCCATTTTGTTGCGTGCCCACCGTAGCTCCTCGTCGGTGGCACGCTGGAGCTTATCGGCCCAGAGCCTTTGGCCTTCCTCGCGAAATACCCGTCTTTGTACACCTCCTCCGCACGAGGACGCGCCCGCCCCCAAAGCTCCGCCGCCTCCTTTTTCTAGGCGGCATCACGGGCTTCACAGGCCACCTAGTACCTGCCATCCTGCTCCACCATCTCCTTCTTGAAAGCCACTTGCCTGCCTTTCTCGGCCGGCGGCAACGACTTCCAAAGACAAAGACCGTATTGGACCCAAAACCAATCCAAAGTTGGGGGGTCCGGGGCAACCTCGTCCGGCGGCGCGTAGGTGTCCTCTTCGATGCTCTTCGAGTGAGCGTCCTCGGGGGGCGGCGACTACTCTTTGGTTAGTGGGCAGACCAGCGGTGCCATGGTAGAGATTTGAGAGAGAGAGAGAGAGAGAGAGAGATGGCGAGCAAGGGGAGGATCTAGATGAGAATGTAGGCGGGACGACGTGAGCAAGGTAGTATTTATTGGCATCCGGAATCTAGATCGACAGGAACAGTACAGACGCCGGTTGCCGGAATTTACGAGTACTGTAGTGTGAATTACACACGATTCCTGCAGCAAAATCCGTGTGTGAACATAATAACTGATGGTTCCCAATGCAGAACCGTGTCTGATTAATAATGCCCAACACTCACCTTCCAAACCTCGAGGCGCAAAATAGAGTGCCAATTGTGCGGGCCCGGTTGTCTTGCTAGATTTTACATTTTCTTTTTTGAACACCAGATATTTACATCGTCTGATGATTTTTTAACTCGCACACAAGTACACAAATATGATTTTTAAACCGTTATGGTTAGCCGTTGCATGTACATGTAGTTCTAATTTGAATTATGGTCATTAAATAGAAAGAAAATCACTTAAATGTCTTCAAAGTGTCAAATGACCGCTGAAATTTTCCAAATTTTCACATGACAGTTGCATTAGTGCATGCTACATGTAGAAATTTTTCGAAGGCCCTAAGAGGAAGCTATCTCCGGTTTGTCATGGAACATGCATTGTTCCCTTTCGAAACCACGAGCCTTCTAGTGAGTTGCTTTCGTTTGTGAGGGGTGTGTGTCCAAACTTTCGTCATACAGGCCAATTTCTTTACCACATCAACTTGGTGGCATGACATTACATTAAGCAAGGTTTCATGTTTTTCTGATAATTTTTTAATTTTTTGGAATTAAAATGCCACGGTACTCCATGCATGCGTCCATACCGTGAGACCCATATGTTGGAAAATTCCTTCTAATTTACTGCACATGGAATTAACTCGCACACAAGCACACAAATATGATTTTTCAAACCGTTGTGGTTAGCCGTTGCATGTAGATGTAGTTTAAATTTGAATTACGGTCATTAAATGGCTAGAAAAACACATAAATGTCTTCAAAAGGTCAAATGACCCTTGAAATTTTCCAAATTTTGACACGACAGTTGTATTAGTGAACGTTATAGGTAGAATTTTTTTGAAATCCATAAGAGGAAGCTATCTCCCGTTCGTCATCAAACATGCTTTGTTCCCTTTCGGAACCACGAGCATTCTAGTGAGTTGCTCCGGTTTGTGAGGGGTGTGTGTCCAAACTTTCTTCCAACAGGACAATTTTTTACCACATCATCTTGGTGGCATGACATTACATCAAGCAAGGTTTCATGTTTTTCTGATCATTTTCAATTTTTTGGAATTAAAATGCCATGGCACTCCATGCATGTGTCCATGCCATGAGACCAATATGTTTGAAAATTCCTTCTAATTTACTGCACATGGAATTAACTCGCACACAAGTACACAAATATGATTTTTCAAACTCTTATGGTTAGCCGTTGGTTGTACATGTAGTTCTAATTTGAATTACGGTCATTAAATGACTAGAAAGTCACTTAAATGTCTTCAAAAGGTCAAATGACCCCTGAAATTTTCCAAAATTTCACATGACAGTTGTATTAGTGCATTTTACACGTAGAAATTTTTTGAAGGCCATAAGAGGAAGCTATCTCCCGTTCGTCATCAAACATGCATTGTTCCCTCTCGGAACCATGTGCCTTGTTGTGAGTTGCTCCGGTTTGTGAGGGGCGTGTGTCCAAACTTTCGTCAAACAGGACAATTTTTTTACCACATCATCTTGGTGGCATGAAATTACGTCAAGCAAAGTTTCATGTTTTTCTGATCATTTTTTAAGTTTTTGGAATTAAAACGCCATGGCACTCCATGCATGTTTCCATGCCGTGAGACCAATATGTTTGAAAATTCCTTCTAATTTGCTGCACATGGAATTTACTCCCACACAAGTACACAAATATCATTTTTCAAACCGTTATGGTTAGCCGTTGCATGTAGTTCTAATTTGAACTATGGTCATTAAATGGCTAGAAAATCACTTAAATGTCTTCAAAAGGTCAAATGACCCTTGGAATTTTCCAATTTTTCACATGACAGTTGTATTAGTGCACGTTACATGTTGAAGAAAATTGAAGGCCGTAAGAGGAAGCTATCTCCCGTTCATCATCAAACATGCATTATTCCCTCTCTGAACCACGAGCCTTCTAGTGAGTTGCTCCGGTTTGTGCGGGGTGTGTGTTCAAACTTTCATCAAACGGGACAATATTTTTACCACATCATGTTGGTGGCATGACATTACATCAAGCAAGGTTTCATGTTTTTCAGATCATTTTTAAATTTTTTGGAATTAAAATGCCATGGCACTCCATGCATGTGTCCATGCCGTGAGACCAATATGTTTGAAAATTCATTTTAATTTGTTGCACATGGAATTAACTCGCACAAAAGTACACAAATATGATTTTTCGAACCGTTATGGTGAGCCGTTGCATGTAGATGTAGTTCAAATTTGAATTATGGTCATTAAATGGCAAGAGAATCACTTAAATGTCTTCAAAAGGTCAACTGACCCCTAAAATTTTCCATATTTTCACATGACAGTTGTATTAGTGCACATTACACGTAGAAATTTTTTGAAGGCCGTAAGAGGAAGCTATCTCCCGTTCATCATCAAACATGCATTGTTCCCTCTTGGAAGCACGAGCCTTCTAGTGAGTTGCTCTGGTTTGTGAGGGGTGTGTATCCAAACTTTCATCAAACATGCCTAATTTTTTACCACATGATCTTGGTGGCATGACATTACATCAACCAAGGTTTCATGTGTTTCTGATCTTTTTTTATATTTTCTGGAATTTAAATGTCATGGCACTCCATGCTTAATTGTGTCATAGCCATTAGACCAATATGTTTGAAAATTCCTTCCAATTTACTGCACATGGAATTAAATTGCACACAAGTACACAAAATATGATTTTTCAAACTGTTATGGCTAGCTGTTGTATGTACATGTAGTTCAAATTTCAATTAAGGTCATTAAATGGCTAGAAAAATCACTTAAATGTCTTAAAAGGTCAAATGACCCCTGAAATTTTCCAAATTTTGATATGAAAGTTGTATTAGTACTACAAATTTTCTAATACATTTAAAACACCATCCGTTGCCACTTTACTCCAAATTCGTCTTTCACAGCTAAAAAAATATCTACAACATCACAGACAGTTGTTCTGTAGGAATCGTTTGCGATGAAAATTTCTGGGTCTATGTAAGTCTTCCTCCTTAAGCTTCGCCAGCTCGTCTGCTCAAGTGCCGGCAACCCCCGAATCCACAAATCCATATCCCCATTCCCGCACCCCCTTCTTGCAAAGATGACACCGTGGAAACGTTTCGTGAAGGCCCGTACGACGGCCGCGGCCCCCCCAGTGCGGCTGCCTGCGCCGAGAGCGTGGCTGCCTATGCCTAGAGTGCCGCCATATCCGCATTGAGCGCGGCCGCTTCCACCAAGAGGGTGTCTGCGGCAGCCGACAGGGCAGCTGCAGCAGCCGAGATGGCAGCAGCTGCTGCTGCAACGGCGGCTGCAAATGCCGAGAGCGCTCGAGCTGCCGTCCGTGCCACCGATGTTGCCCTGGCCCTGGTCAAGGCCATGCACGCCAATATATTCCAAGCCACCTCAGAATCCAACATGCAACCCACGTCTGAAAAGGCGGCGGTGGCCATGGAGCACCTGCTTCCCCATGAGGTCGTTGAGTGGGAGCTGGAGATGTAGGACGCGGCGGAGATCGAGGAGCATTGGGAGGAGGAGTTGCGTGTGGCCCAGGTCGAGGTAGAGAAGAGTCTGTCTGTCGAGGAATCGGCGGTGGAGTACCAACATGAGCTCTGGCGCAGCCACTACTATGAGTACTACAACCTTTAGGGCGGCGCCAAGGACGAGGACGAGGATGTGGTCAACTTCAGCAGGGGGGACGCGGAGTCCACCAACGGCGACATGTCGCCAGGACAAGTCATCGATGTCTCATCTCACACCGGCGATGCATAGGCCGACACGGCAGTGGATTTGTAAAAATTATATGTACTTAGGATTTGTTAGGTGAACTATCTCTATTTAATTACTAAAATTGCTCAATTCAGTAAGTCTGGTCTGTGTGATGTGCGCTCTTTTGTGTGTCCAATTAGCAAGCAATGTTAAATTATGGAATGACGTACCCGGGGAAATTTCCACCAAAATTTGAATTATCAAACTCATCCCATGCGTGTTAAGCAGAAGAATCGTTTGCGATGCACACTATTGTTCAAAGTGAATGGTGTCCGGCGGCACCGCGTGCAAAGTTTCCCTCCACATTTCGAAATTTTTGGCCTACCATGAAATATCTACCATCCCCCTCCCCATCCCCTTTTCTCTCCGACCACAGGTCACATTTATCCTACTTCCCCCTTCCTTCCTTCCTAAGCTATAGCCGCTTCCTCGCTTGCTTCCTCGCTCTCACCGTCTCGAATCCTACCGCCGAGGTCGCCATGGTCTTCTTCAAAGACCTCACTAGAGGTTCCTCCTCCTCTGACGACTCCTTCACCACCCGGGTATGCCCCTCTTCTCTCTCTCTCGGGCTAAGACTTGGAATGAAGGATTTTTACCCGATGATCGATTTGAGTCATTTCTTCCTCTTGTACTTCCCTAGGACCATCAGTTGCAACGAATGGAGCAGGGTGGCTGAAGATTTGTGTACTCGTTGTCACCATCAATCTCCATGCGTGAAGCTAGTTGTGTTTGAATCTGTGGATAGTGGGAGGAAGTTTCTAGCATGTGCAGAGAAGGTGAGACCCTCTTTCGTTGTTACAAACCATTTGTTAGATGTGATTCAGACACTATCATGGTCCCAACCCATTCATACCACACCTTCAACCAAATGCATCCTAAGACAGTGTCACAGTTTGTACCTAGTATCTAAAAATGTTGCCATCTCATCAGCGGTGCCATTAGAAAATTATTTGGCACCGCTTCAGCAGTTTGTGGAACCAACTTGTCCACACATCCGAGCAGCCAAGCAGTAAAATACTAAATCTTCATGGCACGAAGGAACTGGGCATCAGAGCAACTAGGTGCTCCGGAGTTCGGGTCCCTGATTTTTTTCCGCTGAATCGGCTCGCCAGTGCAGGGCACCGGTGCGAGATGTAGCAACATTTGTCTTTACACCGGTTTTGGCATACATAGTGGGCGGCCTTAGTGCTATTAGTTCTATGTTACTAAATTTGTGCATGTACACACCTGTTAGTATCAATTTGCTGTCATCCAAACACTGTCGCCATGTTGTTGCAGTTATATTTACCTTCCTCTTAAAATGTTCAATTTGTTCTTTATAGTACATGAGTAATAACTTGTAGCGTTGTTGTATTTAATTATAGCTTCTGATGTTTCAGAATTTGATTGTTGTCTTAGTAGCAAATAATTCATTTGCACATTGATCTTTTTGAGAAGATATGTCATAAATAACCAGTTTCTTCAATTTTTCAAAATAAGTATTGGCAATTCTCTATGTTGCTGTAAACCCATTTTCCCTACAATTGTTACTGACCTAGTTTTAAATATTATAGGATGAACGGAAGTGTTCTTACTTGGAGTGGGTTGATCAAGAGTGGCCACAGTCTTTTAAGATGTGCCTAGCAAAGCACTGGAGCATCTATCGGGAAGAGAACAGAGGTAGGCTTAGAGAAAGTGTTGTCAACACTGAAGAATATTTGAAGATGCGGGATAAAAAGAGGAAGGTGGAGAATGAGCTCAAAATTTTTAAATCTGACTTTGCTAAGATGGTGTTGGCGAAGGAGGAGGCACTTTCCCAGCTAGCCAGTGCAAAAAAGGTTCTTACTGAACTAAAAGCAGAGGTGGATAAGGCAAGCCTGGATGATCTCAATTATAGAAATGAATATATTGTTCTAATATTATTCTTATGAAGTTGAACTATCTATATGCTATACTGTGGTGTTTTCCGGTAGCTATCGTACTATAATGTTAAAGTATATCTATGTGCCTGATAAGAAATTGGCAAACAGCTGTTCGATATGAAATGTGAATTTGCGTAATACTGGAATTATTAATTGAAACTAATAAACCTGCTAAATGGGTCATGGAACTTTGCAAACGGTTCTAGAAGTAAAAGAGCTTGTGATGGATAGCCCAATTGCCACATAGTTTTGTTCATCAAATCATGTGTGATGTAGTTGATAAATGCAAATGATTAATCAACGAGGAGTGTGTGTGATAGTTACACCTATCACACACGAGCCTATACATAAACCTGTGTGGGATGTACATACGAACGAAAACGTTTTCCCTGGATTGACTGTGTGGGATGTACATATGAACGAAAACGTTTTCCCTGCATTGACTGTGTGGGAAGTACATACGAAAGGAAACGTTTTCCCTGGATTAACTGTGGGATGTACATAAGAATGAAAACATACTCCTTGGATTGACTGTGTGTGATATATGTTCAAACGAAATTTTTTTCTAGGATTCACCGTGTGGGATGTACATATGAACGGAAACAATTGGGTTTCGATGCCTCGTCCGATCGCACACGAGCTCATTTTGCCCCAGACTGTGTGCCAAGAGGGCCTATCCCCTATGGTTTCTGGGTCATGTGGGAATGACCCCCCTATCGCCCACACACACTTGGCGACAGTTCCAAATGCCGTCGCTGAAAGGGGTTAAAAACCGTTTGTATAGCACCGACGCGTGCCAGTGATATAATACAATCACATATACATGATGGTACTTAAATACTAGGTACAATGCAAAAAATTGAAAACAAACAATACTAAAACTAATAATCCATCTTGGGGGAGGGGGGGGGGGCAGTATTCTGGCAGCCCCTCACCAGCAGCTCCCTGGTGCGCAACGTTTCCCAGCGTAGAGGCAGTACTCCGTGAAAGTGTGTTATATCGACTAAAGGGGGGTGAATAGGCAATTTTCACAAATTTGTCACTGAGGAATATCTAGGTGAAGAAATTCCTAAGCAACGACACACTAGCAGCGAAATGAGTACTCAGGTATAAGCATAACAGAGTAACATCATAGTCATCATCATGAAATGAAAACAAGCACAGAGTACAGATAGCGTGAAAACAGGATAAGCAGGCTGAAGACAATGTGACTGAAATTGGATTGAGGAAATAGAGAAAGTCTTCAGTCAAAGTCTTCAGATAGTAATGATCAGGTTCATCAACACATGAATGAGGAAATGAAAGGGTTGAGGAAATAGAACCAGTTGCTTGATGAAGACAATGATTTGGTAGACCAGTTCCAACCGCTGTGGCAGTTGTACGTTTGGTTGGAGTGGCTGAGTATTTAAACTCGAGGACGCACAATCCTCATCGTATTCTCCTTGAGCTAAAGTCACGCAGGCCTCGCCCAACACTCGTGGTAAGTTTTCACAGCTAACTCTCAAACCTTCATAGACATGGTCACTCAGCGATCCACAGTTCCTCTTGGATGCTCAGACCATGACGCCTAACCATCTGGAGGATACACAGTCCTCAAAGGTAACAAGTGTCGGTTCCACACAGGAACAATCTGTTCAGTGATGCTCAATCACTTTGGGTTTGTAGGTGTTTGGGTTTGGGTTTTTGGGTTTTCCTCACTTGATGATTGTCGCTCAAAGTCCTCAAAGGATGGGTTGCTCTCAATGACAAGTGTCAGTTTCTCCCGGAGTAGCCAACCAGATAGTGGTTGTAGGGGGCGGCTATTTATAGCCTAGGGAGCAGCACGACATGATAAGACATATATGCCCTTCAATGATATGATTGTTAGGTGGATAGATATTTTTGGACAGCTGGCACATAGAACAGCAACGATCGGATATTTGAGGTTCAAATTCCTAAGGGCTATCATGTTCCTCACTGTGTAGACAATCCGCATTGGCAAATTCCTAACTCCTTAGTCAGAACAAATTCCTCAGAGACCAGAAGATCATCGTCTCTGTCACCGAAGAAATTGACTGAAGTGATATGAGATTTCCAATGGCTTCACTCGTAAGGATTGGGTAGGTGTAGGATATTGAGATGAGCATCACTTGGAAATCAATTTCCTTAGTATTACCTCGACCCCCTTTAACAGTATGGTGTTTCCTATGACTCAAGAAAGATAAAATGAAACTACAAAAACAAAATTCTTCAAGCTTCATAATCCTCGTATGAGTATACAAGTCTTCAAGCTCACACCAATTTCTTCACTTTCAAAATCTTTAGGAGAACCAAAGTCTTCAGTTGAAGACATACATTTTTAGGGGTCAACTTTCTTCGTAAAAATCAAACTCATCAACAACTTATGGAGCCTGTGTACACTCACAAACATATTAGTCCCTTAACCTATAAGTCTTCAATACACCTAAATCACTAAGGGGCACTATATGCACTTACAATCTCCCTCTTTTTGGTGATTGATGACAAATAGGTTATGTTTTCAACGGGGATAAACATATCAATTGAAAGTGCTCAATATTGAGGAATTTGATTGCAAGATATAGAAGAACTGCCCCTGAGGATGTGCATATGTGAGTGATACATCTCCGTCGTATCTATAATTTTTGATTGTTCTAGGCCAATATTCTTCAACTTTCATATACTTTTGGCAACTTTTTATACTATTTTTGGGACTAACATATTGATCCAGTGCCCAGTGCCAGTTCCTGTCTGTTGCATGTTTTTTGTTTCGCAGAAACCCAATATCAAACGGAGTCCAAATGGGATAAAAACGAACGGAGAATTATTTTGGAATATTTGTGATTTTTGGGAGGAAGAATCAACGCGAAACTGTGTCCAGGGTGGCCACGAGACAGGGGGGCGCGCCCTCCCCCTGGGCCGCCCTGGGCTCTCGTGGGCCACCCGTAAGGTGGTTGACGCTCTTCTTTGGGCACAAGAAAGCTAATTTTACGAGAAAAATCTGGGCAAAAGATTCACCCCAATCGGAGTTACGGATCCCCGGATATTTAAGAAACGGTGAAGGGGTAGAATCTGAGAACGTAGAAACAGAGAGATAGATCCAATCTCAGAGGGGCTCTCGCCCCTCCCAAGCCATGGGAGCCAAGGACCAGAGGGGAAACCCTTCTCCCATCTAGGGAGAAGGTCATGGAAGAAGAAGAAGAAGGGGGGCTCTCTCCCCCTTGCTTTCGGTGGTCCCGGAACGCCGCCGGGGGCCATCATCATCACCACGATCTTCACCAACACCGCCGTCATCTTCACCAACATCTCCATCACCTTCCCCCCTCTATCTACAGTGGTCCACTCTCCCACAACCTGCTGTACCCTCTACTTGAACATGGTGCTTTATGCTTCATATTATTTTCCAATGATGTGTTGCCCTCCTATGATGTCTGAGTAGATTTTCGTTGTCCTATTGGTGGTTGATGAATTGCTATGATTGATTTAATTTGCTTGTGGTTATGTTGCTGTCCTTTGGTGCCCATCATATGAGCGCGCGTGTGGACCACACCATAGGGTTAGTTGTCTGTTGATATGACTACGTATTGGAGGGCAAGAGTGACAGAAGCTTCAGCCTAGCATAGAAATTGATGCATACGGGATTGAAGGGGGACCAATATATCTTAATGCTATGGTTGGGTTTTACCTTAATGAATGTTAGTAGTTGCGGACTGCTTGCTAATAGTTCCAATCATAAGTGCATAGAATTCAAAATCAGGGATAATATGCTAGCAGTGGCCTCTCCCACATGATACTTGCTATCGGTCTAGTAAAGTAGTCAATTGCCTAGGGACACTTCCACAACTCCTACCACCACTTTTCCACACTCGCTTTATTTACTTTTTTGCATCTTTATCTAAACAGCCCCTACTTTTCATTTACGTGTTCTTTATTATCTTGCAAAGTTACCCAACAACACCTACAAAGTACTTCTAGTTTCATACTTGTTCTAGGTAAAGCGAACGTCAAGCGTGGGTAGAGTCGTATCTGTGGCCGATAGGACTTGAGAGAGTATTTTTTCTACCTTTAGCTCCTCATTGGGTTCGACACTCTTACTTATCGAAAGAGGCTACAACTATCCCATATACTTGCCATTATCAGTGAGGAATTTGCTTTCAAAAAGCAATGCACATTGTAGAGTTATATCATGGAGATCTCCCCCTATATCTTGTAATTCATACATGCATTTAACATATCGAATGAAGAATTTGAAATGCATGATGAAATATGGTGAATGATGTAATTCAGCATGCGTGCATTAACATATATGAGGAAATAACATGCAGAAAAACAGAGCAAAAGTATCAGGTCACCATCGGACTTAAGTTTATAACTCGACCCAACAAATACTTCAGAAGAGCGAGAGTTATAACTTAGCAAAAAACGCCCATATATAGACCCACTTGAAGACTAACTCAAATTTCTCCCCCTTTATCATCAAATGACCAAAAGGAACGAAAAGTGAGGACTAACGCTCCTGAAGAATTTCTTCATGATGTCGATGGAGGAGCGCCAGCGTTGTTGGGGTCATTTGTTGTAGTAGGGCCTGCTGCAGTGTCGTCCAAAACTTTGGCTTTGTCCATCCCGCGTGATGAAGAATATGAACTGACAACCAGCGGAGGAACTTTGACCTTCTTGAATTTCTTCGAAGGTGGTTGAGACCAGTCAAAGTCCCGTTGGAAGTCCATCTTCTTGAGTTCATCATCTGTGTAGACATGTGAAAGAATAGCCCAGGTGCGGTCGAAGACTTGATGCAGATAATGGTGATTCTTCTTCACAGTATTTTGAGTGACTGTCATGTTGTGAAGAATAGCACCAAACTGACGCTTGACTCACTTGTGATTTTTGTCAACCTTTTGATGAAGACTTAGAAGCAGCTCACGATCAGTCATCACACGCGGAGCTGTTGCGTGAGGATTATGCTTTGAAGCATTCGCAGCAGTATCATGTGTGGCAGAGTCATCATTAGTGGAGTAGGATGCCGCCTTTCGAAACTGTCCGTCCAAAGGACGAGTGCCTTCATCAATAACTGCAGCCTTGCCCTTCTCATGAGCTGAGGAAATAGTCCGTTTGAGGACTTCGATCGGGGGAAAATAGCTGAGATGATTTTGAAAATCAGCCTTGTAGTGAATTGAAGTCCTTGATCTGATGAATTTCATGATCTAGGGAGCGTAAGGCTTCATTCAAACGGTGAAAAAGCAGCATTGGCCAAAGTCCTCATGAAGAAATCATGATAGTTGATTGGAATACTATGCACGATGTTGAACATCAGATTCTTCATGATGCCAACAACCTGTTCTTCTTCAGAGTTGCGGCCCTTGATCAGACTGAGGGTTTTGGCCAAGATGCAATAGACAGTCCTTGGCACATACAACAATTCCTTGATGAGGAAATTTGTTCTTGGCGCTTGGCCAGCCTTCAAAGGCTTCATTAGCACTTGCATCAGATGATTTGATAGTTCAGGTTCCTCATAAAGCTTCAGGGCTCCTTCAGGGGGCAGACTGACTGGGATGGCATGAAGAAATTCAGAGGCCGGAGCTTTGTGATACGTATTGTCAGTCATCCAGTCCAAAACCCATGAATTCACATCGTCAACATTGCCTGTCAGATGCAGAGTGGCATAGAACTGAAGAATTAGCTCTTCATTCCAATCGCAGATGTCGACGCAAAAGTTGAGCAGCCCTGCATCGTGAAGAACACTGAGGACTGGAGTAAAGCACGAAAGTGACTCCATGTCCACATGAGGAAGATGCTCACGGTCAAACACTTTGTCTTTGTCAAACAGCTGCAAGGAATAAAAGTTCATCTATGAAGCAGTCCAGAAGCGCTTGCGGCGAAGACGAGCATCACCATAAGGATTGAAGTTAGAGAAGAAACGATGCTCAGTAAAGAAGTCATCAGCCTTGAACTTCTGATTCTTGGAGTGAGGATTTTGTGGCTTGGGCTGAAGATTTATAGTTGAAGTCTTCACAGCCATTTCAAGCGCAACCTCTGGAACAACAGGCTGAGGAATCTCTGGAGCAGTTTCTTTTGGAGTCTTCTTCTCAGTTTCATCAGTACTAGTGGCTGGAATTTCTTCGGGGATGGAGTGAAGTGAAGTTTGATGGTCTTCAGAGCCCGTATGAATTTCTCCTGTCTGAACCAGGGACTGAGGAATTTGTTGCAGAGGAGTGAATAGTGGTGAATTGGGGTGATGACTTTCCAAGAAGTCATCAATCATAATACGAGTGGAACACCCAATATCCACGTCTTCATCATGTTCATCAACTTCCTCAACGCCTGCCTCTTCTGCTGTGAACTGAGGCATGGGCGATGATACCAATGGAGTCAAAATGGCATGGTCAGCTTCAATTTCCTCATTCAACTGCTCTATCGAAGCAGCAGAAGGATCATCCTCATCTGAGTCATTAGGAATTTCATAATCCTCACCAAAGGGAACAATCTACTTTGATGGCATGCTTGAAACAGGGACATCATCTATTGGATTTTCAAAAGAGCTCGTCAAAGTCTTCATTTTCTTTGGTTCTGAAGACTATGAGGTAGCAGATGCCTTCCTTTTCTTCATAGTTGCTTGCTCCGCAGCCTTGGTTTTCTTCGCTTCTGATGCAGAAGGAAGGATAGGACTTGGGGTTGGTGCAGGAGGACCAGTGAAATTTGGTGCAGTTTCTTCAGGCACAACTGATGCAGTTGTCCTGACTTGTTCAGATTCTTCAGGCGCAACGACACATGCTTTAGCTGGCCTGACTTGTTCTTCAGGCGCAACACTAGTGGTTGCCCTGGCAGTTTCTTCAGTAGCTAGAATGTCATCATCAACCCTAGCACTCTCAGTTCTTCAGCATCCTGATTTTCATCAGCGGTGCTGGCATATGCTTCAGTGGGCTGAGCAGATGCTTCACCCTGAGGAACTTCTTGTTGCTGATACGTCTCCAACGTATCTATAATTTATGAAGCATTCATGCAATTTTATTATCTGTTTTGAATGATTACGGGCTTTATTATACACTTTTATATTACTTTTGGGACTAACCTATTAACTGGAGGCCCTGCCCATATTGCTATTTTATTGTCTGTTTCAGTATTTCGAAGAAATGGAATATCAAAGGGAGTCCAAACGGAATGAAACCTTCGGGGCGTGATTTTTAGGAAGAATATGATCCGGGAGACTTGGAGTTCACGTCAGAAGATCCCCGAGGAGGCCACGAGATAGGGGGGCATGCCCCCCTCCCCTGGGCATGCCCTACCCTCTCAAGGGCCCCTCGAGGCTCCCCCGACCGACTTCTTTCGTCTATATAAGCCTACATACCCTAAAAACATCGAATATCAAGATAGATTGGGAGTCCCGCCGCCGCAAGCCTCTGTAGCCACCAAAAACCTCTCGAGAGCCCGTTTCGGCACCCTGCTGGAGGGGGAATCCATCACCGATGGCCATCTTCATCATCCCGGTGCTATCCATGACGAGGAGGGAGTAGTTCACCCTCGGGGGCTGAGGGTATGTACCAGTAGCTATGTGTTTGATATCTCTCTCTCTCTCTCTCTCGTGTTCTCTCTATGGCACGATCTTGATGTATCGCGAGCTTTGCTATTATAGTTGGATCTTATGATGTTTCTCCCCCTCTACTCTCTTGTGATGAATTGAGTTTCCCTCTTGAAGTTATCTTATTGGATTGAGTCTTTGATTTGAGAACACTTGATGTATGTCTTGCCGTGTTTATCTGTGGTGACAATGGGATATCACGTGTCACTTGATGTATGTTTTGGTGACCAACTTGCGGGTTCCGCCCATGAACCTATGCATAGGGGTTGGCACACATTTTCTTGACTCTCCGGTAGAAACTTTGGGGCACTCTTTGAAGTACTTTGTGTTGGTTGGATGAATATGAGATTGTGTGATGCATATCGTATAATCATGCCCACAGATACTTGAGGTGACAACGGAGTATCTAGGTGACATTAGGGTTTTGGTTGATTTGTGTCTTAAGGTGTTATTCTAGTACGAACTCTTGGATAGATTGATCCGAAAGAATAACTTTGAGTTGGTTTCGTACCCTACCATAATCTCTTCGTTTGTTCTCCGCTATTAGTGGCTTTGGAGTGACTCTTTGTTGCATGCTGAGGTATTGTTATATGATCTATCTATGTTATTATTGTTGAGAGAACTTGCACTAGTGAAAGTATGAACCCTAGGCCTTGTTTCCTATCATTGCAATACCGTTTACGCTCACTTTTATCATTAGTTACCTTGCTGTTTCTATTATTTCAGATTACAAAAACCTATATCTACTATCCATATTGCAGTTGTATCACCATCTCTTCGCCGAACTAGTGCACCTATACAGTTTACCATTGTATTGGATGTGTTGGGGACACAAGAGACTTCCTGTTATTTGGTTGCAGGGTTGTTTGAGAGAGACCATCTTCGTCCTATGCCTCCCATGGATTGATAAACCTTAAGTCGTCCACTTGAGGGAAATTTGCTACTGTCCTACAAACATGTGCACTTGCAGGCCCAACAACGTCTACAAGAAGAAGGTTGTGTAGTAGACATCAAGCTCTTTTCTGGCGCCGTTGCCGGAGAGGTGAGTGCTTGAAGGTATATCTTTAGATGTTGCAATCGAATCTTTTTGTTTCTTGTTTTATCACTAGTTTAGTTTATAAAAGAAAATTACAAAAAAATGGAATTGAGTTTGTCTCATACGCTTCATCTTTTTAATATCTTTCGTGAGTTTGATGGAAAGGAAAATTGTGCTCAAGTGCTAGAAGAAGAATGCATTAAAATGCTCGGTACTAGATCTTTGTATGATGAGCATGATTGCAATGTTGTTAGTATGAATTCCTTGAATATCCATGATGCTAATGATATGCAAAGCCACAAGCTTGGGGAAGCTATGTTTGATGAATATGATATATTTTGTCCCCCAAGCTTTCATGAGCAAATTTATTTTGATGATAGCATGCCACCTATTTATGATGATTATATTGATGAAAGTGGGTTTGGAAGAGTGTCAACTTTAGAAAGTAGTGATACCACTATTGGAGGATGTTGAATCTTATTGTGATGAACATGAAAGTGGATTTGGAAGAGTGTCAACTTTATTTAGTGATGATTCCACTATTTCGGAAGAGGTTCCAATTGATTATGAGAACAAAGTTGCTATCTATGATGATTATTGTGATGACTTGTATGCTATTAGGAATAATGATAACCATGAAACTTGTCATCATGATTTTATTTTTCAATTGGATTATGCCTCACATGATAATTATTTTGTTGAGTTTGCTCCCACTATTATTCATGAGAAGGATTTTGCTTATGTGGAGAGTAGTAAATTTTCTATGCTTGTAGATCATGAAAAGAATGCTTTAGGTGCTGGTTATATTGTTGAATTCATTCATGATACTACTGAAAAATTATTATGAGGGAGGAATATATGCTTGTAGGAATTGCAATAATTGCAAGTTTCCTCTCTATGTGCTTCAAATCTTGAAGCTATGCTTGTGTTACCTTCCTGTGCTAGTTGATTATTGTTCCCATAAGTTGTTTGCTCACAAAATCCCTATGCATAGGAAGTGGGTTAGACTTAAATGTGTTAGTCATGTGCTTCATGATGCTCCCGTTATGTTTCAATTCTTATCTTTTATGTGAGCATCATTGTCATCATCATGCCCAGCTAGAATGCATTAAAGAAAAGCGCTTGTTGGGAGACAACCCAATATTTATCCTTACTGTTTTTGTGTGTACACATGATTATGCTACTGTATTAATCATGTTTTATAGCTTTTGTTTCAATAAATTGTCAAGTAAGACCTTTAGGATAGCTTACGGTGATAGTTGTGTTGATCCTGCTTAGAATCAGAAACTTTTTCACCCAGTAAATTAGTTTTGTTAATTCATAGAAACGTGTTCTTGATCTGATTCGTTTTTCTCTGGATTAGTACACAAATTTCTTAGGACTTCCTAATTTGGTAGAAGTTTTGGAGTTCCCGAAGTATACGTTTGATACATATTACTACAGACTGTTCTGTTTTTGACAGATTCTGTTTTTCATGTGTTGTTTGCTTATTTCGATGCATCTATGGCTAGTATTAAGTGGTCTGAACCATAGAGAAGTTGGAATACAGTAGGTTTAAGACCAAATAAATAAATAATGAGTTAATTACAGTACCTTATGTGGTGGTTTTGTTTTCTTATATTAACGGAGCTTACGAGTTTTCTGTTGAGTTTTGTGTTGTGAAGTTTTCAAGTTTTGGGTAAGGATTTGATGGACTATGGAATAAGGAGTGGCAAGAGCCTAAGCTTGGGGATTCCCAAGGCAGCCCAAGATAATATTCAAGGACAACCAATAGACTAAGCTTGGGGATTCCCAAGGCACCCCAAGGTAATATTCAAGGACAACCAAGAGCCTAAGCTTGGGGATGCCCCGGATGACATCCCCTCTTTCGTCTTCGTTCATCGGTAACCTTACTTGGAGCTATATTTTTATTCGCCACATGATATGTGTTTTTCTTGGAGCGTCATTTTCTTTTGTTAGTATTTGCTTTATGTTATTTAGAATAATGTTTTTCATCTATATTTTCAATAAAAATATCAAGGATAGCCTTTGCCATGCTTATTTTGCTAGTATACATGTTGCTGTTTGAAAACAGAAATTTACCACTGTTGCAAAAATTCTTTAGAAAAGTCAGAGCATGATATAATGTTGAAACTTTTTGCATAATGAGATCTGATAAATTTATTACAGTGGGAATTTTACTTCATAATTTTTGGAGTTAAGGAAGTATTGTTACTCTTGCATTCTTTACAGACTGTACTGTTTTGGCAGATTGCTGTTATGTTTGCATTGTTTGCATATGTTTGCTTGTTTAATGTTTCTATTTGAGGATAGGAGTATTAAATATGCAGAGGCATTTAGTATGAAATGTTGAATAATAATTTTAGTGATTTGTTACAGTAGGAAATGATAAGGTTTTTCATTGGTTTATACTAACCTATCTCATGAGTTCTTGTTGAGTTTGTTGTGGATGAAGCTTTTGAGAAATAGAGAAACCATGATATGAGAGGAATTAAGAAGACACAAAAGTTCAAGCTTGGGAATGCCCAAGGCACCCCAAGATAATATTTCAAGAAGTCTCAAGCATCTAAGCTTGGGGATGCCCCGGTAGGCATCCCACCTTTCTTCTTCAACAACTATCGGTTAGTATTGGTTGAGCCTAAGTTTTTGCTTCTTCACATGAGTTGTGCTACCCTTGCAATGTCATTTGATTTTGCTTTGCTTGCTGTTTGATTAGAGTATCAAGATCTGAAATTCTTAAATGAGAGAGAGTCTTCGCATAGTTGCATAATTATTTAGCTACTCATTGATCTTCACTTATATCTTTTTGGAGTAGTTTGTCATTTACTCGTGTGCTTCACTTATATCCTATGAGTAAATTGTTGAATGAGTTGAATGTCATAAATCTGAAATTACATATGTTTCATTTGCTTATCCCAGGGGGAGTAATGACTTCACATCTAAGAAGTAGAGGTTGTAAATTTATTGGAGGTTAGCAAGCATTGTATTGGTTATTTGAACAATTCATGAAATAATATTGAAGGAAGAGAGATTTCACATATAAATATACTATCGTAGACATCTTTTATAATTGGGAGCACTCATTAAGTATGACATGCTAAAGAGTTGATGTTGGACAAGGAAGACAACGTAATGGGTTATGTTTTCCGACATCTCAGTTAAAGTATATTGTCATGGATCATTCAAACATGTTGAGCTTGCCTTTCCCCCTCATGCTAGCCAAAATTCCTTGCACCAAGTAGAGATACTACTTGTGCTTCCAAATATCCTTAAACCAAGTTTTGCCATGAGAGTTCACCATACCTACCTATGGATTGAGTAAGATCCTTCAAGTAAGTTGTCATCGGTGCAAGCAGGCAATAAAAATTGCTCTCTAAATATGTATGATCTTTTGGTGTAAAGAAAATAGCTTTATACGATCTCTTGTTATGGAAGAAATAAAAGCGACGGACTACATAATAAAGGTCCATATACAAGTGGCAATATAAAGTGACGTTCTTTCGCATTAAGATTTTGTATATCCAACCCTAAAAGCGCATGACAACCTCTGCTTCCCTCTGCGAACGGCCTATCTTTTACTTTATGTCTTTTAAATTATGCAAGAGTCAAGGTGATCTTCACCTTTCCCTTTTTCATTTTATCCTTTGGCAAGCACTTTGTGTTGGGAAGATCCTGATATATATATCCAATTGGATGTAAGTTAGCATGAACTATTATTGTTGACATCACCCAAAGGTGAATACGTTGGGAGGGAACACTATAAGCCCCTATCTTTCTCAGTGTCCGATTGAAACTCCATAACCATTAGTATTGCGTGAGTGTTAGCAATTATAGAAGACTACATGATAGTTGAGTATGTGGAGTTTGCTATTCCTGAAAATAAGATGAATTGCAATTGTTTGATGACTGAGAATCAAGTTTGCTATTTTTTCGAGAAAGTTTATGGTCTATGCTTTGACATGTGAATTGCTTGTTACTTTATCGTGAGAAGTTTTATGAGATGAACTATTGTTATGACATATTATCATGCTAGAAAAGGTGATTGAAATTATCATTGATCAAACTTGTGCACCTTATAGCATTCACACTTCATAAATTCTTTCTTTTTATCATTTACCTACTCGAGGACGAGTAGGAATTAAGCTTGGGGATGCTGATACGTCTCCAACGTATCTATAATTTATGAAGCATTCATGCTATTTTATTATCTGTTTTGAATGATTACGGGCTTTATTATACACTTTTATATTACTTTTGGGACTAACCTATTAACCGGAGGCCCAACCGATATTGCTGTTTTATTGCCTGTTTCAGTATTTCGAAGAAAAGGAATCTCAAACGGAGTCCAAAGGGAATGAAACCTTCGGGAGCGTGATTTTTAGGAAGAATATGATCCGGGAGACTTGGAGTTCACGTCAAAAGATCCTCGAGGAGGCCACGAGATAGGGGAGCGCGCCCCCCTCCCCTGGGCGCGCCCTACCCTCTTGTGGGCCCCTCGAGGCTCCCCCGACCGACTTCTTTTGCCTATATAAGCCTACGTACCCTAAAAACATCGAATATCAAGATAGATCGGGAGTTCCACCGCCACAAGCCTCTGTAGCCACCAAAAACCTCTCTAGAGCCCGTTCCGGCACCCTGCCGGAGGGGGAATCCATCACCGGTGGCCATCTTCATCATCCCGGTGCTATCCATGACGAGGAGGGAGTAGTTCACCCTCGGGGCTGAGGGTATGTACCAGTAGCTATGTGTTTGATCTCTCTCTCTCTCTCTCTCTCTCTCTCTCGTGTTCTCTCTATGGCACGATCTTGATGTATCGCGAGCTTTGCTATTATAGTTGGATCTTATGATGTTTCTCCCCCTCTACTCTCTTGTGATGAATTGAGTTTCCCTCTTGAAGTTATCTTATTGGATTGAGTCTTTGATTTGAGAACACTTGATGTATGTCTTGCCGTGTTTATCTGTGGTGACAATGGGATATCACGTGCCACTTGATGTATGTTTTGGTCACCAACTT
This sequence comes from Triticum aestivum, assembly GCF_018294505.1. Lineage (NCBI taxonomy): Eukaryota > Viridiplantae > Streptophyta > Magnoliopsida > Poales > Poaceae > Triticum > Triticum aestivum. The sequence goes on from NC_057810.1 coordinate 346,685,997, forward strand.
GCGGGTTCCGTGTAACACCCCAAAATTTTGACCTTGATTTATTAATTAAAATTTTGCCAGGAAATTAAATTTTTATTTTTTGGTTTTATCATTTAATTTCAGATCACTCTGTCCCTCTGATTTTTTTTTGAGGAAACCTTTCAAAAATATTATTGGACTTGTATATCTTCCCAAGAACATTTCTTTTTATCAGTGGAATTATTTCTACAATTATTTTTCCTAAGCTTTATTTCTTTAAAAATGATTTTTCATTAGTTTTCGAGTTCCATTTGCACTACAACCCTTGCAAATACTTCTTTAAAAGTTCTACCAAAATTTGGGGATGTCATGTGATGTTCCCACATCACTTTTATGCAAAAATCTCTTTTAGTCATTTGGAGATTTTGAGCCCTACCTCAAGTTTTCAAATCTGGTCCAATTTGTAATTTGCACTACAGCCTATTTAAATATTTCTTTGAAACTTCCACCAAAATTGGGGGATGTTAGTAGTAGTGTATAATTCAACTTTATGCAAAAACCCATTGGTGTTCTTTGAAAAATTTGAGCAAATCATCCTCATCTTCATTCTGGTCCAGTTTGGTGTTTTGTACTGCAGCCATGTTTTATCTTGCCCTATTGCCCTTGATTTTTCTCCTGCTTATAGACCAGCCTACCAAACCCTTAAGTCCAGGAGATTGGACCCATCAGAGTATTTTTGGTCCATGCAATAATGCCCTTTATTTTCTGTCCAGATTTGGTTTTCTAAAAAACTTACACTAGGGAGTTTCTGTTTTTGTCAAACCAACCTTGCCACCCTCTTTATCATCTAAAGAGACTCTGATCTGGAGTTTTTGGCCACCCAAAGAAATGCCTAGATGCCCATGGCATTCTGTCGAGCACCTTGTGTGCATGGCCAGTTTTGGCATAGTTTTTAGTTTACATTGTAGACATGATCCCCTGACCCAGCAGCCATGTCCACTAATCTCCTAGCTACCTCTAACCTAGACCTCTTAACTACCAGCCTCATTCAAGCCCTCTAGCACACGTTGGCATTTCGTTGAGCACATGGCGTGCATGCTCTGGGCGCGCCCAGAGCGCACGTTTCGCACGCGCGCGCAACCGAGCCGCCGCATCGTGCCCCTGGCCTTTGCTCGCTCGCAGGGCCACGCCCCGTTCTTGTCCGCTTGCCAGAACCCTCCAAGCCGCCCCTGGCGCCCTACAGCACCGCCGTCAGAGCCCTCTTGGCGGCACGCCGGCATCCGTAGCACGCTCCTGCCATGGACGGTGCCGCCCGAGCCACAGCCGCGTGCTAGCTCGCCCCTGAACAGCTCGAACCCATCCACGAGCCCGTCCGCTAGCGCCCGTCACCGCCACGTTGCCCAGCCTCTCATCTTCCACTCGGAGCCACCATAGGCCGGGACCCGATTGTTCCCGAAGATGCCTTTCGCCGTGGAGCTTGCCGCCAGCGACCCCCTTCGTCCCCGCGACCCTCTCGACCACCGGGAGGATCGTCCTAGTGCGGTGAACCTATTTCTGCCGTCGGAGCCTCGCGGGGAGCCGCCGTAGCGCCGCCACCGCTCGGCCAGAGGAGAAGGAGGCGCGGGCAACTGGACAAACTTGACCTGTGGGCCCAAGGGACCCACTGTCAGTGACCCATGAGTCGGTCCATGATGGCTTAAGTGGAAACGTATTCCACCGAATACGCCTTCGAAAGCGTAAGCCCCCGAACCGTTTTCTTTTTCTGATTTTTTTATTAAAAACAGAAATTTTGACTAAACTTTGACTGGCCATAACTTTTTAAATATAAGTCCAATTGATTTGATTCTTTTTCTGTTGTTTCTCAAATTTTGTCTAGTTTATTTTCATATTTATTTGAAAATTTTACAGACAACTTTTTTGTACTATTTTGAAACTATGTGTTAATTTAAATTTTCTTGAAAATAGGATTTTTGAAGAAGGAAGCAACTTTCAAAAAAGTGTACCCCACTTACATACTCTTGAAGGCAAGCATTTTGAACCCTGACATAATATTTGTTGTGCGTCATTTGATGCAAATACGACTTCACCTTGACACGAAGTATTCGATATTTTATGTGGTGTTATGATCACATTCATGAGTGCATAATGATGATTTCTTGCTGTTGGAATTTGATATGCTTTTGATAGTAATCACCCTCGTATGCCTTTCATGCCTATCGGGAGGAATCCGGGAAAGTCTCTGTCTTGGGTAGACACAAGCTTGTCTCTAGTTCTTTGTCGAGACGGTTATGTCCGGTAAGGCATGGTGAGGTATGATGAGTGGCGATTCTGTCTGATTGGTGTGAAATATATTTCTTATGCTTATCATGCAGGAAATGTCTTAACCTCCTGAGTCGACCGTAGATCGAGTCTTGTTCCAGTAACCCCCATACTTGTTTCGTACTACCACTTTTCCTTGCCATAGGTAGGGTACAGTTCTGTAAGTTGTCAACCCCTTCCTAGCACACATCGTACAGAGAGGCCATGGTGGAAGATACCGGCTGCATCCGGTAGACAAGCCACCTGGTCCGGGGGCATGGGTGTTTCCGGTTGGAGCCGAGGGGGTAGCTCTCCTAGTTTGCGCGTGTTATAAATTTTGTGATCCCATGCTAGTCGAGGTTGTAGCCTCCCCACTTAGAGTTTTGCTTAACGGGTGTCGTGGGTGATTCCAGACACCGGTAAGTTAGGCTGGTGTGTGCCGTCAGGTGTGTTTTCAAGTAAAAGACCGTAGATGGAATTAGTCCCGATGGACTAAAGGAATCCGTTACTCGTCGATAAAGAGTACACCCTCTGCAGAGATTATATCTATTCGAATAGCCGTGTCCATGGTTAAGGACTACAGTATGGGATGGGTCAAGTGTCGGTCTTCGGAGGAAAAATTGCTAAACCATAACATGGATCATGACTTGTGACTCATGATGATTATGATTACTATTATTATGGACTAACCATTTACATTATTTGAATTATTGAATATCCCTGGGATGGTTCTACCTCCTGGATATTCACTGTGATTATTCTCTTATAAGCCCTTTATGTGATGTCGCTCAGACGCCCGACTGTGGCATGCTTGTTATTTAAATTACTTATAAGCCCTTTATGTGGTGTCGCTCAGATGCCCGACTGTGGCATGCTTGTTATTTAAATTACTTATAAGTCCTTTATGTGGTGTTGCTCAGACGCCCGATTGTGGCATGCTTGTTATTTAAATTATTTATAAGCCCTTTATGAGGTGTCGCTCAGACGCCCGACTGAGGCATGCTTTATATCATTATCCTTTCGAGGCGTCGCTTCAGACACCCGATCAGTGCATTCTATTTCTACTCCCTTATTGCATATTCATGTTGTATATGAATAACCTGCTTGCGTGCATCATGGATTTTTATTTCGTGACAGACGTTGTGATCATGAAATATTTCAGAGCATGATTATCATTCATTATGTTATACCTGTGTTCATAATGTTTGCAAGTACATTCAAAGTACTCACTGGCTTGTCCCTAGCTATTGTCTTGGCCAGATTTCTTGCATGGAGAGGAGCGTTGTGATGACGGCCCCGGAACCTATGCAATGATGATAGCAGCCTCGCGAAGATAGGAGTTATCTAGGTCAGCTGTTCCTGTGGGAAATGGAGTTTTGTAGACGTTGATGAACCGCAAACCGCTTCCGCCATCAACCACTACAAACCATTTGTTGTACTCATAGGCCAAAATGGTCTTGTACTACATATTTTGTATCTCGCTTGGAGTTTCTGTATCAAGTTGGTGTCACATCAGCTAACAGTAATCCAGGGGCTGGTGATCACAAGGGCCATTTTCTGGGAAATTAATATCCTGGAAAACCGGTCGCGACATTCCGCCCATGAACCTATGCATAGGGGTTGGCACACGTTTTCTTGACTCTCCGGTAGAAACTTTGGGGCACTCTTTGAAGTACTTTGTGTTGGTTGGATGAATCTGAGATTGTGTGATGCATTGTCAGGACCCCGATCCTAAGTCACGCCGATCTAGCATGTAACACATCATATCACTTTGCGGCCTCACGCACGGTATTCCCACGGGTGCCACCTTACCTGGCCCGGGACCGTTTGCGCCTTTTGGCTCACGTATATGATAGTGCCGCTAGCATCCATATGACAAAGAACCCGGGCTGACATGGCTAGTCGTGAACCCAAAGTGGCACTAACTTACAGGGACAAACATACATGACCCAACAACGAACGTGTCGGTCATCAGCGAGTGAATCCAGGCTGTAGCACTGGGCTAGCAGGACTCCGGTGAACCGGGCTGTAGCGGGCTAACAGGACTCCGGAATTCATCGCGTGACATTTCCCCGAGGGGACAGACACAGGAACGAAGAAGGACACATGCCGGCCAGGCTAAGTGTTCCGGAGCAGTAGCAAGCTACCATGGCTCAGTGGAAACACTAGGAGACATTTCCCGATAAGAGAGGCTACCAAGGATAAACAACTAGGTTGTCAGATCCCACACATACCAAGCATTTCAATAACATACACACAATATGCTCGATATGTGCAAATACAACATGGCATCACAACATGACTCTAAGACTCAAGTATTTTATTCAATAGGCTCCGAGGAGAGAGATATTACAAACATGGGTCTCATGACCCAACACTCAGAGCATACAAGTCAAAGCACAAGCGGAAGCTTAACATGTCTGAGTACAGACATCTACAAATGAAAAAGGCTGAGAAGCCTGACTATCTACCAGATCCTGCCGAGGGCACAAGATCGTAGCTGAGGTAAAAAGCTAAACGTCGAAGTCCACGCGGAACTACTAGCAAGACTGAAGTCTCTCTGCAAAAACATAAATTAAGCAACGTGAGTACAAATGTACCCAGCAAGACTTACATCAGAACTAACTACATATGCATCAGTATCAACAAAGGGATGGTGGGGTTTAACTGCAGCAAGCCAGCTTTGACTCAGTGGCTAACCTGAACTACGACTGCAAGTAACTCTTTTGAGGTGGCGCACACGAGTCCACATATTCACCATATCAATACGCCACTATGGATCCGCTCCCGTCTCCCTACGAGAACGCCATCCATAGCACTCACGCTTATCTTGCGTATTTTAGAGTATCCACTTTCACTTGTCTATGAACTGTACAGGCAACCTAGAAGTCCTTTACCGCGGACACGACTATTCGAATAGATCATATTAACCCTGCAGGGGTGTACTTCTTCACACACGCTCTCACCACTTACCGCCGTTTACATGACATGTACTCGGCAACCTTCAAGCGGAAGCCCAGCGAGGGTGTCGGCCACGACCTGACTAACCACATAAGTCTCTCGTCCAGGTTTATCGCCTATTCGGGTTCCATCCGCAAGGAGATCCGGCCGGGGTGTCGCTCACGGCCCCAAACGATGTGTGCAGCGTTCCCAAGCCCACCATCCGGGTGCTACTTGGTACACCGGGCCACTGTGCCTAGTCTATCCCAAGCCCACCTGTACCGGGTGCCACTTGGTAGACTACTAACACTACCTACAAACACCAGAAACTAGTTGCAACTCCTGGACAGAGATCGAGTTGATTAGTAAGTCGAGAGAGTAAATTAAGGATCCCAATGTGTGCTAGTAGCTGTTCATGGATCACAAACACAGAACTCAGTTCCTGAGGACGGCTGCAATGAGACAACTCACCATGTACTTCTAAAGAACAAGGGGGTTTTGCTTACCTGGCACTTCTGAAGATAGTATAGTTCTTCATCGGTGTCATCGAACTCATCGTCGGAACAACATCTACTGAGGGGGGGACAAACACCGGCAACAGAGAAAGAACACAATCAATGCAATGCAACAATATGATGCATGGTCATGACATGGCAATATGATGTGGTTTGAGTTAATGCAACTAGTAGCAGGTTAAATGAAGTTGGTTTGAATCTAGGATTCAAATTCAAACTCCATATGTGAAGGTTTAAATGCCATTTATATGATTTGTGCTAAACAGCAGCTATAAGTTGTTCTAACATGCATGAAAATAGTACAGATGGATAGATTGGATTTTTCTGATTATTTTTCATATATAATTTGTTTCATTGGAGCTACGGTTGAATTTCTATGATTTTTAGAAGTTTATAATATTTTCTGGAATTTCCTAAAAAGAATAAATCCAGAAAATCAATTACTGCGTCAGCATTGTGTAAGCATGACATCAGCGAGTCAACCGAGGCTGACCAGGGTCAAACCTGACCAGTGGGGTCCACTGGTCAGTGACCCAGCGTCATTGGTGTCACGGGCAGGTGGGTCCGGTCAATGGCCACGTCAGCGAGGTCAACGCCGACGCGTGGGGCCACTGTGATTAATTTAAACTAAACAGGAGTTAAGCTGTGATTAATTAGGCGCGTGGGGCCCATTTGTAAGTGACTAGTGGTGGGTTAGTTAGCGGCCTCATTAGCCGCTAATGACGACGCCACGTCGGCAAGGCCGGGGTTAGGTCGCCGGCGACCTTCCGGCGCGGCGGAGTCCACTCGGGACAGCGCTACAGGGGGCGGCTGGGCGAGCGAAGGGCACCGGGAGGAGGCCCTCACTCGCGCGCATCCAACGATGGCCGTGAGGATGCCGGGGACGGCGTGTAGCGGCGGTGGCGGCGAGCATATGCGGCGGCGGAGCTTCGGCCATGGCGGGGCTATGGCCTAGAGGACGAGCGCGACCAGGGGAGAAGGGGTAAACGGCATGGGTGCTCACAGCGCATCCGATGGCGTCGTCAACGAGGTCGGGGATGGCCAGGTTGCTGCGAATCAATGGTGACTTCCTTCGGGCACCGACAGCGAAGATGGTGACATTGGCGACGAAGCGGAGGCCTCCGGCTCGTTTCCTTCGGTGTGGAGACGAGGTGCTCGACGGTGGAGCTTCTAGACCCAGCGATGCGGCGACAGGAGCATGGTGGCTACGCGTACGCAAGACGGCGACCGTCGCGGTTGCTCGCGGATGGAGCTCGGGGAGGAGCTAGGGGTGAGGGAGAGACCAGAGAGATGGGGGAGTGAGGGAGGAGGTCCGCGGGGCTACTCCAGGTGCGTCGGATGGGCTCGGGGGCGCCTCCGTGGCAAGAAGGAGGTGGAACTCCTGTGTGCGCTGCTGCTCGCACGCAGCTACTTCGGGGCGAGGGGAGGGACACGACGGCAGGGTGCTGGTGGGCTGGGCTAGCAGTGCCAGGCCAGGTGGGCTGCAGGTGGGTTTTCCTCCTTTTCTAAATTCTGTTCTGTTTTATATTTTCTGTTTTGTTTTCTTTTTTAATATTTCTTTTGCCACTGAATTCAAATTTAAACAACTTGAAAACAGTGCCAAAATTCCCTTGGATATTTTTATGTCACATAATGGACTTCTCCACATATACATAAAATATCACAGGCTTTTTGAAACTATAATCATTATATATTATGAATATAACTTCAAATCCAAATACAATATGATTTAAATTCAATGTCCCAAAATATTCCATAAAAATGTTCCAGAATGTTGGTTTGGTATATATCTCTTGCCAAAATTACCAGAATGATTTTTAGGGAATTTTGGAATCACTGAATGCAATTTAAAGGGTTCTTGCCCTGCTTTTAAAAAGTTTTGAGGCTTTCTAATTTCCTCAGTTCAAATTCCTTAAATTTAAACATGATGCAACACCAGATACTAGCACTTGGCATTATCAGAACTAGGGATGTGACAACTCACCCCCACTAAACAAGAATCTAGTCCCGAGATTCAAGCATAGGGTAAGATGAAGGGGAACGCAAACTAACATAATCTTCACGATCCAGGTGGCACTTCGAATGAACGTTCATTCAATCACCATCTTGTCTCGTCGTCTTGCTCTAAGAACTCAAGCCAACATGACAAAGAAAGGGAAGGGAAAACTCTAGAAAGATCGATCTTCTCAGAGATCGAACAACTCAGGATTAACTCACAGAATGAGACATAGCAACATCTCTCGAGCTGAGAGACGAAGCACACCTCGAGAGGAGTGGAAAGAAACAGATGACGACGGTTCAACTCCGTGGGCAACAATTCCACGCTTGAGTAAGATGGTGCATGGTTTCAAAGTAGCGAGGAGATAATTGCCATGATGCCATATTGGGGCACCTTAGGGGAGGTGACTCGTAGAAATATCCCCTTAGGTGGCAAAAAGAATTACCTTTGATTCAGAGATCATTGAAACTCTTTATACCATCCTAAGGCAATTCTCAAGTGATCGTGTGGAGAGATTCGGTAGAATGGCATACCCGGATTAGAATGGATGATGTGGATTACCTTGTTGAAAACAACACAAGGGGTGATATTAGTAACTGAGGAGAAGCTCAACAGTAGAGAGTGAGTCCACTGTTTGAGAAGTTATAGCATAACCGAGGAACTGAGAGCAAGCCCAGTTAGTGCCGATGATAACACCTAGCGCTTGTGCGTGCTCTCAAGAACTTGAGCATTTCCATATTCATCAAGGTTTTACCAATATCCGTATCAAGGATCCTGGCAACACAACGTACTACCATGATGAACAGCGATGGCCGATGCAGATACAAAGGAAGATAACCTTCTCAGATTTCACCTTAGCGGGGCCATGGGAACAAAATCTGGATGATCGACCAAGAGACATTTAGCACTCTACTTCTAATGTTCTCCTTGATGTGCTATCGTAACCCATTCATAGATATGGTTTGATATCTAGAACATTAAGTAAAAGGTCGGACTTCGGGAGCACAAGAATCCATAAGGGACAACTAGGGAGTAAATCCTATGAAATCCTTATGGGTAGTGACCAAACGGCTTAATCAAGATACTACAACAATAGTACTTCCAGCTAGGTGCGTCCACTTCACTGGAACCTATATCATAGTTCTTGGAAGAAGTTCCAACCATCATATCTGCCTGAGATTCAGATCTGGTTGGTAACAGGATAATTCAGACAGCATGTCTGGAAAAGAAAGTTTGCAACACAAACCGACGAGATGACGTTGCGAGATTCTCAGGAAATAAACTACGATAGCAAGCTCCAAAACATGAGTTGTTCTGCTACAAACCTGTGAACACGCCGTCCAAGACAAGCATGACCATGTAGTAGTCTTATAGTAAAACACTACCGAGTTCAGGTGGGGAACCATCATTGAAATAACGAAGTCCTTGCGTAAGGCATGCTCTTAAGAAGAACTTCTTCTCCTTGAACAAATCAATCAGTGGCTTGGTCTGCTAGGGAATACATATGGAATGGAGGTAATTAATCTACCAAACCATAGAATACTTCGCACGTATGCATGACTGATTTGGGATGATTCCAGGGGAAACAAAAGAAACCTTTCTCAAATCCATGGCGGCAACTTTCACTTCATGCACGTGAACTTGGAGAAAGTCACTTCTTTCACCAAAACATATACCTCATGAGCGGAACACGAAGGTAATGCTTACAAAGTTTCCAACACTAGCTCAATATTCAACATGAATCATGGAGGAGACGAGATGCTGCTGATGGGCTCAACAACAACTCATCGGAATCCCCATATCACTGGAATTCCACCATTATGTGAACAATGTGATAGTATTGGTCAGACCCAAAAGATGTAATGGTGTATGCTCGAGGGATCAACCACGAGTAAGACAACATTACGAACATCGTTGGTTTTGATGTGACTTGGCGATAGCCCATACTCAAGTCAAATTTTTGACAAGACAATAGATCCAACAATTGATCACGAGGACCAATTGGTGAAAATATCATCTTTCTTCAACACACACACAACACAAAGATACCGCTTAACATGAACTAAGTCAGACAAGCTTTTATCTTCCAACTCTCCATGTTGTTGTTTGGCTTAACCCACTAGCTCAAGGGTATCCGACACAGATTCTTGGAGAATGGGTGGTTTGGAGGAAAACCAACATGATCATGAATTCAGCATAGCGGTCAGGTGACGACCTGGTGATACTTCCGAGAAGATATTCAGAAAATCACGAACCACCAATATGTTACTAAGCTCGAGAGAGATCTTGCTTTCCAGGCAAGATGATATGATCAAATGAGCGAGGGATTGACAAAATCCTAAATCATCGATCGAAGAGTGCACCAACAATAAGGACTAGGTAGCACAATCTATCTTAGAATGATGATTCAAGAACCAACACACTAAGAATAAAATTATTGTCCTTTAACTACCAAGCAACGGGGTTGCTAGAAGTATTGATTTCACACATCACGATTCACTTGTCGACATTCCGGTTGCAACAACACAGGAACCGAGAAATGAATAATAAGGGCGAGAAGTATCACTGTATCAAGAGTTCATAAGATGATGTGTAATTCCTATGACTTTCTTGACATAAAGAGGGTAATACTTCAGGGTAGAACAGAACAAAAACTGGATTAGTATTTTGGTCTGCGGAGTATGACTACTTTGACCCAATCCTAGATATGGATGAGGTACTGGAGTTCATTTCTCCTAGTCATTCTGGGATAGAATGGCTTGACGGACCACAAGAGTGATAGGCATCGATGAGCACGAGTGCACAACTACTCTTGACTATCAATTGATAGACGAAGATCAGAAAACAACTAAAGAGGGACAACTCCAAAGAACATATGATTTTCTGAATTGCGGATGCATAGATTTAGTATGTCAAACAAAGCTCAACATATTTCTTCCGGATAACCGATGCAGAAAGGTTGAACTGGCAGAGTCACGATATAAAATGAAGAACTCATCGAGAGCACTCCTGTTATGATCTTTTGATCCAACAAACTTCTGCCATAAGTGGTTCATAGTATTTGGAAGAAGGAAATACCACGGACCTTGAGGACTATCGCAAAGGTTACTAGTATCCTAAAGGGACTAGCAAACACTATCAACATGAAGTAAGAAGGGTGAATCTCGGGTTCGGAGACCCAGGAGTAGAATGCCTACTAACTATGTGGCATCACGGGATGCCTTCGGGAATGATAGCCAGAATCATCACACTGGGACACAGAACATGGCTAGATTACTAGGTGATACTCTAGACATCTAGGGTCATAATAATAGCTCCAACATATACGTTGAGGCAATACAGTACCTCAACTCACCGTTTAGTGTGGTTAACCTGGCTAGAAAGGACATCGAAACCGAGGGAAGGACTTTGCAATTGCATCAGATTATTTAGAAACCTGGGATGACTCGGACAACATAACAGCTGTAAATGCTCAAAAGATTGGAGACAAGCTACAAAAATGGTGGCATAGCCACTCAGAAGCACAATATCAAGGTTTCGAGATCAACAGTTAACATACAGAAGATAGTAGCAACTGAACGCAAGCTTAGAACCATCAATCCTATAGGACTACGGATTAGTAACACGTGATCCTATAGAAAGAAGAGAAATCCTAATTCCTTAACCCCGTAGGAAAGATAAGATGACTCAGTGCAGAAGGGCATAAGGTATAGGGAGTAAAAAGAGCCTTACGTTCCATCCCACAATCAATTCCCTTATATAACTAAAGAATTTCTAGACTCAACTTCGACCAGTTTGGCTTGGTAATCCTACAGGCAGTCAAGCTCTGATACCAAAGCTGTCAGGACCCCGATCCTAAGTCACACCGATCTAGCATGTAACACATCATATCACTTTGCGGCCTCACGCACGGTATTCCCACGGGTGCCACCTTACCTGGCCCGGGACCGTTTGCGCCTTTTGGCTCACGTATATGATAGTGCCGCTAGCATCCATATGACAAAGAACCCGGGCTGACATGGCTAGTCGTGAACCCAAAGTGGCACTAACTTACAGGGACAGACATACATGACCCAACAACGAACGTGTCGGTCATCAGCGAGTGAATCCAGGCTATAGCACTGGGCTAGCAGGACTCCGGTGAACCAGGCTGGAGCGGGCTAACAGGACTCCGGAATTCATCACGTGACATTTCCCCAAGAGGACAGACACAGGAACGAAGAAGGACACATGCCGGCCAGCCTAAGTGTTCCGGAGCAGTAGCAAGCTACCATGGCTCAGTGGAAACACTAGGAGACATTTCCCGGTAAGAGAGGCTACCAAGGATAAACAACTAGGTTGTCAGATCCCACACATACCAAGCATTTCAATAACATACACACAATATGCTCGATATGTGCAAATACAACATGGCATCACAACATGACTCTACAACTCAAGTATTTTATTCAATAGGCTCCGAGGAGCGAGATATTACAAACATGGGTCTCATGACCCAACACTCAGAGCATACAAGTCAAAGCACAAGCGGAAGCTTAACATGTCTGAGTACAGACATCTACAAATGAAAAAGGCTGAGAAGCCTAACTATCTACCAAATCCTGCCGAGGGCACAAGACCGTAGCTGAGGTAACAAGCTAAACGTCGAAGTCCACGCGGAACTACTAGCAAGACTGAAGTCTCTCTGCAAAAACATAAATTAAGAAACGTGAGTACAAATGTACCCAACAAGACTTACATCAGAACTAACTACATATGCATCAGTATCAACAAAGGGATGGTGGGGTTTAACTGCAGCAAGCCAGCTTTGACTCGGTGGCTAACCTGAACTACGACTGCAAGTAACTCTTTTGAGGTGGCGCACACGAGTCCACATATTCACCATATCAATACGCCACTATGGATCCGCTCCCGTCTCCCTACGAGAACGCCATCCATAGCACTCACGCTTATCTTGCGTATTTTATAGTATCCACTTTCACTTGTCTATGAACTGTACAGGCAACCCAGAAGTCCTTTACCGCAGACACGGCTATTCGAATAGGTCATATTAACCCTGCAGGGGTGTACTTCTTCACACACGCTCTCACCACTTACCGCCGTTTACACGACATGTACTCGGCAACCTTCAAGCGGAAGCCCAGCGAGGGTGTTCGCCACGACCTGACTAACCACACAAGTCTCTCGTCCAGGTTTATCGCCTATTCGGGTTCCATCCGCAAGGAGATCCGGCCGGGGTGTCGCTCATGGCCCCAAACGATGTGTGCAGGGTTCCCAAGCCCACCATCCGGGTGCTACTTGGTACACCGGGCCATTGTGCCTAGTCTGTCCCAAGCCCACCTGTACCGGGTGCCACTTGGTAGACTACTAACACTACCTACAAACACTAGAAACTAGTTGCAACTCCTGGACAAAGATCGAGTTGATTAATAAGTCGAGAGAGTCAATTAAGGATCCCAATGTGTGGTAGTAGCTGTTCATAGATCACAAACACAGAACTCAGTTCCTGAGGACGGCTGCAATGAGACAACCCACCATGTACTCCTACATGGCCTCTCACTGCTACCTTTACCAAATCGTGTTCACACACTTAGCTCTCAACAGTAGGACATGTTCACCCCATTCCAATTCATCCCCGATGAATCAGACCTGACTCAACTCTAAGCAGTAGCAGGCATCACAAACAAGCATGAATGAGTAGGCACATCAGGGCTCAAACCACTCCTACTCATGCTAGTGGTTTTCATCTATTTACTGTGGCAATGACAGGTCATGCAGAGGATAAAGGGGTTCAACTACCGCAGCAAGTAACAGATGAATCGTTGTTGTCCTAATGCAGTAAAAGAGAGCAGGAGCAAGAGAGTGGGATTGTATCGGAATGAACAAGGGGGTTTTGCTTGCCTGGCACTTCTGAAGATAGTATAGTTCTTCATCGGTGTCATCGAACTCATCGTCGGAACAACGTCTACTGAGGGGGGGACAAACACCGGCAACAGAGAAAGAACACAATCAATGCAATGCAACAATATGATGCATGCTCATGACATGGCAATATGATGTGGTTTGAGCTAATGCAACTAGTAGCAGGTTAAATGAAGTTGGTTTGAATCCAGGATTCAAATTCAAACTCCATATGTGAAGGTTTAAATGCCATTTATATGATTTGTGCTAAACAGCAGCTATAAGTTGTTCTAACATGCATGAAAATAGTACAGATGGATAGATTGGATTTTTCTGATTATTTTTCATATATAATTTGTTTCATTTGGAGCTACGGTTGAATTTCTATGATTTTTAGAAGTTTATAATATTTTCTGGAATTTCCTAAAAAGAATAAATCCAGAAAATCAATTACTGCGTCAGCATTGTGTAAGCATGACGTCAGCGAGTCAACCGAGGCTGACCAGGGTCAAACCTGACCAGTGGGGTCCACTGGTCAGTGACCCAGCGTCATTGGTGTCACAGACAGGTGGGTCCGGTCAATGGCCATGTCAGCGAGGTCAACACCGACGCGTGGGGCCACTGTGATTAATTTAAACTAAACAGGAGTTAAGCTGTGATTAATTAGGCGTGTGGGGCCCATTTGTAAGTGACTAGTGGTGGGTTAGTTAGCGGCCTCATTAGCCGCTAATGACGACGCCACGTCGGCAAGGCCGGGGTTAGGCCGCCGGCGACCTTCCGGCGCGGCGGAGTCCACTCGGGACAGCGCTACAGGGGGCGGCTGGGCGAGCGAAGGGCACCGGGAGGAGGCCCTCACTCGCGCGCATCCAACGGTGGCCGTGGGGATGCCGGGGACGGCGTGTAGCGGCGGTGGCGGCGAGCATATGCGGCGGCGAAGCTTCGGCCATGGCGGGGCTATGGCCTAGAGGACGAGCGCGACCAGTGGAGAAGGGGCAAACGGCGTGGGTGCTCACAGCGCATCCGATGGCGTCGTCAACGAGGTCGGGGACGGCCAGGTTGCTGCGAATCGATGGTGACTTCCTTCGGGCACCGACGGCGAAGATGGCGACATTGGCGACGAAGCGGAGGCCTCCGGCTCGTTTCCTTCGGTGTGGAGACAAGGTGCTCGATGGTGGAGCTTCTAGACCCGGCGATGCGGCGACAGGAGCACGGTGGCTACGCGTACGCAAGACGGCGGCCGTCGCAGTTGCTCGTGGATGGAGCTTGGGGAGGAGCTAGGGGTGAGGGAGAGACCAGAGAGACGGGGGAGTGAGGGAGGAGGTCCGCGGGGCTACTCCAGGCGCGTCGGATGGGCTCGGGGGCGCCTCCGTGGCAAGAAGGAGGTGGAACTCCTGTGTGCGCTGCTGCTCGCACGCAGCTACTTCGGGGCGAGGGGAGGGACACGACGGCAGGGTGCTGGTGGGCTGGGCTAGCAGTGCCAGGCCAGGTGGGCTGCAGGTGGGTTTTCCTCCTTTTCTAAATTCTGTTCTGTTTTATATTTTCTGTTTTGTTTTCTTTTTTAATATTTCTTTTGCCACTGAATTCAAATTTAAACAACTTGAAAACAGTGCCAAAATTCCCTTGGATATTTTTATGTCACATAATGGACTTCTCCACATATACATAAAATATCACAGGCTTTCTGAAACTATAATCATTATATATTATAAATATAACTTCAAATCCAAATAGAATATGATTTAAATTCAATGTCCCAAAATATTCCATAAAAATGTTCCAGAATTTTGGTTTGGTATATATCTCTTGCCAAAATTACCAGAATGATTTTTAGGGAATTTTGGAATCACTGAATGCAATTTAAAGGGTTCTTGCCCTTCTTTTAAAAAGTTTTGAGGCTTTCTAATTTCCTCAGTTCAATTTCCTTGAATTTAAACATGATGCAACACCAGATACTAGCACTTGGCATTATCAGAACTAGGGATGTGACATGCATATCGTATAATCATGCCCATGGATACTTGAGGTGACAATGGAGTATCTAGGCGACATTAGGGTTTTGGTTGATTTGTGTCTTAAGGTGTTATTCTAGTACGAACACTTGAATAGATTGATCGGAAAGAATAACTTTGAGGTGGTTTCGTACCCTACAATAATCTCTTCGTTTGTTCTCCGCTATTAGTGGCTTTGGAGTGACTCTTTGTTGCACGTTGAGGGATTGTTATATGATCTATCTATGTTATTATTGTTGAGAGAACTTGCACTAGTGAAAGTATGAACCCTAGGCCTTGTTTCCTATCATTGCAATACCGTTTACGCTCACTTTTATCATTAGTTACCTTGCTGTTTTTATTATTTCAGATTACAAAAACCTATATCTACTATCCATATTGCACTTGTATCACCATCTCTTCGCCGAACTAGTGCACCTATACAATTTACCATTGTATTGGGTGTGTTGGGGACACAAGAGACTTTCTGTTATTTGGTTGCAGGGTTGTTTGAAAGAGACCATCTTAATCCTATGCCTCCCACGGATTGATAAACCTTAGGTCATCCACTTGAGGGAAATTTGCTACTGTCCTACAAACCTGTGCACTTGCAGGCCCAACAACGTCTACAAGAAGACAGTTGTGTAGTAGACATCAGTTGCGCTTCAACAACAACATTGGGTTTGAGGCCTTTAGCCAGTTTGATGAATCTGACTTTGGCTCCAAGCCAATCAACTTTGTAAGCGTCATATTCGTCACTAAGAGTTTTGATTTCTAATTGTATAGTCACAATTTCATCAGTTGTCATTTTCAGCACATTCGTCTTCAAATAATGCTCCTTTCTGTACTGAGCTTTCTTAATTGATCTGGCCTTTTCAAATTTCCATTTTTCTTCAGCAATGAAAGCAGTCAACATGTGACTTTGGTCTGGTGTGAGGTTCAGATCAGGAAGGGGTGTGTTGGGATCTTTATGCTAAAGATCAATGTAGTTGAGGATCTTCTTCGGATCCAGCGAGAGCGACACAACACCGCCTTTGGCACTAGCGACCCGACATTGTCGGTCTATGATGATTTGAGCTAGTTCTTTATCATCAGCTTCGTCTTCAGACGACGAAACTTCAAAGGCAACCTGCCTTTTGCGAGGACTTGGCCTTGTGCCACATCCAATAGTGACCTTTTTCTTCAGTAGCTGCGGCTGTGCTGAGGAACTTACTGAAGCTCCTGAAGCTATTAAAAAGCCTGTGGTCCATTGGCACGTGGCAAGATGCACTTGTGCTGAGGAATTTGAAGGTGCAGCTGAGGGCTTTGCTTGAGTAGAAGACCCTGAGGGTTTTGATGAGCTGGGCCGTGAGGGCATTGAGGAGCTAGGCCATGAGGGCATTGCAGAGGAACATGGCTTTACTATAGATTTCTTTTTTATAGCCTTCTTAGGCTGACTAGCAGATGCTTCAGCAGTAGCAGCAGCAGAATCTTCATTGAATTTCTTCACTGCCTCCTTTGCTACTTTAGCCAATTTCCTTTGGCGCTTGGCCCATTCTTTAGGAAATTCCTCACCTCTTCTGATGCTTGAGGGATCGACTTCTTGTCTTGGTACGAGTCGAGGTCTTAGGCATGGAGGATTTACGGCGTATTTCTTCATGTATTTGGGAGTAACATAGAGGTAATCCCTCCATTCCCTTGCACATCTTCGTTCAATCCGCTGAATGCGCACTTTGTGCTGATTTTTATTCTCCTTGCCATGAGTGGTCTCATCAGGAGTGTAGTAATCTGCATAGATGTCTTCAGGGATTTCAAATGCTGTGTTTGTCTCAGGCCTTTTGCCTCCCTTCCGAGGACGCTTTTCTTCAGCCATTTTCTTCAGCTGAGGATTCTGAATGATAGATGTCTCCGAGGAAGTGTGCAATTTTTCTTCGAGGAATGCTGCAAATGAGTTAAGTTGACAAGAACCTAGTGATTCAGCAGCAGACATGTGTACCTGTGAATAGAGTATAGGTGTGAAGAATTTGAAGAGGTCATATGCGTTCTTAGAATTTGTTTTTAAAAGGAATCAGGTTTGAGGAATTTGACCAGGGAGTCTTGAAGAATTTCACTAAGAGTTCTTATCTTAGGTTCCAGAGTTGTATAGATCAGAAATCCACACAATTGAGGAATCTTGAAGAAAAGTACATCTTAGAGAGAAAGATCAAGAACAAAAGCAACTATGGTGTTTAAGAATGTGAAGATTGAAGAATAAACACCTTTTGAAGATTTTGCATGAATCATCAGAATCAACAAGGGCAGTAAAAGCGAGTTTTATTTACCCTTGACGAAGAACGCGATGAGCAGAGAGATGAACTGGAGAAGCTCGTCCGTTCAGATCTTCCACGCCCTAACTTGGCGGAGGAAGACAACTACAGCGGCGGCGGAGGTGAAGATTTCCATGGCTGGCACGAGTACGACGACGACTAGGTCGAGGTAGCTAAGCTCTTCCTCAACGGTGACGATGGATATTAGCGGTGGCACTAGATCAGAGAGCTTGATCGGGAGAGGGAGAGGGAAGCGGAGTAAATGAACTGAGGTGCAAGGGGAGGGGTATTTATAAGGCAGTGAAAAACTGTTCATCCAAAGAATTTGGACGAACATGCCCCTAGGAGGATGTGTCACCCACGTATAGAGAGGTGGAGATCGTGGGTGAGTTTTTTATTCCAGTCATGGGATGCGGAAGGATTTGAGTGGCAAAAGCCAAAAAAATATATATGAAAATTTGAACGTTTCACTCGCAAATTCTTTAGCTGTCAAGGACACAGTGAAGATTTTGAACGGGATTCAAATAGAACACACGTGAAGAATGTGTGAACAGACTGGGTTGAGTTTAGCATAGAAGGGGGACGGGTCCGACCACATTCACTTAGATGAAAAACAAACTTGAAGAATTAGCTGTAAATGAATGTTTTAGAGGACATGAAAAACTCAAATATATATAGCAATGAAGAAAAACGGCGGGAAGACTGAGGAAATTGAAAATCTAAAGAAATCGCAAAAACTCAAATTGAAGATTTTCTACTTTGGTTGGTGGCGTAACCCACCGTATAAGAATGATGATTTCAGACACCACGTACAATTTTCGTAGGGTTCTGAGAATCATATTCTTCATTAATTTCTTCACACTTAGAGGGTTAATCTGTCAGGACCCCGACTCAATGCCACATCGATCTAGCATGTAACACCTCATATCACTTTGCGGCCTCACGCACGGTATTCCCACGGGTGTCGCCTTACCTTTGCCCGGGACCGTTTGCGCCTTTTGGCACACGTATATGACAGTGTCGCTAGCATCCATATGATAAGGAGCCCGGGCTGACATGGCTAGTCGTAAACCCAAAGCGGCACAGACTTACAGGGACAGGCATCCATGACCCAGCATCGAACGTGTCGGTCATCAGCGAGTGAAACCAGGCTGTAGCACTGGGCTAGCAGGACTCCGGTGAACCGGGCTGTAGCGGGCTAACAGGACTCCGGTATTCATCGCGTGACATTTCCCCGAAGGGACAGACACAGGAACGAAGAAGGACACATGCCGGCCAGCCTAAGTGTTCCGGAGCAGTAGCAAGCTACCATGGCTCGGTGGAAACACTAGGAGACATTTCCCCGTAAGAGAGGCTACTAAAGATAAACAACTAGATGGTCAGATCCCACACATACCAAGCATTTCAATAACATACACACAATATGCTCGATATGTGCAAATACAACATGGCATCACAACATGACTCTATGACTCAAGTAATCTATTCAATAGGCTCCGAGGAGCGAGATATTACAAACATGGGACTCATGACCCAACACTCAGAGCATACAAGTCAAAGCACAAGCGGAAGCTATCATGTCTGAGTACAGACAACTATAAATGAAAAAGGCTGAGAAGCCTGACCATCTATCAGATCCTGCCGAGGGCACAAGACCGTAGCTGAGGTATCAAGCTAAACGTCGAAGACCACGCGGAATTACTAGTGAGACTGAAGTCTCTCTGCAAAAACATAAAATAGGCAAACGTGAGTACAAATGTACCCAACAAGACTTACATCAGAACTAACTACATATGCATCATTATCAACAAAGGGGATGGTGGGGTTTAACTGCAGCAAGCCAGCTTTGACTCGGTGGCTATCCTAAACTACGACTGCAAGCGACTCTTTTGAGGTGGCGCACACGAGTCCACATATTCACCATATCAATACACCACTATGGAACCGCTCCCGTCTCCCTACGAGAACGCCATCCATAGCACTCACGCTTATCTTGCGTATTTTAGAGTATCCACTTTCACTTGTCTATGAACTGATATAAGCAACCCAGAAGTCCTTTTCCGTGGACACGGCTATTTGAATAGATTAGGTTAACCCTGCAGGGGTGTACTTCTTCACACACGCTCTCACCACTTACCGCCGTTTACACGACATGTACTCGGCAACCTTCAAGCGGAAGCCCAACGTGGGTGTCGGCCATGGCCTGCCTAAACACTCAAGTCTCTAGTCCAGGTTTATCGCCTATTCGGGTTCCATCCATGAGGAGATCCGGCCGGAGTTTCGCTCACAGCCCCAAACGATGTGTACAGGGTTCCGTGACACCAAACGGGTGCCCGGTTTACCCGGCCACGTGCCTACCGCATCACAGCCCACCCCTACGGTCAGCGCTGTCCACGGCCTCCAGCATACTACAAACACCAGAAACTACTTGCAACTCCTGGACAGAGGAC
Organism: Triticum aestivum; assembly: GCF_018294505.1. NCBI lineage: Eukaryota > Viridiplantae > Streptophyta > Magnoliopsida > Poales > Poaceae > Triticum > Triticum aestivum. The sequence goes on from NC_057810.1 coordinate 346,706,331, forward strand.
AAGGGTGATTAAGAAGCCGAGAGGGTCCATTGGTTTCGGGCCCAATGCGTGGTAGTAGCTGAATCATGGATCACAAACACAGAACTCAGTTCCTGAGGACGGCTGCAATGAGACAACCCACCATGTACTCCTACATGGCCTCTCACCGCTACCTTTACCAAATCGTGTTCACACACTTAGCTCACACACAGTAGGACATGTTCACACACCTCTGATTCATCCCCGATGAATCAGACCTGACTCAACTCTAAGCAGTAGCAGGCATGACAAACAAGCATGAATGAGTAGGCACATCAGGGCTCAAACAACTCCTACTCATGCTAGTGGGTTTCATCTAATTACTGTGGAATGACAGGTCATGCAGAGGATAAAGGGGTTCAGCTACCGCAGCAAGTAACAGTTGAATCGTTGTTGTCCTAATGCAGTAAAAGAGAGCAGGAGCGAGAGAGTAGGATTGTGTCGGAATGAACAAGGGGGTTTTGCTTGCCTGGCACTTCTGAAGATAACATTGAGTCTTCATCAGTGTCAACGATCACATCATCGGTATCACGTCTATCGAGAGGGGACAAATACCGGCAACACAGAAGGGAACACAATCAATGCAATGCACAATATGATGCATGATCATGACATGGCAATATGAATGTGTTTTGAGCTAATGCAACTAGCAACAGATTAAATGAAGTTGGTTTGAATACAAGATTCAAATTCAAACTCCATATGTGATTATTTAAATGTCATTCACTTCATTTGCTCTAAACAGTAGTGATAAGTTGTTCTAACATGCATGAAAATGGTACAGATGGATTCCTTGAATTTTTCTGATAATTTTTCATATATAAATTATTTAATTTGGAGTTACGGTTAATTTTCTATGAATTTTGGAAGTTTTTAGGCATTTTCTGAAATTTATAAATCATTTAGGATTTATTTAAATTCCAGAACAAATACTGCGTCAGCATGACGTAATAGTGACGTCAGCAGGGTCAACCGAGCGCCCCAGGTCAAACCTGACGTGTGGGGTCCACACGTCAGTGTCTCAGTCAACTAACCAGGTTAGTTAGCCCTAACTAACTTAGTTAGCCGGGCGAGGCCCGCATGTCAGTGGCCTACCTAATTAACTAAGTTAGTTAACACTAACTAACTTAGCACTAACTAAGCAGGCGCCTGGGCCCACACGTCAGGGGGTCAAACCCCGGGTCAAACCCGCCGGAGTTGACCCAAGGCTTGTCGCCGGCGACGCCAGCAACGGCGGAGGGCGTCGGAAACGCTCCTTCGGCGACCAAATCAGCGACTGAGGGGCTCTACGCGTAGCGGGGAGTCGCCCGCATCCATCTGTGCAACCGGCAGGGGCTGGGGTGGCTCGAGCTCACCGGAACGGGGCCCGCGGCGGCGACCGGAGTTCGGGCCAGCACGGGCACGGGGCTACGCTTGGCGAGCGAGCGAGCTGAGAGGCTGGGCGGGCTCCTGGAAGATCCACGAGCTCGAGGTCGTGCTCGGACGCGAGTTCGGTGACCTGCAACGACGGCGGCGACATCGCCGGCGGAGCCGAGCTCGCGGCTCCGGTGGAGTCGAGGCTACAGGGCGCAATCGAAGGGGAAAAGAGGGAGGGGAGGCGTGGGAGCTCACAGCGGTGCCGTAGGGGTGGTTAGCCGGCTCGGGGACGCGACGATGGTGGTGAATTGACGATGAAGATCCTCGGCGGCCGGCGATGGAAACGGCGATGCCGGCGACGTTGTGGCACGTCCGTAGTTCCATGGCTTGGTGGGGAGGTCGAAGATGTCGTGACGGAGCTCTCAAGCACGCTGGATGGGCGAGGGAGGGATGGTGGCCATGGTTACGGCGACGAAGACGGCGAGCTCCGCTCGGTGGTGTGCGCGGGAGGGAAGCAGAGGAGGGAACGGGGTCCAGGGGAAGAGAGGGAGGGCTGGACGGCTCCGGGCGGCTGCGTGGCGTCTCCACGCATGGATAGGCTCGAAGGGGGAGGCCTCTAGCGCGAAGCAGGAGGTGGCCGGCGTCGACGCGCGCCACGCCTCGCCTCTGCTCGTCCTCCTGGCAGAGGAGGAAGAGGACAAAGGAGGAGGAGGTGGGCTGGGCCGGCTGGGGGAACTGGGCCGGCTCTGGTGGCTGCGCGGGTAAGGCCAGGTAAGTGGCCCAGGTGGCCTCTCTCCCCTTATTTTTGTTCTGTTTTATTTTTTTCTATTTCTGCAATTTGTTTTTGATTTGTTTTAAATATCAAATCATTTAATAAAATCCTGGAAATAAATATGGGTGCTTTCTGAATTATTCCAGTGACCCTTATCAATTTCCAACATTTATTTGAGCATTTAAAATATTTATAGTATTTAAATGCCCAAAGTCAAATACAATATGATTTAATTCAAAAATCCAAAAATGACCTAAGGATATATTCATCATTTTTGGCAGAGGTTTCCACCTTAACCAGAAATCATGAACTTTTCTTAGGGGCCTTTTGGGTTTATTGAAAAGATTTTAACTTACCCTAGTTGAGTTGATTTAATGCTAGGGTTTGAACATCCCCATTTCAATTTTAGGCAAAATTTAAACATGATGAAACACATGACTAGCTAGCTCAGAGCATTACCAGAAGCTAGGGATGTGACAACTCACCCCCACTAAACAAGAATCTCGTCTCGAGATTCAAGCGTAGGGTAAGGTGAAAGGTAAGCGCAACTAGTATAATCTTCACGATCCAGGGTGCACTTCAGTTGAACGTTGATTTGAACACCATCTTTGTCTTGTCGTCTTGCTCTGAGCACTCCTGTCAACATGACATGGAGGGAAGAAGGAGACTCTAGAAGGGTCGATCTTCTCGAAGATCGAGCAACTCACGGAATGAGACATAACAATATCTCTCGAGCTGAGAGACGAAGCACAGATCTGAAGAAATGGAGTAAGACAGACGACGAGGGTTCGCTAGGTGGACCACAATTCCACACCTAAGAAGTTGGTAAACGATTGTCCACGTAGCGAGGAGTTGAGTTGCCATGATACCACGACGAAACATCCTGAAGGAGGGTGATTCGTAGATTATCCCCTTAAGTGGCAAAAAGAATTACTTTTGATTCAGAGATCACTGAAATTCTTTAAACCAGCCTAAGGCAATCACAAGCGATCATTTGGAGGGGGTCGGTAGAATGGCATACTCGGACTTGGATGATGTGGATTACCTTGTTGAAGACAACGCAATGGATGAATTTGCTTATCACCGGAAATGGAAGAGACCCATGGTAGAATGGCACATTGGCGGTGCAAGCTGGGAACAAAATGCAACTGCTGGGAATGATTCTGGTAACTGGGGAAGAACCCAACAATAGAGAGTGAATTCATTGTTTGAAAAGATCATAGCATTGCCGAGGAAACTGAGAGCAATCCCAGTTAGCGTCGATGATAACACCTAGCACTTGAGCGTGCTCTCAAGAACTTGAGCATTTCCACATTCATCAAGGTTTTACCAATATCCGTGTCAAGGATCCTGGCAGCACAACTTGCTACCACGATGAATGATGATGGATGATGCAGATGCATAGGAAGATAACATCAACTCAGATTTCACCCTAGCGAGGCCAAGGAAACAAAATCTGGATGATCGACCGAGAGACATTTAGCACTCTGCTTCTAATGTTCTCCTTGACGTGCTAGTGTAACCCATTCATAGATATGGTTTGATAACTAGAACATCAAGTAAAGGTCGGACTTCGGGAGCAATAGAATCCATAAGGAACAGTTACGGAGGTAAATCCTACGAAATCCTTATGGGGAGGTGGCCAACTTCCTCAATCAAGATACTACAATATTAGGTCTCCCGGCGGGGTGTGTTGGCCACGACATCCACTTTACCGGTTATCGTGAGACCAATATTATATTTCTTGGGAAGTGTTCCAAACCATCATATCTGCATGAGATTCAGATCTGGTTGGTGTCAGGATATTCCAGACTCATCGAGTCTAGAAAGAAAAACGAAAGTTTGCAACACAAATCGACGAGATGACGTTGCGGGATTCTCGGGAGATGAACTACGATAGCAAACTCCAAAACATGAGCTGGTTCTGCTACACACATGTGAACACGTTGTCCCAGACAAGCATGGCCACGTAGCAGTCTTATAATTAAACACTACCGAGTTCAGGTGGAGAACCATCATCGAGGATATCGAAGTCTTTACGCAAGTCCATGGATTAGATCCCAAGCATAGACTTCTTTTCCTTGAACAAGTCAATCAGTGGCTTAGTGTGCTAGGGACACATATAGAATGAAGGTTGCAAGTCTCCAGGCCACAGAATACTTCGCACGTATGCATGACTGACTTGGGATGATTCCAGAGGAAGCAAAACTAACTTTCTCAAATCCACGGCGGCAACTTTCACCAAATGCACGTGTATAAGAGGAAGTCACTCCTTTCATCAAACAATTACTTCATGAGCTAGCATGAAGAAAATGCCTTCAAAAGTTTCCAACGCTAGCTTAATGTTCAACAAAATCATGGAGGAGATAAGGATGTTGTCAATGGGCTCAACAATAACTCTTCCGGGTTTCCCTTTAAAAGGAATTCCATAGTTAAGTGAACAAGTGATAGCATTGGTCAGGCCAAAGATGTAATGGTGTATGCTCGAGGGATCAACCACGAATAAGACAACATTACGAGCATCATTGGTACTGATTTGATTTGACGATAGCCCACACTCAAATCAAAGGATTGATAAGACAATAGGTCCAGCAACTGATCACAGGGACCAATCGATGAAGATATCATCTTTCTTCAACACACACTACACAAGAATATCCCTTTGGAACGAACTAAGTCAGGCAAGCTTTTATCTTCCAACTCTCCAAGTCGTTGTCTAACTTAACCAACTAGCTCAGGGATATCCAACACAGATTCTTGGAGAAGGATGGTTCACAAAAAACCAACTTGATCACGAGCTCAACATAGCGGTCAGGTGACAACCTGGTAATACTTCTAAGAAGATATTCAGAGAATCACGAGCCACCGGTATGTTACTAAGCTCGAGAACAATCTTGCTTTTGAGGGCAAGACGATATGATCAAATGAGTGAGGACTTGACAAGATCCTAACTCATCAATCGAAGGGTGCACCGAAATAAGGACTAGGTAGCACGATCAATCTTAGAATGATGATTCAATAACCAACACACTAAGAATAAAATTATTGTCCTTTAACTACCCAGCAACGAGGTTGCTAGGCGTATTGATTTCACACATCACAATTCATTTGTCGGTATTCCGGTTGCATCAACACGAAGACCGAGGAATGACTAATGACGGCAAGAAGTATCACTGTACCAGGAGTTCATAGGATGGGGTGCAATTCCTATAACAATCTCGATATAAAATATGTAATACTCCAAGGTAGAGCAGAACCAAAAGCTGGATTGGCATTTGATCTGCGGAATACAACTACTTTGACCCAATCCTAGATATGGAAGAGGTACTGGAGTTTGTTTCTCCTAGTCATTCCGGAATAGAATGGCTTGACAGACCACAAGAGTCATAGGCATCGATGAACGAACGCACGCATACTCTTGACTATCAATTGATAGACGAGGGTCAGAATGCAACTAAAGAGAACAACTCAAAGGAACATATAACTTTCTGAGTTGTGGATGCATAGATTAGTATGTCGAACCAAGTTCAACATATTTCTTCCGGATAACCCATGCAGAAAGGTAGAACTGGCAGAGTCACGATTTATGAATGGAGAACTCCTCAAGAGTACTCTAATTGTGATTTTTTTTGATCCAATAAACATCTGCCATAAGTAGTTCATGGTATTTGGAAGAAGAAGATACCACGGACTTCAAGGACTATCGCAAAGGTTACTAATATCCTAAAGGCACTAGCAATTACTATCAACATGAAGTAGGTAGAGTGAATCTCGGGTTCAGAACCCAGGAGTAGAATACCTGCTACTAAGTAGCATCACGGGATGCTTCCGAGAATAAAGGCCAGAATCTTCACACTAGGACACAAATCATGGCTAGACCACTAGATGATCCCCTAAGCACTTAGGGTCATAATAATAATTCCAACATATATGTCGAGGCAATAATTACCTCAACACACCGATTAGTGTGGTAAATCTGGCCCATGGGAACATCGGAAACAGAAGGAAGGGATTTGCAAATGCTTCAGACTATTCAGAAACGTGGGGTGACTCGGACAGCATAACGGCTGTAAATGCTCAGAAAAGATTTGAGACATTCACAAAAATGGGGGCATAACCACTCAAAGGCACAATATCAAGGTTTCGAGATCAACAATTTAACATACAGAAGTAATAGGGAACTGAAACGAGGCTTAAGTCCAACAATTCTATAGGTCTACGGATTGGTAACACGTGATCCTAATAGAAAGAAGAGATAGCCTAGTTCTTAATCCCCGCAGGAAAGATAAGATGACTCAGATCAGAAGGGCATGAGGTATAAGGAGTAAAAAGAGCCTTACGTTCCATCCCACAATCAATTCCCTTATATAACTAAAGAATTTCTAGACTCAACTTCGACCAGTTTGGCTTGGTAATCCTACAGGCAGTCAAGCTCTGATACCAACGCTGTCAGGACCCCGACTCAATGCCACATCGATCTAGCATGTAACCCCTCATATCACTTTGCGGCCTCACGCACGGTATTCCCACGGGTGTCGCCTTACCTTTGCCCGGGACCGTTTGCGCCTTTTGGCACACGTATATGACAGTGTCGCTAGCATCCATATGATAAGGAGCCCGGGATGACATGGCTAGTCGTAAACCCAAAGCGGCACAGACTTACAGGGACAGGCATCCATGACCCAGCATCGAACGTGTCGGTCATCAGCGAGTGAAACCAGGCTGTAGCACTGGGCTAGCAGGACTCCGGTGAACTGGGCTGTAGCGGGCTAACAGGACTCCGGTATTCATCGCGTGACATTTCCCCGAAGGGACAGACACAGGAACGAAGAAGGACACATGCCGGCCAGCCTAAGTGTTCCGGAGCAGTAGCAAGCTACCATGGCTCGGTGGAAACACTAGGAGACATTTCCCCGTAAGAGAGGCTACTAAAGATAAACAACTAGATGGTCAGATCCCACACATACCAAGCATTTCAATAACATACACACAATATGCTCGATATGTGCAAATACAACATGGCATCACAACATGACTCTATGACTCAAGTAATCTATTCAATAGGCTCCGAGGAGCGAGATATTACAAACATGGGTCTCATGACCCAACACTCAGAGCATACAAGTCAAAGCACAAGCGGAAGCTATCATGTCTGAGTACAGAAAACTATAAATGAAAAAGGCTGAGAAGCCTGACCATCTATCAGATCCTGCCGAGGGCACAAGACCGTAGCTGAGGTATCAAGCTAAACGTCGAAGACCACGCGGAATTACTAGTGAGACTGAAGTCTCTCTGCAAAAACATAAAATAGGCAAACGTGAGTACAAATGTACCCAGCAAGACTTACATCAGAACTAACTACATATGCATCATTATCAACAAAGGGGATGGTGGGGTTTAACTGCAGCAAGCCAGCTTTGACTCGGTGGCTATCCTAAACTACGACTGCAAGCGACTCTTTTGAGGTGGCGCACACGAGTCCACATATTCACCATATCAATACACCACTATGGAACCGCTCCCGTATCCCTACGAGAACGCCATCCATAGCACTCACGCTTATCTTGCGTATTTTAGAGTATCCACTTTCACTTGTCTATGAACTGATATAAGCAACCCAGAAGTCCTTTTCCGTGGACACGGCTATTCGAATAGATTAGGTTAACCCTGCAGGGGTGTACTTCTTCACACACGCTCTCACCACTTACCGCCGTTTACACGACATGTACTCGGCAACCTTCAAGCGGAAGCCCAACGTGGGTGTCGGCCACGGCCTGCCTAAACACTCAAGTCTCTAGTCCAGGTTTATCGCCTATTCGGGTTCCATCCATGAGGAGATCCGGCCGGAGTTTCGCTCACAGCCCCAAACGATGTGTACAGGGTTCCGTGACACCAAACGGGTGCCCGGTTTACCCGGCCATGTGCCTACCGCATCACAGCCCACCCCTACGGTCAGCGCTGTCCACGGCCTCCAGCATACTACAAACACCAGAAACTACTTGCAACTCCTGGACAGAGGACAAGGGTGATTAAGAAGCCGAGAGGGTCCATTGGTTTCGGGCCCAATGCGTGGTAGTAGCTGAATCATGGATCACAAACACAGAACTCAGTTCCTGAGGACGGCTGCAATGAGACAACCCACCATGTACTCCTACATGGCCTCTCACCGCTACCTTTACCAAATCGTGTTCACACACTTAGCTCACACACAGTAGGACATGTTCACACACCTCTGATTCATCCCCGATGAATCAGACCTGACTCAACTCTAAGCAGTAGCAGGCATGACAAACAAGCATGAATGAGTAGGCACATCAGGGCTCAAACAACTCCTACTCATGCTAGTGGGTTTCATCTAATTACTGTGGAATGACAGGTCATGCAGAGGATAAAGGGGTTCAGCTACCGCAGCAAGTAACAGTTGAATCGTTGTTGTCCTAATGCAGTAAAAGAGAGCAGGAGCGAGAGAGTAGGATTGTGTCGGAATGAACAAGGGGGTTTTGCTTGCCTGGCACTTCTGAAGATAACATTGAGTCTTCATCAGTGTCAACGATCACATCATCGGTATCACGTCTATCGAGAGGGGACAAATACCGGCAACACAGAAGGGAACACAATCAATGCAATGCACAATATGATGCATGATCATGACATGGCAATATGAATGTGTTTTGAGCTAATGCAACTAGCAACAGATTAAATGAAGTTGGTTTGAATACAAGATTCAAATTCAAACTCCATATGTGATTATTTAAATGTCATTCACTTCATTTGCTCTAAACAGTAGTGATAAGTTGTTCTAACATGCATGAAAATGGTACAGATGGATTCCTTGAATTTTTCTGATAATTTTTCATATATAAATTATTTAATTTGGAGTTACGGTTAATTTTCTATGAATTTTGGAAGTTTTTAGGCATTTTCTGAAATTTATAAATCATTTAGGATTTATTTAAATTCTAGAACAAATACTGCGTCAGCATGACGTAATAGTGACGTCAGCAGGGTCAACCGAGCGCCCCAGGTCAAACCTGACGTGTGGGGTCCACACGTCAGTGTCTCAGTCAACTAACCAGGTTAGTTAGCCCTAACTAACTTAGTTAGCCGGGCGGGGCCCGCATGTCAGTGGCCTACCTAATTAACTAAGTTAGTTAACACTAACTAACTTAGCACTAACTAAGCAGGCGCCTGGGCCCACACGTCAGGGGGTCAAACCCCGGGTCAAACCCGCCGGAGTTGACCCAAGGCTTGTCGCCGGCGACGCCAGCAACGGCGGAGGGCGTCGGAAATGCTCCTTCGGCGACCAAATCGGCGACTGAGGGGCTCTACGCGTAGCGGGGAGTCGCCCGCATCCATCTGTGCAACCGACAAGGGCTGGGGTGGCTCGAGCTCACCGGAACGGGGCCCGCGGCGGCGACCGGAGTTCGGGCCAGCACGGGCACGGGGCTACGCTTGGCGAGCGAGCGAGCTGAGAGGCTGGGCGGGCTCCTGGAAGATCCACGAGCTCGAGGTCATGCTCGGACGCGAGTTCGGTGACCTGCAACGACGGCGGCGACATCGCCGGCGGAGCCGAGCTCGCGGCTCCGGTGGAATCGAGGCTACAGGGCGCAATCGAAGGGGAAAAGAGGGAGGGGAGGCGTGGGAGCTCACAGCGGTGCCGTAGGGGTGGTTAGCCGGCTCGGGGACGCGACGATGGTGGTGAATTGACGATGAAGATCCTCGGTGACCGGCGATGGAAACGGCGATGCCGGCGACGTTGTGGCGCGTCCATAGTTCCATGGCTTGGTGGGGAGGTCGAAGATGTCGTGACGGAGCTCTCAAGCACGCTGGATGGGCGAGGGAGGGCTGGTGGCCATGGTTACGGCGACGAAGACGGAGAGCTCCGCTCGGTGGTGTGCACGGGAGGGAAGCAGAGGAGGGAACGGGGTCCAGGGGAAGAGAGGGAGGGCTGGACGGCTCCGGGCGGCTGCGTGTCGTCTCCACGCATGGATAGGCTCGAAGGGGGAGGCCTCCAGCGCGAAGCAGGAGGTGGCCGGCGTCGACGCGCGCCACGCCTCGCCTCTGCTCGTCCTCCTGGCAGAGGAGGAAGAGGACAAAGGAGGAGGAGGTGGGCTGGGCCGGCTGGGGGAACTGGGCCGGCTCTGGTGGCTGCGCGGGTAAGGCCAGGTAAGTGGCCCAGGTGGCCTCTCTCCCCTTATTTTTGTTCTGTTTTATTTTTTTCTATTTCTGCAATTTGTTTTTGATTTGTTTTAAATATCAAATCATTTAATAAAATCCTGGAAATAAATATGGGTGCTTTCTGAATTATTCCAGTGACCCTTATCAATTTCCAACATTTATTTGAGCATTTAAAATATTTATAGTATTTAAATGCCCAAAGTCAAATACAATATGATTTAATTCAAAAATCCAAAAATGACCTAAGGATATATTCATCATTTTTGGCAGAGGTTTCCACCTTAACCAGAAATCATGAACTTTTCTTAGGGGCCTTTTGGGTTTATTGAAAAGATTTTAACTTACCCTAGTTGAGTTGATTTAATGCTAGGGTTTGAACATCCCCATTTCAATTTTAGGCAAAATTTAAACATGATGCAACACATGACTAGCTAGCTCAGAGCATTACCAGAAGCTAGGGATGTGACATAATCTTCATTGATTGAACAAAAACGTTACTTCGTGTGTTGCACATCTAAGTCATCAAATTTGCATAAATGTTAGGATTTGTGTCCTTTTCAAAGAACATTCGAAGATTCTAAGATATTTATCTCACACCACAACTTGCTAAATCTCTTCTCATCCAAGGGTTTTGTGAAGATATCGGCCAGCTAATCTTCAGTATTTGCATGGTTGATGGATATGTCACCCTTCAACACATGGTCATGAAGAAAATGATGACGAATCTTCAGTGCTGAACTGGGTTGTGAGCAATCTTGATAGCACTCTCATTGTCGCAGTAGAGTGACACATTCTTCACATTGATGACATAGTCCTTGAGGGTTTTCTTCATCCATAGCAATTGAGCACAGCAAGATCCAGCAGCAATGTACTCAGCTTCAGTAGTAGAGACTGATACGCAGTTATGCTTCTTTGAGGACCAACATACCAAAGATTTTCCGAGGAAATGACATGTGCCTCATGTTGACTTGCGGTCCACCCGATCACCAGCATAGTCAGAGTCAGAATATCCAATGATATCAAAAGAAGAGCCCATGGGATACCATAATCCAAGTGTTGCTGTGTGAGCTAGATATCGAAGAATATGCTTCACAGCCTTATGGTGTGATTCCTTCGGTGTAGCTTGAAATCAGGCACAGATGCAAACACTAAGCATAATATCTGGCCTAGATGCATATAGGTACAATAAAGAGCCAATCATGGAGCGGTATACCTTTTGATCGAAGTCTTTACCATTTTCATCGGTGCATGGATGGCCATTTGTGGGCATAGGGATTTTGACGCCTTTGCAATCTTGCATCCCGAATTTCCTCAACACATCCTTGAGGTATTTCTCCTGGGATATGAATATGCCATTGTGTTGTTGACGAATTTGAAGACCTAAGAAGAATTTTAACTCTCCCATCATGGACATTTGATATTCCTCAATCATCATATAGGCAAATTCGTCACTGTAACATTGGTTAGTACAGCCAAAGATAAGATTATCAACGTATATTTGGCACATAGATAATTCATCGTCATATGCTTTGGTGAAAAGAGTTGTGTCAAGTGAACCGGGTTTGAAGCCTTTCTTCATGAGGAATTCCTTAAATGTATCATACCATGCCCGAGGTGCTTGCTTGCGGCCATAGAGGGCCTTGTTGAGTCTGTAGACGTGATCTAGAAATTTTGGAATCTCAAGACCTGGTGGTTGAGCACCATATACTTCTTCCTCAAGCTTACCATTGAGGAATGCACTTTTCATATCCATTTGATGTAAGATGATATTATGATGGTTAGCATGAGCAAGCAATATGTGAATAGCTTCAAGTCTAGCAACAGGTGCAAAAGTTTCATCAAAATCAATTCCTTCAACCTGTGTGTAGCCTTGAGCTACAAGACGAGCCTTATTCCTCACCACGAGGCCATTTTCATCTTGTTTGTTGCGGTAGATCCATTTGGTGCCGATGATGTTGTGCTTGTGTGGGTCTGGTCGCTTGACAAGCTCCCACACATTGCTGAGCTCGAATTGATGTGATTCATCTTGCATGGCTTGAATCCACTCAGATTCCATGAATGCTTCATCAACTTTGGTGGGCTCTGTGATAGAGACAAACGCAAAATGCCCACAAAAGTTAGACAAATGTGAAGCTTTTGAGCGTGTGAGGGGACCTAGTGCGTTGATGTCGTTGATAATTTTCTCAATCTACACTTTATTTTGCAATGCGAGGATGGACAGGTTGACGACTTTGATTTGGCCCATCAATTTCTTCAGGGCCATTTTCTTCAGTAGCACCAGCATGATTTTCTTCACGATCCGGAATGTATTCTTCAGCAGTTTCTTTGGTAGGAATGACATCCTCAGTAGCCTTGAACTTGATGGATTCCTCAGGTGACACTTCATTTAGCATAGGAGGTAGGTGCTCTCTTTGCGAGCCATTAGTTTCATTGAACCGCACATCTATAGTTTCAACAACGTTGTGATGATAGGTGTTGAAGACTCTGTAGGTGTGCGAGTCCTTTCCGTAACCAAGCATAAAACCCTCATGTGATTTTGGTGCAAATTTAGAGTGGTGGTGAGGATCTCTAATCCAACATTTAGCACCAAAGACTTTCAAATAACTTACATTGGGTTTCTTGTTAGCGAGGAGTTCGTATGAGGTATTTTTGAAGAATTTGTGAAGATATACTTTGTTCATGATGTGGCATGCAGTATCAATATCATCTGGCCAAAAACACTTTGGAGTCTTGTATTCATCAAGCATAGTGCGAGCCATCTCAACAAGAGTTCTGTTCTTGCGCTCCACGACACCATTCTACTGAGGAGTATAGGGAGCAAATAACTCGTGAGTAATACAAAGTATATCAAGATATTCATTGAGACCAGTGTTCTTGAACTCGGTTCCATTATCACTCCTGATATGCTTGATCTTCACACCGAATTCATAGATGCTCTTGAGGAAAATCGTTTGAAGACTTCCTGCACTTCATTTTCGTAAGTGATTGTCAGGACCCCGACTCAATGCCACATCGATCTAGCATGTAACACCTCATATCACTTTGCGGCCTCACGCACGGTATTCCCATGGGTGTTGCCTTACCTTTGCCCGGGACCGTTTGCGCCCTTTGGCAGACGTATATGATAGTGTCGCTAGCATCCATATGCTAAGGAGCCCGGGCTGACATGGCTAGTCGTAAACTCAAAGTGGCACAAACTTACAGGGACATGAATCCATGACCCAGCATCGAACATGTTGGTCATCAGCAAGTGAATCCAGGCTGTAGCACTGGGCTAGCAGGACTCTGGTGAACCGGGCTGTAGCAGGCTAACAGGACTCCGGTATTCATCGCGTGACATTTCCCTGAAGGGACAGACACAGGAACGAAGAAGGACACATGCCAGCCAGCCTCGGTGTTCCGGAGCAGTAGCAAGCTACCATGGCTCAGTGGAAGCACTAGGAGACATTTCCCAGTAAGAGAGGCTACTAAGGATAAACAACTAGATAGTCAGATCCCAGACATACCAAGCATTTCAATAACATACACACAATATGCTCGATATGTGCAAATACAACATGGCATCACAACATGACTCTACAACTCAAGTATTTTATTCAATAGGCTCCGACGAGCGAGATATTACAAACATGGGTCTCTCGACCCAACATTCAGAGCATACAAGTGAAAGCACATGCGGAAGCTTAACATGTCTGAGTACAGACATCTACAAAAGAAAAAGGCTGAGAAGCCTGACTATCTACCAGATCCTGTCGAGGGCACAAGATCATAGCTGAGGTAACAAGCTAAACGTCGAAGTCCATGCGGAACTACTTGTGAGACGGAAGTCTCTGTAAAAACGTAAAATAGGCAAACGTGAGTACAAATGTACCCAGCAAGACTTACATCAGAACTATCTAGATATGCATCATTATCATCAAAGGGGATGGTGGGGTTTAACTGCAGCAAGCCAGCTTTGACTCGGTGGCTATCCTGAACTATGACTGCAAGTAACTCTTTTGAGGTGGCGCACACGAGTCCACATATTCACCATATCAATACACCACTATGGATCCGCTCCCGTCTCGCTACGAGAACGCCATCCATAGCACTCACGCTTATCTTGCGTATTTTAGAGTATCCACTTTCACTTGTCTATGAACTGTTATAGGCAACCCAGAAGTCCTTTACCGCAGACACGGGTATTCGAATAGATGATGTTAACCCTGCAGGGGTGTACTTCTTCACACACGCTCTCGCCACTTACCGCCATGTACACGTCATGTACCTCGGCAACCTTCAAGAGGAAGCCTGGCGAGGGTGTGGGCCACGGCCTACCTAAACACTCAAGTCTCTAGTCCAGGTTTATCGCCTATTCAGGTTCCATCCGCAAGGCGTCCGGCCGAGGTTTCCACATACGGCCCCGAACGATGTGCACAGGGTTCCGCGACACCAAACGAGTGCCCGGCATACCCGGCCACGTGCCTACCGCATGACAGCCCACCCCTCCGGTCAGCACTGCGCACGACCTCCAGCATACTACAAACACCACAAACTACTTGCAACTCGTGGACAGAGGACAAGGGTGGTTAAGAAGCCGAGAGAGTCGATTAAGGATCCCAATGTGTGGTAGTAACTGTTCATGGATCACAAACACAGAACTCGGTTCCTGAGGACGGCTTCAATGAGACAACCCACCATGTACTCCTACATGGCCTCTCACCGCTACCTTTACCAAATCGTGTTCACACACTTAGCTCACACACAGTAGGACATGTTCACACACCTCCGATTCATCCCCGATGAATCAGACCTGACTCAACTCTAAGCAGTAGCAAGCATGACAAACAAGCATGAATGAGTACGCACAACAGGGCTCAAACAACTCCTACTCATGCTAGTGGGTTTCATCTATTTACTGTGGCAATGACAAGTAATGCAGAGGATAAGGGGTTCAACAACCGCAGCATGTAACAGTTGAATCGTTGTTGTCCTAATGCAGTAAAAGAGAGCAGGAGCGAGAGAGTGGGATTGTATCAGAATGAACAAGGGGTTTTTGCTTGCCTGGCACTTCTGAAGATAGCATTGACTCTTCATCAGTGTCAACGATCACAACGTCGGAACATCGTCTACCGAGAGGGGACAGACACCAACAACAGAGAAGAAATACAATCAATGCAATGCACAATATGATGCATGATCATGATATGACAAAATGAGTGTGTTTTGGCTAATGCAACTTAGAACAGGTTGGTTTGAGCTCATTTGAACCAAAGATTCAAATGCAAACCCAAAATAAGAGGTCATATTGGTGCATTAGCTTGTTTCACCTAAACAGCAAGGTTAGGTTGCTCTAACATGCATGAAACCAGTACAGATGGATAGATTGGATTTTTCTGATCATTTTTCATATATAATATATCTCATTTGGAGTTACGGTTGGATTTATATGAATTTTAGAAGTTTTGGGCATTTTCTGGAATTTTCTGAATTATTTTAAATCCAGAAAATTATTAACTACGTCAGCATGACATCAGCACTACGTCAGCAGGTCAACGGGGCTAGTCCAGGTCAAACCTGACGTGTGGGGTCCACACGCCAGCGATACATGAGCTAATCCCGGTCAAACCCAGCGCTGACTGGGGTTTGACCAGGGGTGGGGCCCTCTGTCAGTGGTTGTAGGGTGTTTAGCTGGCTGGGTTAGCTCCTAATGACGAGGCCACGTTAGCTCTCGCCGGCGGTGACCTAAACTGCAGCGGCAACTCACCGGACTTGATCTGCGAGCGACGGATGGATGCGCGAAGGCCACCACGGGGTAGCCCGCGCTCGACCACGTCTAGCGGAGCGATCGGAAGGCCTCGGAGTCGCCGGAGATGATGGCGGCGAGCACAGAAGCGGCGGCCGAAGCTCGGGCAAGCTTGGGGTCGAGGCCATAGCATCCTTGGCGAGGCAGGGTTAACACCTATGGCGTCTACACGGTGCGGCGAGAACGTTGGACGCATGCCCGGGACCGAATGGTCACCGGAGCGTCATCACCAGCGAGCTTTCGCGGCGGCACTGTTGGGTGAGAGTGGCATGGTGGCTACGGTATGCTAGAGAGAAAACGGGGAGGGGGAGGATGATCAGGGGCTTACGGGGTTCCAGGAGGCTTTGAAGCGGGCTCGGGGAAGGCCAGAGCTGAGCGGGGCGGGGAGGCCGATCTCCGGCGGCCGAGGAGGGAAACAGCGGCGGTGGCGGCGTTGCGGCGCGTCCGGGGCCTCGTGGCTCGGTGAGGAGGAAGAGGGGGTCAAGGCGGAGCCTCTGAGCGCATCGGAGAGCCGAGGCAGCGGCTGTGGCCACGGCGGTGCTCGTCGGCGGCGACGGCTGCGCTCGGCGGCCGCGCGTAAGAGAAACAGGGGAGGGGGAGGAGCGAGGAAGAAAGCGAGGGGGTTCCAGGAGCGTGTGTGGCGCCACCCGAAGAAGCGGGGCGAAGCGGCAAGCAGGAGGTGGCCGGGCGTGCGCTCGCGCGCGCCGGCCACGCGCTCGTCCTCCTGGCAAGGGGGAAGACGACAGGGAGGAGCCCCTGGTGGGATGGGCCGGCCAGCTACAGTGTTGGGCCGGTTGGTGGCGTCAGGTAAGTTTTCTCTGCTCTATTTTATTTCTGTTCTGTTTTCCTATTCTGCTATTTTGTTTCTGGATTTAGAAAAATACTAAATCACATCATAAAATCCTGAAATAAATTTATAGGCACTGTTTGAATTATTTCCAACAGCCCCCAAATACTTCCAGGATTATTTGGACTTAAAAATATTTATAGGATTTAAATGTCCAAATTCAAATACTTATGAATTAACTCAAAAATCCATAAATGACCTAAAAATATGTCCATCATTATTGGCAGAGGTTTTCACCTTTAGCAGAAATCATGAACATTTTTAAAGGCATTTTTGGGTTCTTTGAAAAGGATTTTATTTTGAACCTAGTTGAATTCATTTGGTGCTAGGGTTTTAACATCCCCATTTCAAGATTTAAGAGAAATTTAAGCATGATGCAACACAAGACTAACTAGACCAGAGCAGACCAGAACTAGGGATGTGACAACTCACCCCCACTAAACAAGAATCTCGACCAGAGATTCAAGCGTAGGGTAAGATTTAAGGGGAACACAAACTAACACAATCTTTATGATCTAAGTTGCAGTTCATAAGGACGTTGATTCGATCACCAACCTTTCTCGATGTCTTGCTCCGAGAACTCCAGCCAATCATAACAACGAGAGGAAAAGGAAACTCTAGAAGGATTGATCTTGTCGAAGATCGAACAACTCAGGATCAACTCACGGGATGAGACATAGCAACATCTCTCGAGCTGAGACACGAGGCATACATCTAGAGAGTTGGAGTGGAACAGATGACGGAGGTTCACCAGGTAGACTACAATTTCACACTTTAAGAAGGTGACGAACAGTTGTCAACGTAGCGAGGAATTGAATTGCCATGATACCATAACGAGACATCTTAGAGAAAGTGGCTCGTAGAACCATCCCTTAAGTGGCAAAAAGAATTACCTTTGACTCAAGGATCATTGAAGTTCTTTATACCAGCTTAGGGAAAAACATAATCGTTCAGTTGAAGGAGTCCGGATGAGTGACATACCCGGACGGGTATGGATGATGTGGATTACCTTGTTGAAGACAATGTCATGGATGATTTTGCTTATCATCGGAAATGGATGGGACCCATGCTAGAATGACACAATGATGGTGCAAGTTGGGGACAAAATGCAAATACTGGGAATGATTCTAGTAACTAGAGGGAAACTCAACAGTAGAGAGTGGGTCCACTGTTTGAAAAGTTATAGCATAACCGAGGGAACTGAAAGCAATCCCAGTTAGTGCCGGTGATAACACCTAGTGCTTGTGCATGCTCTCAAGAACTTGAGCATTTCCATATTCATCAAGGTTTTACCAACATCCGTGTCAAGGATCCTAGTAACACAACATACTACCATGATGAATGGTGATGGACGATGCAGATGCAAAGGAAGATAATGAAGGAAATATGCCCTAGAGGCAATAATAAAGTTATTATTTATTTCCTTATTTCATGATAAATGTTTATTATTCATGCTAGAATTGTATTAACCGGAAACATGATACATGTGTGAATACATAGACAAACATATAGTCACTAGTATGCCTCTACTTGACTAGCTCATTAATCAAAGATGGTTATGTTTCCTAACCATAGACATGTGTTGTCATTTGATTAATGAGGTCACATCATTAGGAGAATGATGTGATTGACATGACCCATTCCATTAGCCTAGCACTTGATCGTTTAGTATGTTGCTATTGCTTTCTTCATGACTTATACATGTTCCTGTAACTATGAGATTATGCAACTCCCGTTTACCGAAGGAACACTTTGGGTGCAACCAAACGTCACAACGTAACTGGGTGATTATAAAGGAGTACTACAGGTGTCTCCAAAGATACATGTTGGGTTGGCGTATTTCGAGATTAGGTTTTGTCACTCCGATTGTCGGAGAGGTATCTCTGGGCCCTCTCGGTAATGCACATCACTATAAGCCTTGCAAGCAATGTAGCTAATGAGTTAGTTACGGAATGATGCATTACACAACGAGTAAAGAGACTTGCCGGTAACGAGATTGAACTAGGTATTGGATACCGACGATCGAATCTCGGGCAAGTAACATACCGATGACAAAGGGAACAACGTATGTTGTTATGCGGTTTTGACCAATAAAGATCTTCGTAGAATATGTAGGAACCAATATGGGCATCCAGGTTCCTCTATTGGTTATTGACCGAGAATAGTTCTAGGTCATGTCTACATAGTTCTCGAACCCATAGGGTCCGCACGCTTAAGGTTTCGATGACAGTTATATTATGAGTTTATGAGTTTTGATGTACCGAAGGAGTTAGGAGTCCCGGATGAGATCAGGGACATGACGAGGAGTCTCGAAATGGTCGAGATGTAAAGATCGATATATTAGACGACTATATTCGGACTTCGGAAAGGTTCCGAGTGATTCGGGTATTTTTCGGAGTACCGGAGAGTTACGGGAATTCGTCGGGGAGTATATGGGCCTTATTGGGCCATACGGGAATAGAGGAGAGAGGCCGAAAGGAAGGAGGCGCGCAGCACCCCTCTGGTCCGAATTGGACAAGGGGTGCGGCCCCCTTTTCCTTCCTCCTCTCCCCCTCTTTCCCCCTTCTCCTACTCCAACAAGGAAGGAGGGAGTCCTACTCCCGGTGGGAGTAGGACTCCCCTTGGCGCGCCCCTCCTAGGCCGGCCGCCCCCTCCCCCCTTGCTCCTTTATATACGGGGGCGGGGGGCACCTCTAGGGACAACACAAGTTGATCTACGGATCGTTCCTTAGCCGTGTGCGGTGCCCCCCTCCACCATATTCCACCTCGGTCATATCGTCGCAGAGTTTAGGCGAAGCCCTGCGTCGGTAGAGCATCATCATCGTCACCACGCCGTCGTGCTGACGGAACTCATCCCCGATACTTTGCTGGATCGGAGTCCGGGGATCGTCATTGAGCTGAACGTGTGCTGAACTCGGAGGTGCCGTACGTTCGGTACTTGGATCGGTCGGATCGTGAAGACGTACGACTACATCAACCGTGTTGTCATAAGGCTTCCGCTTACGGTCTACGAGGGTACATGGACAACACTCTCTCCTCTCGTTGCTATGCCATCACCATGATCTTGCGTGTACGTAGGAATTTTTTTGAAATTACTACGTTCCCCAACAGTGGCATCCGAGCCTAGGTTTTATGCATTGATGTTATATGAACGAGTAGAACACAAGTGAGTTGTGGGCGATACAAGTTATACTGCTTACCAGCATGCCATACTTTGGTTCAGCGGTATTGTGAGATGAAGCGGCCCGGACCGACATTACGCGTACGCTTACGCGAGACTGGTTTCACCGTTACGAGCACTTGTGCTTAAAGGTGGCTGGCGGGTGTCTGTCTCCCTCACTTTAGCTGAATCGAGTGTGGCTATGCCCAGTCCTTGCGAAGGTTAAAACAACACTAACTTGACGAACTATCGTTGTGGTTTTGATGCATAGGTAAGAACGGTTCTTGCTAAGCCCGTAGCAGCCACGTAAAATTTGCAACAACAAAGTAGAGGACGTCTAACTTGTTTTTGCAAGGCATGTTGTGATGTGATATGGTCAAGACGTGATGCTATATTTTATTGTATGAGATGATCATGTTTTGTAACCGAAGTTATCGGCAACTGGCTGGAGCCATATGGTTGTCGCTTTATTGTATGAAATGCAAACGCCCTGTAATTGCTTTACTTTATCACTAAGCGGTAGCGATAGTTGTAGAAGCAATAGATGGCGTAACGACAATGATGCTACGATGGAGATCAAGGTGTCGCGCCGGTGACGATGGTGATCACGACGGTGCTTCGAAGATGGAGATCACAAGCACAAGATGATGATGGCCATATCATATCACTTATATTGATTGCATGTGATGTTTATCCTTTATGCATCTTATCTTGCTTTGATTGACGGTAGCATTTTAAGATGAACTCTCACTAATTATGAAGAAGTGTTCTCCCTGAGTATGCACCGTTGCGAAAGTTCTTCGTGCTGAGACACCACGTGATGATCGGGTGTGATAGGCTCTACATTCAAATACAACGGGTGCAAAACAGTTGCACACGCGGAATACTTGGGTTAAACTTGACGAGCCTAGCATATACAGATATGGCCTCGGAACACGGAGACCGAAAGGTCGAGCGTGAATCATATAGTAGATATGATCAACATAGTGATGTTCACCATTGAAAACTACTCCATCTCACGTGATGATCGGACATGGTTTAGTTGATTTGGATCACGTAATCACTTAGATGACTAGAGAGATGTCTGTCTAAGTGGGAGCTCTTAAGTAATATGATTAATTGAACTTAAATTTATCATGAACTTAGTCCTGGTAGTATTTTGCAAATTATGTTGTAGATCAATAGCTTGCGTTGTTGCTTTCATATGTTTATTTTGATATGTTCCTAGAGAAAATTGTGTTGAAAGATGTTAGTAGCAATGATGCGGATTGGATCCATGATCTGAGGTTTATCCTCATTGCTGCACACAAGAATTATGTCCTTAATGCACCGCTAGGTGACAGACCTATTGCAGGAGCAGATGCAGACGTTATGAACGTTTGGCTAGCTCAATATGATGACTACTTGATAGTTTAGTGCACCATGCTTAACGGCTTAGAATCGGGACTTCAAAGATGTTTTGAACGTCATGGACCATATGAGATGTTCCAGGAATTGAAGTTAATATTTCAAGCAAATACCCGAGTTGAGAGATATGAAGTCTCCAACAAGTTCTATAGCTAAAAGATGGAGGAGAATCGCTCAACTAGTAAGCATGTGCTCAGATTGTCCGGGTACTTCAATCACTTGAATCAAGTGGGAGTTAATCTTCCAGATAAGATAGTGATTGACAGAATTCTCTAGTCACCATCACTAAGTTACTAGAACTTCGTGATGAACTATAGTATGCAAGGGATGACGAAAACAATTCCTGAGCTCTTCGTGATGTTGAAATCGACGAAGGTAGAAATCAAGAAAGAGCATCAAGTGTTGATGATTAACAAGACCACTAGTTTCAAGAAAAGGGCAAAGGGAAAGAAAGGGAAACTTCAAGTAGAATGGCAAACAAGTTGTCACTCCCGTGAAGAAGACCAAAGCTGGACCAAAGCCTGAAACTGAGTGCTTACACTGCAAAGGAAATGGTCACTGGAAACGGAAATACCCTGAATATTTGGTGGATAAGAAGGATGGCAAAGTGAACAAGGGTATATTTGATATACATGTTATTGATGTGTACTTCACTAGTGTTTATAGTAGCCCCTGAGTATTTGATACTTGTTCAGTTGCTAAATATTAGTAACTCGAAACAGGAGTTACGGACTAAACAGAGACTAGTTGAGGGTAAAGTGACGATGTGTGTTGGAAGTAGTTCCAAGATTGATATGATCATCATCACACTCTCCCTACACTTTTGAGATTTGTGTAGAACCTAAATAAATGTTATTTGGCGTTTGTGTTGAGCATGAATATGATTTGATCATGTTTATTGCGACACGGTTATTCATTGTTGTTCTGTTTACATGAATAAAACCTTCAATGGTCATACACCCAGTGAAAATAGTTTATTGAATCTCGATCGTAGTGATACACATATTCATAATATTGATGCCAAAAGAAGCAAAGTTAATAATGATAGTGCAACTTATTTGTGGCACTGCCGTTTGGGTCATATTGGTGGAAAGCGCATGAAGAAACTCCATAAAGATGGATTTTCGGAATCACTTGGTTATGAATCATTTGATGCTTGCGAACCGTGCCTTTGGGCGAGATGACTAAAAACTCCGTTCTTCGGAACAATGGAAAGAGGAACAAACTTGTTGGAAATAATACATACTGATGTATGCAGACCAATGAGTATTAAGGCTCGTGGCGGGTATCGTTACTTTCTGACCTTCACAGATCATTTGAGCAGATATGGGTATATCTACTTGATGAAACATAAGTCTTAAATAGTTGAAAGGTTCAAAGAATTTCAGAGTGAAGTGGAAAATCATCGTAACAAGAAAATAAAGTTTCTGCGATCTGATCGTGGAGATGAATATTTGAGATACGAGTTTGGTCCTTAATTAAAACAATGTGAAATAGTTTACAGCTCACGCCACCTGGAACACCACAACGTTATGGTGTGTCCAAACATCGTAATCGTACTTTACTAGATATGGTGCGATCTATGATGTCTCTTATCGGTTTACCACTATCGTTTTGGGGTTATGCATTAGAGATGGCCGCATTCACGTTAAAAAGGGCACCATCTAAATCCGTTGAGACGACATCGTATGAACTATGGTTTAGAAGTAAACCTAAGCTGTCGTTTCTTAAAGTTTGGAGTTGCGATGCTTATATGAAAAAGGTTTTCAACCTGATAAGCTCAAACCCAAATCAGAGAAGTGCGTCTTCATAGAGTACCCAAAGGAAACTGTTGGGTACTCCTTCTATCACAGATCCGAAGGCAAAACATTCGTTGCTAAGAATGGATCCTTTCTAGAGAAGGAGTTTCTCTCGAAAGAAGTGAGTGGGAGGAAAGTAGAACTTGATGAGGTAACTGTACTTGCTCCCGAATTGGAAGGTAGTTCATCACAGAAATCAGTTCCAGTGATTCCTACACCAATTAGTGAGGAAGTTAATGATGATGATCATGAAACTTCAGATCAAGTTGCTACCAAACCTCGTAGGTCTTCCAGAGTAAGATCCGCACCAGAGTGGTACGGTAATCATGTTCTGGAAGTCATGTTACTAGACCATGATGAACCTACGAACTATGAGGAAGCAATGATGAGCCCAAATTCCACGAAATGGCTTGAGGCCATAAAAATCTGAGATATGATCCATGTATGAGAACAAAGTATGGACTTTGATTGACTTGCTCGATGATCAGCAAGCCATGTTAAATAAATGGATCTTCAAGAGGAAGACGGACACTGATAGTAGTGTTACTATATACTAAGCTCGACTTGTTGCAAAAGGTTTTCGACAAGTTCAAGGTGTTGAATACGATGAGATTTTCTCACTCGTATCGATGCTTAAGTCTGTCTGAATCATGTTAGCAATTGCCACATTTTATGAAATCTGGCAAATGGATGTCAAAACTGCATTCCTTAATGGATTTTTAAACAAGAGTTGTATATGATGCAACCAGAAGGTTTTGCTAATCCTAAAGGTGCTGACAAATTGTGCAAGCTCGAGCGATCCATCTATGGACTGGTGCAAGCATCTCGGAGTTGGAATATATGCTTTGATGAGTTGATCAAAGCATATGGTTTTATACAGACTTTTGAAGAAGCCTGTATTTACAAGAAAGTGAGTGGGAGCTCTGTAGCATTTCTAATATTATATGTGGATGACATATTGTTAATTGGAAATGATATGGAAATTCTGGATAGCATGAAAGGATACTTGAATAAGAGTTTTTCAAAGCAAGACCTCGGTGAAGCTGCTTACACATTGAGCACAAGATCTATATAGATAGATCAAGACCGCGTTCGGACTCCCTCCGCTCCGCGGCTCCGCGCCGGAGCGGAGTGGCTTGCTAGGTATAATACGCAGAGCTGCTAAAAGGGCGCTCCGCCGGCTCCGCTCCACGGAGAGCGGCCGAACAGGCCCCAAGACGCTTGATAAGATTTTTCAATGAGTACATACCTTGATAAAATTTTGAAATAGTTCAAAATAGAACAATCAAAGAAAGAGTTCTTGCTTGTGATGCAAAGGTGTGAAGTTGAGTAAGACTCAAGACCCGACCATGGCAGAAAATAGAAAGAGAATGAAAAGTCATTCCCTATGCCTCAGTCATAGGTTCTATAAAGTATGCTATGCTATGTACCAGACCTATTGTATACCTTGCTTTGTGTTTAGCAAAGGAATACAATTTTGATCTAATAAGTAGATCACTGGACATGGGTCAAGAATATTCTTAGTGAGGACTAAGGAGATGTTTCTCGATTATGGAGGTGATAAAAGAGCCCGTCGTAAAAGTTACAACGATGCAAGCTTTTACACCAATCCAGATGACTCTAAGTCTCAATCTGGATACATATTGAAAGTGGGAGCAATTAGCCAGAGTAGCTCCGTGCAGAGCATTGTGGACATAGAATATTTGCGAAATACATACGGCTCTGAATATGACAGACCCGTTGACTAAGCTTCTCTCACGAGCAAAACATGATCATACCTTAGTACTCTTCTGGGTGTTAATCACATAGCGATGTGAACTAGATTATTGACTCTAGTAAACCCTTTGGGTGTTAATCACATGCAGATGTGAACTATGGGTATTAATCACATGCAGATGTGAATATTGGTGTTAAATCACATAGCGATGTGAGCTAGATTATTGACTCTAGTGCAAGTGGGAGACTGAAGGAAATATGCCCTAGAGGCAATAATAAAGTTATTATTTATTTCCTTATTTCATGATAAATGTTTATTGTTCATGCTAGAATTGTATTAACCGGAAACATGATACATGTGTGAATACATAGACAAACATATAGTCACTAGTATGCCTCTACTTGACTAGCTCATTAATCAAAGATGGTTATGTTTCCTAACCATAGACATGTGTTGTCATTTAATTAATGAGGTCACATCATTAGGAGAATGATGTGATTGACATGACCCATTCCGTTGCCTAGCACTTGATCGTTTAGTATGTTGCTATTGCTTTCTTCATGACTTATACATGTTCCTGTAACTATGAGATTATGCAACTCCTGTTTACTGGAGGAACACTTTGGGTGCTACCAAACGTCACAACGTAACTGGGTGATTATAAAGGAGTACTACAGGTGTCTCCAAAGGTACATGTTGGGTTGGCGTATTTCGAGATTAGGTTTTGTCACTCCGATTGTCGGAGAGGTATCTCTGGGCCGTCTCGGTAATGCACATCACTATAAGCCTTGCAAGCAATGTAGCTAATGAGTTAGTTACGGAATGATGCATTACGTAACGAGTAAAGAGACTTGCCGGTAACGAGATTGAACTAGGTATTGGATACCGACGATCGAATCTCGGGCAAGTAACATACCGATGACAAAGGGAACAACGTATGTTGTTATGCGGTTTTGACCGATAAAGATCTTCGTAGAATATGTAGGAACCAATATGGGCATCCATGTTCCTCTATTGGTTATTGACCAAGAATAGTTCTAGGTCATGTCTACATAGTTCTTGAACCCGTAGGGTCCGCACGCTTAAGGTTTTGATGACAGTTATATTATGAGTTTATAAGTTTTGATGTACCGAAGGAGTTCGGAGTCCCGGATGAGATCGGGGACATGACGGGGAGTCTCGAAATGGTCGAGACGTAAAGATCGATATATTGGACGACTATATTCGGACTTCAGAAAGGTTCCGAGTGATTCGGGTATTTTTCGGAGTACCGGAGAGTTACGGGAATTCGCCGGGGAGTATATGGGCCTTATTGAGCCATACGGGAATAGAGGAGAGAGGCCGAAAGGAAGGAGGCGCGCAGCACCCCTCTGGTCCGAATTGGACAAGGGGTGCGGCCCCCTTTTCCTTCCTCCTCTCCCCCTCTTTCCCCCTTCTCCTACTCCAACAAGGAAGGAGGGAGTCCTACTCCCGGTGGGAGTAGGACTCCCCTTGGCGCGCCCCTCCTAGGCCGGCCGCCCCCTCCCCCCTTGCTCCTTTATATACGGGGGCAGGGGGGCACCTCTAGGGACAACACAAGTTGATCTACGGATCGTTCCTTAGCCATGTGCGGTGCCCCCCTCCACCAAATTCCACCTCGGTCATATCGTCGCAGAGTTTAGGCGAAGCCCTGCGTCGGTAGAGCATCATCATCGTCACCACGCCGTCGTGCAGACGGAACTCATCCCCGACACTTTGCTGGATCGGAGTCCGGAGATCGTCATCGAGCTGAACGTGTGCTGAACTCGGAGGTGTCGTACGTTCGGTACTTGGATCGATCTGATCATGAAGACGTACGACTACATCAACCGCGTTGTCATAATGCTTCTGCTTACGGTCTACGAGGGTACGTGGACAACACTCTCTCCTCTCGTTGCTATGCCATCACCATGATCTTGCGTGTACGTAGGAATTTTTTTGAAATTACTACGTTCCCCAACAGATAACACCTTCTCGGATTTCACCTTAGCAAGGCCAAGGGGACGAAATCTGGATGATCGACCAAGAGACATTTAGCACTCCGCTTCTAATGTTCTCCTTGATGTGCTAGCATAACCCATTCATTGTAATGGTTTAGTATCTAGAACATCAAGTAATAGGCCAGACTTCGGGAGCTCAAGAAGACATAAGGAACAACTACTAGAATAAATTCTATGAGATCCTTATGGGGAGGTGGCCAACTTCCTTAATCAAGACACTACAATAATAGGTCTTCCGGCTGGGTGTGTTGGCCACGACATCCACTTACCGGATTACAGAGAGACCAATATTATATTTCTTGGGAAACATTCCAACCATCATATCTGCCTGAGATTCAGATCCGGTTGGTGTCAGAATATTCTAGACTCATCAAGTCTAGAAAGAAGAATGAAAGTTTGCAACACAAATCGATGAGACGATGTTGCTAGATTCTCGGGAAATGGACTACGGTAGTAAGCTCCAAAACATGAGCTGGTTCTGCTACACACATGTGAACACGCTGTCTCAGACAAGCATGACCACATGGTAGTCTTATAATAAAACACTATGGAGTTCAGGTAGGGGAACTATCAACAAGGATATCGAAGTCCTTGCATAAGTCTTGCTCTTAAGAAGAGACTTCTTCTCCTTGAACAAATCAATCAGTGGCTTGGTGTTCTAGGAATACATATAGAATGAAGGTTGCAAGTCTTCGAACCACAGAATACTTCGCACGTATGCATGACTGATTTGGGATGATTCCAAAGGAAGCAACATTGACTTTCTCAAATCCACGGCGGCAACTTGCATCAAATGCACATGAACTAGAGGAAGTCACTTCTTACATCCGAACATATGCTTCATGAGCTACCATGAACAAATGCTTTAAAAAGTTTCCAACACTAGCTTAATGTTCAACCAAATTATGGAGAAGACAAGGATGTTGTCGATGGGCTCAACAACAATTCATCCAGATTCCCATGGAGATGGAATTCCATAACTATGTGAACAAGGTGATAGTATTGGTCAGACCCAAAAGATATAATGGTGTATGCTCGAGGAAAATTCACGAGTAAGACAACATTACGAACATCATTGGTTCTGATTTGATTTGAGGATAGCCCATACTCAAATCAAAATTTTAGCAAGACAATAGCTCCAACAACTGGTCACGAGGATCAGTCGATGAAGATATCATCTTTCTTCAACACACACACAAAAACATCCCTTTGGGATGAGCTGAGTCGGACAAGCTTTCATCTTCCAACTCTCCAAGTTGTTGTTTAGCTTAACCAACTAGCTCAGTGGTATATAACACGGATTCTTGGAGAAGGAGTGGTTTATTGGAAACCAATTTGATCACGAACTCAACATAGCGGTCAGGTGACAACCTGGTAATACTTCTGAGAAGATATTCGGAACATCACGAACCACCGATATGTTATTAAGCTCGAGAACAATCTTACTTTTCAGGGAAGATGATATGATCAAAAGAGCAAGGGTTTGACACAGTCCTAACTCATTGATCAAAGAGTGCTCCTTGGAAATGGACTAGGTAGCACGATCAATCCTAGAGTGATGATTCAATAATCCATATACTAAGAATGAAGCTACAGTCCTTTAACTACCAAGCAATGGGGTTGCTCGGAGTATAGATTTCACACATCATGATTCATTTGTCGGCGTTCCGCTTGCAACAACATGGGGACCGAGAAATGAATAACAATGGCGAGAAGTATCACTACATCAAGAATCCATAAGAGAAGGTGCAACCCTCATGACATTCCTGACATAAAGTGGGTAATACTTCAGGGTAGAATAGAACAAGAGCTGGGTTGGCATTTTGATCTACGAGATACAACTACTTTGACCCAATCCTGGATATGGACAAGGTACTGGAGTTTGTTTCTCCTAGTCATTCCGGAATAGAATGGCTTGACGGACCACAAGAATAATAGGCACCGATGAACAAATGCACACATACTCTTGACTATGAATTGATAGACGAGGGTCAGGATACAACTAAAGAGGGACAACCCAAAAGAACATACGATTTTTTGAGCTGTGGATGCACAGATTAGTATGTCGAGCAAAGCTCAACATTTTTCTTCCGGATAACCCATGTGGAGAAGGTAGGACTGGCAGAGTCACGATATAGAATGGAGAATTCTTCGAGAGCACTCTTGTTGTGATCTCTTTGTTCAAGGAACTTCTGCCAAGGATGGTTCATGGTATTTGGAAGAACGATATACCACGGACCTCGAAGACTATCGCAAAGGTTACTAATATCCTAAAGGTATGAGAAACACTAACAACATGAAGTAAGTAGGGAAATCTCGGGTTCAGAAAACCCAGGAGTAGAATACCTACCAACTAAATGGCATCACGGGACGCTTTCGAGAATGATGGCCAGAATCATCTCACTAGACACAGAACATGGCTAGATTACCAGGTGATACTCTAGACATCTAGGGTCATAATAATAGCTCCAACATAAATGCCGAGGCAGTAGAATACCTCTACTCAGCAATTAGTGGGATTAACCTGGCCCAAAGGAACATCAAAACCAAAGGGAAAGGATTTGCAAGTGCATCAGATTGTTTAGAAACCTGGGATGACTCAGACAGCATAACGGCTGTAAATGCTCAAAAGGATTTGAGACATGCTACAAAAATGGTGGCATAGCCACTCAGAAGCACAATATCAAGGTTTCAAGATCAACAGTTATCATACGGAAGTAGTAGGAGCTGAAACAAGGCTTAAGCCGAACAATCTTATAAGTCTACGGGTTAGTAACACGTGATCCTGATAGAAAGAAGAGATAGCCTAGTTTCTTAACCCCGTAGGAACATAGGATGACTCAGATCAGAAGGCATAAGGTAAAGGAGTAAAAAGAGCCTTACGTTCCAACCACAATCAATTCCCTTATATAACTAAAGAATTTCTAGACTCAACTTCCACCAGTTTGGCTTGGTAATCCTACAGGCAGTCAGGCTCTGATACCAAAACTGTCAGGACCCCGACTCAATGCCACATCGATCTAGCATGTAACACCTCATATCACTTTGCGGCCTCACGCACGGTATTCCCATGGGTGTCGCCTTACCATTGCCGGGGACCGCTTGCGCCTTTTGGCACACGTATATGATAGTGTCGCTAGCATCCATATGATAAGGAGCCCGGGCTGACATGGCTAGTCGTAAACCCAAAGTGGCACAAACTTACAGGGACATGCATCCATGATCCAGCATCGAACGTGTCTGTCATCAGCAAGTGAATCCAGGCTGTAGCACTGGGCTAGCAGGACTCTGGTGAACCGGGCTATAGCAGGCTAACAGGACTCCGGTATTCATCGCGTGACATTTCCCCGAAGGGACAGACATGGGAACGAAGAAGGACACATGCCGGCCAACCTAAGTGTTCCGGAGCAGTAGCAAGCTACCATGGCTCAGTGGAAGCACTAGGAGACATTTCCCGGTAAGAGAGGCTACTAAGGATAAACAACTAGATAGTCAGATCCCACACATACCAAGCATTTCAATAACATACACACAATATGCTCGATATGTGAAAATACAACATGGCATCACAACATGACTCTACAACTCAAGTATTTTATTCAATAGGCTCCGGGGAGCGAGATATTACAAACATGGGTCTCTCGACCCAACATTCAGAGCATACAAGTCAAAGCACATGTGGAAGCTTAACATATCTGAGTACATACATCTACAAAAGAAAAGGCTGAGAAACCTGACTATCTACCAGATTCTGTCGAGGGCACAAGATCGTAGCTGAGGTAACAAGCTAAACGTCAAAATCCATGCAGAACTACTAGTGAGACGGAAGTCTCTTCAAAAATGTAAAATAGGCAAACGTGAGTACAAATGTACCCAGCAAGACTTACATCAGAACTATCTACATATGCATCATTATCATCAAAGGGGATGGTGGGGTTTAACTACAGCAAGCCAGCTTTGACTCGATGGCTATCCTGAACTACGACTGCAAGTAACTCTTTTGAGGTGGCGCACACGAGTCCACATATTCACCATATCAATACACCACTATGGATCCGCTCCCGTCTCGCTACGAGAACGCCATCCATAGCACTCACGCTTATCTTGCGTATTTTAGAGTATCCACTTTCACTTGTCTATGAACTGTTATAGGCAACCCAGAAGTTCTTTACCGCGGACACGGCTATTCGAATAGATGATGTTGACCCTGCAGGGGTGTACTTCTTCACACACGCTCTCACCACTTACCGCAATGTACAGGTCATGTATCTCGGCAACCTTCAAGCGGAAGCCTGGCGAGGGTGTCGGCCACGGCCTACCTAAACACTCAAGTTCTAGTCCAGGTTTGTTGCCTATTCAGGTTCCATCCGCAGGGCGTCCGGCCGAGGTTTCCACATATAGCCCCGAACGATGTGTACAGGGTTCCGCGACACCAAACGGGTGCCCGGCATACCCGGCCATGTGCCTACCGCATCACAGCCCACCCCTCCGGTCAGCACTGCACACGGCCTCCAGCATACTACAAACACCAGAAACTACTTGCAACTCCTAGACAGAGGACAAGGGTGGTTAAGAAGCCGAGAGAGTCAATTAAGGATCCCAATGTGTGGTAGTAGTTGTTCATGGATCACAAACACAGAACTCAGTTCCTGAGGACGACTTCAATGAGACAACCCACCATGTACTCCTACATGGCCTCTCACCGCTACCTTTACCAAATCGTGTTCACACACTTA
The DNA here is from genome assembly GCF_018294505.1 of Triticum aestivum. Classification (NCBI taxonomy): domain Eukaryota; kingdom Viridiplantae; phylum Streptophyta; class Magnoliopsida; order Poales; family Poaceae; genus Triticum; species Triticum aestivum. The sequence continues at coordinate 346,738,123 of NC_057810.1, forward strand.
GCTCACACACAGTAGGACATGTTCACACACCTCCGATTCATCCCCGATGAATCAGACCTGACTCAAATCTAAGCAGTAGCAAGCATGAGAAACAAGCATGAATGAGTAGGCACAACAGGGCTCAAACAACTCCTACTCATGCTAGTGGGTTTCATCTATTTACTGTGGCAATGACAGGTAATGCAGAGGATAAGGGGTTCAATAACCGTAGCATGTAACAGTTGAATCGTTGTTGTCCTAATGCAATAAAAGAGAGCAGGAGCGAGAGAGTGGGATTGTATTAGAATGAACAAGGGGTTTTTGCTTGCCTGGCACTTCTGAAGATAGCATTGACTCTTCATCAGTGTCAACGATCACAACGTCGGAACATCGTCTACCGAGAGGGGACATACACCAACAACAGAGAAGAAATACAATCAATGCAATGCACAATATGATGCATGATCATGATATGGCAAAATGAGTGTGTTTTGGCTAATGCAACTTAGAACAGGTTGGTTTGAGCTCATTTGAACCAAAGCTTCAAATGCAAACCCAAAATAAGAGGTCATATTGGTGCATTAGCTTGTTTCACCTAAACAGCAAGGTTAGGTTGCTCTAACATGCATGAAACCAGTACAGATGGATAGATTGGATTTTTCTGATCATTTTTCATATATAATTTATCTCATTTGGAGTTACGGTTGAATTTATATGAATTTTAGAAGTTTTGGGCATTTTCTGGAATTTTCTGAATTATTTTAAGTCCAGAAAATTATTAACTGCATCAGCATGACATCAGCACTACGTCAGCAGGTCTATGGGGCTAGTCCAGGTCAAACCTGACGTGTGGGGTCCACATGTCAGCGATACATGAGCTAATCCCGATCAAACCCAGCGCTGACTAGGTTTGACTAGGGGTGGGGCCCTTTGTCAGTGGTTGTAGGGTGTTTAGCTGGCTGGGTTAGCTCCTAATGACGATGCCATGTCAGCTCTCGCCGGAGTTTTGCCGGCGGTGACCTAAACTGCAGCGACAACTCGCCAGACTTGAGCTGCGGGCGACGGATGGATGCGCGAAGGCCACCAGGGGGTAGCCCGCGCTCGACCGCGTCTAGCGGAGCGATCGGAAGGCCCCGGAGTCGTCGGAGGTGACGACGGCGAGCACAGAAGCGGCGGCCGGAGCTCGGGCGAGCTCGGGGTCGAGGCCACAACGGCCTTGGCAAGGCGGGGTTAACACCTACGACGTCTACACGGTGCGGCGAGAACGTTGGAGGCATGCCCGGGACCGAATGGTCACTGGAGCGTCATCGCCGGCGAGCTTTGGCGGCATCGCTGTCGGGTGAGAGAGGCACGACAGCTATGGTATGCTAGAGAGAAAACGGGGAGGGGGAGGATGATCAGGGGCTTACGGCGGTTCCAGGAGGCTTCGAAGCGGGCTCGGGGAAGGCCGGAGCTGAGCGGGGCGGAGAGGGCGATCTCCGGCGGCCGAGGAGGGAAACGGCGGCGATGGCGGCGTTGCGGCACGTCCGGGGCCTCGTGGCTCGGTGAGGAGGAAGAGGGGGTCGAGGTGGAGCCTCTGAGCGCATCGGAGAGGCGAGGCAGCGGCTGTGGCCACGTCGGTGCTCGTTGGCGGTGACGGCTGCGCTCGGCGGCCGCACGTAAGAGAAACAGTGGAGGGGGGAGGAGCGAGGGAGAGCGTGAGGGGGTTCCAGGGGCGTGCGTGGTTCCACCCGAAGAATTGGGGCGAAGCGGCAAGCAGGAGGTGGCTGGGCATGCGCTCGCGCGCGTCGGCCACGCGCTCGTCCTCCTGGCAAGGGGGAAGACGACAGGGAGGAGCCCCTGGTGGGCTGGGCCGGCCAGCTACAGTGCTGGGCCGGTTGGTGGCGTTAGGTAAGTTTTCTCTGCTCTGTTTTATTTCTGTTCTGTTTTCCTATTCTGCTATTTTGTTTCTGGATTTAGAAAAATACTAAATCACATCATAAAATCCTGAAATAAATTTATGGGCATTGTTTGAATTATTTCCAACAGCCCCCAAATACTTCCAGGATTATTTGGACACTTAGAAATATTTATAGGATTTAAATGTCCAAATTCAAATACTTATGAATTAACTAAAAAATCCATAAATGACCTAAAAATATGTCCATCATTATTGGTAGAGGTTTTCACCTTTAGCAGAAATCATGAACATTTTTAAAGGCATTTTTGGGTTCTTTGAAAAGGATTTTATTTTGAACCTAGTTGAATTCATTTGGTGCTAGGGTATTAACATCCCCATTTCAAGATTTAAGAGAAATTTAAACATGATGCAACACAAGACTAACTAGACCAGAGCAGACCAGAACTAGGGATGTGACAGTGATGATATGCACCCAAGTATAACGAGAATAATCATCAACAATGACAAAGCCATATAATGATGCCGTACTAGTGAATGTGGCATAATGAGTAGGGCCAAAGAGATCCATGTGAAGTAATTCAGAGGGACAAGAGGTGGTCATGATAGTCTTCGAGGGATGCTTGGCTCTGGTGATATTTCCAGCCTCACAAGCCCCACAAAGATGATCTTTGAGGAATTTTACACCCTCGATTCCAATGACATCCTTCTTCTTCGCGAGTGTATGCATGTTCCTCATCCCAGCATGACTAAGTCGTCGATGCCATAACCACCCTTCTGAAGATTTTGCAATCAGACATTTGGCAGGCTGTGGTCCTGCAGAGAAATCAACAATATACAAGTCTCCTCTCCTAAATCCTGTGAAGACTTTGAAATTGTCAGATTCCATTAGCACAATGCAATTATATTTGCCGAAGACGACAACCATATTAAGATCACAAAGCATTTAGACAGACATGAGGTTGAATCCTAAGGACTCGACAAGCATGACTTTGTCCATGTGTCTATCGTTTGAGATCACAACCCTACCTAGACCCAATACATTGCTTTTGCCTTTGTCAGCGTAGGCGATATGCTTCAGATGAGATGGAGATAAAGTAGTGTCCATCAATAAGTTCCTGTCACTGGTCATGTGACTTGTACATCCATTCTCGAGGACCCACTCAGTAGCTTTGGGTTGTTCATCCTGTAGATGAATTAGTGCAACTTACGAACCCATATACTTCATCAGTGAAGAATATGGTATCAATTTCATAAAAAGTAACAGATATAGCAACATGAGGATGTGAGAAATGAGTAATTCATTTCTTCATGATTAGCTTGCGTCCATTCAAGCACATTCAGGTCTCCAACAAATTCTTCAAACAATTAAGTTTGTCTAGAGACCTGACCCTGCATAAGAGATTGGTTCTTTTTCTTCACCACCCACATTTGAAGGGGTGGAAAAGAGTTCATCATTCTGCGTGCTCCATAAGAAAAAGACGGCATTGAAGCCAGCGCACTTTGTTTCACAGAAGAGGGGTTAGGATAAGCATATGAATAAGCAGAGAAATTCTTTGAGGACTTATGAACATAATGGTTTGAAGAATAATGCACATATTCATAGCCTTTAGACTTTCCCTGCGAAACAGGAGTGTTAGCATGATGATGTTCATATGAGGATTTGGATCCATATGAAGATTTTGACCCATATGAAGAATTTGATCTGGGGTTCCTATTCTTCATAGGTGGTGTCAAGATGACATTCACCTGAAGGTTTTCAAGGTACCTTTTGGGAACCCAGATTGTCTTCATAGGGGGACCGTTCCTGCAGTTAGTTCCAACATATCGAGCAAATACTTCACCATTCTGATTCTTGAACAATTTATAGTTGGAGTCAAATGACTCATCAGAGTAATATGAAGATTCACAAGTAAAGCCAGATAACGTGCATGGATCTATGCAAGGTCCTTTTGCAGCAACCCATGAGGTTTTGGGCTACTGCTCAGGTTTCCAGTAGGTCCCATCAACATTGAGTTTCCTGTCAAAGGCAGTACCCTCTTTCCTAGGGTTCCTATTCAAGATCTTCTTTTTTAGCACATCACAAAGAGTCTGATGCCCTTTGAGGCTTTTGTATATGCATGTCACATACAATTCCTTCAACCCTGCATTATCATCAGTGATACTTGTGGTATACTCAGATGAGGAATTTGTGACCACAGAGACAGTTGAAGAATTTTTAGCAATAGAAGCATTTGAACATTCGGGTGAAGAATTTGCAGATTCACGCTCAATGCATTTCAGACATGGTGGAATAAATTCTTCCTGAGCGGAACTGATCTGTTGAGCAAGCAATGAATTGTTTTCCTTTTGAAGATCTTCATAACTCACTTTTAACTTCTCAAGATGTTTCTTTCTCTGAAGAAATTCATAAGAAGGCTTCTCATGATCAGATAAGAGAGTGTTATGATGATTTTGAAGGTTGTAAAACCTAGACTGAAGTCTCTGAAGATTTCCAGTCAGAGTCTTAGTTTGATTCAATTCCTCACCCAACATATCATCGCTTTCATCAAGCATGTTCTGAAATTTTTCAAGAGCTCTTTGTTGTTTAGTGGCAAGGGAAGCAAGTTTAGTGTAGCTGGGTCCAATTTCATCACCAGATTCATCATCACTAGATTCAAAAAGGTAGCATTGAGTTACCTTGGCACCTTTTTCCATAAGGCATGGTGCAGTGAATGATGATTCTGGAGCGAAAGTCATCTCCTTGAGTGATTCCTTGAAATCCTCAAACCAAGGATTATGACGAGTTCGATGACCTTCATAGACCTCAGAGAGTCAGTCCCAGATAAGCTTCGCATGGTTGAGATGCATGATGTTCCTGAACTGATTTTGGAACAAATAGGAGCAGATGATATCCTTCGCCGCGAGGTTAAGTAGAGTGTACTTGCGAATATCATCAGCCTCCACCATCTTGCATAGATCAGTAAGACCAATCTCAGTGACGGTCCATAGTTCGTTGTTCATCGCCATGAGTCGCTTCTTCATCATGGCCTTCCACTTGGGATACTCATGACCGTCAAAGATGGGGCATGTCACTTTCTTCATTCATGCAGTCGACATAACTAGAACTCCAGGTGGTTAAACCAAAATCACACAGAACAAGGGAGAACCTGGCTCTGATACCAATTGAAAGTGTCTTACATGGACTAAAGGCGGGGTGAATAGGCGATTTTCACAAATTCATCACCGAGGAATATCAAGGTGAAGAAATTCCTAAGCAACGACACACTAGCATCCTAATGAAATGAAAACAAGCACAGAGTACAGATAGCATGAAAACAAGATAAGCAGGCTGAAGACAATGTGGCTGAAAAAATTGGATTGAGGAAATAGAGAAAGTCTTCAATCAAAGTCTTCAAACAGTAATGATCAGGTTCATCAACACATGAATGAGGAAATGAAAGGGTTGAGGAAATAGAACCAGTTGGCTTGGTGAAGACAATGATTTGGTAGACCAGTTCCAACTATTGTGACAGTTGTACATCTGGTTGGAGCGGCTGAGTATTTAAACTCGAGGACACACAGTCCCAGACACACAGTCCTCACCGTATTCTCCTTGAGGTAAAGTCACACAGACCTCGCCCAACACTTGTGGTATGTCTTCACAGGTGACTTCCAACCTTCACAGACTTGGTCACTCGGTGATCCACAATTCCTCTTGGATGCTCAAACCATGAAGCCTAACCGTCTGGAGGATACACAGTTCTCAAAGGTAACAAGCATCGGTTCCACACAAGAACAATCTCTTCAGTGATGCTCAATCACTTTGGGTTTGTAGGTGTTTGGGTTTGGGTTTTTGGGTTTTCCTCACTTGATGATTTTCGCTCAAAGTCCTCGGAGGATGGGTTGCTCTCAATGAAAAGTTTTAGTTTCTCTCGGAGCAGCCAACTAGCTAGTGCTTGTAGGGGACGGCTATTTATAGCCTAGGGAGCAGCCCAACATGATAAGACATAGATTCCCTTCAATGATATGACCGTTAGGTGGATAGATATTTTTGGACAGCTGTGCATAGCACAGCAACGGTCGGATATTTGAGGTTCAAATTCCTCAGGCCTATCATGTTCCTCATTGTGTAGGAAATCCGCACTAGCGAATTCCTAACTCCTCAGTCAGAACAAATTCCTTAGAGACCAGAAGATCTTTGTCTCTGTCACTGAAGAAATTGACTGAATTGATATGAGATTTCCAATGGCTTCACTTGGAAGGATTGGGTAGGTGTAGGATTTTGAGTTGAGCATCACATGGAAATCAGTTTCCTTAATATTACCTCGACCCCCTTTAACAGTATGGTGTTTCCTATGACTCAAGAAAGATAAAATGAAACTACGAAAACAAAAGTCTTCACCCTTCATAGTCCTCGCAGGAATATCCAAGTCTTCAAGATCACACCAATTTCTTCACTTTCAAAATCTTCAGGAGAACCAAAGTCTCCGGCTGAAGACATACATTTTTACAGGTCAACTTTCTTCGTAAAAATCAAACTCCTCAACGACTTATAGAGCCTGTGAATACTCACAAACATATTAGTACCTTAACATATAAGTCTTCAATACACCAAAATCACTAAGGGGCACTAGATGCACTTACACTCCGCCTCCTCTGCCTCGCAACGCTTGATGTACCGATCTGCCTCTTGCTGGCGGACACACGCGAAAGATCTTACCATTTTGTTGGTAGCCCACCTGAGCTCCTCATCAGTGGTACCCTGGAGCTTATCGGCCCACCTCCACGCAGCGATGAGGCGCCTAGAGCCTTTGACCTTCCTCGCGAAGTACCCGTCTTCCTAAACCTCCTCCGCATGACGATGCACCCACCCCCAAACCTCCACCGCCTCCTTTTTCCAGGCGGCATCATGGGCTTCACAGGCCGCCTGGTACCTGGATTACTCCTCTGCCATCTCCTTCTTGAATGTCACTTTCCTCGCTTTCTCAGCCGGCGGCAGCGACTTCCACAGACAAAGATTGTATTGGCCCAAAAACCACTCCAAAGTTGGGGAGTTCGGTGCAACCTCGTCCGGTAGCGTGTAGTGGTCCTCCTCGTCGCTGCTCTTCAACCGAGCGTCCCCTCGTTGGCGCGTGGGCAGATCGGCGGTGCCATGGCAGAGATTTGAGATAGAGAGAGGTAGAAAGAGAGAGAGGGGGCAAGCGAGGGGAGTATGTAGATGAGAATGCATGTGGGACGGCGTGAGCAAGGTAGTATTTATTGGTGGTTGGAATCTAGATAGACGAGAATAGTACACACGCTGGTCGTCGGAATTTACAAGTACTATAGTTTGAATTACACATGATTCACGCAGCAAAAGTCGTGTGTAAACTTAATAGCTGACGGTTTCCAATACAGAACCACGTCTGATTAATAATCTGCCTCACTCACCTTCCAAACCTCGAGGCGCGAAATAGAGTGCAAATAGTGTGGGGCCCGGTTGTCTTGCCAGATCTTTACATTTTCTTTTTTGAACACCAGATATTTACATTGTCTGATCTTTTTTTAATATTTTGGAATTTAAATGCCATGGCACTCCATGCATGTGTCCAAGCCGTGACACCAATATGTTTGAAAATCCGTTCCAATTTACTACACATGGAATTAACTCACACACAAGTAAACAAATATGATTTTTCAAACCGTTATGGTTAGCTGTTGCATGTAGATGTAGTTCAAATTTGGATTACGGTCATTAAATAGCTAGAAAATCACTTAAATGTCTTTAAAAGGTCAAATAACCCCTGAAATTTTCCAAATTTTGACATGACAGTTCTATTAGCGCACGTTAAGTGTAGAAACAATTTGAAGGCCATAAGAGGAAGCTATCGTCGATTCATCATCAAACATGCATTGTTCCCTCTCGGAACCATGAGCCATCTAGTGAGTTGCTCCAGTTTGTCAAAGGTGTGTGTCCAAACTTTTGTCAAACATGCCAAAAAAATTACCACATCATCTTGGTGGCATGATATTACATCAAGTAAGGTTTCATGTGTTTCTGATTTTTCTTTTTCTTTTTTGGAATTTAAATGCCATGGCACTCCATGCATGTGTCCAGGCCGTGACACAAATATGTTTGAAAATTCCTTCCAATTTACTACACATGGAATTAACTCGCACACAAAGTACACAAATAGGATTTTTCAAACCGTTATGGTTAGCTGTTGCATGGGATGTGGTTGAACTTTGAATTATTGTCATTAAATGGTAGAAAATCACTTAAATGTCTTAAAAAGGTCAAATGACCGCTGGGTTTTTTCCAAATTTTAGCAAGACATTTGTAATAGTGCATGTTAACTGTAGAAATTTTTTGAAGGCCATAAGAGGCAACTATCGCCCATTTGTCATTAAACATGCATTGTTCCCTCTCGGAACCACGAGCCTTCTAGTGAGTTGCTCCGATTTGTGAGGGGTGTGTGTCCAAACTTTCGTCAAACATGCCAATTTCTTTACCACACCATCTTTTTGCCATGCCATTACGTCATGCAAGTTTTCATGTGTTTTTGATCATTTTTTAATTTTTCTAGAATTTAACTGCCATGGCACTCCATGCTTTATGTCATAGCCGTGAGACCAATATGTTTGAAAGTTCCTTCCAATTTACTACACATGGAATTAACTTGCATAGAAGTACACAAATATGACTTTTCAAACCCTTAGGCTTAGCTGTTGCATGTACATGTAGTTCAAATTTGAAATACAGTCATTAAATGGCTAGAAAATCACTTAAATGTCTTAAAAGGTCAAATAACCCCTAAAATTGTCCAAATTTTGACATGTCAGTGCTATTAGTACTACAAATTTTCTCGTACATTTAAAACACCATCCGTTGCCACTTTACTCGAAATTCATCTTTCACAGCTAATAAAAAAATTAACAACATCACACACAGAGTTTTTTGTAGGGACCGTTTGCGATGAAAATGTGTGGGTCTCTTTAAGTCTTCTTCCTTAAGCTTCGCCGGCTTCTTCTGCTCCAGTGCCGGCAACCCCGGAATCCGCATTGAGTGCGGCCGCATCGACCAAGAGGGCGTCTGTGGCAGCTGCTCTGATGGCGGTTGTAAAGGTCGAGAGCACTCGAGATGTCGTCCGTGCCACCGATGTCGCCCTGGCCCGGGTCGAGGCCATCCATGCCAAGATCGAAGATGCACACGCCAAGATTTTCTAGGCCACCTTGGACTCTAGCATGCAACCCACGTCCGAAAAGGCGACGGTAGCAATGGAGCACCTGCTTCCTCATTAGATCGCCGAGCGGGAGCTGGAGATGCAGGAGGCGGAGGAGATCGAGGAGCACTAGGAGGAGGAGTTGCGCGTGGCCGAGGTCGAGGTAGAGAAGAGTCTATCTGTTGAGAAATCAACGGTGGAGTACTAGCGCGAGCTCTGGTGCAGCCACTACTACAAGTACTACAACTTTGAGGGCGGTGTTGCAGACGAGGCGAGGACGAGAACGTGGTCGACTTCAACAGGGGGACGCGGAGTCTACCAAAGGAGGCTTGTCGCCAGGATAAGTCATCGACGTCTCATCTCATACTGGCGATGCATAGGCCGGTGTGGCGACGGCTTTGCTAAAATTAACCATACTTAGGCTTTGTTTATATTGTTGATCTTTTGTTAGAGCAATGTTTAGGATAACTAGCTCTATTTAATTACTAAAATTGCTCAATTCAGTAAGTGTCGTCTGTGTGCTATACGCTCTTTTGTGTGCGCAAATTAGCAAGCGATGTTAAATTATGCAATGACATGGATGAGGAAAGTACCCAGGGAAATTTCCACCAAATTTTGAATTATCAAACTCATCCCATGCGTGTAAAGCAGAAGAATCATTTGCGATGAACACAATCGTTCAAACTAATGGTGTTCGGCGGCACCGCGCACAAAGTTACCCTCCACATTTCAAAAAATTTGGCCTACCGCCGAAATATCTACCCCCTTCCCCACCCCCTTTTCTCCCCGACCACGAGTCACATTTCCCCTGTTACCTCCTTCCTTCCTTCTAAAGTTATAGCCACTTCCTCTCTTGGTTCCTCGCTCTCGCCATCTTGAATCGTACCGTCGGGATCGCCATGGTCTTCTTCAATGACCTCTCCAGCTGTTCCTCCTCCGATGACGACTCTTTCACCACCTGGGTATATATGCCTCTCTTCTCTCTCTCTCTCGGGTTATGACTTGGAATGAAGGATTTGAACCTGGCGGTCGATTTGAGTCATTTCTTCCTCTTGTAGCTCCCTAGGACCATCAGTTGCAACGAATGGAGCGGGGTGTGATGTTGCTTGAAGCTACGTCAGTATTCCCCCAAAGAGGAAGGGATGATGCAGCACATCGACAGTAGGTATTTCCCTCAGATATGAAACCAAGGTTATCGACCAGTAAGAGAACCAAGCAACACAACGTAAACATACAATGCACACAAATAACAACACCTCGCAACCCGGCGTGTTAAAGGGGTTGCCAATCCCTTTCGGAGTACGGTGCCTCAAGATAGGCAAAAGATGTGAGGTAAATTTGTAGTAGATTGATAGATCAAACACCAGATAAAATAAACAAGAATAAATTGCAGCAAGGTATTTTTGTATTTTTGGTTTAATGGATCTGAAAATAAATGCAAGGAAAAACTAGATCGCAAGGCAAATATATGAGAAAAAAGACCCGGGGGCCGTAGGTTTCACTAGTGGCTTCTCTCGAGAAAGATAGCAAACAATGGGTAAACAAATTACTGTTGGGCAATTGATAGAACTTAAAATAATTAGGGCAATATCCAGGCAATGATCATCACATAGGCATCACGTCCAAGATTAGTAGACCGACTCGTGCCTGCATCTACTACTATTACTCCACACATCGACCGCTATCCAGCATGCATCTAGTGTATTAAGTTCATGGAAAAACGGAGTAATGCAATAAGAACGATGAGATGATGTAGACAAGATCCGTTTATCTATTGCATAGATGTAGATCCCATCTTTTTATCCTTAGTACCAACGATACATACGTGTTAGTTCCCTTTCTATCACTGGGAACAAGCACCGTAAGATTGAATCCACTACCGGGCACCTCTTCCCATTGCAAGATAAATAGATCAAGCTGGCCAAACAAAACACAAATATCAGAGAAGAAATACGAGTCTATAAGACATCATGCACATAAGAGATCAAATAAACTCAAATAACTTTCATGGATATAAAAAGATATAACTGATCATAAACTCGAAGTTCATCGGATCCCAACAAACACACCGCAAAAAGAGTTACATCATATGGATCTCCAAGAGACCATTGTATTGAGAATTCAGCAAGAGAGAGAAAGCCATCTAGCTACTAACTACGGACCCGAAGGTCTACAAAGAACTACTCACGCATCATTGGAGAGGCACCAATAGAAGTGGTGAACCCCTCCGTGATGGTGTCTAGATTGGATCTGGTGGTTCTGGACTCTGCGGCGGCTGGATGAATATTCCATCGACTCCCCTAGGGTTTCTGGAATATTGCGGTATTTATAGAGCAAAGAGGCGGTCTAGGGGGCACCCGAGGTGGGTACAACCCACCAGGGCGCGCCTGAGCCTCCTGGCACGCCCTGGTGGGTTGTTCCCTGCTCGGGACTCCCCCCAGGTGCAACCAGGGCCCAACTTCTTCCTTTTGGTCCATAAAAAATCATCGTATAGTTTCGTGGCATTTGGACTCCGTTTGATATTGATTTCCTGCGATGTAAAAAATATGCAAAAAACAACAACTGGCACTTGGCACTATGTCAATAGGTTCATACCAAAAATTGATATAAAATGATTATAAAACATCCAAGATTGATAATAAAATAGCATGGAATAATAAAAAAATTATAGATACGTTGGAGACGTATCAGCATCCCCAAGCTTAACTCCTGCTCGTCCTTGAGTAGGTAAGTGATAAAAACAGCATTTTTGATGTGGAGTATTGTTTATCATGTCATATCATATTCTTTTCTTTATAGCATGGACATTTGGACTTTTATGTGATTCAAAGCAATAGTCTTGTTTTGAGATAATAATTTAGATACTCAAGCATATCAACAAGCAACCATGTCTTTCAAAATATCAATGCTAAAGCAAGTTATCCCTAGCCCATCATGCTCAAACATTGATCCATTCATGAAACACACTCGAATATTAGCTACACCCAATACTTAAGTATGATCATATTGCCTCCTAGTTGGTGCTTTTATAAGAGAGGATGGAGACTCAATTTCAAAAATAAAAATTGCATAAAGTAAAAGAAAGGCCCTTCGCACAGGGAAGTAGGGATTTGTAGAGGTGCCAGATCTCAAAGCAAAAAATTAGAGATAAAAACATTTTGGGAGGTGTGTCCATCCCACCAACGAAAACAACTCAGAGTTCCCAACACTTTCCATGCTAGATATATCATAGGCAGTCCCCAAACAGGAAATAAAGTTTATTCCTTTTTCCACCATACTTTCACTTTTCGTGGCTAGCTGTATCCAGGGTTGCCCTCCATACCAACACTTTCCAAGGAATTTATTATTTGACAACATAAAATAAATTCATTTTTTCATTTCGGGGCTAGGCATCCCTAAAACCTTTGCCTTACTCTCGTGCAATGACAAGTGAATAAACACTCATCGTGAGAATAACACATCCAGCATGGAAAATATTAGCCACCTGTTACCGTTCCCCGAGCGAAACAAACACACAAAAGAGAAGTTTATTTTGAAAATTAGAGATGGCACATGCGAATTTGTTTAGAACGGCAAAATAATACCGCATATAGGTAGATATAGTGGACTCATGTGGCAAAACTGGTTGAAAGAATTTTGGATGCACAAGTAGTGGTCATACTTGGTGCAAAATGAAGGCTAGCAAAAAGATTGAGAAGCGACTAACCAAGAGACGAATAATCTCATAAGGAAGAATTAAGAATAATTAACACCGAATAATGCACCACAAGTAGGATGTAATTTTCATTGCATGATTATTGACTTTTGTGCATGCATAGGGAATCACAAACCTTAACACCAATATTCTTACTAGAGCACAATTACTCATCAACATAACTCACATATCACATCATCATATCTCAAAACTATTACTAAGAATCAAGTTTATTTTATCCAATGATCTTCATGACATATATTTTTCTTTCTTTATCCTTCTTGGATATCAATCACTTTGGGACTAATTTTCATGTGTTGCTTTTCATAAGCTCAAACAAATATAAGTGAAGATCATGAGCATAACATATTTTCTTTCTATCAAAATAATCTAAGTGAAGAAAGAGAGAATTTCTTCAAAATTTACTAACTCTCAAATAAACCTAAGTGAAGCATGAGAGCTTTTCTTCAAGATTAACAAAGCACAGCGTGCTCAAAAAGATATAGGTGAAGTCCTAGAGCAAGTCCATGGCTCTAAAAATTTAAGTGAAGCATAGGAGCAAGCATAGCATAATTTTTGGCTCTCTAAAAAGGGCGTGTTGAGCAAGGATTCAACACTTAAAACACAAAGCAAAACAAGCAAAGACTCATAGCATACAAGACGCTCCAAGCAAAACTCATATCATGTGACGAATAAAGATATAGTTTCACGTAAAATACCGATGGTTGTTAGAAGAAAGCGGGGATGCCACTCGGGGGCATCCCAAAGCTTAGTTGCTTGCTACTTCTTTGAATATTATCTTGGGGTGCCTTGGGCATCCCCAAGCTTAGCCATTTGATTATCCTTATTCCTTCATCCATCGTAAGATAACCCACAACTTGAAAACTTCAATCACATAAAACTCAAACAAAACCTTTGTGAGATCCGTTAGTATAAGAAACCAAACCACTACTATAAGTAATGTAGCAAACTTATTCTTATTCTGTTTTTACATTATCTACTGTATTTTAACTTTTCTATGGCAAAAACTCATCAAAGAAAACCATAGAGCGATCAAAACAAGCACACAACGCAAAGAAAACAGAATCTGTCAAAAACAGAACAGTCTGTAGCAATCTAAAAGTTTCTAATACTTCTGTAACTCCAAAAATTATGAAATAAATTGGTGGACGTGAGCAATTTGTATATTAATCCTCTTCAGAAATAATCAACTTAAAAGTACTCTTCTGTAAAAAAATTACAACGAATCTCGTGAGTGCAAAAGTTTCTGTTTTTCAGCAAGATGAAATAAACTTTCACCCAAGTCTTCCCAAAGGCATTGCTTCGCACAAACACTAACTAAAACACAAAAAATGCAATCATAACAGAAGCATAATTATGCGAAAACTCAAGAATAGAAAGCAAAAAGCAAAAATAAATTTTATTCATTGGGTTGCCTCCCAACAAGCGCTATCGTTTTATGCCTCTTACTAGGCATAAGTTTTATTGAGGCTCACACGAAAGATAAGAATTGAAACACAAAAAGAGCATCATAAAACATGTGAAAAACACACTTAAGTCTAACATACTTCCTATGCATAGGCATCTTATAAGCAAAAAAATTATGAAGGCAAGCAAAAACTAGCATATGCAAGGAAGAACAATGAGGCGATAGCAATCTCAACATGAAGAGAGGTAATTTAGTAACATGGAAAATTCTACAACCATATTTTCCTCTCTCATAATAATTACATGTAGGATCATAAGAAAATTCAACAATATAGCTATCACATAACATATTTTCAACACGATCCACATGCATGCGAAGTTGACACTCTTCCAAAATAGTGGGATTAACATTAACTAAAGTCATGACCTCTCCAAACCCACTTTTATCAAAAATTTCATAAGATTTAACATTCTCCAAGGTAGTGGGATCTAAAGTTGACACTCTTCCAAACCCACTTTCTATATTATTGCAAACACTATTATCAATCTCATATTCATCCGGGGCTTAAATAAATTTTCAAGATCATACGAAGAATCACCCCGATCGTGATCATTGCAACAAGTAGTGGACATAGCAAAACTAGCATCCCCAAGCTTGGGGTTTTGCATACCATTAACATAATTAACAATAATAGAATTTATAATAACATCATTGCAATCATGCTTTTCATTCAAAGATCTATCATGAATCACTTCATAAAGCACTTCATCACAAATTTCAGATTCACGAATCTCAAGCAAAACTTCATAAAGATAATCTAGTGTACTCAAATCACTAGCAATTTGTTCTTGATTATTGGATCTCTTAAAAATATTTGCAAGTTTATGAGGATCCATATCAAGAGATATTTAGCAAGCAAAGATGCAAGCAAATAGAAGACACATGGCACAGAAGCAAAGAAGAGATCTGACGAGAAAACGACGAACAAAAAAAAGAGGGCGAATAAAACTGCAAATTTTTGTGAAGTGGGGGAGAGGAAAACGAGAGGCAAATGGAAAATAATGTAAATTGTGAGGAGATGAGATTTGTGATTAGGAACCTTGTTGATGTTGAAGATCCTCCCTGGCAACGGCGCCAGAATTTCCTTTTGATGTCGCTTGAACCTACGTCGGTATTTCCCCAAAGAGAAAGGGATGATGCAGCACAGCGGCGATAGGTATTTCCCTCAGATATGAAACCAAGGTTATCGAACCAGTAGGAGAACCAAACAACACAACGTAAACAGCCCCTGCACACAAATAACAACACCTCACAACCTGACGTGTTAAATGGGTTGTCAATCCCTTTCGGGGTACGGCGCCTCAAGATAGGCAAAAGACGTGAGTAAATTTGTAGTAGATTGATAGATAGAACGCCAAATAAAATAAATAAGAATGAATTGCAGCAAGGTATTTTTGTATTTTTGGTTTAATAGATCTAAAAATAAACGAAGTAGATCGCAAGGAAAATATATGAGAAAGAAGACCCGGGGGCCGTAGGTTTCACCAGTGGCTTCTCTTGAGAAAGATATCAAACAGTGGGTAAACAAATTACTGTTGGGCAATTGATAGAACTTCAAATAATTATGACGATATCCAGGCAATGATCATTACATAGGCATTACGTCCAAGATTAGTAGACCGACTCCTGCCTGCATCTACTACTATTACTCCATACATCGACCGCTATCCAGCATGCATCTAGTGTATTAAGTTCATGGAAAAATGGAGTAATGCAATAAGAACGATGACATGATGTAGACAAGATCCGTTTATCTATTGCATAGATATAGATCCCATCTTTTTATCCTTAGTAGCAACGATACATACATGTCAGTTCCCTTTCTATCACTGGGATCAAGCACCATAAGATCGAACCCACTACCGGGCACCTCTTCCCATTGGAAGATAAATAGATCAAGTTGTCCAAACAAAACCCAAATATCAGAGAAGAAATACGAGGCTACAAGAGATCATGCATATAAGAGATCAAAGAAACTCAAATAACTTTCATGGATATAAAAAGATATATCTGATCATAAACTCGAAGTTCATCGGATCCCAACAAACACACCGCAAAAAGAGTTACATCATATGGATCTCCAAGAGACCATTGTATTGAGAATTCAGCAAGAGAGAGAAAGCCATCTAGCTACTAACTACTGACCGGAAGGTCTACAAAGAACTACTCACACATCATCAGAGAGGCACCAATGGAAGTGGTCAACCCCTCCGTGATGGTGTCTAGATTGGATCTGGTGGTTCTAGACTCTGCGGCGTCTGGATGAATATTTCGTTGACTCCCCTAGGGTTTCTGGAATATTGGTGTATTTATAGAGCAAAGAGGCGGTCCGAGGGGCACCCGAGGTGGGCACAACCCACCAGGGCACGCCTGGGCCTCCTGGCGTGTCCTGGTGGGTTGTCCCCTCCTCGGGACTCCCCACAGGTGCAACCTGGGCCCAACTTCTTCCTTTTCGTCCATAAAAAATCATCGTAAAGTTTCGTAGAATTTGGACTTCATTTGATATTGATTTCCTGCGATGTAAAAAACATGCAGAAAACAACAACTGGCACATGGCACAATGTCAATAGGTTAGTACCAACAAATGATATAAATGACTGTAAAATTATTATAAAACATCCAAGATTGATAATAAAACAGCATGGAATAATCAAAAATTATAGATACATTGGAGAAGTATCAGGGTGGCTGAAGATCTGCCTGCTCGTTGTCACCATCAATCTCCATGTGTGAAGCTAGTTGCGTTTGAATCTGTGGACAGTGGGAGGAAGTTTCTGGCATGTGTAGAGAAGTATAGCCCTACTTTTGTTGTTACAAATCATTTGTTAGATGTGATTTAGACATTGTCGCTGCGTTATGTTATTCTGGATGTTAAGACAGTGTCACTGTTTGTACCTAGTATCTAAAAATGTTTCCATCTCATGACCTGTGCCATTACAAAATTATTTGGCCCTGTTTCAGCAGTTTGTGGAACCAACTTTGGTCCACACATCCGAGCAAATTAGTAAAATACTAAAACTTTATGGCACGAAGGAACTGGGCATCAGAGCAACAAGGTGCTCCAGAGTCCGGTTCCCTGACTTTCTTTCCTCCGCATCGGCTCGCCAGTGTAGGGCACCGGTGCCAAATGTAGCAACAATTGTCTTGACACCGGTTTTGGCATACATAGTGGACGGCCTTAGTGCTATTAGTTCTATGTTACTAAATTGTGCATGCACACGCCTGTTAGTATCAATTTGATGTCATCCAAACACTGTCGCTATGCTATTGCAGTTATATTTAGCTTCCACATAAAATGTTCAATTTGTTATTTATAGTACATGACTAAGAACTTGTAGCATTATTGTAGTTCATTATAACTTCTGGAGTTTTAGAATTTTGTTATTGTCTCATTAGCAATTAATTCATTTGCACATTGATCTTTTTGAGGAGATATGTCATAATTAACCTGTTTCTTCATTTTTTCAAAATATTTATTTAGCGATTTTCTATGTTGCTGTAAACCCCTTTTCCCTACAATTGTTACTGATATAGTTTTAAATATTATAGGATGAACAAAAGTGCTCTTACCTGGAGTGGGTTGATCAAGAGTGGCCACGGTCTTCGAAGATGTGCCTAGCAAAGCTCTGGAGGGTGTATGAGGAAGAGAACAAAGCTAGGCTTCGAGAAAGTGTTGTCAACGCTGAAGAATATATCAAGATGTGGGAAAAAGAGGAAAAAGGGAGAATGAGCTCAGTTTTTTTATATTAAACTTTGCTAAGATGGTGTTGGCAAAGGAGGAGGCACTTTCCCATTTGGTCAGTGCAAAACAGGTTCTTATGGAACTAAAAGGAGAGGTGGATAAGATGAGCCTGGATGATCTTGATTAGGGAAATGAATATATTTATCTAATGTTGTTCTTATCAAGGTGAACTAGCTATATGATGTATTATGATGTTTTCAGGTAGCTATTGTACTGAGATGTTAAAATATATCTATGTTCCTGATATGAAATTGGCAAATAGCTGTTCGATATGAAATGTGATTTTGCATAATACTGGAATTATTAATTATAAACTGATAAACCTGCAAAATGGGTCATGGAACTTTGCAAATGGTTCAAGCAGTAAAGGCGGTTGTGATGGATAGCCCAATGCCATACAGTTTTCTTCACCAAATCATGTGTGATGTAGTTGAATAAAAGCAAACGGTTAACCGAGGCAGAGCATGTGTGATCATTACACCTATCGCACATGAGGCTATACATAAAAGTGTGTAGGATGTATATACGAACGGAAACATTTTCCTCGATTGACTGTGTGGGATGTACATACGAACGGAAACATACTTTTTCGATTAACTGTGTGGGATGTACATAAGAACGGACATGTACTTCTTGGTTGACTATATGGGATGTACATAAGAACAAAAAGATATTCATTGGATTGACTGTGTGGAATGTACATACAAACAGAAATGTTTGTCTGGGACTGACTGTGTGGGATGTACTTACGACCGGAACCAATTGGGCCTGAATTGTATTTGATCGCTCGCCCGTCGCACACGATGTCATTTTTTTGGTAAAGTTACAAGGCCGTGGAGCTGGGTTGTCATTGTCCGGGAAGCCGGCGCTGGGTTCGTCGGGCGAGGGCCCCATGTGCCAGGGGGCACTGTTCGCCGTCTTATCGGTCGTCACGGAGTGGCTGGGTCGAGTTGGCTATAGTGGCGCTCCGCTTGGTCACCGTCTGCTGGCGTCAGTAGTGACGATAGGCGTACTGTAGCCACGCCGGCCTCAGTCTACACGGAAGGTGTGGCACTGTTGCCACGCCTCTGTCGGTCAAGGAGTTGGTTGGGCACAGTTTCCTCGTTCATCTATGAACAGAGACTCGTTCCATCATACGGCTGGGATGGGACGGGCGCTGACCTGTGGCCGGGTGGAGGAATACGCCACGGGGCAGCTAGCTTGTTGGGGAAGACTTGATGCGCCAGGTATTGTCGGCTTGCATTATCCGGTATGGTCGGGTTTCTGTTTCCGTCGTGTCTAAGAGTTCGGCCGGGTTGGCGGACTTGGCCAGGTCGCGGGACCCGGCCGAGTGTGATCCGGACTGTGGGGGCGATGCTGGCCTTGATGTTTTGAAAAAGGTCCGGGTTCCGTTGCCTGCCCGGGGTTCTTCCCCTCGACAGTAGTCCCCGAAGCTGTTAAGGTCCGCCGTCTTCTAGTGGGTGGGCCTTTGTAGTTTCCCCGCTGAACGGGTGTTTCTCGATGAAGCTTGAGACCGCCAGGTCCAGCAACACCCACTATGTGCACGGGCGGGAACCGAGGAGTCTGTCGAATCTTGAAGCAATCTTTCGGGCTTCATGCGGGCGCCATGTGGCGCTCGGGAATCGAAGGGGCCTGACAATCCATGCGTACGATGTTATGGGGCAACGAATTGGGGCTCGCCATTGTGCGCCCCCGGCCCACGCATGCGGATTTATTGCGGCATCCGCAAGTCAGTTGATATTCTCGAGGTAGTTATGGCGTGTGGTACGTGCGCACTTATTGCGGGGAAGTGGGAGGAGCGCGCGCAAACGATCCCACTTTCCCCATGTTGAGACATGTCTTATAAATTGGGGGCAGGGGGCTGCGTAGATTATTCTCGCTCGCGCTCCCCCATCTCCTTCTTCCTCTGTTCTTGCGACCGTCGTGTGCTGGGACGCTCTGCCGTTCTTCGGGCAGAACTTCTCCGTCAAACTTTTCTCTCTTTCTCCGTTCTCCCGCGAACCACTGTTGGCGCTGCCATCGGGCACGTGGATGGGCTCCACCATCACCACCGCGGATATCAAGTATCTGTGTGACACCAAGCGCCTGCCGAGGGAGACGGACATCGCCATGCGGCTGCCGGAGGGCGAGCAGGAGCCGCGGCCGGAAGGGACTGAGCGTGTGGTCTTCTTCACACACTTCAAGCACGGGTTCGTTCTTCCCATGAGGAATTGCTTTCACACTTTTCTGGAGTTCTTCGGGCTCCAACCGCATCATCTTGGCGCGAATGCCATCCTCCAGCTCTCTGGCTTCGTCACCCTGTGCGAGGGGTACCTGGGGGTCGAGCCCTTGATTGACCTATTGGTGCGCCGAATTCTTCTTGAAGGGATAGGGCCCAACCGCCGGGGAGATGGCTTCTTGTGGGGCCATCGTCATCTCGATGCGGATGTGCGGGGAGCATGAAGGGTGCCCCAGGATGGCACTGGAGGATTCTGCCAAGAAATGGCAGGAGTGCTTCTTCTATGTCCGCAACCTTGGCGTGGACCGGATCAACTTGTCGCCCTTCGTTGACGCACCATCATAGGAGAGGTGAACTGGACGTACTTCCCCAAGCACCCGTCTCAGGAAGTGCTCAACCTGTGTCGGCGGGTGGTGGAGATGAAGGAGCAGGAGGGTCTCTACGGCACGGATCTCATCGCCGCCTTCATCATGCATCAGGTGTTGCCGCTGCAGCATCGCTCCCACATCATTGGCCTGATGTCAGGCCTGGAGAAACCCACCAGGATGTCGAACTTGCACATGGGGCGGATCAGGTCGCCTGCTGGGTCAACGACATCTCCAAGGCTGGGCTGATAGAGGAGTGGGAGTTCGGGGAGACTCCATACAGCCAGGCGCGCCCGGCTCTGCTGGTGAGGCCTTGGTCTCCGTTTTTTGCCACTGCTCATCTTCTTATCCATCCCGACACAATGAGGAAGCCGCTACTGAATGCCATCCGGCATCCATATGACCAGGCGCTGATGCAGATGGTGTGGGCTAGCTCGAAGGAGGCGGCGGTGTTGCCCGAGGAGCCGGAGGCGGACGACGCTGACGCTGGCGTGAGGCGCCATGCAGGTAAGTACTTCATGTTTGGCCTGTTAAGGTGCCGGCTATTGGCGAGGGTGTTGATGAAGACTGTCGATGCAGTGGCAGCGAGGGGAGGAGGTGGCGCGGGCGCGACCGGGTCCTCTCACGGGGCGGCGGCGGCGGCTAGCCGGCCGCATGGGAAGGGGGACATGGTGCCTTAGAGTCCGGTAGTGAATCACACGGCAGATCCGATGGGCGGCGCAAAGCCGCCCGCCAAGAAGAGGCGGCGCGGTTCGTAGGCGGCGCCAGAAAGGCCACCGGCTCCGGTGATACCCGGGTGAGTTTCTTCTGCTGAATTTTGCCGAGCAGCCAAGCGGCTTCCCTTGGTTCTTGCTTCTTACTTTGTTGCACTTTAGATGGCCGGTGTGGCTGGCGTGGCTGGCGGTGGAGGCCACGTCCTTCGGTGGCGCTACATTCTGGAAGACCCGGTCCAGCATCATCGAGCGGGAGGAGGAGGAGGTTAATCCGGACCTCGGCCTGGACCCGGGCGACGTCGAGGGCCTGGCCTTACGGGACCAGAACTGGGCCGTGGCAGAGCTGGAGGTGGAGTCAGCGCAGGTTTGGGCCAGCGCCGCCGCAGCGTGGGCACGAGCCGGCGAGGAGCCGATGTGGCCCGAGATGCCTGCGGGCATGGAGCCAGCGGCGACGGTCTTCATGCCACCGTCGGAGGGGGAGCGCAGCGAGGATAGCCGCACGGAGGTGGTGGACCTCGACCGGGAGGTCTGGAATTCGAGACGACACCCCGCCATGGGGCGACACGGTCGAGCAGGCGGAGGCCGAGTGAGGCGGCGGTGACACCGTCTTGGAGAAGGCGACACCAGTGGCGCCGGAGGAGGTGCCTCAGGTTCCAACTGGTGGCGCGCTGCAGCAGGCGGCGCTGCAGGTGGCTCTGGCCGTCATGCCAGAGAGGGCGCCGGAGAGGGCGTCGGCCGTGGGGGAGGCGGTCAGTGGTGAGTACGCCTGATCTTCAGGTCGGGGAGCCATCGGGCCGCTGGGTCGGAGCTGGCTCAGGCTGGGCCCAATGAGGTCTTCTTCGGGCCCCTGACCCAGGGGGAGGAGGCGATGGCCAACGTGGCCAGGGCCTCCGCGGGCGCGTGGAGAGGGTCTAGGCATTCGCCCAGGACGAGACGGATCGAGCGCGGGAGCTGGAGCGTGCCGTGACGATGAGCTTTTTTCCTTTGCCCTTTGATTTTTCTTCTAGCTACTCTCTTGTGTGGGTGCGCTAGTGCACCCATTGGGTGTAGCCCCCGAGATTCGGGCCAACTACGTAGTAGTTAGGTCGAATCTGAAATTGTATTCTTGTGCTGATTGTCGTATGTTGCAGCACTTGGTATCCCTCCGGGTCGGCGTCATCAACCGGCTCATGGAGAAGAGCCGGCAGCTCAAGGCGCAGGTTGCTGCCAAGGAGGAGGCGCTCCGCGTCTCCGAAGGTAATCTTTTTGCATGCTCTTTTAATGGGGGCGCGCTAGCGCACCCACTGGGTGTAGCCCCCAAGATTCGGGCCAACTACGTAGTAGTTGGATCGAATCTTAAATAGTCTTTTCTTCTTCTATTTCTGAATATTCGACGTGCAGCCAAGGTGCTGTCCTGGAGAACCTGGCTGTACCAGGCCGACTTCCAGTGCGACCGTGTGATTGCTGATGTCGGCTTGCTCCTGGCCGAGGCGGCCGAGCTGATGGTGCAGGCGGAGGGGGTCCAGTCGGGGCTCGTCAAAGCCGGCCTGCTGTGGGAGCGGCTGGCTGGTGACAAGAGCCGGTTGGAGGCCGAGGTGGACCGCCTCAAGACGGAGGCGGCCAAGGCGGCACAAGCCGAACGGGCCCTTGTTGAAGCTGGCCAGCAACGTGATAAGCTAGCCGATGACAAGGGTCGTCTCCAGGCAGATGTGGAGCGGCTGAAGGTGTTGGGGACCCAGTTGGGGGATGCCCACCAGTCGGTGCTCCACCACCGCAAGGAGGACGAGAAGGCGTCCGCGGCCAAGGTCGACGAGCTAAAGGCGGCCCTCGCCAAGGTCGCCGATCTGGAGAAGGCGCTTGAGGAGCGTGACCGTGCCATCACCAGGGAGCGGCCCGGTATGTTGCTTGAGGCGCAACATCTGGATGAGACCTTCGCCAGTAAGTGTTTCTTTTGAATTCTTCCGGGAGGAGAAGCCGGCTTTCTCTTTTTTGTTGTTGATTTGTCTTGCTCTTCTTTTGACAGGGCACTTCCCGGAGATGCACCGTTTGGCGGAGGAGGCTGTCCGCTTCCAGCGGGATCCGCAGGGGGCCGTGGGCTCCGAGACCGACCCGCAGGTCGCCTAGACTTTCCCGGAGATCATGGCCGCCACCGAAGCTCGCTTGCATGTCTTGGGCGAGCAAATAGCACGGTTCTCCCAGGCCGGTGTGGGGATGACGGTAGCCCTCTGTCCTAGCGCCGTTGTGCCGAATAGCTTCTCGCGGCTGGCGCGGTGGTTGGAGGTGGGGCCGGAGTGGCTTCACGCATGGCGGGTTTCTGTCGCTCGGGCTGGTGCTGAGATGGCACTCCGACACATGATGTCCTCACATCCAGATCTGGAGCTGGATCGGCTGATGGGCCAGCGAGCCGGCATGGAGGTCCAGCTGCAGGCGGAGGCCGGGCGTATCACCGCCCGGGCCAACTACATCGCCGGATTCACCATCCATGACGAGTTCTAGCCGGAGCAAACAGATGATGGCGGAGTCATTCTAGTTGACGACTTCGGCCTGCTTCTGAATGACCCGGAGGGCAGTTCCGAGGAGATGGGTGTCTACGAGGAGGACGACGCGGAGGTCGAAGATACCAGTGCCTCGGCGAACCCAGAGGCCACCGAGGGAGAGCCGACAGCTGCACGACCCGGCCCTTGAGATGCCTGAGGCCGAAGCCATCCTATCTTTATCTTTTTGAAAATTTATGTTAGGTAGCAGGTCCACCCACCCACTGGGGGATTTCGGGTGTATGTAATGAACTTTGGCTTTGGGCCTGTTTAAATTGCAATGTAAATATTTCGTGAGTGTTTGCGCTTTCGCTTCTATTTTTGAGTCATTTTCTTGCTTGCTTCCCTTCTCGGGCCTCCCCCCCCCCCCCCCCCCCCCGCAAGTCGAAAGGTCGGGCTCGGTCTGCGACAAGCGGTTCGGCTGTTGAAAATAGGTGTGCAATACTTAGGCTTTTCAAGCGTTGAGTGCGAGCGAAACACCCACTGGGTCGGTTGGCGAGCAGCCAGTCGCACGGCAAAGTTAAGGTGGTGGGGCCTGGTCGGCCAAACCGGCGGACCTGACTTAGAATTCATAGTGCGCTGGCGCTTCAAACTGTGTCTCTTGTCGGCCAACAGCTGAAGCCGGTTCTGCGGCATAGGGTGAAGTGGAGGGTCCCGGCGACCTAAACACGCCATGATTTGCTAAGGAAGGCGGCAGATGATGGCCAAGCCAGCCAGCCCCCGAGCCCCCGGGTTTGAGCGAGTCAACCCGGTAGTGGGGGGTTTTCAGGAAATTGCACAAGTGCGTGAGACACAATAATTTGGTCAGAAAGCGCAGCCCCCGAGCATCATTTGGGGATCCCATAGTTTTCATGCGGTTACAAAAAGGTAGTGATACATACGTGCACACGCTAACTATAAAACGGGCGGAGGAGCTCTGCATTACACAGCCAGGTTGTCTCTTCACCGACAGTGTCTCTTGTCGGTGTTCTTGGAACGGGGGTCCCCAGACTTGCCTGCCTGCGACCCGCAGCGTGGCTCCACCAGTGGCCCAATCCGGTCCATCTTCATCAACCAACACTCAAGACCCTTGCGAGGGGCCAAGCCTCGCGGGGCGGACGACACAAGGCCTCCTCAGAAGCGGCCTCACCAGGCAGGCTCGCGAGGAGGCAGAGAGATCAAGGCACAGGGTACCTCGCGAGGTCCTCGTGATGCAAGCCATGATGATCAAGGCCAGGCGGGCGCTAGCCCGCATAGTGTCTTTGTTTCCTCTTTGGTGCAAAGGGGGCAAGCGTAGGCGCGGAGTACCGAGGCATCAGGCAAAGGTTTCCATATCGGTGAACGAGACCAGGACCAGTAAGATGGCAGGACGGAGGTCACCATGGAGCCCAAGACGGCGTCACCACCAACGCCTTTGGTTGGCGAAGACCACCTTTAGTCAGGATAGCTTGTACTAGTTGTCCCCTTTCAAAATGGCCATTGTTGAATCCCTTCCCGCTCAATATTTGGGAAGAGGACTAGTGATAGAGGCGAGGGTGTCCCGATCTTTCGATGAGATGATAACTATCGATTTGGTGGAGACGACTTTGACGATCCGACTACAAACGTGCACGACGTTGCGCCTTAGCAATCGCTAAACCAATCTCCTGAGGTTACTGACGATGCTGGAAGCACGGTCAGCCTGACCACGAAGGTCTATTCCTGCAAGCAATCAAAGAACGAGCTAGAATATGATAAAGCAATCTGAATATTGCAAATAAATATGAAGTATTGATAATGGTGGGGATCCGGAAGCGGTCTTGGTCTGGTCGTTGGACACAAACGAAGTACACGAAGTTGCAATGGCTAACTTTTAACTAAACAAATCCCAAGGATAAGCTACTAGATGGATCTACTTATATAGGAGGAAGGGGTGGTGGCCAAGGAGGTGGGAGGACGTCCCAAGGCAGCCTAAAACTAAATCTAGGTCGTACAAGGCCAATGGGCCCAAGTGGAGGTGATGTAACACCTTTGGACTTGTAGTTTGACTCGGATTCTGCTGCAGCATCAGATTGTTTCGTCCACAACTCAACGCTCCGGACGAATTTGAAGGTGATTCCAATTGGGTTGGAAAGTGCACGCAATCTAGTTTCCAAAAAAAAAGAATCACCCAATTCGGAGTCCGTATGAAAAACTTGTGTGCGATTTGAGTCAGGTATGTCTGTGCAGTCCGAATCTGAATCCAGAACGTGAGAGACTTGGACTCTATCTTCTCTTGGGCCAAAAGTGACGTGAGAGAACTTTTTGGACAGCAAATAAACATCTCTTTCTTCCTTATCTTCATATGTGGATTGTACAAATGTCCCATACACCTGCAATTAGACAAAACACAAAAGTGTGTGAAGTATTTTTGTTCTGGATAACATAAATAGATTATTGAATAGTTTGCACTAGAAATCACCTGACAAATATGCATATATGCAATATTTTTGGTCATATCCAAGGTAGTCATGTCCTCATCATCCTCCCCTTCTTGAAAATAAAGCCGTCCTCGGCGTTGCTTAATCTGAAATGTGGCTAACAAAAGAGACAAGGTGTACATGTTGTATATGTATATGTCATCCATTTTTACTTCCCTTGATTTTTGCATATATGACACATGAATAGATGAGTAACTTGCATAGTTCATGAAATCTAAAGCCAAAAAATTAGCACAAGAAGTAGAAGGCATGAAAATATTGCAACTCAGTTTGCACATATAAGTGAAGCTCTTATTCATTTCAAAAGATTGACAATGTTCATCATTAAACCATCCCAACATTGGTGAATAAACCTTACTTGCATCAAATTTACATGCTACAACATGCTTAAATAAGCAAACATGCAATAAGTCATTCAACACAGAATCATCACCAAGATTAGAGGTCATATCAAAATGATTAAACATTGGTTCTTTTGCATCAATAGTTAATTCAATGGGTGCACTCAAAATTGTTGGTATTTCAGTTGTTTGATCACATGGCAAAGTCAAATTATCGACGTAGTCCTCTAAAATAGGTGGTGTGATCAAAGTAGTGGGTAGCTCATCAGATGGTGCATTCAAATTGACAAGGCATTCATCATTCTCATGTAGAGATGGAAGATCAGTACCTTTGTCATTACCTCTTATGATCAACTCAGATGATGTAGCCACTCTCGGGGGCGATGTGTCACATGGTGGAGGTGATGTAGTCCTGACAACAACGGATGTGGTTGTCATAGTATGCCTAGTAGTTGAAGGAACAATCATATCAACTCTTGGAATGTGCACCGTGCGCTTGTTCTCCTCGTGGCCAACACGTCGTTTTATTTCCTGTTCAGCTTTGCAAGCAAGATGAAACAAATGGTCCATAGGATAACACTCTTCATGAATTAGTATCTCTTGAATATCACGGTTTAATCCTCCCCAAAATCTATCCATAAAATCATCTTCACTTTCTTCTAAAGAGGAATGCAACAAGGTAGTTTGTAAATCATCATAATATTTTGTTACAGTTTCACTACCTTGTTTTAAGTGTTGCAACTTCTTAATCATGTCACGAGTATAATAAGCAGGGACGAAAGTATGTCGCATGGCAAGTTTCAAATCATCCCAAGTAGTATGTATATAATCAGGGTGTAACCGACAATATTCACTCCACCAAACCAAAGCATAACCAGTGAAAGAACCAACCGCAACCTGAACCTTTTTATGTTCATCGAAATTATGGGAAGCAAATATATTTTTTATGTCGAACTCCCATTTAATATATAAAGCAGGTCTAAAACGGCCATTAAATGGTGGTATAGATACATTAACCTGATCATGTGCATTTGGATGTTTGTGCACCTCTCGTGACGGTTGTGGTATTTGCATAGGTGGTGGCATGTCTCCTGCGATCGACAAAGCCCATGAATTGACTCTGGATCCTGTCATGATTAGTAGAACAAGAAACAAAATCCAAAAATAATATTCCTATAACTACTAGGATGTTGTGGTAAAACGCTCACAGTAAAACAAATATCAATGTCTTACAAGTTCTTACCATGCAGCAGGCGGTGATCGGCAACCAGCGGTGTCAAGTAACTCCGAATATTGAGTAAAACGATTGCCAGGGGAGCGTACGTATACACGGTGTAGAAATATGTGGAGCTAGGTTGGCTATATATGGTAGCAAAAGATTAGCAATAATCAATTCAAAGATGCAATGTTGAATAAATGCTCAACGACGGTACTGTGCTGGTCCTATGCTAGACCGGACTAGAAACGCGAGCCTAGAACACTAATGAGGTCACGGCGTAGCACAACTAGCATCAATGAAGGATACTAAGTAGTTCTGGATAGCAAGATATAAGTGAAGATCACAACGGCAGTAAAGATAATGATGAAAAACAACTGCCAAACAGGATATACAACAACTCTCTCTCCAACTTTCCTCTTGAAAAGTTTGAGCCAATTTTCTGATAAATTCTTTCAAATAATGCTACTAACTCAAGCTTTCCAATGCAAAAAGAATCACTCAATTCCGAGTTGATATGAGGAGTCAAAGAATTCTAAAACTGGCCTGAAAAATTGGAACAAGCTGTGTTCACGAACTTCAGAGGGCAAAAAGATCTATTTGGAAGCCGATTTTGAGGTGTCAAATATTGAACTTGCTTCTGCAACTATTTAGATGCGGCTCGTCGTTAGCTTCAATTTGAATACTCACGGAGCCAAAGCGGACTTCGTATGAGGAAGATACACCTGTTTTACTGAACAGTGCGCAAAACAGATTCCAATCCGAATTCAGGTACGAGATTGATTCTAGATAGATCCGATTTTTTTTCTTCTCTTTTTTTTTCTCACGCTTTTTTTTCTTTTTCTTCTCTTTTTTTTTCCTCTCTTTTTTTTCCTCTATCTTTTTTTTCTCCCTCTTTCCAAGACAAACTAGATAAGATGCAGATTGGATCAGGCGAAGATGTGAATGACCTCAACTATGATTATGACAATGAACAGTGCGTAGCACGTGGTGGAAATTAATGGATGGGATGGTGGACAGCGGAAGGGATAATGAAGCAACGGCGGCGTGACTAATGTGAACAGAACTCGAAACTCTAAAGGAACTAGACACTAAGACCAGCAACTAACACGACGATGCAACCGATAATTCAACTATGCAAGCAATGAATAGAAAATTGCAAAGGCTCAGACTGGCTTTGATAAATGATGAACAGATCTAACTTTTTTATGGCTTTTTCATGGACTGTAGGTATGAATGACAGATGCGATCTAAACTATGAAAAACTGTAAAATCTCACCGAGCAACCTGAAAACTGATACCACTTGATAGAGGCGAGGGTGTCCCGATCTTTCGATGAGATGATAACTATCGATTTGGTGGAGACGACTTTGACGATCCGACTACAAACGTGCACGACGTTGCGCCTTAGCAATCGCTAAACCAATCTCCTGAGGTTACTGACGATGCTGGAAGCACGGTCAGCCTGACCACGAAGGTCTATTCCTGCAAGCAATCAAAGAACGAGCTAGAATATGATAAAGCAATCTGAATATTGCAAATAAATATGAAGTATTGATAATGGTGGGGATCCGGAAGCGGTCTTGGTCTGGTCGTTGGACACAAACGAAGTACACGAAGTTGCAATGGCTAACTTTTAACTAAACAAATCCCAAGGATAAGCTACTAGATGGATCTACTTATATAGGAGGAAGGGGTGGCGGCCAAGGAGGTGGGAGGACGTCCCAAGGCAGCCTAAAACTAAATCTAGGTCGTACAAGGCCTATGGGCCCAAGTGGAGGTGATGTAACACCTTTGGACTTGTAGTTTGACTCGGATTCTGCTGCAGCATCAGATTGTTTCGTCCACAACTCAACGCTCCGGACGAATTTGAAGGTGATTCCAATTGGGTTGGAATGTGCACGAAATCTAGTTTCCAACAAAAAAAGAATCACCCAATTCGGAGTCCGTATGAAAAACTTGTGTGCGATTTGAGTCAGGTATGTCTGTGCAGTCCGAATCTGAATCCAGAACGTGAGAGACTTGGACTCTATCTTCTCTTGGGCCAAAAGTGACGTGAGAGAACTTTTTGGACAGCAAATAAACATCTCTTTCTTCCTTATCTTCATATGTGGATTGTACAAATGTCCCATACACCTGCAATTAGACAAAACACAAAAGTGTGTGAAGTATTTTTGTTCTGGATAACATAAATAGATTATTGAATAGTTTGCAATAGAAATCACCTGACAAATATGCATATATGCAATATTTTTGGTCATATCCAAGGTAGTCATGTCCTCATCAACTAGGGCCTCTATAAATAGGTCTAGCCACCATAGTAGAAGGGGATCCAAACCCAGTTCATCTACACACCACGAAGCACAAGAACACCTCTCCTCGCGAGGCTGTTCTTCCCTTGTACTATTCATCATCAGTCCAAGAGGCAATCCACCACACCACACGCAGGATAGGGTATTACACCACAACGGTGGCTTCAACCTGCATAAATCTTGTGTCTCTATTGTTGTTCATCGAGATAGCTCAGAGATCACGGCGAGGTTGAGGGCATGTTTCGGTAGGGAGAGATCTTCGTGTGCACCCCAGTGTTCGAACCTTAAGGGTTTTGCCAGAACCCGATATCCGACATTTGGCGCGCCAGGTAGGGGTGCGCCGAAATCTCCTCTCCGCTGATGCACGTCTGTCATGCCCAATATGCGACCCTATCCTAAAGGAACTCGAAGGTCCCACCAAGGATAGAAGCGCATATTGGAGACGCTTTTGCAAGGTGGATATCATTACATCGTACCATTACATAAGAGTTGGGGCTAGATACAAGAGGCATTCAATGCCACATGAATACAACATCATCATACATAAGAGCATCATCCGACTACAGATGAAACACAAATAGAAACTCAAACGACATCCACCCTGCTAGCCCAGGTTGCCGACTTGGAACCTATCCTCTGATCGAAGAAGAAGCAGAAGAAGAACTCCAAAACAAGCAAACATCGCTCTCGTGTCAAGATCATCACATAACCTGCACCTGCAACTGTTGTTATAGTAATCTGTGAGCCACGAGGACTCAGCAATCCCATTACCATGGGTATCAAGACTAGCAAAGCTTAAAGGGTAAGGAAGGGGTAAAGTGGTGAGGTTGCAGTAGCGACTAAGCATAAATGGTGGCTAACATACACAAATAAGAGCGAGAAGAGATCAAACGGAATGGTCGTGAAGCTAGCAATGATCAAGAAGTGATCCTGAACTCCTACTTACATCAAACATAACCCAAAACCGTATTCACTTCCCGGACTCCGCTGAAAAGAGACCATCACGGCTACACACGCGGTTGATGCATTTTAATTCGAATCTGGTGTCAAGTTATCTACAACCAGACATTAACAAATTCCCATCTGCCACATAACCATGGGCACGTCTCTCAAAAGTTTATACCATGCAGGGTGTCCCAACTTAGCCCATCACAAGCTCTCACGGTCAATGAAGGATATTCCTTCTCCCAGGAAGACCCGATCAGTCTCGGAATCCTGGTTTACAAGACATTTCAACAATGGTAAAATAAGACCAGCAAAGCCTCCCAAATGTGCCGACAAATCATGATAGGAGCTACACATATCTCGTTCTCAGGGCACACCGGATGAGCAATCCGTACAACTAAAACCAGACCTCAAGTTTCCCTGAGGTAGCGCTGCAAAGGGCTCTAGTTTGGACCAACACTCAGAGGAGCACTGGCGCGGGGGGTGGGGGTAAATAAAGATGACCCTCGGGCTCCGGAAACCCAAGGGAAAAAGGCTTAGGTAGGCAAATGGTAAAACCAAGGTTGGGCATTGCTGGAGGAGTTTTATTCAAAACGAACTGTCAAGGGGGTCCCATAAATCGCCCAACCGCGTAAGGAACGCAAAATCAAGGAACATAACACCGGTATGACGGAAACTAGGGCGGCAAGAGTGGACCAAAACACTAGGCATAAGGCCGAGCCTTCCACCCTTTACCAAGTATATATGTGAATTGGGTTTTGAAATTTATAATCAGGGTCGTGTGATCGAAAAGGATTTTGAGTTAGTCTTTAATCTGTGGGGTTTTCGTGGCCCTAACTAGATTCGAGAAGAGTAGCTTTACTATCGTGAAGAGGAAAATTCATGGACTTTGGTAACTAACGGTTTTCGCCTTAGGGCGGCCGCCGGCAATGTCTCCGGTGATCAACTCCGGCCATCGGTTTTTTCTCGTCTCACCGGGATTCCGGCATCCAGCAATAATGAGGTTTCGGGCAATAGAGAGCACTTAACGCACGAGATTAATACCCTTGGAGGGGTTAACGCTGCGGTTTCACAGAGCGGGAATTAGGGTTTTTCAAATGTCACGATTAAGTGTTATGCATGTGGCAACTTGGGCCACTTTGCCAGGGTATGTTATGAGAAAAGGCTTCCTGGGCTTTTTCCTTTTCTTTGTTTTGCCACTTTCCCTAGCCCACCAACCGAGGCATGGGATTTGGATGCGGTACAAGACTGGTTTTCGTCTATTGGCCCGGCCCGGGACCCCTCGGTGGTTTCCTCTTTTAGTGAGTTGTGTAAGGGATCTTTTCCTAATTTTCAGCCCCGAATTGCCCTTGCCTCCTCAACTTCTGCACTCCACTCCTCTGCTTCTTCTCAGCTCTCAAACCCTTCTCTCCTTGCCTCTAGCTCGCCCTCGACTGTCAGTGCTAGTGCGGCAGCGTCGATGGCAAATATCCCGATTGATCCACGGCCTTTTGTGCCGCATGGATTTGATATTCACCAAGTCCCTGGCCGCAATGGAGTGGCGCGGGTGGTGCTCCCTCATCGGCCTCGTCGCCACGAAGACTGGGCGATTGCAACAATCCATCCGCTCCCCGTCGATGCTCCTTTCCCCAATGTAAGAGACGTTCTTGAGGAATTCATTGTTGAACATAGGCAATTAGGGCTGAGATATGTTCAGCGTTGTCCATTCGGTGAGGCCTATGTGCGTCTGACAAGGGTTAGGGACAGAGGTAAGTTGGTGCTGGACAACCCACATGAATTTGGTGATGTGTTCATCATGTTTGTTAAGCATGATGAGGGCAGAAATCATAGAAGGGTGCATTTTAATCGGACTGTTTGGTTGTTACTAACTGGAGTGCCCTTTGATTTTCGAAATACTGAAGATCTTGTGTGTGCTGTCAGTAAGTTTGGTCGTATGATTTCTTGGGATAAAGAGGATGATCATATGGGTCGCATTGTGGTCAAGGCTAGAGTGATGAATTTGGACATCATTCCTAAAAGTATGAGGTGGTCTGAAGGGGATGAGTTCGATGAAGATGGTTGGTCTTCCTCCATTGAAGTTCTGGCCAGTGAACTTCTTGGTGGAGGGCCTGCAGATGAGGACCCAATTCCTCCTGAAAATGTCGACCCACACCCTCTCCCTGAAGATGCTGCACATGCTAATGTTTTCCCCAATGAGGTTGTTAACAACAATGGCATGGAAGTGCAGAATGAGGTAATCTGGGATCAGTGGAACATACCAATGCAGAACAATGTGAATGTAGGTCTGGAGGATCTCTTAGATGCTGTGCAGCAAGAAGAGATGGCTTGGGTTGATGGAGAAGAACTCCTCCCAGCAGCAAGTAACAGTAGCTTATCCTCTGACATGTCTTTTTTCTGAAGGAGACAATTCCAACCTGTTCTTGCAACCTGCAGTTCCTGTGATTTTTCAACCCATAATTGTTGAACAGGCTGCTTTACCTCCTGCCAATGTGATAGCAAATGGTCTTCAGAATATTATACAAGCATATCAATCTGGTGATGAAGAGCCTCCCATGCTGCAAGATCAGATCTTGGATGCTGCATTGCATGTTGAACTTCCTCAAGATCAAAATGTTGCAAATCACTTGCAGCTTGTTGATGACAATCTTTCACCTAGGCTTGATGAGGCTAGGGCCACTGCTGTCATTCTTGGTGGTCAAGCTCTGGATTCTAATGCCCATGTTCAACATATTGGAGAGGATGGGATATCTTCCTTGCCTCTGGCTGATTCAGAGGCTTCTGCAAGTGTCCTGCCTTCACAGGCTGCTGGTTCTTCAGAAGGTGCCATATTATGCAACACTGGGCACATTAGTACTTCAAGAGGAAGCCTTGAGCCAGTGGTTAACTTGGAGGATCTGCAACCTGGGTTTCAAGGTAACTTGGTCAACCAAATTGATGAGCATTTCACCATGGCTCCTTCTCTCCTTGGATTGAAATATATTCAACTTGCTGCTTCTGCTAATAATGATCTTGTTGTCTCTAAAGAAGGTCTTTTGTTGTGGAAAAAGCACTTTCAGGAGCAACCAGTGGATAATAAGAGTGCTTTCACTGCCAACATTCTTGTAAGTTGGTTTAATTTTATTGTCCACCTACTTCTGTCACCTGATAAGTTTGACTGGACTGTTACAATGTTAAAGTCTGGAATGTGGGAACTGGTCTCTGCTGTGGAAAACATGGATCATGCTTACATATTTTACATCCCTCATGAGTGTCCTGCTTCTCATGCTCCTACTTGTCAGGCCATGGACACTGAGGGCCAACTTAGCAAAGACAAGGGCAAGGAGAATTTTGGACTAGCTTCCAACTTGCATGATGTGGAGTCACAGGATCTTCTGCAGCCTTTTGGCTCTGAAAATTTAAGGAAAAGGAGTGGGAAGACACCCCTGGTTGAAACAAAGGTAAGGAGAAGTGATAGAATCAAAAAAGATAATGCTGGTTATAAAAGAAATTCTTGTTCAAATTCTAGATGTCTGCCTTGCAATGCTGCCCCTCCAATCATTCCAAAGTCAGTTGTCAAAAACCTCACTGCCTCTTTCTGCAAGGTTGCTGAGGGGGAACTGGAGGACAAGCTGGCTAAGAAGCCCAGGAGAAGGCAAGATGAGGAACTGGCCAAGGTGCCCTTGGTCACAGGAGAGGACAACCCATCCAACTCTTCTTAATATTAGTGGCCTTCAGTTGGTCTAGGGTGTTTTGGGGTAGTAGGTTTGGACTATGCTGTCCTTTCTGGGATTTCTCAATGACTTTTGTAATGATGGGAGAATGGTTCTTTCTGGATCTTGTGGATCTGCTGGTGCACTCTATTATTCAGACCTATATGATGTATGGTTCATGGATGCTGTGCTGCTCTTGTGATGTGTTGTGCTTCATGGTTTTATGTTTTATGTGCTTCCTCGGCTTCATGTATGTGCTATTGATTGATCAAGTGCTGGTGCTTGATTACTGCTGCAGAAGCTTCTATTGTTATCATGAATAACTCAAACAGGAATTGGAATATCCTCAATTGGAATATTAGAGGGATGAACTCTGAAGATAAATGGTTGGCTATTAAGCAGAAAATTGAAGAGAGTGACTGTAGCATCTTGTGTCTTCAAGAAACTAAAGGAGAGTCTTTTGATGCAGCTTACATCAAAAACTTTTGTCCTAACAGAATTAACAAATTTGCTTTCCTACCATCTGTTGGAGCTTCTGGGGGCTGCTAGTTGCTTGGAATGGTTCTCAGTTTACATGAGAAGTTATTGCTCAATATAGATTCTCACTCTCAGTTCAATTCACCAGCTTGTTATCCAATCTATCTTGGATCCTAACTAACATATATGGCCCCTGTGATCCTCAGGACAAAGTTGATTTCATTAATTGGTTTCTGAATATTCACATGCCTGCAGATGTGGACTGGATTCTTATGGGGGACTTTAATCTCATGAGAGCCCCTTCTGACAGAAACAGACCTGGTGGAGATGTAAATGACATGCTTTTGTTCAATGAGGCAATCAGCAATCAGGGATTAATTGAGCTGCCACTGCAGGGCAGAAAATTCAGTTGGAGTAACATGCAACATGATCCTCTTTTGGTCAAATTGGATTGGTTTTTTACTTCTGCCTCCTGGATGACCACTTTCCCAAACACAATAGTTCTACCACTTGCAAAACCTATATCTGATCACTTGCCTTGTGTCATCAAAATTGGTACTTCCATTCCTAAAGCAAGAGTTTTTAGATTTGAAAACTATTGGCTGCAACATTCTGACTTCAAACAGGTGGTGGCTGCTGCTTGGAGCATCCCAGTGGGGAATCTTGATGCTGTTAAAAATTTGAATGCAAAATTCAAGAACTTGAGGAGAGCTTTGAAGTTGTGGGCCAGGTCTTTGTCCTGCATAAAAGACAATATTGCCAAGCTTAATGATCTCATTTTCCTTTGGGACTTTTTTGAGGAATTCAGAGAATTAGACATTCATGAATGGAACTGCGGGGATATCTTAAAAGAGCAGCTGCTCATTCTTCTCAGGAACCAAAAGATCTATTGGAAGCAAAGGGGAAAGATTAAGGGGGTCAAATTTGGGGATGAAAACACAAAATTCTTCCATACTAAAGCTTCTATCAATTACAGGCACAATCATATTGCTGTACTTCAAAATGATGATCAAGTTGAAATATCAGATCATGCTGGGAAAGCTGCAATCCTCTAGGAAGCTTATAAGAAGAGAATGGGCACATCTCATAAAACTGTTATGCACTTCAACTTGGAATCCCTTTTTGGTCCCAAGCAGGATCAAACTATTTTTGATAACTTGGAGTTACCTTTCTCTGAAGAGGAAATTAATGATGTTGTCAAGGATCTTCCACCTGATAAATCTCCAGGTCCTGATGGTTTCAACAATGAATTTTTGAAATCTTGTTGGGACATTATAAAAGGGGATGTGCTTAGATTTATTCAAGATTTCCATGCTGGGAAAATCTCACTTGAGAGCTTAAACACCTCTTACATCACCCCTATTCCTAAAGGAAGCACACCAATGACAGCTAATGACTTCAGGCCTATTTCTCTCCTTAATTGCTGTCTTAAACTTGTCACTAAGTTGTTGGCTAACAGGCTGCAGAAAGTAATTCTAAAACTAGTGCACATCAACCAATATGGTTTCCTTAAGGAAAGGTCCATTCATGACTGTTTGGGTTGGGCATATGAGTATCTGCATCAATGCCATAAGTCTAAAAAGGAAATTGTTGTGCTTAAACTAGATTTTGAAAAGGCTTTTGACACCATTGAGCACCAAGCAATTCTGGAGATATTAAAGGCCAAAGGTTTTGGGGACACATGGATCAACTGGATTAAAATGTTGTTTACTTCTGCATCATCTGCTGTCATGCTTAATGGGGTTCCTGGCAAAAAGTTTTGCTGCCTCAGGGGGGTCAGGCAAGGAGATCCTCTATCACCACTATTATTTGTGCTTGCTGCAGACTTGCTTCAGTCAATTCTTAGCAAGGCCATGCACCTGGGTATACCTTCTTCACCTCTGCATGTGCAATCCTGTCCTGATTTTCCCATTGTCCAGTATGCTGATGACACTCTGGTTCTTCTCCAAGCTGATGCAAAGCAACTTCATTGCCTCAAAGCACTCCTAAATACTTTTGCTGATGCAACTGGCCTTAAAGTGAACTATAACAAATCAAGTCTTATCCCAATCAATGTGCCTGAGGACAAGGTGGAAATTTTGACAAATACATTTCATTATAAAAGAGAATCTTTCCCCATTCAGTATTTGGGAACACCATTGGGTCTTCATAAGCCTACTGTGGAGAAATGCTTTCCTCTTGTCACAAGATTGCAGAAAAAGCTTGTGGGTTTATCCTCATTCATGACAATGGCTGGGAGATTGTTGCTGGTAAAATCTGTTTTAAACTCTTTGTTGATTTACCTAATGGGATGCCTGGATGTGCCTGTCACCATCAAATCACAAGCTAGCAAGTTGTCGAGACACTGTCTCTGGAGAGGACCTGACCTTGAGGATCATAGGCCTGCCATGGTGGCTTGGAGCACTATTTGTAGACCTAAGGACCAAGGAGGTCTGGGGTGATGGATATTTTTGTCCAAAACAAAGCTTTGCTTCTCAAAAACCTGCACAAGTTCTATAATAGGCACAACATTCCATGGGTTAACTTGATTTGGGAAACTTATTATGTAAATAATTTGTTGCCTGGCAGCAATTGGGTTGGTTCTTTTTGGTGGAAGGCAAATCTCAAGCTCATTCATAATTTCAAATCCTTGGCCAGATGTCACATAGGGGATGGTAAAAGTGCTCTATTCTGGTCTGATCTCTGGCATTAAGCTTGTTTATAGGACTTGTTCCCTCACCTCTTCTCATTTGTGAAGGACCAGAACACCACTGTGCACACCATCATTCATACTGAATACTTGGAGGATCTATTTCAACTCCCTCTCACTGTGCAAGCTTTCCAGGAATTTGAAAGTATGGAAGACATTTGTTCTGCTCTAAGGAATTCTGACTACCTGGATTGCACTGACACTTGGAGCTACATTTGGGGTAATGAGCAATTCTCAGTGGCTAAGGCATATAGAGTAATGATGGGAGTTAAAATAGTGCCCCAGCAGTTCAATTGGATTTGGAATAGCTCTTGTCAGCCAAAGCACAAGGTGTTTTTTTGGAGATTACTTCATGACATGCTCAATACTACGAATCTTCTTCGCAGGAAAACTTTCCAGTTGGCAAGCTACAACTGTGCTCTCAATAATTATCCTCGGGAGGAAACCTTACATCATCTCTTCTGGACCTGCCCTTTTGCAGCTCAGTGTTGGGATATTATTTGTCCTTCCAGGCAACTAAATGTGTCTGTGCTTGAAGCTTTTGAGGATCTCAGGTTCAAACTCCATGTTCCATTCTTCATGGAAATCATCATTCTAGCCTCTTGGGCCATATGGATATCAAGAAATAATCTGATCTTTCAAGCCATTCAGCCTTCCATTCAGAGGTGGAAAGTCATATTTCTTGATGAGCTTAATCTTCTGAGATATAGAGTGAAAAAGAGCTATGCCAGAGCCTTCTGTACTTGGCTTGATAACCTTGTACTGTAATTTATCTTTTGTTTTTTCTTCTGTTTCCTTTTCTTTTCTTTTGGCTTACCTCAAGCCTCTCTACTGTTGGACATTTGTTTTAAATTAATATAAAAAATGCAGTGGGGCTTTGCCCTACTGTGTACAGTCAAAAAAATAATCATGTCCATCATGGGGCAATCTTCAACTTCACCTGCAACTAACAACACTATAAGAGGGGCTGAGCAGAGCGGTAACATAGCCAATCAATGGTTTGCTAGGAAGGGTGAAAAGGTTAGAGGCTGACATGGCAATTTGGGAGGCTTGAAGAGCAAGCGATAGGTAGCGCAGCATAGCGATAGAACGAAGCAACTAGCATAGCAATGATAGTAATGAGATCCAAGGTGATGGTCATCTTGCCTGAAATCCCACTAGGAAGAAGAACGAGTCCATAAAGAAGATGAAGCCACGAAGACGAACCAAGCATAGACGAACGAATCCTCACGATCGCAACAAAACAGGAACTAACGAGAAGGAGCACAACCGGAAAGAAGCAAACAACAAGGTAAACACACAACACGTAAACATGACATGATGCTCCACCAAGTATGATGCATGACAAAGGCTACATGAAGCTACTCATGCCAAGAGATGATGCATACAAGAGCAACACATCAAAGCAAGTTTAAATGAGGCCGGAAACAACATATAACAATTCCGGTAAGTCCTCATATGCAAATTTCAAAATTGGTCAAGATCTGAATAAACCTAATGTTCAAGTTGTTAAACAGAAAGTTAAAATGCACCAAGATGATCTACATGAAATTCTAGTCAAGTTACATATAAAGTTCATTTAGTTCGGAGGTACGGCCTAGAAGATATGGCAAAACAAGTTAAGCATGGCATTGATGCAAAATGCATTCAAACATCAAGCAAACACACTCAAGACATAGATGCAACAAGGTAACATGAAGCTACATGCGAAACGAAGCAAGTTTCATATAGAGCACACTCAAAACGGAGCAAGGGTTCAACACATACACATGAAACAAGTTTAAAGGACAAGCTGTCCAAAACAGCAACTAGGCATCTAGCAAGCATCAAAACAGTATGCTACAACACCTCAATATGAAAACAAAAGGCATGGACATGATTTACAGGTAAAGCATGACAAAACATGAACACTGAGCTATCTCCAAAAATCAATAGAACATGCTCAAGAGGACATGGCAAT
Source organism: Triticum aestivum (assembly GCF_018294505.1). Taxonomy (NCBI): domain Eukaryota; kingdom Viridiplantae; phylum Streptophyta; class Magnoliopsida; order Poales; family Poaceae; genus Triticum; species Triticum aestivum. The sequence goes on from NC_057810.1 coordinate 346,777,984, forward strand.
ATTGCAAATAATAACAGTTTCACAGACTTGACAGAAATCACTGAGCATGACAGAAATAACATCAGGTTGCAATGTTTAGAGCTATCAAACAACATGGTACAGCAAGCTATCATGGCAAAATAAAGCATCGCATGCTAATAATAAAGGCAAAGAACATAACTTCCATAGTGAACTAATTCCAAAGATCAACAGAAATGATGGTAGCATCCATGCAAACATGGCATATGATATGACAGATTCAGAATAACAGTATATGGCAGGAACAACGATAAGTAGGCATGTTGGTGAGCTTGTACAGCTCACCATAGAGCAATACATGGCATGACAAGGTGACCAACAGTAAGATGACATATTTATGAAGCTAAGAATGGCAATAGAAAGTTCATAGGGTGCATGGATCACTAGCAAAATACATGGCAAAACTGAAATTAATGTTAACAGGCTGACAAAAACATTATTTAGCAAGTTGAGAGCAAGATTACGACAAGCTACATCAGGATAATAATGCAACCAGGGGCATGGGTGGATTGTGAACGACATTTATAACAAAACACCCTTAGTGAACATCTCCATATTATGCATAGAATGACTTGTAGCAGCAGGTTTACATAGCATCATGATATAACAGATTCAGCCTATCAAAACAGTAACAATAAGTACCCTACTTCATGAGCTTGATACTCTCACCACAAGGCACACAAAAATACATGGATTGCACCACTATAAAGATGGCATGAAAGTGCTCCTAAAACAAGTAGACATCAAGCTCATAGGATGCACACACAAAATCCAACGAAAATGACAAATCAGCAAGTTCTGTTAACAGACAGCAGTTAACATCATATAGCACTCTTGCAACGATGATTAGGGCATCAAGATGAACTCAAACAAGCATGACACAATGGAATAAAATGAAGAGCATCTCATGATAAACATTTTGACATATTATATGCATAATTCAGAGGAGCACACATGATGTTTTTAAAGGACGGTGAAAAACCTTACCCCGAGAAACTGGACAGGGATGTGTAGTGGGATGGCGCGGTGCGGGTCGGGGCGGCGCTTGGATGGAGGGGCCGGGGTGGACGAGGCCGATCCGGGACGAGTCGGACGGGCGACGTGGCGGGCGGGGATTGGGCGCGGGGCGGCGGTTACTGAGGTGGTGGCCTCTGATTGGCCGGGCGACATGGCTGCCGGCGGAGGACACATCCGGCGGCGGGGTGGACATGTCCGACGGGCGAGAGGGAGGGTTTGATCTAGGGTTTGGACTGCGAGAAATGGAAGGGGAGGGCATATTTATAGGTAGAGGGAGCTAGGATTGTCCAAATGGGGTGCGGTTTTCGCCCACACGATCACGATCGAACGACCGAGAGCATGGATGGGGTTTGGATGGGCTCATGGGCTGTGGTGAAGAGGGGCTAGGCTGCAAAGAGAGAGGGGTTTCGGGCTATGCAGTTAACTGTTGGGGCATCAAACGACCTCCAAATGGTACGAAATTTTACGGGCAGTCTACCAGTGATATACCAAGGCCACTCGGCAAATCTCGACCCATTCCGAGAATGTTTTTCTTCTGCTCACGAAACAAGGTCTGAGAGGTGCGGCGGGCGCGTGCGAGTGTGTCTGTTCTCAGAATGGACAACGAAGAGAACCGGCGGAAATCGAATGGATGCAAGTTTTGAAAAAACATGTAGATGAAATGCAGATGATGACATGGCAAAACGCAACACGCAAGCAAATGACATGGCAACAACGACGAATAGCTGGAAGACACCTGGCGCATCGGTTCCGGTGCGTTACAACTCTCCTCCACTAACAAGAGATCTCGTCCCGAGATCATAGGACCGAGATGGAAGAGAAAGAGGAAGAGGTGAAGTAAGAACGCAAGAGAAAATATAAACCAAGTCGAGAGCACTCGGGTAGAAGGAGGTACGGCAAATATGACAAGAATCAAAAGCTCAACGAATAGGATAGACACTGAAACCACTCCGGTTAGAACAAAATAGAAAAGGAATAAGAATGAAAGAATTTAGGCAGCATTCCGACTGGAAATGGAAGGAATGGAGACCTAAACTTCACCCAATGGGATGACTCTTGATGAGATGAAGAAAGCAATGCCTTCGGAAGAATTGAAAGAATGGAATGAAAAGAACTTAGAAGGAAGGGTTGAACGGAGTTGTTGAGAAAATAAACAATGAAAGAATAAGCTTGTTGTGGACTTATCAAAAACATCTCAAAACTTGAGGTGAAATTATACCACAACCAAATGTCTGAATAGGTGAGAAGAATGAAGAAATGCAAAAATCCACTTCAAAAGAAAACGGAGAATTATTTGCACTTCGAGACGCGAGAAGAAAAGATACTTGAACTCCACCAACAAAATCTTGATGAACTCTTGAAGAATGAATTTAATCATGAAGAACCACCATGAAGAACTCCGGTGACAAAAGGATGACGAGATAGAATGAAGGATGAAAGAATAAGATGAGCCTTGCGGTGATTAAGATGGAGGTTCCAACGAAATGGCCGTGGAAAATTTGAACTCCGGAAAGGAAAAGACGAAAACACTTGGAACTAGAATTTATTCATCAAGACCAAACTCCAAAGGAAGGGATTACTCACTTGGATGAAATAAGAATAAGATTTATTGTATGCTTATCCTTCATCAAATTTAATTGATGACAACCGGATTTGGCATGCAACTTATTCCCCTTGAAAAGGATTGAGGAGTATATGGCGCCACCTTTAGGAAGGTCTTCAATGAGCCAACATTAGGATTGGAAAGAACGAATGGATTAATATGATAACAAAGGAAAAAGTATCTGAAGGAACCACCGTAAGAATTCGAAAATGACTGATGAAAGAGAAGGAATCACTGTGAGGAATTAGAAGAACAAATAAGTTTGTGGGGATTTAGATGCAAAAGAATGAAGAGATAACAAGCTAATTAAAGTATATTTGACAGATGCACCAGGATAATTGGATAATGGTAGCTGAAATGTGAGGACGAAGAATTCTTCTGGAACGATGGCCTTCGGTGAAAAGAAATGGGAAAACAACTTCTGACATATTCCGGATGGGTAAGAAAAGAATATCTGACAAATGGAATTATTCGAGAGGATAACGTGAAGCTAGAACCGTGAATCTTCGAGAGAACAGACAAGATTTAGAGGAAAAACTCTTCTTCGGTCTTCAAATGACGACGGAAAACACCACCGAAACTACTAAGATACACCGGGAGAATGAAAAAGAGGAAGGGTTGAACCAAAGATGAAAAGAATTTGAAATCGATCTTGGAGAAGGCATGTGACTGATGGAATCCATTCTTACGTCACACTTGAAAAGAATGTGAGAATAACTCCGGAATAATTAGAAGAGTCAGGTAAGATCCTGGGAAAATACCTGTGGGTTAGGGCCCACTAAAGAGAAAAACACCGTTGAAAAGGTATGTTGAACAGATAGATGATGCACCGGAACAATTGAAATATTTGAATGAGGTGACAACCTCGAATTAATTGGAACACAGACAAATCTCCTGAGATGTCTTCCGAACTCCGGAATGATTGAATGGCGAGAGGCAAACGAGCAGGGAAAACACTTGATCCAAGGAAAAGAATATGATCAACCGAAAAACTTGAATTGAGTCCACCGGAGAAGAAAAGGAGATGAAGAATGTCAAACAAAACGAGAATTCACCAATTGAAATAATTGAGGAAAGACTTAAGAGGTTCCGTATAAATGAAATTGATGCTCGAAAGAGGCTCAGACTTCAGGAAGAAAAAGGGTGGGAGGGCGGGAAAAACAAAGGCAAATTGGAAGGGGAAAACAGATGAATAACTTCAAGAGGAAACACCGGTTGAAATAATTGAGGAAAGAAAGCAAAGACTTCGCACGAGTAGGATGGATACTTGATTACGGACTCCGGCTCCGAGAAGAAAAGGGTGGGCGGGTGGGAAAAGGAAAATAACTGAGGATTGAACTTAGCAAAGATGAAGTGGCTCGAGTCAACTTGACGAGAAATGCACTGGATGAAAAGAGCTGAGAACCAATGATCGGAAAAGAACAACTACGATATCCTAAAGAAAAATTTGAAGGGGAAGAGGAGCAATTCAAAACACCTATGTCAAGATTCCTCACCAGAGCGACGAATGGGCTGAGGAGTAAAAAGAATTCCTACTCTTAGATACAACTAGAGTCCGAAAACAGTCTTCTTCTAGACTCAACAACGGCCAACTACGATCAATCAAGGGGGCTCCTATGGTCGGTCGAGGCTCTGATACCAACTTATCACGCCCAATATGCGACCCTATCCTAAAGGAACTCGAAGGTCCCACCAAGGATAGAAGGGCATATTGGAGACGCTTTTGCAAGGTGGATATCATTACATTGTACCATTACATAAAAGTTGGGGATACATACAAGAGGCATTCAATGCCACATGAATACAACATCATCATACATTAGAGCATCATCCGACTACGGATGAAACACAAACAAAAACTCAAACGACATCCACCCTCCTAGCCCAAGTTGCCGACCTGGAACCTATCCCCTGATCAAACAAGAAGCAGAAGAAGAACTCCAAAACAAGCAAGCATCGCTCTCGCGTCAACATCATCGCATAACCTGCAACTACAAATGTTGTTGTAGTAACCTGTGAGCCACGAGGACTCAGCAATCCCATTACCATGGATATCAAGGCTAGCAAAGCTTAAAGGGTTGGGAAGGGGTAAAGTGGTGAGCTTGCAGCAGTGACTAAGCATAAATGGTGGCTAAGGTACGCAAATAAGAGCGAGAAGAGAGCAAACGGAACGGTAGTGAAGCTAGCAATGATCAAAAGTGATCCTGAACTCCTACTTACGTCAAACATAACCCAAAACCGTGTTCACTTCCCGGACTCCGCCGAGAAGAGACCATCACGGCTACACACGCGGTTGATGAGTTTTAATTCGAATCTGGTGTCAAGTTATCTACAAGCGGACATTAACAAATTCCCATCTGCCACATAACCGCGAGCACAGCTCTCGAAAGTTTATACCCTGCAGGGGTGTCCCAACTTAGCCCATCACAAGCTCTCACGGTCAAGAAGGATATTCCTTCTCCCAGGAAGACCCGATCAGTCTTGGAATCCCGGTTTACAAGACATGTCGACAATGGTAAAACAAGACCGGCAAAGCCGCCCGAATGTGCCGACAAATCTTGATAGGAGCTGTGCATATCTCGTTCTCAGGGCACACCGGATGAGCAATCCGTACAACTAAAATCAGACCTCAAGTTTCCCTGAGGTGGCGCTGCAAACAGCTCTAGTTTGGACCAACACTCAGAGGAGCACTGGCCCAGGGGGGTAAATGAAGATGACCCTTGGGCTCCGGAAACCCAAAGGAAAAAGGCTTAGGTAGGCAAATGGTAAAACCAAGGTTGGGCCTTGCTGGAGGAGTTTTATTCAAAGCGAACTGTCAAGGGGGTCCCATAAATCACCCAACCGCGTAAGGAACACAAAATCAAAGAACATAACACCGGTATGACAGAAACTAGGGCGGCAAGAGTGGAACAAAACACCCGACATAAGGCCGAGCCTTCCAACATTTACCAAGTATATAGGTGCATTAATTAAATAAGAGATATTGTGATATCCCAACATAATCCTGTCCATCATGGGGCAATCTTCAACTTCACCTGCAACTAACAATGCTATAAGAGGGGCTGAGCAGAGCTATAACATAGCCAATCAATGGTTTGCTAGGAAGGTGAAAAGGTTAGAGGCTGACATGGCAATTTGGGAGGCTTGAAGGGCAAGCGATAGGTAGCGCAGCATAGCGATAGAACGAAGCAACTAGCATAGGAATGATAGTAATGAGATCCAAGGTGATGGTCATCTTGCCTGAAATCCCGCTAGGAAGAAGAACGAGTCCATGAAGAAGATGAAGCCACGAAGATGAACCAAGCGTAGACGAACGAATCCTCACGATCGCAACGAAACAGGAACTAACGAGAAGGAGCACAACCGGAAAGAAACAAACAAAAAGGTAAACACACAACACGTAAACATGACATGACGCTCCACCAAGTATGATGCATGACAAAGGCTACATGAAGCTACTCATGGCAAGAGACAATGCATACAAGAGCAACACATCAAAGCAAGTTTAAATGAGGCCGGAAACAACATATAGCAATTCCGGTAAGTCTTCATATGCAAATTTCAATATTGGTCCAGATCTGAATAAACCTTATGTTCAAGTTGTTAAACAGAAATTTAAAATGCACAAAGATGATCTACACGATATTCTAGTCAAGTTACATATAAAGTTCATTTAGTTCGGAGGTACGGCCTAGAAGATATGAGCAAAACAAGTTAAGCATGGCATTGCTGCAAAATGCATTCGACATCAAGCAAACACACTCAAGACATAGATGCAACAAGGTAACATGAAGCTACAAGCAAAACTAAGCAAGCTTCATATAGAACACACTCAAAACGGAGCAACGGTTCAACACATACACATGAAACAAGTTTAAAGGACAAGCTATCCAAAACAGCAACTAGGCATCTAGCAAGCATCAAAACAATATGCTACAGCACCTCAACATGAACACGGAATACATGGACATGATGTACAGGTAAAGCATGACAGAACATGGACACTGAGCTATCTCCAGAAATCAATTGAACATGCTCAAAAGGACATGGCAAGATTGCAAATAATAACAGTTTCATAGACTTGACAGAAATCACTGAGCATGACAGAAATAACATCAGGTTGCAATGTTTAGAGCTATCAAACAACATGTTACAGCAAGTTATCATGGCAAAATAAAGCATGGCATGCTAATACTAAAGGCAAAGAACACAACTCCCTTACTGAACTAATTCCAAAGATCAACAGAAAAGATGGTAGCATCCATGCAAACATGGCATATGATATGACAGATTCAGAATAATAGTATATGGCAGGAACAACGATAAGTAGGCATGTTGGTTAGCTTGTAAAACTCACCACAGAGAAATACATGGCATGACAAGGTGACCAACAGTAAGATGGCATATTTATGAAGCAAAAAATGGCAATAGCAAGTTCATAGGGTGCATGGATCACTAGCAAAACACATGGCAAAACTGAACTTAATGTTAACAGGCTGACAACCATTATTTAGCAAGTTGAGAGCAAGATTACAACAAGCTACAGCAGGCTAATAATGCAACCAGGGGCATGGATGGATAGATCATGACATGTATAACAAAACACCCTTATTTAACATCTCCAGGTTATGCAAAGAATGACTTGTAGCAGCAGGTTTACATAGCATCATGATATAACAGATTCAGCCTATCAAAACAGTAGCAGCAAGTACCCTACTTTACGAGCTTGATACACCCACCACAAGGCACAATAAAATACATGGATTGCACCACTGTAAAGATGGCATGAAAATGCTCCTAAAACATGTAGAAATCAAGCTCATAGGATGCACACACAAAATGCAACGAAAATGACAAATCAGCAAGTTCTATTAACAGACAGCAGTTAACATCATATAGCACTCTTGCAATGATGATTAGCGCATCAAGATGAACTCAAACAAGCATGGCACAATGTAACAAAATGAAGAGCATCTCATGATGAACATTTAACATATTATATGCATGATTCGGAGCAGCACACATGAAGTTATAGCATGATGAAAATGCCTATATGCTGATGTTTTTAAAGGACGGTGAAAAACCTCACCCCGAGAAACTGGACGGGGATGTACAGTGGGATGGCGCGGTGCGGGTAGGGGCGGCGCTTGGATGGAGGGGCTGGGGTGGACGAGGCCGATCCGAGAGGAGGCGGTCCCGGCAGCGAGCTCGGGCTCCGGCGAGCTCGCGGAGCTCTAGCGGCGCGGCGGGGAGGCGAGGGTAAGGCCGGAGAGGGTGGGGCCGGCTGGATCCTGGCGCGGCGGCGGAGAGGAGGTGGAGGCCACGTGGCGGCGGACGGGTGGCGCGGGCGGCGGGGTTGGGCGACCGGCGGCGGAGCGAAGGCGGCGGCCGGGAGGAGAGGCGCGGTCCGGCGAGCGGTCGCGGGCAGCGCGGGGCGGCACTGGACGGCGGCGGGGAGGCGATGCGGACGCCGGGGCTCTCCGGCCGGCGGCGCGCAGAACCGGCGACGACGAAGGGCGGTGGTCGGCGGCGAGGTTCACCGATGACGGGGCGGGCCAGTGCGCGAGGTGCGGCGGCGTTGGGCGGCGGCGGGCTCTCACGGGCCCGCGATGGGCCTGGCGGGCCGCGGTGGTGGCGGGAGCCGGACAGGCGACGTGGCAGGCGGGGATTAGGCGTGGGGCCAGCGGTTGCTGAGGTGGCGGCCTCTCATTGGCTGGGCGACGTGGCTGACGGCGGAGGACACGTCCGGTGGTGGGGTGGACATGTCCGGCAGGCGAGAGGAAGGCTTTGATCTAGGGTTTGGACTGCGAAAAATGGAAGGGGAGGGCATATTTATAGGTAGAGGGAGCTAGGAGTGTTGAATGGGGTGCGGTTTTCGCCCACATGATCACGATTGAACGGCCAAGAGCATGGAGGGGGTTTGGATGGGCTCATGGGCTATGGTGAAGAAGGGCTGGGCTGCAAAGAGAGAGGGGTTTCGGGCCACACGGTTAACCGTTGGGGCATCAAACGACCTCCAAATGGAACAAAATTTGACGGGCAGTCTACCGGTGATATACCAAGGCCACTCGGCAAATCTCGACCCATTTCGAAAATGTTTTTTTCTGCTCATGAAACAAGGTCTGAGAGGTGCAACGGGCACGTGCGAGTGTGTCTATGCTCAGAACGGACAACGGAGAGAACCGGCGGAACCCGAACGGATGCAAGTTTTGAAAAAACATGCAGATGAAATGCAGATGATGACATGGCAAAATGCAACACACAAGCAAATGACATTGCAACAAAGACGAATAGCTGGAAGACACCTGGCGTATCGGTTCCGGGGCGTTACAACGTCCCATTGCTTCGTCGCATCCATGTCCGGTGACCCGATGACCGGCGCCGACCGCTGGGCCGCCTGGCCAGCTCGGGTCACGCCGCCTGCCCAAGAATACCTCAACCCCGCGCCCCAGGCAGCCTGCGCACCGCAGAACGCTGCAGGGCACGGGCGACGTGGTCACGCATTGCCCGCCCTTACTCCGCGGCAGGTGCGATCAGCCGCAAGGGCCTCAAGCCACGCCGCGGCCACGGCGCCGCACACTCGACAAGAAAAAACAAACACGAGGGCCGCGCTCACTGTGGCTCGGGAGCTGCTACGATGCAGGTTGTAGGAGAGGAGCCGAGACGCGTTGCTGGAGCACGCTGCCGAGCTCCTGGATGCCGCGGCCTTGGGGGCACCGCCCTTCTGCTTCCAGCTTCTACCCCGGGCCCCGGTCGGGTCATGCGACAGGCCTGTCTGCACCCGCGTGCCCTTTGTCACGCCCCAAGGCATTGTCAACACCAGCTCACCAGCGGCACCGGATGCCAGGCTACACCAGCACCACCTCCGATGAACGAGGGCATGCGCGTCGTCGCCTACGGCGCGGGTGGGCCCCTGCCCTACCTTCCTCAAGACGGCGCACTAGGCCAGGCCACATGGAGCGTGGGGCACTACAGCGAAGTCTTCGAGGCGGCGGCCTCGGAGGCTTACGTGCCCCGCATGGTGGATCGGGAGTACGCGCCAAAAGACGACCCCGGCTCGTTCCTCGGGTCAAGCTGGGAGGAAGAAACACCAGAAGCCAAGCCTTTTTAATAGCCTCAAGGAACTCTCACCAACCGCGCTAGCAGCAGCAGCTACCGGGTACCGCTAATTCCTCAGGAGCAAGCTTATGCTAACCATGGGTCACAGGAGGTTCAGGTCACATCAGCGGACGACTGCCCCAGCTCAGCAGCCTCCCTTCCGCCAGGAGGAGCACATTGGGGGCTGTAGGAGAGGGGACGGGAGCCAAGCCCCTTCCCGCGGCGCACGGAGCAAGGCGTCCCCGCGGAGGTAGGCCCTCTGCCCGGGAGGTGCTGCAAAGCCTACCCCCGGCAGAGGACCCGTGGTCGCCGAGGGCGCCGCTGGTGTCCCCTTTGCCCCATTGGCGTTGTCCTTGGTCTCCGGCCGCCTCCATTGGTGGTCGAGGGTGGCGCAAGCCGGGGCCCTTGTCCGGTGATATGAATCAAGGCCCGGTGCCTGTGAACAAGGCCTAGTGCATGTGAAGCTCGCCACCTGTGACACTCCCACGTAATAATGAGTAGGGATGTACACGCCCCGGAGTCTCCGGAGAGCCGCCCTTGGGCCTCAGGGGCTCCCTCCCACGCCCAGTGGCAGCACTTAGGTCCGCGCTGGTGAGAAGACGTCGAAGATTAGACTAGGCGCCGGACGCGGCCTTTTGCTTTTTGCCTCCCTTTCTGTGGTCGAGCTTCCTTGCTTCGGATTTAAGTTGAAGTTGAATTTGCATTTGCGTGTGCGGGGGGGGGGGGGGGGTCTTTTCTCGTTCATGTGATTTCCTGTGTTCTGGTTTTTGCCCTAAATTGGAGTTCGCACCAGCTGCCTCCCCCTCGCGAGCCCCTCGCGGGCGGGGCCGGGCGAAGCACCAATACGTTGCGCACATGCCATACCACGGCCGGCACTCGCTCTCGCGAGGCCCTCTCGACCGGGTCGACAGGTCCCTCAGGGGATCCTCGGGGGCTCACGACCTCGCGAGCCTATTCAGGACTTGTCCGTAGGGCCCGTAGGATCATGGAGGCGCATGTTCAGCATCATTCCTAAAATCATACGAACGGCAGTCTTTTTACATGAGGGGCTTCCCCTCCCAAAATGCTCTTACAACCTTTAGGGCCGCGCCCGAGCTTTTGTATGTAGGATAAACAGCAGAAAAACGCGGGATCAGTCAGACATGTCGCTCACCACATCCTCTTGGTCGCCTCCAGACGCATCGCTGGCGCCGCTGTCGCTGTCACTCGCATCGCCATGACCATCACCAGCGCCACCGTCGCCGCCATCGACCACATCGCCGCCATCCGCCACGACTACCACCCCGTCATCGTTAGAAGCAAAGGCCCCCCTGATGGCCTTGGGAACCAGGGCGATGGCGGCGTCAAAGTAAAAGTTGGGATCGGTGTTCTGAAGATAGCTGAAGACACGGGAGAACGCGCACCCAAGCAGGCTGTGGCTCCTCTCCTTAACAAGCTGGTGGGCTCTCTCGGAGCGGTTCTCCAGGCGCGTCACCACGTCCGTGAAGAAGCGGAGATGACTGGCATAGTTGGTCACGTGGGGATATGGGGCGTTCTCATTACATATGTTGCCCAGGGTTGCGTTGGCCCTATTCCTGAGGTCCTGGAGCATGGGGCCATGCACGTGCTCCAATGTCTGTCGTTGAAGTACTTCCTCTCTGTTCTGCTGCGCGATGGACTCAGTGTCGGCAACCCGCCGTTGAAGAGGAGGCAGCTCGGTGCGGGCGGAGGCCAGCTCGGCCTGCACTAAGACCAGAGCAGTTGCGGCGGCTTCCGCGCGCCGTTCCGCTTCGGTTAGTGTGGACCTGAGGGCAGCAGTCCTGCCTTCGACCTTGGCTTCAACCAGCTTCACCTTCAGATCATATCTGCTCGCAGGGTCCTCACGAGCCTTGTCCACACGGCGGTCGACCTCTTCCTGGATCCGAGACTCGCGTGCGCCAACACCGTCCTCTGCTAGGGTAACCTGGCGCTCTCTCGTCTCCAACTGATCAAGATCAAGACTGCGTTCGGCGGCCTCCAGCGTCAGCGCTTTCTCGTGCTTCTGGAGCTCCTCCTCCTCGACAGGTGTCCCCCTCGGCGACGCAAGGGCGGCTTGGCGTAGCTCGACTTGCCGCACCAGGGAAGCACTCCAAGCTTGGAGCTCCCACGCGCGCTTCTGCGCAGCCTCGCGACGACGATCTGCTTCCCGAGCCTCCTCCAAAGCTCGGGAGCAGGCCTCTCGCGAGGTCGCAAGGGACGCCTCGGCCTTCGCATTGTCAAGCTCGCGCTGGTGGCACGCGAGGTTGATGGCCACCTTCAGCTTATGCCGCTCCTCGATCAGCCGCATGGCCTCAGCTTCAAGGCGCGCATCAACATCCGCAATTTCTCCACCAAGCTGACCCATCGCATCCATCGCCTTCTGGAAGGACTCGAGGCGGACGATGCTTCATTCACGCGTGATCTTGAGCACGCTGCTGATGTCGTCCCCCATCATGGGCGCCGTCGGCGGGGTATGAAGCGGTTCGCCCCCTCGGTAGAGGGCTGGGGGTTGGTGCCCCCATGGTTGTTGGCCAGGCCCCACAAGGGGCCTGGACTAGCGCACGCTCGCCACTTGAAGAAGAGCCCAGGACGGACGCCAACTAGCTGCCATCCACGAACAGAGGAGGAGCCCTGGGCAGGCTGGCCGCGCTCCAGGTGGGGTCGCGACGGAAGGGCGGCAAGGGCACAGGCTCAGGGCACCTTGCAGGCAGGCTTGCTTCTCCGGCCGACCCCGCACCAGGAGCGGCATGCAGGCTTGGGACTCTCAAGGCTATCGATGAAGGTGAGGCCGGGAGAGGTTGCTTCTCAGGAGACTCCGGAGGCTTGACAGGAGGGATCCTGAAGAGTCACAGTCAGGAAGGGAAGCAACAATTGAGGAATTACAAGGATAAGGTACTTACTCGTCTATGGAGAAGTACTTCCTATGCTTCAATGGTCGGATGGTACAACCACTGTAGCCCGAAGACTCCTTCCTCTTGCGGAGCGCGGCGAAGTCTATGAGGAACCGACCTAGGCACTGGACATGGGGACCAGCAAGGGGCGCGTCTGGAGAAGCGCCCAGGCAGTCGACCTCAGGAGCTCCAGCCTCAGGGGCCGCAAGCTGCATCTCCCCCTCGACGACTGTCCCAGGGTGAGCCTCACGGGTTCTGGAGGATGACGCCTCGGGATCCCTAGGCGGCGTCGGCGCTTCAATACCCGAGCTTCCAGCCTCAAGAGACGCTTGCCCCCATGCGACCACTCTCGGGGCAAGCTCGGTGCTGGCGGCGAGGAGGGGAGCCACGACGACAGGATTCTTGCGAGGACCCACAAGGCCAACCGGGCGCAGCCCCCACTCGTCGAAGGAAGGCATATGTCCCGTGAACTTGACCCTGTTCGAGCAAAGATACAAGAGGCTCCCCTCTTGCGGCATATCGCCTGGCGATTTGTTGCCAGTCAAGACCTCCAGCACCGTCCTCAGCGCTTCAGGCGAAATTTCCGACTCCTGAAGCCTCATGCGATCCTGGTCACCGGTCAGGGCCCACATCGGCCGGGAATGGCGCTGGAGAGGAGCAACGCGACACCGTAGGAACTCCTTCACCACCCGGGGCGCGGTCACGCCGAGATCTCTCAACCTCTTCAGTCGGAACCATACAAAGGAAAGGCGAGGGCTCACGAGCCTCTCATGGCCCCAACCGGGGTTCGGGACAGCAGGCAACAACGGAGGCGAGAGCAGGGGGCTGAGCATTCTGACATCCACATACACCCACCGCGTCCGGAACCCAGTCATGGACGGCGGGAGGTCAAAATCAATCCCCGAGGCGGCCGTCTCTACCACAGCCTGGAAGCTCACGCATCCCGAACACTGCGAGGGGTCAGTCAGGTGCAGCGAGAAGAAGTGGCGCAAGAGGGCGACGAAAGGAGCAATGCCCACCATGGCTTCGCAAACAAAGGTGAAGACGGATAGACGGGCAACAGATTGGGGATCAAGATGCATCATGTGGATCTGATAATGAGAAAGCACTGTGTTGAAGAAGGCGGAGAAAGGGGGAACCAGGCCAGCCCACAGGACATCGACAAAGAACCGGACCTCAGTGACTGTCCTGTCAATGGAGGCGCAGGACGCAGGCCAAGCAACCGTCTTCCCACACTTGTTGACGCTAGAAGGGAGTGCGGGGCAGACCTTGGCCATGGCCTCCAGGTTGAGCACCAGCAACCGGCCTACGACGGGCTCGGTTGTTGGGTGCAGACTGGCTGAGGACAAAGGCTTCTTCCCCTTTTCTGTGCTGGTCGGTGCCATGGCAATGGAGGGGGAAGAGCTCAAGTCAGATTGGGAGCGGAAGCAGGAGCTCAAGGAAGAAGGGGGTAATAGGAAGCACGCTGCGAGGAGGAAATAAATGTGTAGGGCGTCGTGGATGCCTAGCGGGGCGGCTATTAGGGCAGTGTGGGGAAGCAGAAATGCTCGTGTCAAATCAGTTTCCATGCGTCGACCAAGGCCGCAGGCTGTTGGGGCCCACGGCGCTCCGCCCTTGCCCTTTGGCTTCGCCGCTAAGCCAAGTCCGAGCGCGCCTTGGGCCCGGGCGCTACTTTCAGCGTTTTGGGAATGGGGGTCCCCAGACTTGCCTTCCTGCGGCCCATGGCGTGGCTCCACCAGTGGCCCAATACGGCCTGTCTTCATCAACCAACACTCAAGACCCTCGTGAGGGGCCAAGCCTCACGGGGAGGATGACACAAGGCCACCTCAGAAGCACCCTCACCAGGAGGCTCGCGAGGAGGCGGAGAGATCAAGGCACAGGGTACCTCGCGAGGTCCTCGTGACGCAAGCCATGCAAATCAAGGCCAGGCGGGTGCTAGCCCGTGCAGTGTCCTCGTTTCCTCTTTGGTGCAAAGGGGGCAAGCGCAGGCGCGAAGTACCGAGGCATCAGGCAAAGGTTTCCATATCGGTGCAACGAGACCAAGACCAGCAAGATGGCAGGACGGAGGTCACCATGGAACCCAAGACAGCGTCACCACCGGCGCCTTTGGCAGGCGAAGACCACCTTTAGTCAGGATAGCTTGTACTAGTTGTCCCCTTTCAAAATGGCCGTTGTTGGATCCCTTCTCGCTTAATATTTGGGAAGAGGACCAGGGCCTCTATAAATAGGGCTAGCCACCATAGTAGAAGGGGATCCGAACCCAGTTCATCTACACACCACCAAGCACAAGAACACCTCTCCTCGCGAGGCTGTTCTTCCCATGTACTGTTCATCATCAGCCCAAGAGGCAATCCACCACACCACACACAGGAGTAGGGTATTACACCACAACGGTGGCCCGAACCTGTATAAATCTTGTGTCTCTTGTGTTGTTCATCGAGCTAGCTCAGAGATCGTGGCGAGGTTGAGGGCATGTTTCGGTAGGGAGAGATCTTCGTGCACACCCTAGTGTTCGAACCTTAAGGGTTTTGCCGGAACCCGATATTCGACATCTCTCTTGTGCTTGTTGGGATTGCGGGGATCGATGAGGTAGTACGCGTTGCAGTCGCACAAGACTTTGCTGACGATGAAGGGGCCTTCCCATGGGGAGGACAACATGTGCTAGCCGGCTTGTTGCTGGACGAGTCGGAAGACGAGGTCTCCCTTGCGGAACCTGAGGGGCTTGATTTTCTTGCTGTGGTAGTGCCTTAGGCCTTGCTGATAGATGGCTTAGTGGCTGAGCGCCAAGAGGCATGCTTCTTTGAGTAGGTCGATGTCGTCTTCGCGGGCTTCCTTGGCTTCGGCTTTGGTGTACATCCCAACTCGCGGTGAGCCGAACTCATTGTTGGTCGGGATGACGGCTTCGGCTCCATAGACGAGGAAGAATGGGGTAAACCCGGTCGACCGCTTGGCGTTGTGCGGGGACTCTAGAGGATGGTCAGCAACTCGTCGAGCCAACTGCCAGGTGACCGAACGAGCGGCTCCATGAGCCGTGGCTTGATGCCGGATAGAATGAGGCCGTTGGCCCACTCGACCCTCGCTGTTGGACTGCGGAACATCTCCGGAATTCGCCTCGACTTGGCCCACTCCATGGAGGCCAAGTCGAGGTGGATGCCGGAGATGGAGCAATATTGCGTAAGCGCGCCCTTGGCGAAGTTGGTGTCGTTGTCCGTGATGATGTTGTTCGGGACGCCATAGCATACCATGATATTCTTGATGAACTAGACAGATCTTGGCCCATCCAAATTCTTGATTGGTTGTGCTTCGATCCATTTGGTGAACTTGTCCACTGCCACCAGCAAGTGTGTCATGCCACCTCGAGCAGTCTTGAAAGGTCCCACCATATTGAGCCCCCAGACCGCGAAGGGCCAAGTGATCAGTATGGTTCATAGGGCTAAAGCAGGCTGGTGGTTGCGCTTGCTAAAGTGCTGGCATCCCTCACATTTGAGGACAAGTGACTCGGCGTCTTGGAGGGCCGTGGGCCAGTAGAAACCATGGCGGAAAGTCTTGGCCACCAAGGACCTCAACGCGGCGTGGTGCCCGCACTCGCCCAGATGTACGTCGAGGAGGATCTCTATCCCCTTGTCTTGCTCAACGCAGCGCTGCAAGATGGCCGTTGTGCTGCACTTGACGAGCTCGTTGTTGATGATGCTGTAGGCGGATGCCTGGTGCTGGATCTACCGGGCTTCGGTCTCATCCATGGGAAGAAACCCTTTCTCCAGGAACTCCGAGATGGGCAGGGCCCACAACAGAGCCGTCACTACGGCGAAGACGGCCACGAGAGCCGGTACCAGGGCGGCAGCCCCTAAGCCGGAGGCGGCAGCCCCCGGGTTGGGGACGACGGTGACCAAGTCGGGCAGGGTAGCCCCCGGGCTGGGCTCAGCAGCCCCCAGGGACGGGTTGAAGTCCACATTTGCCGGGTAGGTCGCGGCAGCCCCCGGGCCGGGTTCAGCAGTCCCCGGGCCATCGCTTGCGGCTGGGTCGTTAGGGACGAAGATGGACTCGGAGTCTGGAGACGGCTTGACGGACGGCTTGTGCAGGTGCTCGAGGGAGACACTGGGCGAGATGGCCTGACAGGATGAGCTGATCTTGGCTAGTGCGTCGGCGGCTTCGTTTTCCGTGCGTAGAACATGGAGGAATTCGCAGCCGGCGAAGTAGCCGGACGGCTGCTGGATGAGGAAATGGTATCTGGCCATGTTGGCGTCGCGAGCGTCCCACTCGCCGGAACACTACTTCACCACCAGGTCCGAGTCGTTGTAGCACAGGATGCGCCAGATGCCGAGTTCCTTGGCGAGCCGGAGGCCATGCACAAGGGCTTCATACTCGACAACATTGTTGGAGGTGGCGAAGTGGATCTGGAGCGCATAGCGAAGCCAGTCGCCCTTTTGGGAGGACAGCACGATGCTGGCTCTCAAGCCAGAGCGCATCTTGGAGCCGTCAAACTGCATGCGCCAGTGCATCGAATCGGGCGGCGGCGGCAGGTACTGGGTCTCAGTCAAGTCAACGAGGAAGTCGACCAGAGCTTGGGACTTGATCGTTTTGCGGGGCTCGTAGAGGATCGTGTGGCCGGCTAGCTCGATCGCCCACTTGGCGACCCGGCCAGAGGCATCCCGGCAACCCATGATATCATCGATGGGGGCCATGCTAACAATGGTCACAACGTGCTCTTGGAAATACTGCTTCAATTTCTTAGCAGTGAAGTACACGCTATAACACATCTTCTGGTAGTGCGGTGAGTTCTGCTTGGAGGCGGAAAGCACCTCGCTCAGGTAGTAGATCGGGCACTGAACAGACCGGATCTTGCCCTTCTCTGGTCGCTCGACCACCATCAGCGTGTTGGCCGACCACAAGGTGGCCGCTATGTATAGCAACAATGGCTCCTTCTCAGTTGGTGCGGCCAGGACGGGCACGGTGGATAGCATGCGCTTGAGGTCCCGAAAAGCTTCATCCGCCTGGTCGTTCCACTCGAACGGCGTCGTCTTCTTCATTAGCTGATACAGGGGCAAGGCCGTCTCGCCCAGCCGGCTGAGAATCCAGCTGACCTAGGCCAAGCAGCCGGTGAACATCTGGACATCGCGTAGCCGGGCCGGCTGGCACATGCGCTTGATGGCCTTGATCTTCTCCGGGTTTGCCTCAATGCCGCGTTCAGAGACAAGGAAGCCGAGTAGCTTTCCAGTCGGTACGCCGAAAACGCACTTCTCTGGGTTGAGCTTGATCTGGTACTTGCGTGGATTGGCAAAGGTTTCCTTCATGCCGTCGAGGAGCATGAGGTGCTTCTTGGTCTTCACCATGATGTCGTCCATGTAGATGTGGATATTGCGGCCGAGTTGCGGCAGCATGCATTTCTGCATGTAGCCCTCGAAGGTGGCGCCGACATTCTTCAAGCCGAACGACATGGTGATGTAGCAATATGCCCCGAAGGGCATGATGAAGGTAGTCTTTAGGGCGTTGGTCAAGTCCAGCTTTATCTGGTGATAGCCGGAGTAAGCATCCAGGAAGGACAGGAGCTCACAGCCGGCGGTGGAGTCGATGACTTGATCGATCTGCGGGAGGCCGAATGGGTCCTTGGGGCAGGCCTTGTTTAGGCTGGTGTAGACTGTACACATGCGCTAGGTCTTGTTCTTCTTCAGGACGAGGACTGGGTTGGCCAGCCACTCGGGGTGGAACACTTCCATGATGAAGCCGGCCGCCAAGAGCTTGGCGACCTCCTCACTAATGGTTCTTCTCTTCTCTTTGGAGAAACGGCGTAGCGGTTGACGGACAGGCTTGGCGTCCTTGTGGAGATGGAGTTTGTGCTCGGCGTACTTCCTCTGAATACCCGGCATGTCCTTTGGGGTCCATGCAATGATATCCCAATTCTCACGGAGGAAGTCCACGAGCTCGCCTTCCTATTTGCTATCGAGGCGAGCGCCTATGACGACGTACTTGCTGCAGCTGGGGTCTTCAGGGTTCAACTTGACTTTCTTGGTCTCCTAGGAGGGCTAGAACGAGACTTCGACGGCTGGGTCCTTGGCCGAAGCCGGCATGGCCGGGGCCTCATTGGCCAGCGCGGTGATCCGGTCAAGCTGGCGTCATTCCTCTGCTATCACCAGTGACTCGCCAGTCTGGCGCCGGCTTGGCGCACTCCAGGGACTTGCGGTAGTCACCAGCAATGGTGATGAGGCCCTTCGGACCCGGAAGTTTCATCTTCAGGTAGGAGTAGTGGGGTACCGCCATGAACTTGGCGAGCGTGGGTCGGCCCAGCAGCGCGTGGTATGCGTTGGACAGGTCCACCACCTCGAACCAGAGCGGCTCGCGTTGGAAGTGGTCGCTGGTGCCAAATAGGACGTAGAGCCAGATCCGGCCGATCACGGAGCAGGAGAGGCTGGGTATGATGCCGTGGAAGATCGTCCGGGTCTGCTATAAGACTTTGGCCTCAAGGCCGAGCTTGGTCATGGTGTCACGGTAGAGGAAGTTGATGCTGCTGCCGCCATCGATGAGGACCCGGGAGAACTTGCATGTGCGCTGGGGCGCGGCGATGGTGGGGTCAAGGACGAAGGCATAGCCACCCGGGTTTGGCATGACGGCCAGGTGGTTCTCTCGGCGCTAGGTGATCGGGCGATCCAATCAATGCATGTAGTCCGGTTTGGCCGAGACGACGGTGTTCACTTCCTGCTGGAGCAGGCGCTCGCTACGCTTGTCGTCACCAAGGCTGGTGAAGGCAATGTATGTCGTGTTCTGGGCGGGCTAGACATCATCGCGGATCGCACCGTTGGCCGGAGACGGAGGTGGAGGCGGAGCAGCCGGCGGCCATACTCTGGGAGCCGGAGCCGGAGGTGGCCGGATGTCGCCCCTCATAATGCGCTTGGTGATGGCGCAGTTCCAGAGCGTGTGCGTGGACTGCCTCGCGCCGCTGTGGTGCTTGCAAGGAGCGTCGAGCATCTCCTCGAAGCTCATGGTGGGCTGCCATGCCGTCTTGCCGGTTTGCCAGCGTTTGGTGGCCGGCTCGGCCGCGGGTGCGTGCTCGGTGCCCGCGATGAGGCGGTTGTCGTAGAGCTAGGCCGGCTAGTCGGCTTTGCGCTTGTTGTTCTGCTAGTTGTGCTGCTACTCGCTGTTCTCGCCGGCTGGCTTGGGAGGGGGAACCGGCTTGCCCTTGCCGGCTTCGTCCACTGACACCTGGATCTTCATGGCGGAGTCGACGTTGGCGTACTTGTCCGCCATAACCATGAGCGCGGCCATGGTGGCCGGCTCGGAGCGCAGGAGCTTGTGCTTGAGGAGGGTGCCATCTCGGCACCCGCTGGACGAAGTACTGGATGGCCTGAAGCTCGTGGACGCCCTTGCAGGTGTTCTGGAACTCGGTCCAGTGTGCAAGGTACTCGCGGCCGGTTTTCGTTGGCCCCTGCACGCACACGGCGAGCTGGCTGGGGCGACTGGGTCGCTTGTAGGTGCCGGTGAAGTTGCGCACGAAGGCCTGCTCGAAGTCGACCCATGCGTTGATGCCGCCAGACAGTAGGATGTTCAACCACCTGCGGGCCGAGCCGTGGAGCATGAGCGGGGCATAGCATATGTCCAGGCGGCGATTGCCGCCCGCGATGCCGATGGCGGTGGTGTAGTCGATGAGCCAGTCCTTCGGCTTGACGGCGCTGTTGTACTTGGGGGTGTCACGGGGAAGCATGATCCCTTTGTGGAAAGGCTCGTCCCGGATTCATGGCCGAAACAAGCTGGCCCAACTGTGTTGTTCTCCTCCAGCTCTAAGGAGAGAGCGAGCTGGTCAAGGCGGTAGCGAGCATCGGTGTCGTTGATGTCGTGCGGGCCCAGCTAGCTAGCGACCGCACCGCGGGGGCCCGGGTCAGCCGAAGCTGGACGACGCTCGGGTCACGGGGCAGGGTTGTGCTAGCGCTGGTCTTCTGGAGCCGGCTCGTCGACCAAGCCGTCGGAAGTCGTCGGAGCGCGGTTGCGCCGTGTCCGAGTGCGGCCGGAATGGGCTTCACCATTGGCAAAGATGCCGTGTTCTGCTAGTCCTCGGGGCCGTTGGCGTGGTGCGACCTGGATTCCGCGGTCTTTTTGAGCTGGTTGAGGCGGTCCTGCTGCGTGTTGGCTGCGTGGAGGAGGTCGCTCACCCGCTTCAGGCAGTCCTTTAGTACCTTGCCCTGGAGCTGGTCCAGACCGGCTGCAGCCGCCTGGGTGGCACACATGTTCTTCACGGGGGTTTCGTAGATGACAGGGATTACGCCGAGGGCACGGCCGATGGCACCGCCCCGGGCCTGCACGTCGGCAACTCGGCTCGGCTCGACGGCGGCAGGCGTGAATCCATAGGTGGCATCGTGCTCCCGCTGGGCGGATTCTAGACAGTGATGCGTGGGGGCGAGCGTCCCGGTCAGGTCCAGCAGGCGCTGGCGATCCTGCTCCAGTAGGGCCTGGACCTTGGCGGTGTTGGAGGCGGCCACGTCGATGGTGATGGGGATGCGGAGGCTCTACATCATGGCGAGGTCCGGGTCAGGCGCGCAGGCACGATCCGCTGCGGCCCTGGCTTCGGTGGCCTTCCTCACCGCGCTGGACGAAGAAGAGGCATCGGCGTCGGTGGCGAACACTTTCACCCGAACGCAGAGGTCCATCGCCCCGGTGGAAGCACTGTCACCGAGGGAGATGGGGCAATCGGTGAATTCAAGCACCCCATTGGGGTACTCGTCGGCCGCGGGCGCATCGGGGATGCACAGTGCGGCGAAGGAGGCGGCGAGCATGTCGATGACGTCGTCCGCCAGCGAGACTGGCTCATCGGTGTTGGAGGGGAGTCCCGTCTGGAACGTAACTCCGGCCGGGACCTCAAGCTGCCCCACGGTGGGCGCCAACTATCGTGGTGGGCGCACGACAGATGCCAAAGGATGGCTAAAGAGAGGAGGTGGCTCGAGGGCACCGGTGGGCTCTAGAGGCGAGGTCGGCATGAGCAAGCTTGGGACGCAAGAAATAACCAGGTTCGAGGCTCTCCGAAGAGATAACAACCCTAGTCCTGCCGAGGTTGGTTTATATGACATGGTACAGAGTTTCTCTTGGAGTTGTTCGGAGGAAGAAGGAGGACAGGTCAAGGCTTAGTTGTTCCCTCTTCCTTCTTGGTGTGTGTTCTACTGATCGTCTCTCGTTCTCTATCTGCCCTCGTACATGGAGGCCTCCTGGGGGGCTACAATGGTAAAATTACAAGGCTCTGGGGCCGGGTTGTCATTGTCCGGGGAGCCGGCGCTGGGACCCGGCGGGCGTCACGGCTCGCCGGGTTCGCCGAGCGAGGGGGCCATGTGCCAGGGGGCACTGTTCGCCGTCTTGTCAAACGTCACAGAGTTGCCGTGTCGAGTCGGCTATAGTGGCACTTCGCCTAGTCGCTGTCTATTGGCGTCAGCAGTGACGATAGCATACTGTAGCCATGTCGGCCTCAGTCAGCAGGGTAGGCGTGGCACTGTTGCCACGCCTCTGTCGGTCAGAGGAGTTGGTGGGGCACAGTTGCCTCGCTCATCTCTGAACGGAGACTCGTTCCATCGTACGGCTGGGATGGGACGGGCGCTGACCCGTGGCCGGGTGGAGGAATACGCCACGGGGCAGCTAGCTTGTTGGGGAAGTCTTGATGCGCAGGGCCGGGGAGTCGTTTCAGTCATGTCGAAGAGTTCGGCCGGGTTGGCGGGCTTGACCGGGTCACGGGACCTAGCCGAGCGTGAGCCGTACTGAGGGGCGATGTTGGCCCCGATGTTTTGAAAAAGATCTGGGTTCCGTTGCCTCCCCGGGGTTCATCCCCCTGACAAGAGCTGTGGATTTAATTCGAAATATAGTGGCAGTAAAACTTATGAACGAAATAGATATTAATGATGTTGGAGTAATAGCGCTTCAGAGTCTCTATGAGGATTTAGTCCGCACAGAGGGCTTAGAAGGCGAAGATGAGGATGTGGTTGCCAAGGGGTATATGGCCCCTTTGCAACCAGATGTCATTGTTACTACTGACACTGATCATCTGCGCATAGAGGCGATGAAGGATAAACCAAAAAGAACCTAGAAGATGAAGTTTATCCTACATCAACGGTGCATAGGAGTGTGAGAGTTAAACAAAAGAAAAAAAATTCCATGATGAAATATGAAAGGGATATGCTGGAATAGCAGAGGTCTAGCGGACTTGGCTAAAAGGAGATTCCTTAGTGATACACCGGTGGAGCAAAAATTGGATTTCATGGCTTTATTAGAGATGGGTAGAGATAATTTCACTCCTAAGTTTCTCAACACCATTTCAGGGGGGTTGATTTTGATTGGCACTGATTACCTCCAGGGGTGCGATCTGGAAGGATCCTACCTATGGTGAAGTGTGAATCTTTAGCAGTGCTAAATGTGGTTCACAGTGAATTTTCTACCAAATTTCATGTAAGATCAAAAATTGATGGCTTCAGATGGGCTTTGGTGGTCCTATATGGTGCGGCACAGCCAGAGCATAACCCTGACTTCCTCGTAAATTTAATGAGAATTTGTGGGGATGAAAGGTTGCCCATTATGGTTGGAGAAGATTTCAATATCATGAGAAGACAAGATGAAAAAAATAATGACAACCTCGATGGAAGGTGGTCATTCATGTTTAATATGATGATTGAAAGTCTCGACTTGAGGGAGATTGACCTCACTGGTAGACAATTCACGTGGGCCAATTCCTTGCCAATTCCTAATTATGAGAAATTGCACAGGGTTCTCACTAGTGTTGAGTGGGAACAAAAATTTCCACTTGTAACAGTTTATGCTCTATAGAGGATCATTTCTAACCAGACCCCAATTCTGGTTTATTTTGGGGAATCAGCCCATGTGGGCAATAGAGATACTTTCTCTTTCGAACTAGGACGGTTCGAGAGGGGGGGCTTTATGGATCTCATTGGGACAGAACGGGCCAGGGAGTCTCATGGGACCTCTCATGTGGAGAGATGGCAAAACAAAATTAGACATTTGCTCCAATTCTTGAGAGGATGTGCCAAAAACCAAAGTGGTATTTATAATGTTGAAAAAGAGAGATTGACAAAAATTATGAATGAACTTGATGTGCAAGCGGAATCCACCCTTCTTAATGTGTCTGAGTGAGATATTAAGAATGAGGCCAAGAAGAAGCTACAAGCCCTTATGAGAGAGTAGGAGATGAAAGGGGCGCTTAGAGCAAAGGTTTCTAATATCATCCAAGGAGACGATAATACACAGTTCTTCCACATAATACATTGGTACAACGATGTGCTATACAAATGGGTTTTAACCCCTTTTCATGATAGCATTTTGAACCGTCGCCTAGTGAGTGTGTGCGATACCGGGGGTCCTTCCCACATGATCTAGAAACCGTCGGGGATAGGCCCTCCGGTCACACTCACTCGGCAAAATGAGGTCGTGTGCAATGAATGAGTGATCAAATACAATTATACATACAGTTGTGCTAAAAAAATCAATTATACAGGCCAAATCGTTTCCAGTCGTAAGTACATCCCACACAATTGGTCACTGCTAAACGTTTCGGTTCGTATGTACATTCCACATGGTCAATCCAAGGAATATGTTTCTGTTAGTATGTACATCCCACCATAGTCAATCCAAGAAGTACGTTTCTCTTCGTATATACATCCCACATAGTCACTCCAAGAAAAACGTTTCCATTCGCTGGTACATCACACACAATTGTCCCCATTAATTCGTTTGTGATAGCATTGCAATTGTAGACGATATTAACAATTTTATCGTTTGTGTTATTGAATGCATCACACACGATGCATAGAAGAAACTGTGTGGCAAAGGTTGTCCATCACACACACTTTTTATGTGGTAAACATTTGCGTAACGTGGGCTAACGCAAACAATTTTCAAGAGGAAGTCGTGTGTGATTGTTCACTGATCCAACACGTTTTATTCCTAGGAACTGTGTGCATTGTTTGAGGTGGTTGCCCACGGTGTTTTCTCAATAACTATTTGCAATAGAAAAACCCAATTAGCAGGCTAATTGTCCTATTATTAACAATCCACTTATTAATCTCATTAACATTTCATATTAAGAACACAATATATTTCATTTTCATATCAAGGAAGTAGGATTTCATAATTGAAATACATCAGAGTACAACATCATATAGCTTCAGCCCTCAACTACCCCATTACACAACTGCACCAACACCAAGTTTCACTTGCAACATCTATAACCTTCTCAAATTAGCATCATAGACTACACATAGATAGATGAATCTTATATGGAAAACTGCTAAAGCGGAAGGCGAATATTGAGATTTCATTGATGTTGAAGGTCTTTGCAACTTTAGGCCAGTGCCTATGGATGATTGACCGTCCATCCTTCATCATCTTCAGGAACACTTCAATATTGAACCGTGGGGTATGAATACATTCCTTGCCTCCTGACCATACATGTGGTTTGAGAGGTAATCATCAGTGAACTCCTTTGGAAAGGCCTGAAAACAAGGATGTGCATAAATATCTTGTCTAGATTGGAAATGGGGCAAAGGAATAAAAAGCCAAGGTATAATAGTTAGTACCATCATGTACTGAATTGATGTCTTCTTCAATGTGTAGACAAAGATCTTGTTGTTTTTGTCACTAATTTCTTCATCCTAAAAATCTTTCTGAGTTTCTTGACTTGACTCTTATTCATGGACAACTCATTTCCCATATGCAAAATGGGTCAAACCGTGGGTCAAAACCTCTGACAGCAGGACCTACATGTGCAAGACCAAATTGTTAAAAACCTAAATATTAGAATGGTTCCTGCATTGCACAATAATGTGCTATTAGACAAAGGACCATGCATGCGCAAACCTCGATTGTAAACCTCAGTGCTTCCATTGTTTCGCTGGAACACATATAAGGTAGTTAGTGATCAGGTTAAGTGAGGGTTCGCATGCTATCAGTAAAATATGTTGATGAAAAATAAGCACATTGCAGATTCATCAGATTAATGCGAGCCACATGGAAAACCCATTTATCCAAACCAAGCTTGATTAATAACTAGGAAATATACCAATTATATATGTTTCTCATGTATTAAGTGTAGGAAAATTTCATTTATTCCTCCCATGTACAACAATACAAAATTCTACCCACGACAATTGGACATCGCATTGTAAAATTGAACCAAGCAGTTAACTAAACACAACAACAATTGAACCAAACATTAAATAAGCACCACATTGCACAATATAACATACTCCTAATAGAAGATCAGGCAGTTAACCAAACCAAGCATGTTGAACAACTTGGAAATATAGCAATTGTGATAGAGGCGAGGGTCCCGATCTTTCGATGAGATGATAACTATCGATTTGGTGGAGACGACTTTGACGATCCGACTACAAACGTGCACGACGTTGCGCCTTAGCAATCGCTAAACCAATCTCCTGAGGTTACTGACGATGCTGGAAGCACGGTCAGCCTGACCACGAAGGTCTATTCCTGCAAGCAATCGAAGAACGAGCAAGAATATGATAAAGCAATCTGAATATTGCAAATATATACGAAGTATTGATAATGGTGGGGATCCGGAAGCGGTCTTGGTCTGGTCGTTGGACACAAACGAAGTACACGAAGTTGCAATGGCTAACTTTTAACTAAACAAATCCCAAGGAAAAGCTACTAGATGGATCTACTTATATAGGAGCAAGGGGTGGCGGCCAAGGAGGTGGGAGGACGTCCCAAGGCAGCCTAAAACTAAATCTAGGTCGTACAAGGCCAATGGGCCCAAGTGGAGGTGATGTAACACCTTTGGACTTGTAGTTTGACTCGGATTCTGCTGCAACATCAGATTGTTTCGTCCACAACTCAACGCTCCGGACGAATTTGAAGGTGATTCCAATTGGGTTGGAAAGTGCACGAAATCTAGTTTCCAACAAAAAAAGAATCACCCAATTCGGAGTCCGTATGAAAAACTTGTGTGCGTTTTGAGTCAGGTATGTCTGTGCAGTCCGAATCTGAATCCAGAACGTGAGAGACTTGGACTCTATCTTCTCTTGGGCCAAAAGTGACGTGAGAGAACTTTTTGGACAGCAAATAAACATCTCTTTCTTCCTTATCTTCATATGTGGATTGTACAAATGTCCCATAGACCTGCAATTAGACAAAACACAAAAGTGTGTGAAGTATTTTTGTTCTGGATATCATAAATAGATTATTGAATAGTTTGCACTAGAAATCACCTGACAAATATGCATATATGCAATATTTTTGGTCATATCCAAGGTAGTCATGTCCTCATCAAATTGTATTTGTTTCTCATGTATTTAGTACAGCCAAATTCGATTTAATTATCACATGGTATACAATAACACAATGCACCCACAACAATTGAACATTGCATTCCAGAATTGAACCAAACAGTTAATTGAACACCACAACAAATGAACCAAACGTTAACTGAGACCACGTTGCACAATATATAACATACTAGAAGATTAGACAGTTAAGCAAGCCAAGCATGCTTGACAACTTTGAAATATAGCAATTGTATTTGTTTCTCGTGTATTTTGAATCGATAAATTCGATTTAATCTCACATGGAAGACAATACAAAATTGCACCATGAAGAATTGAACATCACATTTGCAGAAACCAAATAGTTAACTTAACATGACAACTAATTAACCAAACAGTTATAAGTGAGCACCACATTGCATGACACATAGAACATCTACACTAGAGCAATAGATTGCATGGTAAAAGTAGATAGGATAGTTCACTAGAATTTGTTAAGGAAAGGCAGGAGCAGCACATGCAACAGGTAAACCGAGCATGCTTAACCGGTGTAGCTAGCAAACTGAACATAGATCCTTATAGTGAGCTAATAAGACAAGCTACTCCTCATCGTCAGAGATATTGATCATGGTTGGCTCTTTGGACATGGAAGAGGGCAAGGCCTCCACATCGTGGGCACCCTCGTCGTAGTGGTGAGTTGCCTGAGCCGCCCCGGGCACCAACCTGCTGGCTCTCGTGTTGAGGTAAGCATGGGCATGGTGAGAAAACACCTCGTAGTGTTCGTCAAAGGCACCGAGGGTGGCCTCGAGAAAATGCCATGGTCGTTTAAAGAAACCAACCGCGTCGCAGCATCAGCGCGCGAGGCATCGATGGTGGGCTTGATGATGAGGTGCTCTTCCAAGATCTAGAGGTCAGCACGAATAGAAGCCATCGCGACCTCATCCGCGCATGCGAATGCGATTTACTTCTCCGCTGCTAAATTCTCCTTAAGCTCCTGGCTATACTCCGTGCACCATGGCATAGGGAAGTGCTTATTTGGGGAGGAGTCGGTGATTTGGGTGCAAGGTGTCGCACCGGCGGTCAGGGCATGTGGCATGTGGAAGGAGGATGAGGATGGGGGTCGGGTGTGGATTACCGACCTGGATCAATGAGACCGAGCAGCGTGAAGGAGGGTCGCCGGCAAGGAGGCGGCGCTGCAAAGGGAAATGTGGCTTTTGGTAAGGGGGGCGGGGCTGGGAGGTAGATATTTCCATGGAAGCGAAAAATTTGGATCAGTGCAGCGAAAAAACTGGCGCGCAAAGTGACATCAGACACGGTCCCTTATTCAGCACTGTGTATGATATGTGAACATCACAAACGATTCATATAGCATACCCCATGTGTGATGAGTTTGTCGACGTTCTAGGAACTAGGGTACCCAGACTTGCCTGCCTGCGGCCCATGGCGTGGCTCCATTGACGGCCTAGTACAACCCATCTTCAGCATTGACAAGTCAAGACCCTCGCGAGGGGCCAAGCCTCACGAGGCGGGCGACACCAAGACCTCCTGAAGGAGCGGCCTCCCCAGGCGGCCTCCTGAGGAGCGGAGATTTCTATGCAAGCACTCAGCTCATGAGGCTGAGGTAACGCCAACCATGATGACCAAGGCCAGGCGCGCGCCAGCGGGTGCAGAGCGGCAGGTTTCCTTTTCAGTTCTAAGAAGGCAAGTGCAAGCGCGGAGTCCTGAGGAATCAACCAAAGGTTACCGGTTGCATGCAACAAGATCAAAACTGCCAGGACGGCAGGGTGGATGTCATCGCCGAGCCCACTATTACGTCACGACCAGAAGCTTTGCAGGTGAAGACTACCTTTCGCTAGGAAAAGATGTACTACTTGTTCCCCTTTAAAATTGGCCACTATGGGATCCCTTCCCGCCTACATTTTGGGGGAAGAGGACCGAGGACACTATAAGTATAGGCTAGCCACCACCATATAAGGGATCGAACCCCCGGAGGTCGAACCCCTTGAGCTCATTTCCACCCACAGAGCAGACCCCGCGAGGCTGTGCGTCCTTGTACTAGTTCATCCATGGCCCCTGCGAGGCTAACCACCACAAAGTAGGAGTAGGGTTTTACACCGCAAGGTGGCCCGAACCTGGGTAAACTGCTGTGTACATTTCCTTTCTTGTTCATCGAGCTAGGTAGTCAGAGCAACGAGCTGGCTAGCTGGAGAGGTTGAGTTATTCGCACACGCCCTAGAGTTTGAACCTTTCTTGGGTCTGCGGAGCCATGAATCCGACAGAGTTTGAACGTGCAAATTTTGGTTCGAATATCCCTGGTTACAGTGGTCATCATCGTCGTTGCATAATTTGGGTACATAAAGGAGCCTATAGCACACCCACACTTCTTAATTGAGAAAGTACAGCAATTAAATAGTGCTAGCTGACCTAAACATTAACCTAACAAATTAAAGACCTGGGCTCTAAATTAAACAAAGAGTACTACTCTGTCTAATGCTCTTGGATCTCTGTCGCCGCCTCCATGTCCAAC
Source organism: Triticum aestivum (assembly GCF_018294505.1). Lineage (NCBI taxonomy): Eukaryota > Viridiplantae > Streptophyta > Magnoliopsida > Poales > Poaceae > Triticum > Triticum aestivum. Next base: position 346,807,393 of record NC_057810.1, read on the forward strand.
TTGCACCCGACGATCTACTGGGGAAGGGGCTGCATGGCATCAATCGCACCATACTTGGCAAGCATATCGCCATACGCGTCCACCATCTCTTTGGAAAAGGCCGCCATGACTTGGGCGTGGGAGGGCGCGATCTGGGCTTGGACGGGCTCCGTCGTGGCAAGGTATGCGGCGAAGGAACAGACGGCTGCTCGAACGCTCTCGGCGATTGCCAACTCTTTGGCCGTGGGTTGCCTACCATTGTCGGAGAAGCTTCGTTCGATTTGTGCGGTGACTGCCATGAGCTGGGCGTGGGTCGCCTCGACGTGGTCATGGGCGGCCTCCATCAGGGCTAAGGCCGCCGCTGCAGAATGGATAGCTGTTGTGCCGCTCTCGCCAGTTGCTATCCCCGAGGTAGATGTTGCTGCTGCCACCTAGGAAGCAACAACGGCCGTCTGGGATAACTTGTCCTCCCGGTCGCAGATTGCGGATGAGCTCATGCAGCTTGTTAGCATGCACATGACGGCTACGGCCGTGCTCTCGCCAGGGTGGGCCGCCGAAGTTTCCCTCACGACGCGGGTCCACGTCCCCATCTTTCAGCGATGATGATTGAACAGTGAAATGATATTTGGGGAGCGAGATAGTGTGCTTGACACGCCGGCTGTGGATTGTAGCTGACACACCTTCTCATGTAAGGCATATGTGTACTATACTCCAACGATGCTCCAAGATATCTTGTGTTGCATCTCACATGGTTGGTGATAATAAACTGTGTGCGATCTACTTGATTTTTCATCTTGATTTGAATTACATAATGGGGTCACAGGGGCAAAGGAGAGTGTTTGAATTGCTAGAACTTTTATCTGTAGTGAACATGCAACTATGGGTCTGTCGTCTAATAAATGGAATTATTCAGGCTTTGTTTGGACATTTTTATACATTAACTTGGTTTTCTAGGCTTTTCAGTTGCACAATTCAAAATTAAACTACATGCACATGCTCCAGTGCACCAACATGGGTTGTAAATAAATATATGTGTCCATGGGTTGATGATTATGTCCCATGCAAGAAATGGGGATGAATTTCAAACACCACGGCACCGTGGCTCTCCAGTAAACATTGAGGTACTTGCTTTTGTAATTCTAGTAAATCCAAAACTCGTATGAAATAAATGAACCTTGGCATGCTATCATGGAATGCCATCAACATGCTGGGGTAAAAAATATTGTCCCATTTGGGGTAGGTTGTGGAATAAGCTTCTCACAAACCAGACCTTCTCACAAGAACCCTCATGGTTCCGATAGGAAAATGTGTTACCTTTGTGGACAAAATGATATTCGTCGCCTCTTCTTGCTTTCAATTTTTTTTCTGGTGTCAACATAGAACAACAGGAGTGTCGTATTAAATTTTGGAATTTTTTGGGGTTCGTTTGGACATTTTTATATGTTAACTGAGTTTTCTAGGCATTTATGTGCATAATTCAAATTTGAACTACATGCACATGCTCTAGTGCATAAAAATGGATTGAAAAATCAAATGTGTGTCCTTGGTTGCATGCTTAGGTCACATGCAAGAAATGAGAATGAATGCCAAACACCTTGACACTGTTGCTCAGCCGCTAACATTGAGATACATGGTTTTAAAATTCTAGTAAATCGAAAACTCATCTGAAATTCTTGAAACTTGACATGGTATCATGGAACAGCATCAACATGTCGTGGTAAAAAACTTCTCCCATTTGGGGCAGGTTTCAGTATAAACGTCTCACAAACCAGAGCTTCTCACAACAAGTCTGATGGTTTCGATAGGGAACATGCCACCTTTGTGGACGAAATGATATTTGTTGCCTCTTCTTGCTTTCAATTTTTTCTAGTGTCAACATAGAACAACAGGAGTGTTGTGTCAATTTTTGGGATTTTTCGTGGTTCGCTTGGACATTTTTATACATTAACTGAGTTTCCTATGCATTTATGTGCATAATTGAAATTTGAACTACATGCACATGCTCCAGAGCATATAAATGGGTTCAAAATTGAAATGTGTGTACTTGGTTGCATGCTTAGGTCCCATGCAAGAAATGTGAATGAATGCCAAACACCTTGCCACCGTCGTTCGGTAGCTAACATTGATATACATGGTTTTTAAATGCTAGTAAATTGAAAAAGCATGTGAAATTATGAAACATGACATACTATCAAGGAACGGCATCAACATGGTGTGGTAAAAAATTGTCCCATTTGGGGCAGGTTTGGGTATAAGCTTCTCACATACCAAAGCTTCTATCAACAAGCCTCATGGTTTCGGTAGGGAATGTGCCTCCTTGGTGGATGAAACGATATTCGTTGCCTCTTCCTATTTTCAATTTTTTTTCTAGTGGCAACATAGAGCCACAGGAGTGTCGTGTAAAAATTTTCAATTTTGGGGTTCGTTTGGACATTTTTATACATTAACTGAGTTTTTGAGGCATTTTATGTGCATAATTCAAATTTGAACTACATGCACATGCTCCAATGTGGAAAAATGGGTTGAGATCAAATGTGTGTCCTTGGGTGCATGCTTAGGTCCCATGTAAGAAATGGGAATGAATTTCAAACACCGGGGCATTGTAGATTGTCGGCAAAACATTGAGATACTTTGTTTTTAAATTCTAGTGAATCCAAAACTCGTCTGAAATTCATGAAACTTGGCATGCTATCATGGAATGGCACCCGACATGTTGTGGTATTTTTCTTGTCCATTTTGAGAGAAGGTGCACTCGAATAACAGCCAACAAAGGCATTTTTGAACAAATAGCTGCTATGTTAACATCTTAAACGTTTTGTATAATTTAAATCGTGTGTTTTCTGCTAACCATTCACGTGACGCCTGATGTTTGCTTGAAATACATTGGTATTTCCCCAAAGAGGAAGGGATGATGCAGCACAGCAACTATAGATATTTCCCTCAGTGATGAGACCAAGGTTATCAAACCAGTAGGAGAACCATGCAACACAAAGTAAACAACACCTGCACACAAATAACAAATACTCGCAACTCGATGTGTTAAAGGGGTTGTCAATCCCTTTCGGGTAACGGCGCTAGAAAGCACGTTGACGGGAGAAAGTTGTAATAGATTGGATAAATAGATCTCGCGGAAACACAAGATAAAATAAATTACTAAAAAATGCAGCAGGGTATTTTTTCATTTTTGGTTTAATAGATCTGAAAATAAAAGCAAATAAAAATAGCCCGCGCAGGCAAATATATTAAAGAAGAGACCCAGGGGCCGTAGGTTTCACTAGTGGCTTCTCTCGAGAAAAATAACAAACGGTGGGAAAACAATTGCTGTTGGTCAACTGATAGAACTTCAAATAATCATGACGATATCCAGACAATGATCAGTGTATAGGCATCACATCCAGGATTAGTAGACCAACTCCTGCCTATCCAGCACACCGCTATCCAGCATGCATCTAGTGGTTCATGGAAAAACGGAGTAATGCAATAAGAACGATGACCTGATGTAGACAAGATTTGTTCATGTAGAAATATACCCCATCTTGTTTTGCTTAATAGCAACGATACATACGTGTCGTTTCCCCTTCTGTCACTGGGATCAAGCATCGTAAGATCGAACCCATCACAAAGCACCTCTTCCCATTGCAAGATAAATAGATCAATGATACGTCTCCAACGTATCTATAATTTTTTATTGTTCCATGCTATTATGTTACCCGTTTTGGATGTTTATGGGCTTTACTTTATACTTCTATATCATTTTTGGGACTAACCTACTAACCGGAGGCCTAGCCCGAATTGCTGTTTTTTTGCCTATTTCAGTGTTTCGAAGAAAATGAATATCAAACGGAGTCCAAACGGGATGAAACCTTCGGGAGAGATCTTTTTGGAACAAACACAACCCAGGAGACTTGGAGTGGACGTCAAGAAGCAGTCAAGGCGGCCACGAGGGTGCCAGGCGTGCCCTAGGGGGGTGGGCGCGCCCCCACCCTCGTGGGCCCCTCGTGGCTCCACCGACCTACTTCTTCCTCCTATATATATCCACATACCTCCAGAACATCCAGGAGCACCACGAAACCCTATTTCCATCGCCGCAACCTTCTGTATCCGCGAGATCCCATCTTGGAGCCTTTGCGGCGCTCCACCGGAGGGGGAATCAACCATGGAGGGCTTCTACATCAACACCATAGCCTCTTCGATGAGTTGTGAGTAGTTAACCACAGACCTTCGGGTCCATAGTTATTAGCTAGATGGCTTCTTCTCTCTCTTTGATTCTCAATACAAAGTTCTCCTCGATCTTCTTGGAGATCTATTCGATGTAACTCTTTTTGTGGTGTTTATGATCAAGTTTATCTATGAGAAATATTTGAATCTCCTCTGAATTCTTTTATGTATGATTTGTTATCTTTGCAAGTCTCTTCGAATTATCAGTTTGGTTTCGCCTACTTGATTGATCTTTCTTGCAATGGGAGAAGTGCTTAGATTTGGGTTCAATCTTGCGGTGTCCTTTCCCAGTGACAGTAGGGGCAGCAAGGCACATATTGTATTGTTGCCATCGAGGATAAAAAGAAGGTTTTTATATCATATTGCTTGAGTTTATCCCTCTACATCATGTCATCTTGTTTAATGCATTGCTCTATTCTTATGAACTTAATACTCTAGATGCATGCTGGATAGCGGTCGATGTGTGGAGTAATAGTAGTAGATGCAGGCAGGAGTCGGTCTACTTGTCGCGGACGTGATGCCTATATACATGATCATGCGTAGATATTCTCATAACTATGCACTTTTCTATCAATTGCTCGACAGTAATTTGTTCACCCACCGTAATTCTTATGCTATCTTGAGAGAAGCCACTAGTGAAACCTATGGCCCCTGGGTCTATCTTTTATCATATAAGTTTCCAATCTACTTTATTTTGCAATCTTTTACTTTTCAATCTATATCATAAAAATACCAAATATATTTATCTTATCTTATTATCTCTATCAGATCTCACTTTCGCAAGTGGCCGTGAAGGGATTGACAACCCCTTTACCACGTTGGTTGCGAGGTTCTTGTTTGTCTGTGTAGGTGCGAGGCACTTGTCAGGAGCCTCCTACTGGATTGATACCGTGGTTCTCAAAAACTGAGGGAAATACTTACACTACTTTGCTGCATAACCCTTTCCTCTTCAAGGGAAAACCAACGCAGTGCTCAAGAGGTAGCAAGAAGGATTTCTAGCACCGTTGCCGGGGATGTCTTCACTCAAGTCAAGACATACCAAGTATGGATCACAAACTCATCTCCCTCGCATTATATTATTTGCCATTCGCCCTCTCTTTTCCGTTCGCCTCCTCTCTTTCGCTTGCCTTTTTATGTGCTTGTGTGTTGGATTGTTTGTCATGATGGCTCAAGATAATACTAAATTGTGTGACTTTTCCAATACCAATAATGATGATTTCCTTAGCACTCCGATTGCTCCTCTTAATGATGCTAAATCTTGTGAAATCAATGCTGATTGTTGAATCTTGTTATGAAAGATCAATTCTCCGGCCTTCCTAGTGAAGATGCTGCTACTCACCTAAACAACTTTGTTGACTTGTGTGATATGCAAAAGAAGAAAGACATGGATAATGATATTGTTAAATTGAAGTTATTTCCGTTTGCACTTAGAGATCGTGCTAAAACTTGGTTTTCATCTTTGCCTAAAAATAGTATTGATTCTTGGCATAACTCCAAAGATGCTTTTATCTCTAAGTATTTTCCTCCCGCTAAGATCATCTCTCTTAGAAATGATATTATGAATTTTAAGCAACTAGATCATGATCATATTGCCCAATCTTGGGAGAGGATGAAATTAATGATCCACAATTGCCCTACTCATGGTTTGAATTTATGGATGATCATACAAAAATTTTATGCCGGATTGAATTTTTCTTCTAGAAATCTTTTAGATTCGGCCACGGGAGGCACTTTTATGGAAATCACTTTATGAGAAGCTACTAAGGTCCTAGATAATATTATGGTTAATTATTCTCAATGGCACACCAAAAGATCTATTAGTAAAAAAGTTCATGCGATAGAAGAGATTAATGTTTTGAGTGGAAATATGGATGAAGTTATGAAATTGTTTGCTAATAAGAGTGCTCCTATTGATCCCAATGATATGTCTTTGTATACTTTGATTGAGAATAATAATAAATCTATGGATGTGAATTTTGTTGGTAGGAATAATTTTGGTAACAACGCGTATAGAGGAAACTTTAATCCTAGGCCGTTTCCTAGTAATTCCTCTAATAAATATGGGAATTCCTAGAACAACTCTTATGGAAATTTTAATAAGATTCCCTATGATTTTGAGAATAATGTTAAAGAATTTATGATCTCTCAAAAGAATTTCAATGCTTTGCATGAAGAAAAATTGCTTAAAGTTGATGAATTGGCTAGGAACGTTGATAGAATTTCTCTTGATGTTGATTCTTTGAAACTTAGATATATTCCACCTAAGCATTATATCAATCTCTCAAAGCCATGAGAATTTCCATTGATGAGTGCAAAGAAAGAACCGCTAGGATGCGTGCTAAGAAAGATTGCTTTGTAAAAGCATGTTCTTCTAGTTTCCATGAAAATAATGATGAAGATCTAAAAGTGATTCATGTGTCCCCTATTAAATCTTTGTTTTGCAATATGAATCTTGACAATGATGGGACTGGAGATGAGTCAACTTTAGTTAAAAGGCGTCCCAATGATTCGGAGTTCTTAGATCTTGATGCTTAATTTGGTAAAAGTGGGATTGGAGAGGTCAAAACTTTACAAAGCATTGAACCCACTATATTGGATTACAAGGAATTTAATTATGATAATTATTCTTTAGTAGATTGTATTTCCTTGTTGCAATCCGTGTTGAATTTTCCTCATGCTTATAGTCAAAATAAAGCTGTTACCAAACATATCGTTGATGCTTTGATACAATCTTATGAGGAAAAACTTGAATTAGAAGTTTCTATCCCTAGAAAACATTATGATGAGTGGGAACCTACTATTAAAATTAAAATTGCAGATCATGAATGCTATACTTTGTGTGATTCGGGTGCTAGTGTTTCCACGATTCCAAAAACTTTATGTGATGTGCTAGGTGTCCGTAATTTTGATGATTGCTCTTTAAACTTGCACCTTGTGGCTTCCACTATTAAGAAACCTATGGGAAGGATTAATGATGTCCTTATTGTTGCAAATAGGAATTATGTTCCCTTAGATTTTACCGTTCTTGATATAGATTGCAATCTTTCATATCCTATTATTCTTGGTAGACCTTTCCTTAGAACGATTGGTGCAATTATTGATATGAAGGAAGGAAATATTAGATTCCAATTTCCATTACGGAAAGGCATGGAACACTTTCCTAGAAATAAAATCAAATTACCTTATGAATCTATTATGCGAGCCACTTATGAATTGAATACCAAAGATGGCAATACTTAGATCTATTCTCGCTTTTATGCCTAGCTAGGGGCGTTAAACGATAGCGCTTGTTGGGAGGCAACCCAATTTTATTGTTTGTTCCTTGCTTGTTGCTTCTGTTTAGTAATAAATAATTCATCTAGCTTCTGTTTAGATGTGGTTTTATGTTTTAATTAGTGTTTGTCCCAAGTAGAACCTATAGGATCATCTTGGGTGATAGTTAATTTGATTCTGCTGAAAAACAGAAACTTTTGCATGCACGAGAATAGTTTTAATAAATTACAGAAACGAGCTTTTGAGTTGATTATTTTTGCAGTAGATCAATAGACAAATTTCCTAGGACGTCGTATTTTGGTAGGATTTGTAGAGTTCCAGAAGTATTCGAAAGTTACAGTTTGCTACAGACTGTTCTATTTTTGACAGATTCTATTTTTCGTGTGTTGTTTGCTTATTTTGATGAATCTATGGCTAGTATCGGGGGGTATGAACCATAGAGAAGTTGGAATACAGTAGGTTTAACACCAATATAAATAAAGAATGAATTTATTACAGTAAATTAAGTGGTGGTTTCTCTTTATTGCACTAACAAAGCTTATGAGATTTCCTGTTGAGTTTTGTGTTGTGAAGTTTTCAAGTTTTAGATAAAGATTTGATGAACTATGGAATAAGGAGTGGCAAGAGCCTAAGATTGGGGATGCCCATGGCACCCCAAGATAATCCAAGGACAACCAAAAGCCTAAGCTTGGGGATGCCCCGGAAGTCATCCCCTCTTTTGTCTTCGTCTATCGGTAACTTTACTTGGAGCTATGTTTTTAATCACCTCATGATATGTGTTTTGCTTGGAGCGTCTTGTATGATATGAGTCTTTGATTTTTAGTTTACTACAATCATCCTTGCTGTACACACCTTTTGGGAGAGACACACATGATTCAGAATTTAGTAGAATACTCTATGTGCTTCACTTATATCTTTTGAGCTAGACAATTTTGCTCTAGTACTTCACTTATATCTTTCTAGAGCACGGCGGTGGCTTAATTTTGTAGAAATTATTGATATCTCATGCTTCACTTATATTATTTTGAGAGTCATTTAGAACAGCATGGTATTTGTTATGGTTATAAAATTGGTCCTAGAATGATGGGCATCCTAGTTGGGTATAATAAAAACTATCATAGAAAGTGAATTGGATGCTATGATCAATTTGATGCTTGACAATTGTTTTGAGATATGAGGATGGTAGAGTCATGCTAGTTGGGTAATTATGAATTTAAGGAATACTTGTGTTAAAGTTTGTGATTCCCGTAGCATGCACATATGGTGAACCGTTATGTGATGAAGTTGGAGCATGATGTATTTATTGATTGTCTTCCTTATGTGTGGAGGTCGGGATCGCGCGATGGTTAACTCCTGCCAACCCTTCACCTAGGAGCATGCGCGTAATACTTTGTTTTGATTAGTTGTAGATTTTTGCAATAAGTATATGAGTTCTTTATGACTAATGTTGAGTCCATGGAATATACGCACTCTCACCCTTCCACCATTGCTAGCCTCTCTTGTGCCGCGCAACTTTCGCCGGTACCATACACCCACCATATACCTCCTCAAAACAGCCACCATACCTACATATTATGGCATTTCCATAGCCATTCCGAGATATATTGCCATGCAACTTTCCATTGTTCCGTTAATTATGACACGCTCCATCATTGTCATATTGCTTTTGCATGATCATGTAGTTGACATTGTATTTGTGGCTAAGCCACCTTGATAATTCTTTCATACATGTCACTCTTGATTCATTGCATATCCTGGTACATGGCCGGAGGCATTCATATAGAGTCATATTTTGTTCTAAGTATCGAGTTGTAATTCTTGAGTTGTAAGTAAATAAAAGTGTGATGATCTTCATCATTAGAGCATTGTCCCAAGTGAGGAAAGGATGATGGAGACTATGATTCCCCCACAAGTCAGGATGAGACTCTGGACTTTAAAAAAAGAAGAGAAAGGCCAAATAAAAAAATGAGAAAGGCCAAATAAAAAAATGAGAGAAAAAGAGAGAAGGGACAATGTTACTATCCTTTTACCACACTTGTGCTTCAAAGTAGCACCATGATCTTCATGATAAAGAGTCTCCTATGTTGTCACTTTCATACTAGTGGGAATTTTTCATTATAGAACTTGGCTTGTATATTCCAATGATTGGCTTCCTCAAAATGCCCTAGGTCTTCGTGAGCAAGCAAGTTGGATGCACACCTACTTAGTTTCTTTCTGAGCTTTCATACACTTATAGCTCTAGTGCATCCGTTGCATGGCAATCCCTACTCACTCACATTGATATCTACTAATGGGCATCTCCATAGCCCGTTGATACGCCTAGTTGATATGAGACTATCTTCTCTCTTTTTGTCTTCTCCACAACCACCATTCCATTCCACATATAGTGCTATGTCCATGGCTCACGCTCATGTATTGCGTGAAGATTGAAAAAGTTTGAACATACTAAAGTATGAAACAATTGCTTGGCGGAAACCGGGGTTGTGCATGATTAAATATTTTGTGTGATGAAGATAGAGCATAGACAGACTATATGATTTTGTAGGGATAACTTTCTTTGGCCATGTTATTTTGAGAAGACATGATTACTTTGTTAGTATGCTTGAAGTACTACAATTTTTTTGTCAATATGAACTTTTATCTTGAATCATTTGGATCTGCATTCATGCCACAATAAAGAAAATTACATCAAAAATATGCTAGATAGCATTCGACATCAAAAATTCTGTTTTTATCATTTACCTACTCAAGGACGAGCAGGAATTAAGCTTGGGGATGCTCTATACGTCTCCAATGTATCTATAATTTTTTATTGTTCCATGCTACTATGTTACTCGTTTTGGACGTTTATGGTCTTTACTTTATACTTCTATATCATTTTGGGGACTAACCTACTAACCAGAGGCCCAGCCCGAATTGCTGTTTTTTTGCCTATTTCAGTGTTTCGAAGAGAAGGAATATCAAACAGAGTCCAAATGGGATGAAACCTTCGGGAGAGATCATTTTGGAACAAACCCAACCAAGGAGACTAGGAGTGGACATCAAGAAGCAGTTGAGGCGGCCACGAGGGTGCCAGGCACGCCCTAGGGGGGTGGGCACGCCTCGACCCTTGTGGGCCCCTCGTGGCTCCACCGACCTACTTCTTCCTCCTATATATATACGCGTACCCTGAGAACATCTAGGAGCACCACGAAACCCTATTTCCACCACCACAACCTTATGTATCCGCGAGATCCCATCTTGGAGCCTTTCTCGGCGCTCCGCCGGAGGGGGAATCAACCACGAAGGTATTCTACATCAACACCATAGCCTCTCCGATGAGTTGTGACTAGTTTACCACAAACCTTCGGGTCCATAGTTATTATCTAGATGACTTCTTCTCTCTCTTTGATTCTCAATACAAAGTTCTCCTCGATCTTCTTGGAGATCTATTCGATGTAACTCTTTTTGTGATGTGTTTGTCGAGATCCGATGAATTGTGGGTTTATGATCAAGTTTATCTATGAGAAATATTTGAATCTGCTCTGAATTCTTTTATGTATGATTTGTTATCTTTGCAAGTCTCTTCGAATTATCAGTTTGGTTTGGCCTACTAGATTGATCTTTTTTGCAATGGGAGAAGTGCTTAGCTTTGGGTTCAATCTTGCAGTGTCCTTTCCCAGTGACAATAGGGGCAGCAAGGCACGTATTGTATTGTTGCCATCGAGGATAAAAAGATGGGGTTTATATCATATTTCTTGAGTTTATCCCTCTACATCATGTCATCTTGCTTAATGTGTTACTCTGTTCTTATGAACTTAATACTCTAGATGCATGCTGGATAGTGGTCGATGTGTGGAGTAATAGTAGTAGATGCAGGCAGGAGTCGGTCTACTTGTCATGGACGTGATGCCTATATACATGATCATGCCTACATATTATCATAACTATGCACTTTTCTATCAATGGGTCGACAGTAATTTGTTCACCCACCGTAATACTTATGCTATCTTGAGAGAAGCAACTAGTGAAACCTATGGCCCCCGGGTCTATCTTTTATCATATAAGTTTCCAATCTACTTTATTTTGTGATCTTTTACTTTTAAATATATATCATAAAAACACCAAAAATATTTATCTTATCTTATTATCTCTATCTGATCTCACTTTCACAAGTGGTCGTGAAGGGATTGACAAACCCTTTGTCGCGTTGGTTACGAGGTTCTTGTTTGTTTGTTTAGGTGCGAGGGACTTGTGAGGAGCCTCCTACTGGATTGATATCTTGGTTCTCAAAAACTGAGGGAAATACTTACGCTACTTTGCTGCATCACCCTTTCCTCTTCAAGGGAAAACCAATGTAGTGCTCAAGAGGTAGCAATCAAGTTGGCCAAAAAAAACCAAATATCAGAGAAGAAATACGAGGCTATAATCAATCATCCATATAAGAGATCAAAGAAGACTCAAATAACTTTCATGGATAAAAACATAGATCTGATCAGAAACTCAAAGTTCATCGGATCCCAACAAACACACCGCAAAAAGACTTACATCATATGGATATCCAAGAGACCATTGTATTGAGAATCAAGGGAGAGAGAGGAAGCCATCTAGATACTAACTACGGACCTATAGGTCTACAAAGAACTACTCACGCATCATCAGAGAGGCACCAATGGACATGATGAACCCCTCTGTGATGGTGTCTAGATTGGATCTGGTGTTTCTGGAACTTGCGGCGGCTCGAATTGATTTTCATCGACTCCCCTAGAGTTTCTGGAATATTGGGGTATTTATAGAGCCAAGAGGCGGTGCAGGAGGCCACCGAGGTGGGCATAACCCACCTGGGCGCGCTTGGGCCCCTAGTTGTGCCATGGTGGGTTGTGCCCCCTCGGGGCACCCCTCTGGTACTTCTTTGGCCCAACTTGTGTCTTCTGGTCCAGAAAAAATCCACAAAAAGTTCCGCTGCATTTGGACTCCGTTTGGTATTGATTTCCTGCGATGTAAAAAACAAGCAGAAAACAACAACTGGCACTGGGCACTATCAATAAGTTAGTACCAAAAAATGATATAAAATGATTGTAAAACATCCAAGTATGATAATATAATTAACAACATGGAACAGTCAAAAATTGTAGATACGTTGGAGACGTATCAACGCCACGCGTCACTCTTTTAGTGGCTAGGTGGTGCCGTGCGGATAGCTGCTTGACTGAACGGGAGGCATGCGAGCGCAGTCCGCTGTGCAGGCTGACCGAGAGGCATGCAAGTTGTCCTCCAATGTGCAGGCTCATCGGGAAGCGTGCGAGCTGTATGTTGTGCATGCTCTCTAGGAGCGAGCCCTTTGACTTCTATGGCCGCCCGCCTTGCTCGCATCCTCTTCAATAATGGCACCCGAGCTGCTTAATAATACGAGCGGCCTTACTGTTCGCCTCCCATTCCCCTCCCACGGACCTTCACCAACACCATGGTTTTGGTGCAACACACCCCAGGTGTGTCTCCCTGACTATACACAGGCATAAGAGCAAGGTTACAACATCCAAGACGAGATGAAGCGAAAGAAATAGCTCTTCAAGAAATCTAAGAGCAGATCAAGAATATCAAGTCAAGCTGAAAGAACAAGACACCGCTAAGGAAAACCTCCCTTGTCGGGAAGGTGAGCCTGGCGAGGTCAAATCTACCCCAAGGACAAAACCTCAAGACTGCCCGGCATGCTTGCCGGGGATGCCAAGGGCGGCCTACCCCGCCAAGGTTCCACCGCTCCACCTCACAATGACGCAAGTCATCAATCGGTGTGGTGTCAAGCCCCCAAGTGACTAAGTGGTTGCTATTTGACACATGGCCGCCACTTCTGAAGGATATCACTTCCAAATGACACCCATCCAGAGACGTGTCAAGCAGACAGACGAGAAGGTGGACAAACGGGTCGGCAAGCCTTGTCGGACATGCCATGATGTGACACTAAGTGGCGCATTTAATGCGCTCTACTCTGTCTGCAAAGTTAGGTATGATATCACTATTTGCTATCTAATCAGTACCCAATGATTGATTTGCCATTGTGATGACCCCTTGATCTATAAAAGGAGGGCCATGGCAACCTTAGAAAGGATTCAGACCCTTGTACACTCATACACGCATAGCTGCTCTTGCCCCGAGGTAACCCTGCTGGGCTAGAGCACTAGGTCTCCACCATGGTCCACTCATCAATCCACCAAAGCAGGAGTATGGTTTTACGCCTTGCGGCGACCCAAACCTCACTAAACTGCCTGTGTGATCACTGTCATGCTACCCCTGCACCCTCCGCTCTTTTTGCAATGTGCTCTTCCCCCTTGCCGAAGCACACGGGGCCGATGGTCCCATAGGTGGCCGTGGTTTCCCATGACACATGGCGCAGAAGGATCATCTACCACTAGTCTTCCAGTTTGGTGAAGTCAACTCCGAGCCGGACGAGATAGAAAATGAGCAATGGGCCTCATGGACATGGCCCTGAATGATGTGGCCGTGGCGGTTGCTGCCCCGCGCTCGTCCCAGCTCCCATGCCCGCGCCCGTGCTAGCGACCATCCGTGTAGCATTGACGGGCTGGTCACCGAGCACTATCAGAGAGATGGAAGTCATGGGCATCATCGAGGTCTCCGCGGACAGGCGCGAGCTCATGTACATGCCAGCGCCAGCGCCCGTGCCCGTGCACGCGTCCCCCTCAGCGGCATGGGACGCCGCCGTCGATCACTGATACGTCTCCAACGTATCTATAATTTATGAAGCATTCATGCTATTTTATTATCTGTTTTGAATGATTATGGGCTTTATTATACACTTTTATATTACTTTTGGGACTAACCTATTAACCGGATGCCCATCCCATATTGCTGTTTTATTGCTCATTTCAGTATTTCGAAGAAAGGGAATATCAAACGGAGTCCGAACGGAATGAAACCTTCGGCAGCGTGATTTTTGGAACGAACATGATCCGGGAGACTTGGAGTACAAGCCAGTGAAGCTTCGAGGAGGCCAGGAGATAGGAGGGCGCACCAACCCCCCTGGGCGTGCCCCCTGTCTCGTGGGCCCCTCGTGGATCCCCCGACCGACTTCTTTTGCCTATATATTCCCATGTGTCCTAAAACCATCGAAGAGGAAGATAGATCGGGAGTTCTGCCGCCGCAGGCCTCTGTAGCCACCAAAACCTCTCGGGAGCCCGTTCCGGCACCCTGCCGGAGGGGGGATCCCTCATCGGTGGCCATCTTCATCATCTCGGCGCTCTCCATGACGAGGAGGGAGTAGTTCACCCTCGGGGTTGAGGGTATGTACCAGTAGCTATGTGTTTGATCTCTCTCTCGTGTTCTCTCTATGGCACAATCTTGATGTATCGCGAGCTTTGCTATTATAGTTGGATCTTATGATGATTTCCCCCCTCTATTCTCTTGTGATGAATTGAGTTTTCCCTTTGAATTTATCTTGTCGGATTGAGTCTTTAAGGATTTGAGAACACTTGATGTATGTCTTGTCGTGCTTATCTGTGGTGACAATGGGATATCAAGTGATCCACTTGATGTATGTTTTGGTGATCAACATGCGGGTTCTGCCCATGAACCTATGCATAAGGGTTGGCACACGTTTTCGTCTTGACTCTCCGGTAGAAACTTTGGGGCACTCTTTGAAGTACTTTGTGTTGGTTGAATAGATGAATCTGAGATTGTGTGATGCATATCGTATAATCATGCCCACGGATACTTGAGGTGACAATGGAGTATCTAGGTGACTTTAGGGTTTTGGTTGATCTGTGTATTAAGGTGTTATTCTAGTATGAACTCTATGATAGATTGAACAGAAAGAATAGCTTCATGTTATTTTACTACGGACTCTTGAATAGATAGAACAGAAAGGATAACTTTGAGGTGGTTTCGTACCCTACCATAATCTCTTGGTTTGTTCTCTGCTATTAGTGTCTTTGGAGTGACTCTTTGTTGCATGTTGAGGGATTCTTATATGGTCCAATTATGTTATTATTGTTGAGATAACTTGCACTAGTGAAAGTATGCACCCTAGGCCTTGTTTCCTACCATTGCAATACCGTTTACGCTCACTTTTATCATTAGTTACCTTGCTGTTTTTTATATCTTCAGATTACAAAAACCTATATCTACTATCCATATTGCACTTGTATCACCATCTCTTCGCCGAACTAGTGCACCTATACAATTTACCATTGCATTGGGTGTGTTGGGGACACAAGAGACTCTTTGTTATTTGGTTGCAAGGTTGTCTGAGAGAGACCATCTTCATCCTATGCCTCCCACGGATTGATAAACCTTAAGTCATCCACTTGAGGGAAATTTGCTACTGTCCTACAAACCTCTGCACTTGGAGGGCCAACAACTCTACAAGAAGAAGGTTGCGTAGTAGACATCAACCACTACCTCACAGCGCCGTGAGTTGCCGTCCTCTCGCTCCCCACCCGTCGACACGGGTAACGACATGATGTTTGATTTACAAGTGAAGAACATTCTGTGTGCCTTGAAGACTTCAACAACGGTGTCCCAGATGACGACAACAACAATGCCAGCATGACATGCCACCTTCGCCGCCGTCAGATTTAGTTTTTTTGGCTTTAATACTATATCTCGATCATATGAATATAAATTCGCAGTGTGACAGAATGAAAGATATGGTTTGAACGAACTTGCATTTTTCTCTCTAAATGTACAAACTTATCAACCGATTTTCTTTAAAAAAACATCAATGGTTTTTAAATGTAAAACACTCATCGCAAACGTTTTAGATAGAACACTCGTATGCAAACCGACAGCTACCCCAGGTAGCCAAGTGAAAATGTGCCGAGGAGGATTTGTGCACCTCTTGATCACAAACATTTTAGATAGAGCACCCGTATGCAAACCGACAGCTTCCCCAGTAAGCCAAGGGAAAATGTGCCGAGCAAGATTTGTGCAGCTTTTCATCGCAAATGTTTTAGATAGAACACCCATATGCAAATTGAGAGCTATGGTCTTCCCAAGTAAGCCAAGGGAAAATTCACCATTCAGGATTTGTGCATTTCTTCAATGCAAACGGTTTAGATTGAATACGTATGCAAAGCAAGACTTCGCCGCTAAGCCAAGAGAAAATTTGGCATACATGATTTGTACATCCCTTCAACGCAAATGGTTTTTTCGGATGATCCGTGTGCAACCACATACATACAATTTGACAGATTTGCATCCGCCATATTGGGTATATTGCCATTTGTCAACCTAGAATGATTGGCATTTGTTGATCTAGTAACACTACCCTTTGTCAACCTTGTAACCATGCCATTTGTCAAAATACCCTGCCATTTGTTGATCTATTTTTAGCTGCATATTTTTAGCTGCAGTTGTTCAGTTGTTCAGTTATAGATGTAGTACAAAGCCCATCCGTAGTACTAGCTAATTTTAAGTACATAGTACAGTTCAACCACATCTATAACTGAACAAAATAGCCCATAAATACTAATACTACGGAGGGGCTTTGTACTACTTCTGGCAGCCTCTCCTCTACCGAGCGCACTCAGTAAGAGGCAGAGCAGGAGGAGCCTACCGACAAGATGGACAAATGCAATACGGTGGCTCCTCCTATTGTACCTTCAGCGCCGCTCACCTTGAACGCCCTCTGCCGCTCCAGACGACACCTCTCGAAGCGGCGAGACTCCTCGTAGTTCTCCTGATTCTTCTCCTCTATGGTGGCGTGTGTTGCAGCCATGGCAGCGGTAAGGCTCTTTGCGTGCTCGACGAGGCACTCCTCCTCCTCCCGTGGGAACTCAATGTGGCGCGCAAGGTCACTGATGCACGTGCAGGCCTCTACCTCCGCCTCCCGCCTTAGGGCGGTAGTGGCGGAGCGGGTGATGACCCTAGCGGTCAACGGTGGGTTGGTGGCCATGGTGGCCAACGATGGGGTGACGACCATGATCACCACCTCAAGGCCTTTGAGCCGCGGTGGTGGAGCGGGTGATGGCCACGATGGCCGACAGTGGGGTGGTGGCCACGACGGCCACCTTCCGCCTTTGGACCGCGGCGACGGAGCAGGCGATGGCCCTGGCTTTTGACGGTGGTGTGGTGGCAACATCTGCCGAAGCATGGCGGCGGCTGACCATGTGGTGGTTGTTTCGCGCACACCCAACATGGACGCCACTAATGTCTATAACGCGACCTTCTTCTTGTAGACTCGTGTTGGGCCTCCAAGCGCAGAGTTTTGTAGGATAGTAGGAATTTTCCCTCAAGTGGATGACCTAAGTTTATAAATCCATGGGAGGCGTAGGATGAAGATGGTCTCTTTCAAACAACGCTACAACCAAATAACAAAGAGTTTGTGTGCCCAACACACCCAATACAATGGTAAATTTTATAGGTGCACTAGTTCGGCGAAGAGATGGTGATACAAGTGTAATATGGATGATAGATATAGGTTTATGTAATCTGAAAATATAAAAACAGCAAGGTAACTAGTAACAAAAGTGGGCAAAAAGGCTATTGCAACGCTTGGAAACAAGGCCTAGGGTTCATACTTCCACTAGTGAAAAGTCTCTCAATAATAATAACATAATTGGATCATATAACAATCCCTCAACATGCAACAAAGTATCACTCCAAAGTTCCTATTGCGGAGAACATAAGATGAAATTGATTGTAGGGTACGAAACCACCTCAAAGTTATTCTTTCCGATCAATCCATTGAGTTATTCCCATAAGTGTCACAAACAGCCCTAGAGTTCGTAGTAAAATAACACCATATGATACACATCAATAAACCCTGATGTCACCTAGATACTTCAATGTCACCACAAGTATTCGTGGG
Organism: Triticum aestivum; assembly: GCF_018294505.1. NCBI lineage: Eukaryota > Viridiplantae > Streptophyta > Magnoliopsida > Poales > Poaceae > Triticum > Triticum aestivum. The sequence goes on from NC_057810.1 coordinate 346,825,664, forward strand.
TCAATTATATGATATGCATCAAACAACTTCAGATTCATAATGTTCAATCCTACACAAAGAACCTCAAAGAGTGCCCCAAGATTTCTACCGGAGAAACAAGGACGAAAACATGCATGAACCCCTATGCATAGATTACCCCAATGTCACCTCGGGAATCTGCGAGGTGAGTGCCAAAACATACATCAAGTGAATCAATAGAACACCCCATTGTCACCACGGGTATCCCACGCAAGACATACATCAAGTGTTCTCAAATCATAAAAGTATTCAATCCAATAATAGTGAAACCTCAAAGGTAAAACTCAATTCATCACAAGAAGGTATATGGGGAGAAACACCATATGATCCAACTATAATAACAAATCTCGTCGTACATAATGATTGTGCCAAATCAAGAACACGAGAGAGAGAGATCAAACACATAGCTACTGGTACATACCCTCATCCCCGAGGGTGAACTACTCCCTCCTCGTCATGGAGACCACCGGGATGATGAAGATGGCCTCCGGTGATGATTTCCCCCTCCAGCAGGGTGCCGAAACGGACCCCGATTGGTTTCTCATGGATACAGAGGCTTTCAGCGGCGGAACTTCTGATCTAGGTTTCTTTGTGGGGGTTTCATGATTTATAGGAATTTTTGGTGTTGGTTTCACGTCAGGAGGGTTCCTGAGGGACCCATAAGCCAGGGGGGCGCCCTCCACCCTTGTGGTTGCTTCGACTCTGGCCCATCTCCGATGCCCCGTGGGTCTCTTCTGGTCCACAAAAAATCACCATAAATTTTCAACTTGTTTGGACTCCGTTTGATATTCCTTTTCTGTAAAACTCAAAAACAAGGAAAAAACCAGAAACTGGCACTATGCTCTAGGTTAATAGGTTAGTCCCAAAAATAATATATAATAGCATATTAATACATATAATCCAAAACAGATAATATAATAGCATGGAACAATAAAAAATTCTAGATACTTTGGAGACGTATCAAGCATCCCCAAGCTTAATTCTACTCGTCCTTGAGTAGGTAAATAATAAAAACATAAATTTTGATGTTGAATGCTACCTACCATATTTATCAATGCAGTCTCTTCTATTTGGCATGAATATTTAGATCCGTATAATTCAAAACAAAAGTTCATTGACATAAAAACAATAATACTTCAAGCATACTAGCAAGCAAATCATTAAGCTTCAAAAATAACATGGCTAAAGAAAGTTATACCTACAAAATCATATAGTCCTGTTATACTCCCTCTTCTCAGCACAAAGTAAAATCATTCCCACCCCGATGTTAGCCAAGCAAATGTTTCATACTTTTTAACACGCTTTAGCCTTTTCAATTCTTCACGCAATACATGAGCGTGAGCCATGGACATAGCACTGTGGGTGGAATAGAAGGTGGTAGTAAACAAAATAAGGGAGAAAGTCTCGCATCAACTAGGCAAATCAATGAACTATGGAGATGTTCATCAATTGATATCAATGTGAGTGAGTAGGGATTGTCATGCAAAAGATGCACTAGAGCTATAAGTGTATGAAAGCCCAAATTAAAACTAAGTGGGTGTGCACCCAACCTGGTTGCTCATGAAGACCTAGGGCATTTGAGGAAGCCCATTGTTGGAATATACAAGCCAACTTCTATAATGAAAACTCCCACTAGTAATATATGCAAGTGACAACATAGGAGACTCTCTATCATGAAGAACATGGTGCTACTTTGAAGCACAAGTCTGGAAAAGGATAGTAACATTGCCCCTTCTCTATTTTTCTCTCATTTTTTATTCTCCTTTTTCCTTTTTTTGGAGACTCTTTTCTTCTTTTTTTTTCTTTTTGGGCACTTTGGCCTATTTTATTTGGGCTCTTTTTTGGCCTCTTTTATTTATAACCTCACATGGGACAATGTTCTAATAATGACGATCACCACACTTTTATTCACTTACAACTCAAGAATTATGACTCGATACTAGAACAAAGATATGACTCTATATGAATGCCTCCAGCGGTGTACCGGGATGTGAAATGATCAAGAGTGACATGTACAAAAATATGAACGGTGGTCAAGCCACAAATACTATGCCAACTACATGATCATGCAAAGCAATATGACAATGATGGTATGTGTCATAATAAATGGAACGGTGAAGGTTGCATGGCTATATATCTGGGAATGGCTATGAAAATGCCATAATAGGTAGGTATGGTGGCTGTTTTGAGGAAGGGTATAAAGTGGGTTTAATGCACCGGCAAAAGTTGCGCGGTACTAGAGTGGCTAGGAAAAGTGGAAGGGTGAGAGTGCGTATAATCCATGGACTCAACATTAGTCATAAAGAACTCACATACTTATTGCAAAAAGTTTATTAGCTCTCGAAGCAAAGTACTACTATGCATGCTCATAGGGGAGAGGTTGGTAGGAGTTAACCATTGCGCGCTCCAACCCATCACATAACTAGAAGGCCATACATGCATGCTACGGGAATCACAAACCTTAACGCAAGTATTTCTTCTACTCCTGAATTTACTAGCACAACTTTAATATCACCATCTTCATATCTCAAAACAAATGCAAGGAATCAAACTTCTCATGTATTCAATGCTCTATATGAAAGTTTTTGTTATATCTCCTTTGCATGCCTATCATATTAGGACTAAAATCATAATCAAAAGCAAATTACCATGATGTTTAGTAAGACTCTCAAAATAATATAAGTGAAGCAAGAGAGTGTGGGGCCCCGACTCATAAGTCGAGATCATGGAATGCACGTGTACAGTGGTCCCAGAGATCAATGCTCACTGAACACACAGCAGCTGAATAATAAGAGTCTTACATCCATGCATACCTTTTTACATAAATTATGACCATTATGGTCAAGTTTTACATAGATAAAGCCTCAAGGGCTGAACATAAGGTAAAACACAAACAGTGGAAATCTTCGTTGATACGTAGAACCCATGCCATCTGCCTTAACCCTACAAGCATTCTGACTGTGAAGGCGTCCTAGTCCGTAGGTTTGTAACCAAAAGAACTCTTCCTCAAACTCCTGCTCTTCCATGCCTAGCCAATTAAATAACTAGTGGCAAGCCAATGAGTACTTTGAATGTACTCGCAAGCAACCCATGTTTCGGTTCAAGGTACAACAATGCATGATGTAGGTAAGTCTTTGCAGAAAGCTAGTTTTGAGTGCTATGGCGTGTTAAACAACTTGTAAAACATGCATCATAAGAATTCAAGTAACCATGAGGACAGGTTATAGATAATAACATAAACAACCCAACTTAATTATCATGTCAAGTCTTTTGACTTGACCCAAGTAGTTCTTTCCACCCATCCATACACACTCACCGGGTTTCGTAAACATGTGGACGTGGCCCAAGAGGGTTACCCAATTGTCCTTGACTGTGGACACGACTATTCGAATAGTTTGACACTCTGCAAAGGTTGCACACTTTACCCACAAGATCCGGGACGCTTTCATGTCATCAACGACCTGCGGTACCTCAAGTACCCGGGGTAAGCACCTAATCACTACCTTTCCCTAGACGCCACCAACATGGAATCCACTCAATTGATATCAACCCCCTGTGCCACAATCGTGCTCACATGTTTAATTTGGTGGATCCACGCTCCCATATTCAACACATAGCACAAGCACGGGGGTACCAACGGTGTGTCCGGTGCCCTGTGAAAACATTCATGGCCGCCCTACCTGGCACGACCCCATCACAAGAGTGACCATGCCACTCCCGTCACTATAATGCGTCCTCCATGATAGTATGGACTAGGTAATCAATAATGCCCTTTCATATAAGGGTATAGTGGTTGCGCATGTAAGGTTGGAGTAACGGTCACAACTTAAACCAATCCGTTTTTGAACACAATGCACTCACTTGCCTCGGTACACCACTTCGTCATCAAGTGGACATTTAGCTCAGCATCTCCCTCGGGCATTAGTGGCACCCGATGGGGTTTTTGAAAAGTATTTGAAAAATATTTTTGTCTCCAACCCATGCATATACCCGTCCCAATTGCGTAGCAACTACTTTACCATCCTATCTACTCCCACCCACATAACCCTCATAGGAAGGAAGGGTCATGCACAATGCAAGTATCAACAAGGAAGTAACGGAGGCAACCCACTAAAGTAGTTACCAAGTCATCCTGATTCCAATGCAACGATAATAAAGTGCTATATGGCGTGCATAAAAAGGGTTTCATAGGCATGGTCAAAGGGCCGCTTGCCTAGTTCATTAGAGTCTTCTAGTCCTTCTCCAAGTACTCCTTCTACTTCATCAACTAATGTCATAAACAATCACAATAAGCAACACAACAAGGCAAAAATAAAGGTGCTCTAAAATGTGAGTTCGACTTTTCTAGGATACCTTTGGTCACTTGAGGAATGACCAAAGTGGTTTCATTGGGATTTGATCAATGGATATATCTGAACATTTCAATATGATGGAATCAAGGGATTTGTAGATTTGCAAGAAGTACAGAAATATTATTTTGAAAAATGAGCAAAGACACCGATTTAACAAGGAATGATTTTAGAAGCACCTAGGAGTTGGTTTCACTGGATTTCGAGTTCAAATGATTTTCTATGAATTTGCAAAGTTGACTATACATGGAGAAATGGACCAATATTTGATGTGGCATAGAAAGCATAAGGAAAAATGTTCATAAACTAAGTTAAGAACTCATATGCATATAGAAATTTGAATCATTGCATTTGGATCAAATTTGAGCCCTCCGTGATTGTCCAAAGTTTATCACAGAAATGGAAAATGGGATTTCATAAATATTTGTGAAGGAAATGTTTCTGGAAAATTGGGCAAATAGCACCATGTGACAGATCATGAATTTATGAACTACTAGAAGTTTGAATCATCAAATTTGGAGTCCATTTGAATTGTTAATGGAATTTTGAAACTCACTGGAAAATAGAAAAAAAGGAAAATGTTTATACCTAAAACACCCATTGGGCGAAGGATAGCCACTGGACTGGCCCAGTGGCTTGGTTGTGTGCGGGAAGGGGCCACGTCGAAGGCGCCTTTGCAAAGTTCGTTTCCCCACGGGAGAGGCGGAAACATCCGGGGCGCTTCCACTTAAATCGCGCGGGGCCCGCTGGCGGGGTCACTAACCTTCGGGGCCCTTCCACGGGGTCATTTTCCTCCTCCCATGCCCGCGGCAGAGGGAAGGGGAGGCCCTAGCCGCGCGAAGCCGGCTCTCGCCCTCGGCGGCACAGGCCACCTTCGGCCAAGCTATGGCCACCAGAGGGACCACCGAGGAGCGGCGCATCGGGGGAGCTCGTTAGGGTTAGCGGGAGATGGTCGGGGTGCTCCTAGCACAGGCCTCGGCGGACGGCCATTTGGGCGACGATGGGCAGCTGGCACGTTGCCCTGGTGGATTGGGCAATGGGGGTGAAACGGGTCATCGGGCTTTGGCGGTTCTTCTGGAGGGGAGAGGAGGAGGGGAGGACCTCGTCCTTGCTAGAATCGGAGCGGAGGCCAACAACGGTATTGTGACACCCCCGATTCAATTGTACACTAATCATGCACGCAAACGTGTACGATCAAGATCAGGGACTCACGAGAAGATATCACAACACAATTCTAAAAGTAAAATAAGTCATAAAAGCATCATATTACGAGCCAGGGGCCTCGAGGGCTTGAATACAAGTGCTCGAACATAAACGAGTCAGCAGAAGCAACAATATCTGAGTACAGACATAAGTTAAACAAGTTGCCATAAGATGGCTAGCGCAAACTAGGATACAGATCGAAAGAGGTGCAGGCCTCCTACCCGGATCCTCCTAAACTACTCCTGGTCATCGTCGGCCTTAACATAGTAGTAGGCACCCTCGATGTAGTAGGGGTTGTCATCGACAGTGGCGTCTGGCTCCTAGGCTCCAGCATCTGGTTGCGACATCCGAGAAGAATAGGAAAAGGGGGGAGGGAGAAAAGCAACCATGAGTACTCATCCAAAGTACTCGCAAGCAAGGATCTACACTACATATGCATGGGTATCTGTGTAAAGGGGGCAATATTGGTGGACTGAACTGTAGAACGCCAGAATAAAAGGGGGATAGCTAGTCCTATCAAAGACTACACTTCTGGCAGCCTCCATTTTGAAGCATATAGAAGAGAGTAGCTGGTAAGTTCACCAAGTAACATCGCATAGCATAATCCTACCCGGCGATCCTCCCCTCGTTGCCCTCTGGGAAAGCGATCACCGGGTTGTCTTTGGAACTTGTCTGAGTGTGTTTTATTAAGTACCCGGTTCTAATTGTCATAAGGTCGAGGTACAAGTCCGGGTCTTCTTTTTACCAAGGGACACGACTATTCGAATAGATAAACTTCCCTGCAGGGGTGCACCACATTTCCCAACACGCTCGATCCCTCTTGCCGGACACACTTTCCTGGGTCATGCCTGGCCTCGGAAGATCAACACGTCGCAACCTTACCTAGGCTCAACAGAGAGGTCAGCATGTCGGTCTAAATCCTATGCGCGCAGGGGTCTGGGCCCATCACCCATTGCACACCTGCAGGTTGCGTACACGACCGGTGAGCAGACCTAGCCTCCCTTATACAAGAGCAGGCGTTCCAGTCCAACCCGGCACACGCCGCTCAGTCGTTGACGTCAAGAAGGCTTCGGCCGATATCGCGACATCGAGTTCCCATAACTGTTCCCACGTAGTTGGTTAGTGCGTATAAGACAGTGGCCAGAATTAGATCAAATATCAAGATCTTGTTAAGTGTGTTATTTTTAGGTAACCGCGGATGCCAACCTGGACAAGGCCCACCTCTCACTTAGGTGGTCTCAACCTACCCTGTCACTCCGCCACAAAGATCCACTCAAAGGGCCGTTGGGACAAATGTCCTTTCAGCCCCCAATCCGTGAATCACTCGCGGGTACTATACGAGCCGACCGGACTTTAGTCACCACCTGAATAGTATGTATGTATGTATGTATGTATGTATGTATGTATGTATGTATGTATGTATGTATGTATGTATGTATGTATGTATGTATGTATAGTATAGTATATACCCGTGATCACTTCCCGAGTGATCAAGGCCCAATAGTATAGCATGGCAGGCAGACAAGAATGTCGGGCCACTGATGATAAACTAGCATCCTATACTTAGCATTTAGGATTGCAGGTAAGGTATCAACAATTGTAGCAACAATGACAGGCTATGCAACAGAATAGGATTAACCGAAAGCGGTAACATGCTATACTACTCTAATGCAAGTAGTAGATAGAAGGAATAGGAGATATCGGCTGATCAGAGGGGGCTTGCCTGGTTGCTCTAGCAAGGAGGGGTCGTCAACACCGTAGTCGATCGGGGCAACAGCGGCATCGGTCTCGGTGTCTAACGAGAGAAGAGGGTGAAGAAACAATAAATATAATGCAAACATATGCATGACGATGCATGACATGACAATCAGCGGTGCTAGGTGTGCCTTAACACGGTAGGAGGTGATACCGGCGAAGGGGGGAAACATCCGGGAAAGTATTCCCTGTGTTTGTCATTTTCGGACAGATGAACCAGAGATGAAATGTTGCATCTTTGCTATGCTAGGGACGTGTGACGGAAGAACGGACTACGTATTTTGATTCTTCACAATTTTCTGAGAAACTTTCATGTCTAAAGTATTTTCATCCAAATTATGGATTATTTTATATGACTGTCACAGCCTGGTTTTTGCCCTCTTTTCTTTGCCTGATTTTCATCCGAGTTGGTTTGAATTTAGAGTTTTGGATCATTCCATTTGGACTTGATCACTTGGGTATCCCTCGATTTTCAACCCAAGTGCCTCCTCTCCTCTTCTAATCCATCATTTCACTCCTGGCCAACCCAACAAAATTGCTTGGAATATTTTTCTTAAATGAAAAATATTCATTTTGCCTCCTAAACCCTAGCTAAAATCTTTGATCTCCAAAGCAACCCTCATTTCTGTTGCCCCAAAAATCCTGAGAAAAATCCCAAATATTATTTGGACCCTAGGGCACATTTCTGAGCAAAAAAGTTTCACCACTTTTTGGAGTATTTTTGCTACAGAAAATATTTTCACTTCTGGGCTGAAATGGTAGTTTCTACAGCAACTACCTTTTTACTAGCTCCAATGCAGCTGGTTTTCCCTGTGCTTATTTAGCTTAGTAAGAGTCAGTAAAACCCCAGAGATCAGCCCTTGAATCATTGTGGTTTGACCAAAGTAACTGTTCAAAGTTTCTGTCCAGTAACTAAACATCTTCACCATTTCACTTCTACTGCACCTGGAAACCAACCGAGCCGTGGTAACACCTAAAGTTACTAAGGACTACATGCCAGACATCATGGTTAGTGCATATGTGGCCTGATGTCACGGTCCACGCGATGACCGCGTTCGTCCAAGGGTGTCGGCATGCCAAACGCGCGCTCTGCGCGTCGCCAGCACCTCTGTGGCGTGCGTGCCCGCTGCTCGGCCAGCCTGGGCGTGTCCCACCGCGCCACCATCCTTGTCTCCACCCCCTTAACTCCTCCCTGCCGCTCGCCGATGCCGGAGCTCGCTGCAGCGAGGACGGGCATGGTCCGGCTAATGGCACAGTGCCCGCGCATTGTGTTCGTCCCCTTCCTCATGGCTCATGTGCTCGTCCGCGTCTGTGCATAGCTCCCGCGTGGACCCCGTCGCCTTCTCCCTCTCTCTCTGGCACCATTCATCACTGGGCGACGGTGACAGCTGTCCTCCAGCGGAGCCCGAGCCCTCCTCGCCGCCCCGCCTAGAAATAGCCCCCTCCGCAGCCGCCTGGAGCACCGCACCTCACCACACCTCCCTCCCATAGCCACTAGAAGCTGCAGCATGGCCGGGTAGGCTGCGGGCTGCCGTCCCCGAGCCGAGCTCACTAGCGATCCCCCTTGGATCGACCACGTAGCTCCAGCCACTCCCAAGCCGAGGTGACCCAGCCAGGGCCTCCGTCTCTCCTCCGTGAAGCCAACGAGCCAAGCCCGAGTCCCTGGAGCCGCCCCTAGCCGCCGTCTTCCTCATCTCCGGCGACCACTGTGTTCTGCCTCCGCTTGCGCGGAAGAAACCGACACCGTCCGGTCACCAATTTGCCATGCCACGGGTATGGGCAGGTGCGCAAGAACCTTCTCCGTCAATCCCTCCCTCTCATCTTCCCCCAAGAGGCCTCAACGCCGGCAAACGCTCCGGTGAAGTGCCGCCCGTCTCTGTTTTCTCCCCCCCCCTCCGGCCTGACTAGCAGGGCCCGCTAGTCAGCCACTCATAACGCGCACAAAGCGGTATGAGTGGTGGCGCCCCGGGAAAATACGCCATCGACGTCACCCCCTCTCTGTTTTTCTTTTTTTTCAAATTTATTTAAATTCCAGGAGCATTCAAACAGCCATAACTTTTATTCTACAAGTCCAAATGCAGTGATTCTTTTTGCATTGTGTTCTTTGTCTAAAAATCTAACAGCTCCCAAAAGATGGGATTTTTCCTTGCTGTCTTGGTTTTCTGACAATTTTCAGAAGGTTTGTTGATATTTTTCTTTTGTGGTTTTTGAATGTTTTCAGAGGAACCAGCTTGTCATGAGGATCACCAGGAGCCTTGTGACCCTCATCAGTACTAAGGCAAGCCACAATAACATTTTCATGGTGCCACTTCAATATTATTGATTTTCATACTTGAACTTATGAATATTGATGCATTTTAATTAGTTATATAATAAATATATTTTGTTATGTGCTTGTTATGTTAAAATGCTTGAACTTCAGTATGTTTGAAGTAAATATTGTTGGTAAGGTGATGAGAACTTAGTTGTTAGAGTTAAATAAATAATATGGTCATAGAATTGATGAGAATTTTGGATATTATTTTTGCATGAGGTATAATGATGATAATTGCTAGAAATGGTTCTGGTATAAGTAAAGAAAGGTTTTTTACCAGTATAGTAGCATGATTTTATGTTGGCTCCGTGGGAGCGTAGTTGGTGCAGTTTTGCACGGTTCTGTGATGCATATGTTAAGTGATGCATGGTATGGCAGTATGACACCGATTATTTTCTTTTCACATTAAAAGTTGAACCTGATTAATATTCAACTTGAACATGTTGTTGACCGGGTCGTGGTGCCGCTAAAACGAGTCTTTCCCAGTGCAACCACATTTGCCGGTATGGGACGGTCTTAATGCGTTTCATTGTCGTGCCTCTGGTCGGTACCTAAAATTAGGGAAGGTTATGGGCGTGCTGTACCCTGGCCCGGTAGGCAAGCATAACCTTGTGAGCCCGTTGTTAAGTTAAGTTTGGTACCGGATCCCAGTGTGGATCGTGGCCACGATGGTGGTCGAGGTGTCTGGAGGTAGACACGGGGCAACCCAGGACTAGCCTAGTGGGGTCTGAGTCGGAGGGGCCGGGAGAGTGTCATGACAGTCAAATGGTTTCGTCTGAACGCTGTTGGTCCACTCGGACGGGAGAGTGAGGCCATGGGTTCCATAGTGTGGGTACAGTGTACTAACCTCTGCAGAGTGTATTTAATCTATCGATAGCCGAGTCCACGAATACGGACATGCTCGAAAGTAAGGTACACCATGGGTCAACACTTAATAAATATGCACACTAAATTGCACTAAGGATGACAGTGAGGTCATCCTGTTGAGTGGGCCATGAGTTGGTCGGGATGTGATCGCCATAAGGATCACGGGCCACGAGTTGGTCGGGTTGTGATCGCCGTAAGGATCATGGGCCATGAGGTGGTTGGGTTGTGATCGCTGTAAGGATCACGGGTATGTGTTGGTAATATTATGTTTGTTGGTCACATCTGGTAAGCAAGTTGGGAGAATGAGTACCTGTTGAGCATAGTCACATCATGTTGGTTATATAGCTGTATTGTTGATTAAAACTAGAAAATATCATAATATTGTCTGTCATCTGGTTATGCTTATTGTGAGCTTGCAAGTACATTCAATGTACTAACCTGGCGTTTCATGCCAGATTTCAGGAAAGTCCCGTTGGAAAGGAGTGTTGTCAGAATCTAGACCGTGCCCACGTCGGTGTCCTTGTGCTATGGAGTCCCGCTACGACGTTATTCCGCTGCCGAGTAGTTGTCATGATCGAGGCCCCTTTATGTTCACTAAATAATGTACTTATTGTTCAGCCGCACCGTGTGTGCCGCTTGGCCTCGCTAACTATTGTAATATGAACTATGTTCCGCTAGCATGAATAAAGCGGTTATATTCTGTGCCATGTTGTTGTGTGTTGCGAGAAGACAAGGTCTCTGGGCTGGCAATGCAGGGTAAACCGGATGCTCTGAGCCGGGGTGCCACAACGCTTGGTATTAGAGCCGCGCTGACTGTAGGCCACGCTAGACTAAGTTGAGTTAACTGGATGCTAGGTACGAGTTGTAGCTGAGTGTCGGTAAAAACTGTAGCTGGTTGTTGCATTGCATGCACTGATTATATTTATTTTTTCTATGCTAACCTGCTAATGGTTGTGAGTGTAGATGGCTCTGGTGCTGTATCCATACCAGTTGCGGCCGATGCCGTACACGTCGCCGCATCTTCTTCGCAACGTGTGGCGTCAGCTGTACCCTCACGGAGACAATCTAGTCTATCGTGTGTGCCGGGAGCGCCTAGCTGACTCGGTGTATGAGTATCATGCCGTGGTTACTCTGCGCACTAGTTCCGATTCTGGTTCTTACACTCGTACCTCTCGTAGCGGCTATGCTTCTTCCGCTTCTCAGGCTGTCCAGTATGTTGCATTCGAGGTACTTGTTGAGCTCCACTACAACGAGGTCCGGATGCAGAACCACACAGGTTTCCACTACTACCCCTCTCTCCACGATAATGGTAGTGTCCATTTTCCTGTCATTGATCCGGAGTCTGATAGTGTCGCTAGCCACCTTTCTCGCTACATCACTGCTAGTTATCTTCTGATCTACGAGCTGGCTCGTGAGCTGAGTCGAGCACGTACTTCTTTAGCCTCTACTTTAGTCACTGCTCACTCAGCCACTGCTTCTCCATCTGTGGGATTTATTCCCTACGTTCCTGCCAGTTCTCGATCCCCTGTTTCCCCTGTTACTCCCCCGAGTAGCTCGGGAACCGTGACTGCGAGTCCCCTTAGTGCTCCTGTAGAGTGGGTTTCACTCCTCGTCACTCCTGTAGCCCCGATGATCCGCCCTTCACCTGCCCCCGAGGGAGAGCCCTCGAGGCAGCGTCCTTGTGTCACTTTTAACCCGGAGGTCTCCGTTAACCCCATTAGTTCCGGATCCGAGTCCGCATCAGGAGAGGACACTGTAGCGCCAGCCGAGCAGTAGAGCTTTCGAGTATTCTCAGTTGTCAGGATGGAGTATGGTTGTAATCGTACTAGTCATGCTGTTTCATTTCATGTATGAGGGTAGTTGGACCTGGCATGTTGTTATCTTTCATGTATGAGTCTATGTATAATTATGTTGGACTTTATTTTATTCGCCGTATTTTCTTCGTCTTTTCGGTTTCGCTTGGTTTTTGTTGCTGGCTTCTCACCAGTTTTTGTTAAATGCTTCTCATCTCGGTTGCGTTGACTTGGGAAAAATCATATTAGGATGACGCGGGGAGGCTGCAGTAGCAATGTTCGTGAGGGTTCCCCTGTTCGGTGTTCCGCACGGTAGGCAGGACAATCACCCGAGTCGTACGTTCCACCACCAAATCCGCCCTCCACCGAGCAAATTATGCGTATGTTCGAGGAACGACGATACAATGATCTAATGGAAATATTCAAAAGTATTCAAGCAATGGTTGGACAGAATGGGAATCAGCCTACCTCCCACTCCAAGCTATCTGATTTTCAAAGGACTAAGCCTCCCAGTTTCAGTCAGGTCATTGATCCCCTGGATGCAGATGATTGGTTAAGAACTATGGACAAGAAACTTGAGGTTGCTCGAACTGATGAAGAAGATAAAGTTCCATTTGTAGCACATTATCTGGAAGGCGCTGTTGCCATATGGTGGGAAAGTGAGAAAGCTATAGCGGCAGAGAATGAAGCAATTACCTGGCCAAGATTCAAGGAGCAATTCCGAAAATAGCACATCCCTGCGGGAATTATGAAGACTAAGCAGCGTGAATTTCTCGCGCTCCTCCAAGGAAGTCAGTCAGTGGGAGAATATTTACAAAAATTCAGTCACCTGTCATGTTACTCTCAATATGACGTGGCCACCGAAGAAAGGAAGATGGACCACTTTCTTGGTGGATTAAACCAGCAACTTCGTTGTGCTCTCAGTATGTTCGATTTTCCAGATTTTCAAATCCTAGTGAACAAGGCTTTCATTGCTGAAAGGGAGCACAAGCTCGTGTCAAATACTAAGTCTGCCCATAATGATCACAAACGCAAATTTGAGCCCAAGAAGGAAATACAACTAGTGTAAAAGGTTCGTACCTGGCAGCCAACTCCGATGGCATACCAGCCCAGTTGGCAACAAAATGTTAACAAGACCACCACCCAAGTGAAGAATGATGTGCTCAACCCAGTTATGGAGAATCATCTGCGCAACAATTCCTGTTATAGTTGCGGACAAACCAGACATTATGCCAAACCGTGTCCCAAGAACACTCGGACCAATGCTATGTTCAAGCCTCAAATCCATTATTTGGAAGCTGGTCCAAGTCAGCACGATGTCACGGGATATGTTCATCACATTTCAGCCGACGAAGCCCAAGAAAATCCCGAGGTCGTCATTGGTATGTTCCCTGTTAATAACATACCTGCAGTAATTTTATTTAACTCTGGGGCTTCCCACTCTTTTATTTCTCGGAGTTTTGTCGCCCAAAACAAATTTCCTTGTTCCCTCTTGGGCAAAAATATGCAGGTACAAACCCCGGGATCTATTATTCAAAGCAATCTCGTCTGCCGCAATCTGGAAGTCAGGATCAATGAAATCAGTTTTCTGACGTCTTTGATACTTATCGAGTCTGAAAAATTGGATGTTATCTTGGGTATGAATTGGCTGACTCAGTACCAAGTATGCATAAATTGTGCAACCCGGGAAGTCAATTTGACCGAACAAGATGGACAAGCTACCAAGTTTATTGCTCGTAGAAGCATACCCTCCAAGGAAATGGTTTTTACAGCAATAGCAGAAATGGAATTAATTCCAGTGGTCAGTGAGTTTCCCGATGTATTCCCAGAAGAACTGCCAGGCATGCCACCTGACCGGGAGCTTGAGTTTGCAATAGAACTTGTGCCCGGAACCACACCAATACACAAGAAATATTATAGAATGCCGTCATCCGAGTTGGTGGAGCTAAAGAAACAGCTTGATGAAATGCTCCAAAAGGGATATATCCACCCCAGTTCCTCGCCATGGGGATCACCCGCTATTTTTGTGGACAAGAAAGATGGCAGGCTTCGCATGTGTGTGGACTACCGACAATTGAATGATGTCACGATCAAGAACAAATACCCTCTTCCAAGAATTGATGATTTGTTTGATCAACTCGGTGGAGCCAAGGTATTCTCAAAAATTGATTTGCGGACTGGATATTACCAGCTCAAAATTAAAAAGGAGGATATTCCCAAGACCGCGTTCACCACTCGCTACGGTCTTTATGAATATACTGTCATGTCCTTCGGCCTCACCAACACCCCTTCTTTCTTCATGCACATGATGAACAAAGTGTTCATGGATTTCCTTGATAAGTTTGTGGTCGTCTTCATCGATGATATACTTATCTATTCAAGAAATGAAGAAGAGCATAAAGGACACCTCCGCGCAGTGTTACAACGACTCTGTGAGCACCAGTTGTACGCCAAGTTCAGTAAATGCAAGTTTTGGCTCAAGCAAGTTGGGTTCCTCGGACATATACTATCCACTGAAGGAATAGTCGTGGACCCCAACAAAGTAAAAGACGTGCTCGACTGGTTGCCACCGGCCACCGTGTCCCAGATCCGGAGTTTTCTTGGATTAGCCGGATATTACCGTCGATTTATTGAAGGGTTCTCCAAGATTGCTCAGACCATGATGGAGTTGCTTAAAAAGGATAAGAAGTTTGAATGGATGTCAGACTTTGAGAACAGTTTCAACGAGTTGAAGAAGCGCTTAACAACTGTGCCGGTATTAACACTTCCAGATATCTACCGCAGCTTTGACGTATATTGCGACGCTTCCCAACAAGGACTTGGGTGCGTGCTTATGCAAGATGGCAAGGTAGTAGCCTATGCCTCACGGCAGCTACGACCTCATGAAGGCAATTACCCCACTCTGTCGGTGTACTAGTGTCGCCCTGGGACCTTTCCAGGCGTGCGTGGCAAGAGGCTGTGCGGCCAGCGGTGCGCGGTGGCAAGCGACGCTGACAAGATTGCCATCGTGGCAAGCGGTGGCGTCCCTGACGGTCCCTTTTTGCACTATTTGGGAGACGTAGACGGGCATTTAATGCCTTTGTCCCCTGCCGTCAGGGTTAGGTATGATACACTGTACAGGTAGTTGTACCTACCGCAATTCCTTTTCCATTTTTACCCTTGTCTACGTTGCCACCTGTCGGAGACCCCTTGAGCATATAAAAGGAGGCCCATGTGCAATGTAGAGGAGGGGGGAAGGCAGAAAAACACTCATGCTCGGTCTCGTTAGCAGCTAGTGTGTACTGTAGCACTCAGTGCTCCCGAACAAGAACTCAATACACTCAGACATGCAGCAGTAGGAGTGTTATCTCTCCGGAGAGCTCCGAAGCTGGGTAAACTGCTCGTGTGCTTCGCCTCGATCCGCTCTTCGTGCGATCTCCGCCCCCCGCCGAACCGAAAGGGGCTCGGTCCGCCGGTCCCATAGGTGTTCGTGGATCAGTTTCCCCGACATCTTTGGCGCGCCAGGTAGGGGGAGTCGAGGTTGTGTGAACCTGATCCGGCGTTCACACGAGCTAGATCTTCATCTTCTTCATCGACATGCCACCGAAGAAGAAGGCTTTGGCGGCAGTTGTTCCGTCCACGTCGATCCCACCACCACCGGAGCAAACGGGTGGTGGGGTAGACGCCAGCGGAAGAACGGACATCGACGAGGGAGCCCACGGTGCTGCCAGGTCCAAGGACAAGGCTGCGCAGACCTCGACGTCCGTACATGCACCGCGCCCATCTCAGGAGGCGCAGGACCGACAGCGTCATGGTATTCGCAGTGCCATACGTTTGTTGGACCAAGATCGAGCTGGTGGATCTCGGGGTGCTCAAGACCAGCATGCACGCCAACATGCTGACACAAGCGAGACACGGTCGCCTAGACGGGATACTGCTCCTTCTAAGATAGTTAGAAGTCCGAGCATATCCCGCTCCTTGCGCCGTTTGCCACTGCCGCCCACCACTCCAGCAGAAGCTTTGGCGCGAGCTCAACTACTCCTGGATTACCCTCCAATGGCAGACAAGATCGATGGATGGAGGGCCACCATTCAGAGTCTCATCGGCTTCGCCAACGGCGACACTCCGCGGCAGCCGAGTACATCGCTGCCATGGCAGGACTGCCAGGCACGAGCCCATGGCGACGAAACCGGTGGGGATGCAACCACCATGCACTCTCCACCCCGAAGGCCAAGATCGCCGACTCGCCGGATCCACCTCGACAGCGACTCCACCGCATCATCAGATCCACGAGATCGTCGCGATCAGCGCCAAGTTCTTCACGAACGACAGCAAGAAGACGCTCGAACTCGCATCGAGCGCCGAAGAGAAGCGCGGCGTCAATCGAACCAGCGCGCTGGGCCCTCTGTCGACATGCATGCACCAGGGGAACCAGGCGACTTGCCATACGTGATAGGTTGCCCTGCGTTCACTCGTGAGCTGCGGCAAGTCCAGTGGCCCAGCACGAAATATTTCAAGCCAGATGTACCAGAGAAGTACGACGGCAAGTCACACCCGTCGGAGTTCCTCAGCATCTACACCATCACGGTGCAAGCTGCCGGGGGGCGGGACGACAAGATCCTGGCCAACTACTTCCCGCTGGTGCTCAAGCCCAATGTCAGATCCTGGCTCATGCACTTGCCGGACAACTCCATATCCTCCTGGGCAGACC
Organism: Triticum aestivum; assembly: GCF_018294505.1. Taxonomy (NCBI): domain Eukaryota; kingdom Viridiplantae; phylum Streptophyta; class Magnoliopsida; order Poales; family Poaceae; genus Triticum; species Triticum aestivum. The sequence goes on from NC_057810.1 coordinate 346,842,653, forward strand.
TATGCCATCAGTTTGTCGGTGCCTTTACAGGCGGCCACAAGCCTCATGGCCAAGAGAGCGACCTTCATCTGCTCGCCCAGAAGGAAGGAGAGCCCTTGCGCAAGTACATTCAGAGATTTAGTTGCGTACAACACAACATCCCAGATGTCCACCCTGCTGCGGTAATCAGCGCGTTCCATCAGAACGTGCGAAACCGCAGGATGCGGGAGGAGATGGCGATGTGCAAGATCAGAGACGTCAGTGAGCTATATGCCCTGGCCAACAAGTGTGCACGTGCTGAGGAAGGGAGGAAACTCCCCGGAGAGAATACAGAAGCAGGAGGATCTGATAGTGAGGAGGCTGCCCCGACAAAGAAAAACCGGTGGCGGAACAACAGGAAGAAGAAAGGCAAAGATGTACTAGTCGTTGAGCAGTCTGGCAATGGAGGTGGCGCCAAAAAAGCCAAAGCTGGTAGCTCCGGCGAGGAGATTGCCGCAGGCACCAACTACCAGGCTGTGGCGGTCGCCAACAAGCAGGACGACACCAACAAGCAGTACTGCAAGATCCACCGCACCAAGGGCCATGCCCTCCGAAGCTGCAAGAAGGTCGAGCATCTTGTCGAGCAGCAGAAGGCTGAATACGAGCGACGCGACAAGGAGAAGGCCCAGGAAGGTGCTGGAGGAGCCGGCAAGAAACGCCCCGGCCGAGGAGGACGCCGCGGCAAGGCCAAGCAGCGGCAAGGAGACAGACCTCTCCGCGGCCGCGACAAGGATGAAGATGACGACGATGATGAAGATATGGATGATGACAAGACCGATGAATAGGAGTTCCAGAAAGCCACAGAGGTCCTGTGCATTGACGGCGGTGCTTGTCTGCATACTTCACACCGCCAGCTCAAGCAGTGGGTGCGGGAAATCAACGCGGCAGAACCACCCGTCGAGTCACGCAAGCCTCTGAAATGGTCCAGCACGCCTATCATCTTTGATATTGAGGACCACCCTGATCGCATAACTGTGGTCGGGTGCTTGCCGATGTTGGTTTCACCAACTATCCGCAACCTCAAGGTCACTAAGATGCTAGTTGACGATGGGGCCGGCTTGAACCTGATCTCCTCCGCGGTACTCCAGAAACTCCAGATCCCTGATGGCGAGCTCGAAGAGACCGGCACATTCCAAGGAATCAATCCAGGAAGGAGCAAGCCGAAGGGAAAGATCATGTTGCCGGTGACATTTGGCAGCAAGTTGAACTTCAGGACTGAGAGGGTCACTTTTGACGTTGCTGACTTTCCATTGCCTTACAATGAGATACTCGGCCGTCCAGCACTCGCCAAATTCATGGCAGCCTCTCACTATGCATACAACATGCTGAAGATGCCAGGCCTGATAAGTGTCATCTCTGTCCCTAGCGACAAGAAGGATGCTCTTATCTGCGCCGTCAAGATCTACCAGGAAGCGACAGCCGCAACAGATCGCAAGTCACTTACCGTTGAAGCTCCCGAGGCGAAGAAGAAGACCAAGTCCGGCAAGAGTTCTGATTCCCACTCCGGCAAGCGCACCTCTTCGGAGTGCTACGCTACCGTCGAGGACACACCATCGAGCTCCACCGGCAAGTGTAAGAAGACAATGGCAGCTCCACCAGAGACCAAGAAGGTGTCCGCCAAGGAGGATGGCACTGGTGGTACCTTTACCATCAGTGCCACTCTCGACCCTAAATAGGAAAGCACGCTCGTTGCTTTCCTGCGGGCGAACGTCGACGTATTTGCGTGGCAACCATCTGACATCCCCGGTGTTCCCAGGAAAGTAATCGAGCACCATCTTGCCGTCTGTCCTCATGCGCGGCCCGTCAAGCAGAAAGTCAGGAAGCAGGCAGTGGAGCACCAAGAATTCATCGCAGAAGAAATCAAGAAATTGGAAGCAGCAGGCCTTGTCAGAGGAGTGCTCCATCCTACATGGTTGGCCAACCCTGTAGTCGTGCGCAAGGCAAACGGGAAATGGAGGCTTTGTATCGACTTTACCGATGTCAATAAAGCTTGTCCCAAAGACCCATTTCCCTTGCCGCGCATCGACCAGATTGTTGACTCCACGGCCGGATGTGACTTGCTTTCATTTCTTGATGCATACTCAGGATACCATCAGATCTTCATGGCAGAAGAGGATGAGGAGAAGACCGCATTCATCACCCCATGTGGCACATACTGTTTCATACGGATGCCTTTTGGTTTAAACAATGTTGGTTCAACATTTGCAAGGGTAGTCCATGAAGCTTTTGAGCCGCAAATACACAGAAATGTGGAAGCCTACATGGATGACATAGTGGTCAAGAGCAATGACAAGGCGACTCTGATTCAAGATTTAGACGAAACCTTTGCAAATCTGCGCAAGATCAACCTCAAGCTTAACCCCGAGAAGTGTGTGTTTGGAGTCCCCTCCGGCAAGCTTCTCGGGTTCTTCGTGTCTCAGCGAGGAATTGAAGCCAATCCGACAAAATCAAGGCCATTGAGCAGATTGAAGCACCGAAGCGCGTCAAGGATGTACGAAGACTTGCCGGTTGCGTAGCTGCTCTTAGCAGGTTTATCTCTAGGTCTGCTGAGCGCGCCCTGCCATTTTTCAAAATATTGAAAAGGGCAGGTCCAATGAAATGGACTCTGGAAGCGGAGGCTGCACTGCAGGACTTAAAGAGATACCTGTCCTCCACTCCAACACTTGTCGCACCTAAGCCACAAGAGAAGTTGCTGCTATATATAGCGGCAACAAATCAAGTGGTTAGTGCTGCGTTAGTAGCGGAGAGGGAGGCGGATGATGAGCCAGCAACCACGGCAGATGCATCCAGTGACAAGCAGGGGACTTCACCGGCAAGCTCTGGTCCCGACAAAGATGGATCTGCGCAGGCGCGTGAGAAGATGCAGAAAAGAATGGTGCAGTGCCCAGTTTACTTTGTCAGTTCCCTTCTGCAGGGGGCTAGGTCAAGGTACTCTGGTGTGCAGAAATTGCTTTTCGGCCTTCTCATGGCCTCGAGAAAGTTGCGCCATTACTTCCAAGCACATGAAATCACAATCGTCACTCGTTTTCCGCTGAAGAGGATACTGCAAAATCCAGAAGCAACAGGCAGGATTGTCGAGTGGGCACTGGAATTGTCAAGCTTTGGCCTCAAGTTTGAGAGCACTTCAACTATCCAAAGCAGAGCATTGGCGGAGTTCATAGCAGAATGGACGCCAACACAAGATGAAGAAATTCCAGAAACGAGCATCCCCGTCAAGGAAGCAAGCAAAGAGTGGCTGATGTACTTTGATGGTGCCTTCTCGCTGCAAGGCGCCGGTGCGGGCGTGTTACTTGTTGCACCCACCGGAGAGCACCTCAAGTACGTAGTCCAGATGCACTTTCCCAAGGAGCAAGCAACGAACAATACCGCAGAGTATGAAGGTTTGCTTGCCAGTCTCAGGATCGCAGCAGACCTTGGGATCAAGAAGCTCATTGTCAGGGGTGACTCACAGCTTGTCGTCCGCCAAGTGAACAAGAATTATCAGAGTCCGTTGATGGAAGCTTATGTTGATGAAGTGAGAAAGCTAGAAGAGCACTTTGACGGCCTACAGATGGAACATGTTCCAAGAGCTCAGAACGACATTGCCGATGGCCTGTCGAAGTGCGCCGCACTTAAGTTACCTGTGGAACCAGGAATCTTTGTGCTCAAATTGACTCAACCGTCTGTAACGCCATCAACTGGACAAAGCAAGAAGAGGAAGTTGATTTCTGGTGACTATTTTCCGGTAGAGCTCCCCGAAGCCGCCGCCAAGAAGGTCCTCAAGATCAACACCAAGGGTGCTGAGGAGCAGTCTGCTCCAGCAAGCCCTAGGTTTGTTCCGTTGAAGCAGACGCTCCCGACAAGTTTTGCTCCGGCAAGCTTGCCGGGGAACATCAAGCTCCGGCTGAGCCGCAGGTTCTCGCCGTAGAAGCGGATGTTCCCACAGCAGCAGATGTGCCTTTAGTCCTTGTTGTCGAGCCGCAAGCTCCAGCATGGGCACAGCAGATTGTCTGTTTCCTTCAGACAGGAGAACTTCGCGAAGAGCAAGAAGAAGCGGAAAGAGTAGCCCGGCAGTCAAGTACGTACCAGTTTGTCGACAACACACTGTACAGAAGAAGACTCAACGGTGTGAAATTGAAGTGTATTCACCGGGAAGACGGACAAAAGCTGTTGGCAGAGATACATGGAGGCATATGTGGTCACCACATTGGCGCAAGAGCACTCGCCGGCAAAGCGTTCCGGCAAGGTTTCTTTTGGCCGACAGCCCTCCAAGATGCAACTGCACAAGTAACCAAGTGTGAAGCGTGCCAGTTCCATTCCAGGCAGATACACCAGCCAGCTCAAGCTCTCCAGACGATCCCTTTATCCTGGCCATTTTCGGTCTGGGGGCTCGACATCCTCGGCCCCTTTCCCCAAGCTATCGGGGGCTTTGAGTACTTGTACGTTGCAATCGACAAGTTTACAAAGTGGCCAGAATTGGAAGCAGTGAGGAAGGTGACAGCACAGTCAACAGTCAAGATCTTCAGGTCGATTGTTTGCCGCTTCGGGATCCCTAACAGGATCATCACCGACAATGGCACGCAATTCACGAGCCGCACCTTCATGCAGTACTTCCAAGATCTTGGCGCCAAGGTCTGCCTCGCTTCTGTTGCTCATCCGAGAAGTAACGGTCAAGCGGAGAGGGCGAATGCTGAAGTGCTGCGCGGGCTCAAGACCAGGACTTTCGACAGGCTGCGCAAGTGCGGAAAGAACTGGATTGAGGAGCTGCCGGTGGTTCTTTGGTCGATCAGGACGACGCCAAATCGAGCCACTGGCCAGACACCTTTCGCTCTAGTTTATGGAGTAGAGGCAGTTCTCCCCACGGAACTCGTATACGGGTCACCTCGAGTGCTCGCTTATGATGAGCTTGAGCAAGAGCAGTTGCGACAAGATGACGCGCTGCTCCTTGAGGAGGACCGTCTTCAGGCCGCTGTACGAGCTGCTCGATACCAGCAAGCTTTGCGCTGCTACCATAGCCGCAAAGTTAATGCCAGAAGTCTCGAGGAAGGCGACCTTGTTCTTCGGCACGTTCAGTTCGCCAAGAATTCCAACAAGTTGACACCAAATTGGGAAGGCTCTTACCGGGTGAAACGAGTCACTAGGCCTGGCGTTGTCCGCCTTGAGACCGAAGATGGCATTTCGGTGAGCAACTCCTGGAACATTGAGCATCTTTGTAAGTTTTACCCGTAGGGCGCGGTTGCCGGAACCTGTTCCGGCAACCACCTTTTGTACAAGTCTTGTTGATGTTGCATATAATCCTTTGTATGAAGCCGGGCGCAGACCCCGTGCATAAGTAAAGCTCATGTGCTCCGCACATCTTGTCAATTTCATGCTTTCTACTTCTTTTTGCATGCGTTATCTGACACTTTGTGCAGCGCCTACCCACGGTAAGCAATAACGAGCCATAAGGCTCCATATCTTTATTTTCTCTTCTTTCTCTTTCTCAAAGAAAGGAAGGCTCCCTCGCCCACAAGTTTGCCGGGGGAAAGGAGAAGATAATGGTGTGGACCAAGCGTCGTTCGAGGAAGTTTCGCCTTACCGGGAAGCAAACGACAGAAAAGCTAAGTTGCTAAAAGTTTGAGCAATCAGTTTTAAAAAATTTAAGTTATCTTCCTCGAACGACCCTGCTTTGTATGGAAAACCTATGTGCGGAGGAACCAACTCGTAGCTAGTTGCGCCCTTACTTTGTTTCGAGTCCGCTCAACAACTTAAGTGAGCTGCGACTAGTTGCGACAAGGTTTCTTGTCGGTAGCGGCACCGCCAACAGGCTGTTGACGTCCCGCACTCAGCGCTCGCGGCTAAGGTGCCTGCGCCGACAAGTTCCCTAAAAGCGTAGGGAAAAAACATACAAAGGAAGGAATCAAGTAAAGGAAATAACATAGCAATCGCTACCCAAAATAGAGTTATATTACAAGATAGCTTGTCGCAGCTCTAACAGATTGTTCTCATAACATGACCAGCAGCGACAGGAAAAAGAGAAAACGGGCGGCCTAATCTACGCGATCGCCCTCAACCCTCTTCATCCCGCTCACCTTGTCCACAATGGGTGCGACAAGGGTCTTGAGCGCTTCCAGATCAGCATCCGACGGCAAGGTCCTGAGGACGTTGGTGAGGTTGAGGCCTGGGTTGCGGAAGGCCACCTTCACCAGCACCTTTTGAAGAGCTCCCGCGCAGATCTTGCGCGACTCGTCGGCCAGCTGCTTTGGGATCTTCTCCCGGAGTCGCTGGAGGGCCGTCGCCACGCCTTTGAAGAACAAGCTGAGCTTGGTGCTGGGTTGGAGGTGCTCATCAGAGGAATACCCGAGATCCTCCATCCCCAGCTGCGCCAGCTCCCTGTCGATGGCTGCGGCAACATCCACGAGACCCTCAGTCCAGTGCTCCACATTCTCCCTAAAAGTGTTCTGGGCGGCGGCAGCACTCGCCAGCAGCGCCTCGTCGGCCTTGATCTTCTCCGTCAAGGCCACCTCCCGCTCCCTGGCGCCGTCCAGCATCTGAGTCAAAGTAACCAGCTTCAACTCAAGATCTGTGTTGGAGTCCTTGGCGGCGCTAAGCTCTTTGCTCCTCTCAGCGAGACGACCCTGCAGCTCGCCATAAGCGGCGGCGTCCTTCTCGCGCTCACGCTTGAGTGCAGCAAGCTCCTCGCCGCTCGCCTTGAGATCGGCCTCCAGCTGCGCCATCTTTGTCTCCAGCTCCTTCTTGGCGGTCTCGGCAGCTGCGGCAGCATCCTCTGCTTCCTTGAGAGCCCCGCCAAATGTTTGCTCGCGCGCGACAAGCTCCTCCTCGTGGCTGTCAAGCTTGACCTTGCACTGCGCCAACTCGCCTTCCTGCGCAGATAGCTTCTCGGCAACAAGCCGCTGTTGCTCTTCAACTTCAGCCTTCTCGAGGAGGAAGGCTTTACGCTCCTCGGCGAGTTGCTCCTGCTCCTCTGCCAGGGACCGGAGAGCTTCCTGGTTGAAGCCCCGGAGCTCCTCTGCGCGCTTCTCGATGTCCACTCCCACCTTCACGACAAGCGCTTCTCGGGATACCAGCTTGGCCTGTCGGGCGCGGTAGAGCGACAATAGCTTCCGCAGCAGCTCCTCCTCCTCAGGCTCGCTGCTGCTGCTGCTCGGCGTGTCGACCAGCGTCAGCCCAGCGGAGGCGAGCAACTCTTCATCTAAGATCTCTCCTTCCACCGGCGCCCTGGAGCTTGACGCCCAGGGGAGCTTGATGAAGATGCCGTCGCCGGCCTTCGAATAGGGGCCGGGCTGGGGCTCTTTGGAGCCTGGCGCTGCAGCAGCGGCGGAGGGATCGGCGGTCGGCATAGCGCCTGACGCTCCTGCGGCCTCGGGGCCGTCAGTGCGATCGTCGGATCCCTCGCCAGCTTCTGCGGCGGCAGCTTTGGCGGCCTCTTCGCCGGCGGGATCATCAGCGCCGGCTTCTCCTTCGGTGGCAACGGCGTCCTCGGTATTGCTGCACGCGTTCTCCTCGCCGGCGACCTCAGTTTCCATCGGCTCCGTGGCAGATGGATCTGACGAACGGAAAAAGGAGAAAAGTCAAGCAAATATCCAAAAAGAGAATCAGAAGAAGAAGAACCCAAGGGAAGTTTTCAAGCAAGAGGATTACCTGTACTAGGATCTGCAGTCCTGGTCTCAACCACCGGAGGGTCGCTGGTGCTGTCCCTTGCCGGAGAACTGTCCCTTGCCGGAGAATTCTCCCTTGGCGGAGAATGCTCCCTTGCCGGGGAATCCGAACTTGGCGGTGTAGTCGAAGCAGATGGCATTTCGGGAGCGGCTTCCGGGCACTCCTGGTGAGGCTGCTCTGCTCCTACACAAACCAACAGTCAAATATCAGCAAAGAAAGAGCACCCATGCACGCCTGACAGCAGGAAGTAAACCATATACTTACGCTGGGGGCTGCGCTGGGGGCTGCTTTGAGGAATGGTTGCCGGGTCCGACAAGGTGGTTTCGGACATGTCCCCTGCCGTCGCAATGGGATCATCCTCGATGACAATCACCGGGGCCTTGGCTCTCTTCGCCGCTCTCTGGGCCAGTGTCCTGAAAAGGAATGAGTTCAGAGTGAAGCAAATCAGATACAAGACAAAACAACAAGAATTGAAGAACTAAAAGTACAGCAAAGAATCTTACTCTTCCTCTTCCTCGTCGGAGCTGAGCGCGGAGAGGTCGAAGTCCGGCCCACCTTCAGCGCGACAAGGCGGAGGAGTAGGTTCCCTTAGCCGCTTGGCGGGAGCAGAAGCGGTGGTCCGGGAGGGCCCCGCTCCAGTTGCCGCAGCGGCGTGAGGTGCTCCCGCGGCAACAGTGCTTGCCACGGTGGAGCGCGTCGAGCGGCGCGGCGGCTGTTGACTCGTCTGCCGCCCTGCTATGTCCCCGGCCTTGCGGAGACTCCTTCTTGGTGGAGCTGGGGGCTCCGCTTGCGGCGAGCTGGCTGAAGGTGGGGAGGAGGAGGAGCCGATCTTCAACGAGTCGCTCGCGCCCTCGGCGGGCTCGCTCGACTCAGCTTCAGGCCCGACAAGCTCTTCCTCGCCGGCAAGCTCCTCTCGCTCGACAAGGCTTGCCGCCTCTGCTGCCTCTGCCTCCTCCACGGTGAATCCAAACTCGCCTGCGGCAGCGGCTGCTGCCGCCTCTTCCAGCCTGGTGGCGATGCGCTGCATCTCATCATCGGTGGTGTCGCGGGTGAGGCTCTTCTGTTCATCAGGGTGGACCGGCACTTCTACCAGGCCGTCAAAGAACTCCTGCACGACGTCATCTGCAGGCTCTTGCCAAGTTGGGACAATTCCATGCGAGTCGCACAGCGGCATCATTGCACGGATGCGGTCGAGCGAGGAGTTGTTGCACAGCGGAACGAAACTCCTCGGCAACCTGAACGCTCCGGGATGTTCAGGATCGTGCTTGAACAGTTCCAGGAGCATCGCGTCCAGTTCCAGGACAGTGAAGTTAAAATTGAGGCCCGGGCGCAGCCTCATGATATCCGCCGCATTCTGGAACTCCCAGGCGGGTCTCCTCCTCTCATGCAGGGGGGCGATGCGGCAACGAAGAAAATCTGCACCAACGGTGCCTACAGTGAGCCCGGCAAGCCTAAGGCGTAGGATCCGAGTGACGGCAATCTTCAGCCTAGCGTCTTCCGGGGCCACGCTGCTCCAATCGTTGCTGCGCACTACTGGGGCTTGGCGCTGGGCGGTAAATGGCTACGGGTTCTCCTCGACAATCCAACACCAGTCTGCTCTGCATTCATCCCACTTGCTGCGGAGCTCTCCCTCCAGATAAGCGTCCTTCTTGCCGGTTCTCGAGATCCAAGCGATTCCGCCGGAAAGAGGCTCCCCTCTCTCAACTGGGGGCATAAAGAAGTGGCGGAAAAGAGCTACGTTTGGATAGACTCCGACAAAGTTTTCGCAGAGATGTGCGAAAACTGCCATGGTCAGAACAGCATTGGGGGTGAAGTCAAGGAGGCAGAACCCGTAGGTGTTCATGATATCGCAGAAAAATTCAGAGAAAGGCGGGCAGAGCCCGCAGTAGAAGAACAGCGCAAAGAAAGGATATCCATTCGGAGCCAGTTCTGAAGCGGCAGCTGGGAGTACCTTCGTACGCGGATGCGCTCGCGTCTCCGTCGACCAGAAGAGGTAGTAGTACTCCCTCAGCTCCTTCGCGGCGAGCTGGGGGGGTGGGGGGAAGATTGCCCGCTCCTTTCGCAGCGCCGCGAGCCGCTGCGCCTCAGCTGACTTCACGACCTTCCCCTTGTCGGCTTTCGGAGCCAAGGCGGAGGTGGTGGGGGAGATCGACGGCGTTGGTGATGCTGGTGGAGATGGGGGGCGGAGCGCTGCTCTCTTTCAGCTTTAGGAAGAAGGGGGGAGCGGCGGAGATTTCTGAGATTGGAGTAACAATCGGCGAGATGGGCGAACTGCCCCTGTTTCCCCTGCTTATAAAGAGGGAGGGGGCGGGCGTTCCATCTTTCCGAATAAAGAAACCACCCACGATCTCTCCCACGACGCCGCATTCGACGCGTGCCGTTCAGGGAAGGCGCGGTGGATACGCAATAAGATACGGCGTAACCCAGGCCGCGCGTGCCCGTGCCCTGTTTTGGGCCTGGCCCAACAGCGCTCGGCGCCATGTGTCGCCCAGGCCCGGGGGCTCCTGTCGGTGTACTAGAGTAGGGGTACCCTAGTATTCCGAACTTGTGCATGGGCAGTCGCAGCACCCCGCGGCAAGGCTTGCCGGGTGACCGCCAAGGTCCTCCGTGGTTTCTTTGGAGCCATTCAAGAACAAAGTATTCAAGCCAAGGAGACAAGGCCCCGGCAAGAGCAGCTTGCCGGGAAGGCCAACCAAGGCATCTCAAGGAACTTGCCGCGATGCGCCACGCGTCCCGTCAAGGCCCGGTGAGCGACAAGCTTCCGGACGTGACAAGACAACGACCGCGGCAAGGCGCTTGCCGCGCAAGTGACCACTCTGTACCCACGCTCCAGCACATCCACCAACGTGTCGCCCTAGGACCTTTCCAGGCGCGCGTGGCAAGAGGCTGTGCGGCCAGCGGTGCACGGTGGCAAGCGACGCTGACAAGATTGCCATTGTGGCAAGCGGTGGCGTCCCTGACGGTCCCTTTTTGCACTATTTGGGCGACATAGACGGGCATTTAATGCCTTTGTCCCCTACCGTCAGGGTTAGGTATGATACACTGTACAGGTAGTTGTACCTACCGCAATTCCTTTTCCATTTTTACCCTTGTCTACGTTGCCACCTGTCGGAGACCCCTTTAGCATATAAAAGGAGGCCCATGCGCAACGTAGAGGAGGGGGGAAGGTAGAAAAACACTCACGCTCGGTCTCATTAGCATCTAGTGTGTACTGTAGCACTCAGCGCTCCCGAACAAGAACTGAATACACTCAGACATGCAGCAGTAGGAGTGTTATCTCTCCGGAGAGCTCCGAAGCTGGGTAAACTACTCGTGTGCTTCGCCTCGATCCGCTCTTCGTGCGATCTCCGCCCCCCGCCGAACCGAAAGGGGCTCGGTCCGCCGGTCCCATAGGTGTTCGTGGATCAGTTTCCCCGACACACTCATGATTTGGAATTGGCCGAGGTAGTTCATGCTTTAAAAAATTAGAGACACTACCTCATTGGAAAAAGGTGCCAAATTTTTACCGACCACAAAAGCCTCAAATACATATTTACCCAGCCGGATTTAAATCTCCGTCAGTGAAGATGGCTGGAGTTGGTCAAGGATTATGATCTTGGAATAAATTACCATCCGGGTAAGGCCAACGTGGTTACTGATGCTCTCAGTCGAAAGCCCGTTAGTTTAAACGTCATGCTGGAACCTCTGCCTTCTGAACTCAAAGAAGAAATGGCTTAGCTCAACCTGGTTGTTGTGGAGGCTAGTCTTGCCAATATTCTGACGATCACTCCTACTCTTGAGGAACAAATCCGCAAGGCCCAGCCAGGCGACGCCACACTGCAGAAACACATCAAGTCATCCGATTTCTCGAAGGATCAGTGTGGTACCCTCCGATTCAGGGGAAGGATTTGTGTGCCTAATCAAGCTGACCTAAAGCAGAAAATTTTGTCAGAAGCCCACGAGTCCTCGTATTCAATCCACCCTGGAGGCACAAAAATGTATGAAGACCTTCGACAAATATTCTGGTGGGATGGAATGAAGAAAGACATTGCTTATTTCATGGCCTCTTGCGACATCTGCAACAAGGTTAAGGCGAAATATCAGAAACCAGGCAGACTTCTCCAACCACTGCCCATATCACAATGGAAATGGGACGATGTCTGTATGGATTTCATCACAGGATTACCCAGGACCCGACGAGGCAATAATGCGATCTGGGTCATAGTGGATACATTAACCAAGGTGGCTCACTTTCTCCCAGTCAAAACCTCATACCGAGGAGATGAGCTTACCCGACTGTATGTATCCAGGATTGTCAGTTTGCGTGGAGTTCCCGGAACCATCACTACTGACTGAGGTTCACTATTCACCTCTACTTTCTGGACCCGTCTCCATCAAGCCCTTCGGACGGAATTAAAATACAGCACTGCTTATCACCCTCAGACGGATGGGCAAACGGAAAGAGTAAATCAGATACTCGAAGATATGCTCCGAGCCTGTGTTTTAGCCCAAGGATCACAATGGGAAGATTGCTTGCCATACGCCAAGTTCTCATATAACAATGGATTCTAGACCAGTTTGAAGATGTCACCTTATGAAGCTTTGTATGGCCATAATTGCCGCACTCCATTAAATTGGTCTCAAACCGGAGACAGCTGTATTTTCGGAATAGATCTCATGCTGGAGGCCAAAAAGCAAGTCAAAGAGATCCGAGACAGATTGCAGCTGGCCAAATCGCAATAGAAAAGTTATTATGATGCAAAGCACCGACAGATCAGTTTTGAACCCGGAGAACATGTCTACCTATGAGTCACACCCATGAAGGGAGTAAGAAGGTTCCAAACCCGTGGAAAATTGGCACCCAGGTTTATTGGTCCATTTCCCGTCATGACACGAGTAGGTGCTGTGGCATATCAGTTGGAGTTGCCTCCGGAACTGTCCGACGTGCACAACGTGTTCCACGTTTCACAACTACGACGGTGCATCTCACCACCCGAGAAAAAGACCGATTTGGCAGAGATAGAGCTGGCAAAGGATTTGACCTACGAAGAGAGGCCACTAAAAATTTTGGATCTGATGGAAAGAGACACTCGCAGTAAGTCACAGAAATTTTACAAGGTTCAATGGATGCATCATACCGAATCAGAATCAACCTGGGAATCAGAAGAATTTCTTAGGGCATCTTATCCAGAATGGTTTTCCCAAGCAACCGAATCTCGAGGACGAGATTCGTTCTAAGTGGGGGAGGTTTGTCACAGCCTGGTTTTTGCCCTCTTTTCTTTGCTTGATTTTCATCTGAGTTGGTTTGAATTTGGAGTTTCGAATCATTCCATTTGGACTTGATCACTTGGGTATCACTTTATTTTCAACCCAAGTGCCTCCTCTCCTCTTCTAATCCATCATTTCACTCCTGGCCAACCCAACAAAATTGCTTGGAATATTTTTCTTAAATGAAAAATATTCATTTTCCCTCCTAAACCCTAGCTAAAATCTTTGACCTCCAAAGCAACCCTCATTTCTGTTGCCCCAAAAATACTGAGAAAAATCCCAAATATTCTTTGGGCCCTAGGGCACATTTTTGAGCAAAAATGTTTCACAACTTTTTGGAATTTTTGCTACAGAAAATATTTTCACTTCTGGGCTGAAAGCAGTAACATGCTACACTACTCTAATGCAAGTGGTAGAGAGAAAGAATAGGTGATATCGGTTGATCAGGGGGGCTTGCCTGGTTGCTCTAGCAAGGAGGGGTCGTCAACACTGTAGTCGATCGGAAAAACAGCGGCATCGGTCTCGGTGTCTAACGAGAGAAGAGGGGGAAGAAACAATAAATATAATGCAAACATATGCATGATGATGCATGACATGACAATGAGCGGTGCTAGGTGTGCCTTAACGCGGTAGTAGGTGATACCGACGAAGGCGGGAAACATCCGGGAAAGTATTCCCGGCGTTTGTCGTTTTCGGGCAGATGAATTAGAGGTGAAATGTTGCATCTTTGCTATGCTAGGGACGTGTGACGGAAGAACGGACTACGTATTTTGATTCATCACATTTTTCTGAGCAACTTTCATGTATAAAGTATTTTCATCCAAATTATGGATTATTTTATATGACTGTCACAACCTGTTTTTGCCCTCTTTTCTTTGCCTGATTTTCAACTGAGTTGGTTTGAATTTGGAGTTTTGAATCATTCCATTTGGACTTGATCACTTGGGTATCCCTTGATTTTCAACCCAAGTGCCTCCTCTCCTCTTCTAATCCATCATTTCACTCCTGGCCAACCCATCAAAATTGCTTGGAATATTTTTTTTAAATGAAAAATATTCATTTTGCCTCCTAAACCCTAGCTAAAATCTTTGACCTCCAAAGCAACCCTCATTTTTGTTGCCCCAAAAATCCTAAGAAAAATCCCAAATATTCTTTGGACCCTATGGCACATTTCTGAGCAAAAATGTTTCACCACTTTTTGGAGTATTTTTGCTACAGAAAATATTTTCACTTCTGGGCTGAAATGGTAGTTACTACAGCAACTACCTTTTTACTAGCTCCAGTGCAGCTTGTTTTCCCTGTGCTTATTCACCTTAGTAAGAGTCAGTAAAACCCCAAAGATCAGCCCTTGAATCACTGTGGTTTGACCACAGTAACTGTCCAAAGTTTCTGTCCAGTAACTAAACATCTTCACCATTTCACTTCTATTGCACCTGGAAACCAACCGAGCCGTGGTAACACCTAAAGTTACTAAGGACTACACGCCAAGCATCATGGTTAGTGCATATGTGGCCTGATGTCACGGTCCACGTGGTGATCACGTTCGTCCGAGGGTGCTGGCATGCCAAACGCGCGCTCTGCGCGTCGCCTGCGCCTCTGTGGCGCATGTGCCCGCTGCTCGGCCAGCCTGGGCATGTCCCCCCACGCCACCATCCTCGTCTCCACCCCCTTAACTCCTCCCTGCCGCTCGCCGACACCGGAGCTCGCTACAGCGAGCATGGGCACGGTCCGGCCAATGGCACAGTGCCCGCGCACTGTGTTTGTCCCCTTCCTCATGGCTCCTGTGCTCGTCCGCGTCCGTGCACATCTCTCGCATGAACCCCGTCGCCTTCTCCCTCTCTCTCTGGCACCACTCGTCGTCAGGCACCGGCGACAGCTGTCCTCCGGCGGAGCCGGAGCCCTCCTTGCTGCCCCGCCTATAAATAGCCCCCTCCGCAGCCTCCTGGAGCACTGCACCTCGCCACACCTCCCTCCCATAGCCACTAGAAGCCGCAGCCCGGCCGGGCAGGCCGCGGACTGCCGTCCCCGAGCCGAGCTCGCCGGCGATCTCTCCTGGATCGACCCCGCAGCTCCAGCCACTCCCAAGCCGAGGCGACCCCGCCAGGGCCTCCGCCTCTCTTCCGTGAAGCCAACGAGCCAAGCCCGAGCCCCTGGAGCCACCCCTAGCCGTCGTCTTCCTCATCTCCGGCGACCACCGTGTTCTGCCTCCGCTTGCGAGGGAGAAACCGACGCCGTCCGGTCACCATTTTCCATGCCACGGGTACGGGCAGGTGCGCAAGAACCTTCTCCGTCGATCCCTCCCTCTCATCTTCCCCCAAGAGGCCTCAACGCCGGCGAACGCTCCGGCGACCTGCCGCCCGTCTCTGTTTTCTCCCCCCCTCTGGGCTGACTAGCGGGGCCCGCTAGTCAGCCACTCATAACGCGCGCGAAGCGGTATGAGTGGTGGCGCCCCGGGAAAATACGCCATCGACGTCACCCCCTCTCTATTTTTTTTCAAATTTACTTAAATTCCAGGAGCATTCAAACAGCCATAACTTTTATTCTACAAGTCCAAATGCAGTGATTCTTTTTGCATTGTGTTCTTTGTCTAAAAATCTAACAGCTCCCAAAAGATGGGATTTTTCCTTGCTGCCTAGATTTTCTGACAATTTTCAGAAGGTTTCTTGATATTTTTCTTTTGTGGTTTTTGAATGTTTTCAGAGGAACCAGCTTGTCTTGAGGATCACCAGGAGCCTTGTGACCCTCATCAGTACTAAGGCAAGCCACAGTAACATTTTCATGGTCCCACTTCAATATTATTGATTTTCATATTTGAACTTATGAATATTGATGCATTTTAATTAGTTATATAATAAATATATTATGTTGTATGCTTGTTATGTTAAAATGCTTGAACTTCAGTATGTTTGAAGTAAATATTGTTGGTAAGGTGATGAGAACTTAGTTGTTAGAGTTAAATAAATAATATGGTCATAGAATTGATGAGAAATTTGGATATTATTTTTGCATGAGGTATAATGATGATAATTGCTAGAAATGGTACTGGTATAAGTAAAGAAAGGTTTTTTACCAGTATAGTAGCATGATTTTATGTTGGCTCCGTGGGAGCATAGTTGGTGCAGTTTTGCATGGTTCTGTGATGCATATGTTAAGTGATGCATGGTATGGCAGTATGACACCGGTTATTTTCTTTTCGCATTAAAAGTTGAACCTGATTAATATTCAACTTGAACATGTTGTTGACCAGGTCGTGGTGCCGCTGAAATGAGTCTTTCCCAGTGCAACCACTTTTGCCGGTATGGGACGGCCTTAATGCGTTTCATTGTCGTGCCTCTGGTCGGTACCTCAAATTAGGGAAGGTTATGGGCATGCTGTACCCTGGCCCAGTAGGCAAGCATAACCTTGTGAGCCTGTTGTTAAGTTAAGTTTGGTACCGGATCCTAGTGTGGATCGTGGCCACGATGGTGGTCGAGGTGTCTAGAGGTAGACACGGGGCCACCCAGGACTAGCCCAGTGGGGTCTGAGTCGGAGGGGCCGGGAGAGTGTCATGACAGTGACATGGTTTCGTCGGAACGCTGTTGGTCCACTCGGATGGGAGAGTGAGGCCATGGGTTCCGTAGTGTGGGTACAGTGTACTAACCTCTGCAGAGTGTATTTAATCTATCGATAGCCGAGTCCACGGATACGGACACGCTCGAAAGTAAGGTACACCATGGGTCAACACTTAATAAATATGCACACTAAATTGCACTAAGGATGAAAGTGAGGTCATCGTGTTGAGTTGGCCACGAGTTGGTCGGGTTGTGATCGCCGTAAGGATCACGGGCCACGAGTTGGTCGGGTTGTGATCGCCGTAAGGATCACGGGCCATGAGATGGTCGGGTTGTGATCGCCATAAGGATCACGGGTATGTGTTGGTAATATTATGTTTGTTGGTCACATCTGGTAAGCAAGTTGGGAGAATGAGTACCTGTTGAGCATAGTCACATCATGTTTGTTATATAGCTGCATTGTTGATTAAAACTAGATAAATATCATAATATTGTCTGTCATCTTGTTATGCTTATTGTGAGCTTGCAAGTACCTTCAATGTACTGACCTGGCGTGTCATGCCAGAGTTCAGGAAAGTCCCGTTGAAAAGGAGTGATGTCCGAGTCTAGACAATGTCCACGCCGGTGTCCTTGTACTATGGAGTCCCGCTACGATGTTGTTCCGCTGACGAGTGGTTGTCATGATCGAGGCCCCTTTATGTTCACTAAATAATGTACATATTGTTCAGCCGCACCGTGTGTGCCGCTTGGCCTCGCTAACTGTTGTAATATGAACTATGTTCCGCAAGCATGAATAAAGCGGTTGTATTCTGTGCCATGTTGTTGTGTGTTGCGAGAAGACAAGGTCTCTGGGCTGGCAATGCAGGGTAAACCGGTCTCTCTGAGTCGGGGTGCCACAATGACTTTTCAAAGATTAAATGATTTTATGGAAAACTTTTATTTCGAAAATAAATGGCTAAAAGCTAGATGTACCAGTGGTGTGTACACTACCAATGTGGTTGTTTGACTGCCAGGTGGGGCCAAAGTCAAAGTCAACAGCCCTATTAGAGTTGACTAGTCAAAATCAACGGTGTCGAAGGGACCCAACTGTCATATATAGTAGGTAATTTGATTTTGGTTATTTTGTTTAATCTCTAGGGGACCCACATGTCACATGTACTAATAAAAGTAGTTGGACTAAATTAATCTAGAAGGGGCCACATGTCATCTGGCTATAATTAATCACTAATTAGTCTAACCAGACTAAACTAAAAAGTTGGCCACCACACGGCCATGCGCAAAGGCACTAGACCATGTCCACGTCATAGGAGGCCTGAAGGTGCTTGCGACCTCAACCAACAACAGCAGTAGCCATGGCAGCAGAAGCAACGACGGTAGCATCGGCAAGTGCAGAGCAACAGCTAGCAGGAGAAGCAGCATGCAGGAAGCAGCGGCAGTGGGCAACAACAGTAGCGTCTGCACGCGGGGCTGGCCGGCGCGGTCTGCGAGCAGGAGCAAGGACACTAGGGGCGAGCAGCACGCGAGAGCAGGCCATTAAGCATTGGGATTTTGGTGGATTTCACCAAGTCAGGCGTGAAGCTTGCGCGGGAACCCGTGCCGGTTGTGCGGGAACGAGCTCACCAACAATTCATTAGCGCCACTTCAAACCACTATTTGACCAAAAGAACGCCCCCACGCGCTGCTCAAACTTGCGCTCGAAGTCGTCTGCGGCAGCGGGGTGACAAGACGCGTGAGAGGAGGACAAAAGGACAAATACACATAGGTTAATAAAAAAATGTGTGCAATTTAATTACCTACTACCCTCGTCCTAGTTTATAAGTCATCTTGTATTTTTGTGCCAAATTTTGACTAGAGATTTAACTAATAAAATACGAATGCATGCCGCAAAAGATTATATTGTTGGATTCATATTTGAACATAGTTTTGAATTATATAATTTTTATAACATGCATTAACATTTTGTTAGTTAAATCTAAGCTTGAAATATGGAACCGAATATAAAGGGGACTAATAGACTAAGACGGAGGTAGTAGCACATGCTCGCTCTCTACGCATTGTCGCAAATGTCGGTCGGCTTGTAGACGACCATTCCCTGTGTGTTCAACTGCTCTATGTGTGTGGTTGCTCGCAGTTGAGGCGGCCGCGGTGCGCCCTGCTCGCGTCCCCCCACGTGCGCTCTACTCTCGTGTCCCTCTGAGCGCTCTGCGCTCGTCCCTCCAGGCGCACTGCCAGTGTTTGGGGTCGGCGCATGATCACGTAAGCTCGTGCTGCAATTACACATGCAGTTGCGCCGGGCGCGACGCCACGATGAAGTTACCCAATGCGAAAACTACCATGTGGACGCACCGAGAATCCAGGCCGCCTGGCCCCCATTTATTCCTCCAGCCATTTACCTTCATCTCTCGCGCCACGCGACACAATAAGCACACCCATGACGACACATACAGAGAGGACCTCCAGCGGTTCCAATGGCGCTCCCCGTGGCTCCAATGGCGCACCCAGCGGCCAACGACAACGAGGGGTAGTTCACCACGCATCATGTAGTGGACACCCATGTGAGGGGGAAGAACCTCTCAGTGGTGTACACGATCGAACCGGTCTCGGTGGAGAGCTCCATGCAAACTAAGAGGAGTTGCTTGTTGAGGACAAGTACCAAGTGGTCGGCTTCAACCTCGAGTTCACCAGCGGTCGTGTCGGGCATGACTAGAAGGTTGCCGTTACCCACTTGTGCGTGCGACATGACGTCCTCGTCTACCACTACCACCTAGCCACAAGGCCTTGCGAGCGTTTCTCCAGGTTTATCAATGGCTCCGACTACAGTTTCGCTATGGTGGCACCACCAAAGATCTAAAAGCGATCAAGGTTTTGGGCTTGACCTGCCTGAATCTTATCAACATATGTGACCACTAGGGGAGCAACAACAACAAACAGAACTCCCTAGTTGACCTCACCTTGGCCATCATCCACCCCTACTACAAGAAGATGAAGGATGAGAGCAAGAAGGACAGGAACGCTTGGCACAGTGCCTGGCGTCAGAGACTAGATGAAGAACACATCAAGTACGCGGCCAAGGACACGTACACAAGCTACGATATTTACACGTGGATCATTGACATGAGGAAGTATCTTCGTCATGCCCCAAACGAGGGATAGAGCCATAGAGCAGTGGCGGGAGCATCACAAGAAGTTGATGACTAGATGATCATTTCTCCTAGTTTAGAACACATGCAATTGTTTATTGAGGTATGTGTGAATGATCTTTACACTCACTTATGTAATTGGATGTTTATTTCAGTTACATATATGTTATTCTTCTATAGACAAAGCAAATCACACGGCTTATTAGCAGCAATCGTCTGTGTTATTATTGGTCTTCGCACACATTTCTGATTACGAACCTGTTTGCGGCGTATCACACACATCTTGTTCAGTTCAACTGCTTCTGTGGTCTTTGCTGATCGCAAACAGTTCATCCGAGTGAACTATATGCCCTCCATCGCACACAACTTGATCTGGTAGACCGTTTGTATTGTGTTGCCTAATCACATACAGTTCATCCTAGTGAACTGTATGCGGTATATCGCACAAATCCTCATCTGGCTGCTTGTTTCTGTTGTTCTGCATCATCACAAATAGTTCTACTGGATTAATTGTATGCCACGCATCGCACATGCAACTCTAATCTGAATTGTGTTTGATGTCTCTGCCATTGTAAACATTTCGTATCTTTTTTGACGGTTTTATTACATCATCGTTTGTGACTAATGCATCGCACATAGTTTCGTCAAAGGGTCTCTGATTGGACTGTCGCGTTTGGACCAACCTACAGTAGTGATAGCTAATGGGAAGCATAGAAAGAAGAAGATAATTCAGCTAGAACAAGATGAGAGTACAATTGTAGGACATGAGAACCTAAAATCGTACATCTCTAATTATTACAAGGCGCTTTTTGGAGCACCCGGAGAAAGTTCCGTAGCTCTAGATGAGAGTGCGATCGGGGACATAGCTCAACTTAAATTAGAAGAGAATGAGGTGTTGTCTGCTCCGTTCACTGAGAAAGAGGTCTTTGATGCAATAACGCAAATGAAGCATAATAAAGCCCATGGACAGGATGGCTTACCGGGGGAATTTTATCAGAAATGCTTAAATATCATAAAGGGAGATCTTATACCTATGTTCCATGATTTGTTCGATGGTCAATTAAACCTATTTCACCACAATTTTGGAACAATAACATTGTTGCCAAAGAAGGTTGAGGCTATTCGCATTGAGCAATTCAGACCGATCTGTCTTCTCAATGTAAGCTTTAAGATTTTTACAAAGGTTGGCATGAATAGGTTGACATGGATAGCCCATCTGGTTGTGCAACCAACTCAAACTGCTTTCATGCCAGGATGACACATCCTTGAAGGGGTTGTGGTCCTACATGAAAAGATGCATGAAATCAATACGAAGAAACTAGATTGTGTTATCTTCAAAGTGGATTTTGAAAAAGCATATGATAGGTTCAAATGACCCTTCTTACAGCAAGCCTTACGTATGAAGGGGTTCAATGAATCTTGGAGATCTCAGGTGGATTCATTCATACAGAAAGGTAGTGTCAGAATAAAAGTCAATGATGATACATGACATTATTTTCAGACATGTAAGGGGTTACGACAAGGAGACTCCATGTCTCCTTTGTTATTTAACATTGTAGCGGATATGTTGGCAGTACTTATGATGTGGAGCATCCTACGGACATCACCATGTCAAGAGCTCGTTTGGCACGTGACACGTGCGACATCTACTTCACATACACAAAGGTGAATCATCTCCTTTACAGGTGCTCACTTGACCCCTTCGAGGATGGTATACTACTTGACACTTCTCCCATGTGCATGCATAGGTATTTTTAGAGCTTCACGGATGTTGAGGAGGAGTGCAAGAGCCAAGGAACAACTACACCATCTGCGAGGGAAGCATGGAAGCGAAGACGGAAGAAGACCGAGCTGCTGAAGCTACAGCGGCCAGACATCTGGGCCAGAGGCCGGACATCTGGCGCTTGTGCAGCCGCCAAGGAGCTGCACCAACAGACGAGCAACAACATCAGCGGCCGGACATCTGGCGCCAACACCGGACTTCCGGCGCCTCCCGACAGCCCAGACATCGGCTTGTTGGAAATATGCCCTAGAGGGAATAATAAAATGTTTATTATTATATTCCCTTGTTCATGATAATTGTCTATTATTCATGCTATAATTGTATTAACCGGAAATCGTAATACATGGGTGAATACATAGACCACAATATGTCCCTAGTGAGCCTCTAGTTGACTAGCTCGTTGATCAATAGATGGTTGTGGTTTCCTGACCATGGACATTGCGGGATCACATCATTAGGAGAACAATGTGATGGACAAGACCCAATCCTAAGCATAGCACAAGATTGTGTAGTTCGTTTGATAGAGCTTTTCTAATGTCAAGTATCATTTCCTTAGACCATGAGATTGTGCAACTCCCGGATACCGTAGGAATGCTTTGGGTGTATCAAACGTCACAACGTAATTCAGTGACTATAAAGGTGCACTACAGGTATCTCTGAAAGTGTCTGTTGGGTTGGCACGAATCGAGACTGGGATTTGTCACTCTGTATGACGGAGAGGTATCTCTGGGCCCACTCGGTAATGCATCATCATAATGAGTTCAATGTGACTAAGTAGTTAGTCATTGGATCATGTGTTACAGAACGAGTAAATAGACATGCCGGTAACGAGATTGAACAAGGTATGGGGATACCGACGATTGAATCTCGCGCAAGTAACATACCGATGGACAAAGGGAATTATATACGGGATTGATTGAATCCTCGACATCGTGGTTCATCTGATGAGATCATCATGGAACATGTGTTACCTAATATGGGTATCCAGATCCCGCTATTGGTTATTGGCCAGAGAGGTATCATGGTTGCCGAACCCGTAGGGTCTACAAACTTAAGGTTCGGTGATGCTAGAGTTCTAATGGCAATAGTATGTGGTTACCGAAGGTTGTTAGGAGTCCCGGATGAGATATCGGACATGACGAGGAACTCCAAAATGTTTCGGAGGTCTAGATTGATATATTGGACGAAGGGTATTGGAGTCTAGAAGTGTTCCGGTGGTATTGGGCTATGGCCAGCATGACTGAAAGGTGTTTCAGGGGCCCTGGCAAGTGTTGCAGGGCCTCATGGGCCAAGGGGAGGGGGCAAACCAGCCCACTAAGGGGTTGTGCGACCCCACACCCTTTCCCATGTTGCTTGGGGAGTGGGGCGCCTCCACCTAGGTTGGGAGGCAAGCCTCCACCTACTTGCCTTGGGGGGCAAGTCTCCCTAGGGTTTCCCTCGGGAGATCCAATCTGCCTTAGCCACCGCTCCCAAGGGGAAACCATAGGGAGCATCCTCCTCCCCCTTCCCCCTATATATAGTGAGGGAAGGAGAGGGCAGACGCACCCTGACACGCCCTGGTGCTGCCCTTCCTCTCCTTCCTACACCTCCTCCTCCTCTGTAGTGCTTAGCAAAGCCCTGCCAGAGAACCACGAGCTCCACCACCATGCCATCGTGCTGCAGGAGTTCTCCCTCAACTTCTCCTCTCCCCTTGCTGGATCAAGAAGGAGGAGACGTCCCCGTGCTATACGTGTGTTAAACGCGGAGGCGTCGTCCGTTCGGCGCTAGATCGGATCTTCCGCGATTTGAATCGCCGCGAGTACAACTCCATCAACCACGTTCCTTGCAACGCTTCTGATTGGCGATCTTCAAGTGTTTGAAGATGCACTCCCTCTCTCTCGTTGCTAGCATCTCCTAGATTGATCTTGCTAACACGTAGGAATTTTTTTGAATTATTACTACGATCCCCAACAATTGGTATCAGAGCTAGATCTATGCGTAGATTCTATGCACGAGAAGAACACAAGTAGTTGTGGGCGATGATTTGGTCAATTTGCTTACCGTTACTAGTCCTATATTGATTCGGCGGCATTGTGGGATGAAGCGGCCAAAACCGACCATACACGTACGCTTACGTGAGACAGGTTCCACCGACTGACATGCACTTGTTGCATAAGGTGGCTAGCGTGTCTATCTCTCCCACTTTAGTCAGATCGGATTCGATGAAGAGGGTCCTTATGAAGGGTAAATATAAATTGGCATATCACCATTGTGGCTTTTGCGTAGGTAAGAAACATTATTGCTAGAAACCCATAGCAGCCACCTAAAAAATGCAACAACAATTAGAGGACGTCTAACTTGTTTTTGCAGGGTATGCTATGTGATGTGATATGGCCAAAAGGATGTGATATATGAGATTGATCATATTCTTGTAATAGGAATCACGACTTGCATGTCGATGAGTATGACCACCAGTAGGATCCATAGGAGTTGTCTTAATTTATTGTATGACCTACGACTCAATATAAGTGCCATGTAATTACTTTAGTTTATTGCTAATTGTTAGCCATAGTAGTAGAAGTAATAGTTGGCGAGACAACTTCATGAAGACACGATGATAGAGATCATTATGATGGAGATCATGGTGTCATGCCGGTGACGATGGTGATCATGCCACGCCTCGAAGATGTAGATCAAAAGCGCAAGATGATATTAGCAATATCATGTCACTTTATGATTTGCATGTGATGTTTGTCATGTTTACATCTTATTTGCTTAGAACGACAGTAGCATAAATAAGATGATCGCTCACTAAAATTTCAAGAAATGTGTTCCCCCTAATTGTGCACCGTTTCGAAGGTTCATTCTATCGAAGCACCACGTGATGATCAGGTGTGATAGATTCTAACGTTCGCATATAACTGGTGTAAGCCAGATTTACACATGCGAAACACTTAGGTTGACTTGATGAGCCTAGCATTTACAAACATGGCCTCGTAACACGAGAGACCAAAAGGTCGAACATGAGTCGTATAGTAGATGCGATCAACTGGAGATGTTCACCATTGATGACTAGTTCGTCTCACGTGATGATCGGACATGGCCTAGTCGATTTGGATCACGTATCACTTCGATGAACAGAGGGATGTCTATCTGAGTGGGAGTTCATTAAATAATTTGATTAGTTGAACTCTTTATCATGAACATAGTCTAAATTGTCCTTGCAAATTATTTTGTAGATCAATAGCTCGCGCTTTAGCTCCCTGTTTTAATACGTTCCAAGAGAGAGACTAAG
Organism: Triticum aestivum; assembly: GCF_018294505.1. Lineage (NCBI taxonomy): Eukaryota > Viridiplantae > Streptophyta > Magnoliopsida > Poales > Poaceae > Triticum > Triticum aestivum. Next base: position 346,867,304 of record NC_057810.1, read on the forward strand.
TTGAAAGATATTGTGAGCAATTGTGCGGACTAGGGCCGTAGTTTGAGGATTGTCCCCACTGCTACACATAAGGCTTCTGTCCTTGATGCACTGCTCCATGTGCCAACCCCTCTAGCGTCGTTTGTGGATGTTGTGAACATCTGTCAGACACGTTCGGATGACTACTTGATAGTTTAGTGCACCATGCTTTACGGCTTAGAATCAGGGCTCCAAAGGCGTTTTTGAATGCCATGGAACATATGAGATGTTCCTAGAGCTAAAATTGGTATTTCAGTCTCATGCCCGTGTTGAGAGGTTTGAGACCTCTGACAAGATCTTTGCCTACAAGATGGAGGAGAATAGTTCAGCCAGTGAGCATGTGCTCAGAATGTCTGGGTACTTCAATCGCTTGAATCAAGTCGTAGTTAATCTTCCAGATAAGAGAGTGATTGACAGAGTTCTCCATTCACTATCACCTAGCTACTAGAGCTTTGTGATGAACTATAACATGCAAGGGAAGATGATCCCGGAGCTGTTCATCATGCTTAAGGCAGTGAAGGTTGAAATCGAGAAGGAGCATCAAGTGTTGATGGTTAACAAGACCACTGGTTTCAAGAAGGGCAAGGGCAAGAAGAGAAACTTCATGAATAGCAAGCCAGTTGCCGCTCCAGTGAAGAATCCCAAGAACCCAAACCGGAGACGAAGTGCTTCTATTAGGGGAACCATCACTGGTAGCGGAACTGCCTCAAATACTTGGTAGATAAGAAGGCTAGCAACTTCAACAAAAGTATATTTGATATATGTGTTATTGATGTGTGCCTTCTAGTACTCCTAGTAGCACATGGGTATTAGATACTAGTTTAGTTGCTAATATTGGTAACTCGAAATAAAAGCTACGGAATAAACGGAGACTAGCTAAGGGCGAGGTGACGATGTGTGTTGGAAGTGTTTCCAAGGTTGATGTGATCACCATAGCATGCTCCCTCTACCTTCGAGATTAGTGTTGAACCTAGATAAATGTTGTTTGCATTGGTGTCCGTGTTGAGCATGAACATGATTAGATCATGTTTATTGCAATACGGTTATTCATTTAAGTCAGAGAATAATGGTTATTCTGTTTACATGAATAACACCTTCTATGGTCATGCACCCAATGTGAATGGTTTATTGAATCTCGGTCGTAGTGATACACATGTTCATAATATTGATGCCAAAAGATGTAGAGTTGATAATGATAGTACCACTTTCTTGTGGCACTTCTGCTTAGGTCATATTGGTGTTAAGCGCATGAAGAACCTCCATGCCGATGGACTTTTGAAGTCACTTCATTTTGAATCACTTGACACATGCAAACCATGCCTCGTTGGCAAGATGACTAAAACCCTTTTTTGGAACAATAGAACGGGCAAGTGACTTGTTGGAAATCATACATGCTGATGTGTGCAGTCCGATGAGAGTTGACGCGTGCGGTGGATATCATTATTTTCTCACCTTCACCGATGAATTGAGTAGATATTGGCATGTTTACTTAATGAAGCATAAGTCTGAAACGTTTGAATAGTTCAAGCAATTTAAGAGTGAAGTTGAGAATCATCATAACAAGAAGATCAAGTTCCTATGATATTATCAAGGGGAGAGTGTGTGAGTTATGAGTTTGGCGATCACTTAAGACAAGGTTGAATTGTTTCACAGTTGACGCCACGTGGAACACCATAGCATAATGGTGTGTCCAAACGTGATAATCGCACTCTATTGGATATGGTGCGATATATGATGTCTCTTACCAATCTACCACTATCGTTTTGGGGCTATGCATTAGAGACAAGTACATTCACATTAAATAGGGCACCATCTAAGTACGTGGAGATGACACCGTATGAACTATGGTTTGGTAAGAAACCTAAGTTGTCGTTTCTTAAGGTTTGGGGTTGCGATGCTTATGTCGATAGGCTTCAGCTAGAAAAGCTAGAACCCAAAGCGGACAATTGTGTCTGCATAGAATACCCAAAGAAGACGATTGGGTATACCTTCTATATCAGATCCTTCCTCGAGAAAGAGTTTCTCTTGAAAGAATTGAGTGGGAGGAAGATAGAACTTGATGAGGTTGTTGAACCTTTACTTCAACCAGAGAGTAGCGTAGCACAGAAAGATGTTTCTGTGGCACTTACGTCAGATCAAGTTACTATCGAACCACATAGGTCGACAAGGGTGCGTACAACTTCTAAGTGGTAACCCTGTCTTAAAAGTCATGTTGTTGGACAACGGTGAACCTACGAGCTATGGAGAAGTGATGGTGGGCCCGAATTCCAACAAATGTCTAGGAGCCATGAAATTCGAGACATGATCCATGTATCAGAACAAAGTATGGACTTTGGTGGACTTGCCCGATGATCAAAAAGACATTGAGAATAAATGGATCTTTAAGAAGAAGATGGACGCTGATGGTAATGTCACCATTTATGAAGCTCAACTTGTCTGAAAGAAGTTTCCGACAAGTTCAAGGAGTTGACTGTGATGAGACTCTCTCAATCATAGCGGGGTTGAAGTCTGTTGGAATTATGTTAGCAGTTGCTGCATTTTCATTTACAAAATCTGGCAGATGGATGTCAAAACAAAGTTTCCTAGACGGTTTCCGTGAGGAAAGGCTGTATGTGATACAACCAGAAGGTTTTGTCTACCTAAGGATGCTAAAAGGTATGCAAGCTCCAGCGATCCTTCTACGGACTTGAGCAAGCATCTCAGAGTTGGAACATATGCTTTGATGAGGTGATCAAACCTTTTGGTTTTATACAAAGTTTGCAAAAAACTTGTATTTACAAGAAAGTGAGTGGGAGCACTACAATATTTCTGATAAATATATGTGGATGACATATTGTTGATTGGAAATGATGTAGAATTTCTTGAAAGCATAAATGGTTATTTGAATGGAGTTTTTCAAAGGAATACCTAGGTAAAAATGCTTACATATTGGGTATCAAGATCTATAGAGATAGATCAAGACGCCTGATAAGACTTTCACAGAGCACATACCTTGACATGATTTTGAAGGAGTTCAAAATGCATCAGTCAAAGAAGGAGTTCTTGATTGAGTTGTAAGGTGTGAAGTTAAGACATAAAGCTCGACCACAGCAGAAGAAAGAGAAAGGACAAAGGTCGTCCCCTATGCCTTAGCCATAGGCTCTATACGATATGCCATGCTATGTAACGCACCTGATATGTGCCTTGCCACGTGTCTGGAAAGGGGGTACAAGAGTGATCCAGGAGTGGATCATTGGACAACGGTCAAAATTATCCTTAGAGGAATAAGGAAATGTTTCTCGATTATGGAGGTGATAAAGAGTTCTGCGTAAAGGGTTACGTCGATGCAAGCTTTAACACCTACCCGGATGACTCTGAGTAGCAAACTGGATACATATATAGTGGAGCAACCATTTGGGATAGCTCCAAGTGGAGCATGGAAGCAGCATCTACAATATGACCTAGAGATTTGCAAAGTACATACGGATCTGAATATTGCAGACCCCTTGACTAAACCTCTTCCACGAGAAAAACATGATCAACACCAGAACACTATGGGTGTTTTGATTCATCATAATGTAACTAGATTATTGACTAGCAGAAGATCAATAGATGGTTGTAGTTTCCTGACCATGGACATTGGATGTCGTTGATGACGGGATCACATCATTAGGAGAATGATGTGATGGACAAGACCCAATCCTAAGCATAGCATAAGATCGTGTAGTTCGTTTGCTAGAGCTTTTCTAATGTCAAGTATCATTTCCTTAGACCATGAGATTGTGCAACTCCCAGATACCGTAGGAATGCTTTGGGTGTGTCAAATGTCACAACATAACTAACTGACTATGAAGGTGCACTACGGGTATCTCCGAAAGTGTCTATTGGGTTGGCACGAATCATGACTGGGATTTGTCACTCAGTATGACGGAGAGGTATCTCTGGCCCCGTTCGGTAATGCATCATCATAATGAGATCAATGTGACTAAGGAGTTAGTCACGGGATCATGTGTTACAGAACGACTAAAGAGACTTGTCGGTAACGAGATTGAACAAGGTATGGGGATACTGATGATCGAATCTCGGGCAAGTAACATACTGATGGACAAAGGGAATTGTATACAGAATTGATTGAATCCCCGACATTGTGGTTCATCCGATGAGATCACCGTGGAGCATGTAGGAGCCAATATCGGTATCCGATGATGAAGCAGGGGCAACAAGGACAAGGTGGGGGGGTCACTGATGGATCACTAACCAACATATACTAAGCAGATTAGGATAAACAGGTAAGGTACAATAACAGGTACAAAAGCAGGCTATGCATCAGAATAGGAGCACACAATAACAGTAGCAAAATCTAATGCAAGTATGAGAGAATGGAATGGGCGATATCGGGATGATCAAAGGGGGGGGGCTTGCCTGGTTGATCTGGCAAGGAGGGGTCATTGTCGACGACGTAGTCGATCACCGGGGCATCAGCGGCCTCGGGGGCTACCGGAGAGAAGAGGGGGAAGAAACAGTAAATACATAGCAAACAGAGGTAACACTAAGCATGACATGATGATACGTAGCACTAAGCGTGTTCTAACGCGGTCCTAGACGTTATAGGTGAAGGGGGAAATCAACCGGGAAGGTGTTCCCGGTTCCGGACCTGTGTCAGACAGATGACCGGAGGGGGAAAGTTCCATGTTCAGCATGCTAGGGGCATGTGACAGATGAACGGACCGCGTATTCGGATTCGTTGGATTTTTCTGAGCAACTTTCATATAGAAAACATTTTCATCCGAGTTACGGTTTATTTTCTATGATTATTCAAAGATTAAAGCATTTTCTGGAATTATTTAAAATAATAGAAAAGAAATATGATGTCAGCATGACGTATGAGTGACTTCAGCAGTCAACTGTCCGGTTGACTGGTCAAACTGACATGGGGACCCCCCTGTCATAGACAGTGGGTTAAACAGAGCTCAAACTAATCTAAATTTAGTTAGTAAAACTACTGGGCCCACCTGTCAGTGTCTAGTTAACTAAACTAATTAGTTTTAATTATTAAAATGTTTTAATTAGAGGATTAAGAAGTGGGACCCGTACGTCAGTGGCACTGAGCGCCCAGTCAGCATAGTTGACCACGGTCAACGTGGTCAACTGGGTCCAGAGGCCCACAGGCAGCGACCCAGAGGCGGGCCCTGCCGGTGCCAGGTCAGCGCCCGCGCCGGAGCAACGCCGGCGAGGCCATCCGCGGCGGCCGAACGCCGGAGATGGCCGGAATCGCGCTACAGCGCATCACTTGGCACGCGGTTAGGTTCTTTCAAACGGGCTCTCGCCCGCGCATCGATCTGTCGCGGCGGTTTGGCCGAAAACGGCCGGAGACGGCGATGGCTAGCGGCGGAGCGGACGCCAGAGTTCGGCCGTTGGTGGCTACGGTGACGCAGGGCAAGTCAGGCGATGCGGGGAGCGGCGTTGTGCTCCTACGAGCTCCAGGAGCCCGGTTACGAGCTCGGGCGCGAGCTCGGGCCACGGTGGCCACGACGGTGAGGTGATCTGCGGCGGTGAGCTCACGGCAACGGCGATAAGCTAGCTAGGGAGAGACACGCGGTGCAAGGAGAAGAATGGAGGGAGGGAGGAGCTCACCGAGCGGCTACGAAAAGCCTGCGACAGCTTAGGAGCGCAGGGTTCACCGGAGACAACGAAGATTGCCGGCGACAGAGGCGGAAGGGGGTGGAGGAGAGCGGCCACTACAGGGCCTCCCAGCTCCCGATGAGGGTCGAGGACGACGGAGCGGAGGACGGCGCTCCTTCCAGCCACCAGCATGATCGAGGGGGGAGCCGGGGACCGCGAGATCAACGGAGGGCGACGGCGAAGTGCTCGGGCAAGGAGAGGGAAGAGCGGCGAGCGCGTGAGGGAGAATCTGGTGGGGATAGGGAGAGGCGGAGGTGGGAGTGGGGAGCTGACGAGGCCAGGAGGCTCGGCCTTATCCCCTCGGCGCGAGCAGCGGGGTGGCGAGGTGGTCGGGCGGCGACCGCGCGGGCGCGTGCCTCGGTCGGGTGAACAGGGGAAGGGGACGACCGCGGGGAGGAGTGGGCTGGGCTGTGCACTGTAGCAATGGGCTACAAGTGCACAGTAGTAGCTAGGCCCTTTTCTATTTCCCCTTTTTTTAGAGAGAGAAAGGGAATTATTTGGCCAACTATTTCACTTAGCAAACATTTGGGAGGTGTCCCATTAAATCCCTGGTGATCATAGGCATTGCCACAATTATTTTGGAGACCAGAAGAATTCATTTGTTTTTTTTTAAAGGATAGCATTTAAAAATGCTGAATTGGTGCTGTTATAATTGCTAATGTTCATCTTTGCACCAAAGTGATGTTGTGTTCCTTAACAAATAATTGTTATGGAATTTTTGACAAATGATGAACATTTTTCCGGCAACTTTTGATCAACTTCAAACTTCACTTGAATTTGAATTGACTGGAATTTCAAATGGGATATTGGACAAAGATGATTAAGCACTGTTTGGATAATGGTTAGCTTAATCACAGAGGGTTACTGTAGCATGACACTGGGGGTGTTACACTAGTACCGGGGTTTCACGGACTGGGTTATGGTGGAGGTAACTTTGGTTCAGGTTTTCAGGGCAACCAAGGGGGACAGGGCAATCAAAGGAATTAGGGCAACCAAGGTGGTTATAATCAATAGGGAAATCAGCAACAACAGCAGTCGGGTTATCAAAGTAACCCGAAGCAGTTAAATGGTGGACAGTATCATGTTTTCACTACTAGTCTGTGCAAGCGCAATCAGGAGCTTCATAAGAGGGAAGTGAACTCCGTCGAACCGGCAGTGTCGCGTTATTTGCGCTGGTCTGAACAGCCCATTGTGTGGAGTCGTGAGGATCATCCGCCCCGGGTTGATAATCCAGGTCATCTAGCATTGGTGATCGCACCACAGGTTTGAGGTTATAAGTTCACCAAGGTGCTCATGGATGGAGGGAGCAGTATCAACATCTTGTATTATGAAACCTTCCGGCGTATGGGGTTAACGGATAAGAATCTTAAACTGTCGAATACCGTTTTTCATGGTGTGGTGTCTGGTAAATCGGCCTACCCAGTAGGTAAGATAGCTCTGGAGGTGGTTTTTGGAGATGATCATGATTCAAGGTCCAAGACATTGACCTTTGAAGTGGTCAAAATCAGAAGTCCGTACCATGCCCTGTTTGGACGGCCGGTTTATGCTAAGTTCATGGCAAGGTCGTGTTATTTTTATCTGCAACTCAAGATGCCGGGTCATAAGGGGACCATCACAGTTCATGGCAGCCGCAAGATTTCTTTGGAGTGCGAAGAAGATGATGTGGCTTATGCTTAGTCGGTTTGTGCAACAGAGGAATTAAAATTCTATAAGGAGAATGTTGATCTGGCGGATATGACTTCTCTGAAGAAACCCACTACAGAGCATGATCCGTCTTTGAAGTTTAAATCGGCTGATGAGACCAAGTTGGTGGATTTTTTTCCTGGCGATTCATCCAAGCAGTTTAACATCAGTGTTAACTTGGATTCGAAATAGGAAAGCGCTCTCATCGAGTTCATCCGTGAGAATCGGTACATCTTTGCATGGAAACCTTCTGACATGCCAGGTGTACCGAGGGAACTCGCTGAGCACACTCTTAATATTAATCCCAAGTTTAAACCGGTCAAGCAGTTTCTTTGCCGCTTTAATGAAGAGAGACGCAAAGCCATTGGTGAAGAGGTAGCCCGGCTCTTGGCAGCAGGGTTTATTGTGGAGGTCTTTCACCCTGAGTGGTTAGCTAACCCGGTGCTAGTACTTAAGAAGAATGGCACTTGGCGTATGTGTGTGGACTACACGGGTTTGAACAAAGCTTGCTCGGCTGATCCCTTTGCCCTCCCTCGTATTGATCAAATTATTGATGCTACGGTGGGCTGTGAGTGTTTGAGTTTTCTGGATGCTTATTCGGGTTATCATCAGATCAAAATGGCAGTTAACGACCAGGAGAAGATAGCTTTTATAACTCCCTTTGGAGCCTTCTGCTATGTGTCTATGCCTTTTGGGCTCAAGAGTGCCCAGGCAACTTATCAGCGATTTGTGCAGAATTGCCTTCATAATCAGATTGGGCGCAATATTCATGCTTATGTGGACGATATCGTGGTGGAATCCAGGAAGGCGAAAACACTAATAGTTGACTTGCAGGAAACTTTTGATAATCTGAGGGTTTATAAGATCATGCTTAATCCGGCCAAGTGTGTTTTTGGTGTGCCAGCTGGCAAGCTCTTGGGTTTCTGGTGTCTAACAGGGCATTGAAGCTAATCCGGAAAAGATCAAGGCTATTACATCCCTGGATAAACCGGCATGTATCAATGACGTTCAACCTGGCGTGTCGTATTGCAGCACTAAGCCGGTTTATCAGCCGGTTAGGGGAGAAGGCGATCCTGCTTTATCAGATGATGAAGAAGACAGACAACTTTGTCTGGAGTGATGCTGCGGACGCGGTGTTTGAGGATTTGAAGAGGCAGTTAGCCGAACCGCCTGTTCTTGCTGCCCCCATCGATAAGGAACCTTTGCTGTTATATGTGGCTACTAATGCCCGAGCGGTCAGCGTGGCAATTGTGGTGGAGCGCAAGGAGGCTGGTAAGGAATATCCGGTTCAACGGCCGGTTTATTATATCAGTGAGGTACTTATCGAGTCCAAACAGAGATATCCCCATTGGTAGAAGCTGGTGTATGGAGTGTTTATGGCAAGCCAGAAGCTTAAGCAATACTTTCAAGGCCACCCCATCACTATGGTCAGTTCCGCTCCATTGGGAGACATCATTCAAAATAAGGAGGCGATTGGCCAGGTTGCTAAGTGGACTATTGAGCTTGGGCCTCACAGGTTAAAATATATGCCTCGCACTGCTATCAAGTCCCAAGCACTCGTGGATTTCATCAATGACTGGACAAAGTTGCAGGCATCGGAGGATAAACCGGATAACACATGCTGGACTATTCAATTCGATGGATCCAGGCAATTGGAGGGCTCGGGGGTTGTTGTGGTTCTTACTTCCCCTCGAGGTGACAAATTTTGTTATGTTCTCCGCTTAATGTTTCCCTGTACTAACAATGCAGCTGAGTATGAGGCTTTGCTCCACGGTCTTCGGATGGCTAAGGAGATGAACCTAATCCGGTACGTTTCTTTGCGACTCTGATTTAGTGGCTCAGCAAGTATCTGGTACGTGGGACTCCAAGGATCCACTTATTGCGGCTTATCGGCGTGAGGTGGATATCAGTGCTGGTCACTTCAAGGGTTACCAGGTCGAGCACATTGATCGGCGTAAGAATGAAGCAGCGGACGCTCTAAGCTGGCTCGGATCCTAGCGTAAACCGGTGCTACCTAATGTTTTTCTTGATGTTCTGCATAATCCATCGGTCAAGATACCAACAGAGGAGGATTTGGCTATTCCTGACCTGGAAGCTCAATTGGTGGCGGTTCTTCATGCTATCCCTAATTGGACAGTGTCGTACTTGGCATACATGAACCGAGGCGAGTTACTAGAGGATGAAGTTTTGGCCAAACAGATAATCCGGTGGTCTAAGTCCATGACTATTGTCAATGGTGAGTTACATCATTGCAGTGTCTCAGGGGTGTTTCAGCGCTGTGTTTCCCCTGAAGAAGGCTATGAGATCTTGCATGAAATCCACGAAGGAGATTGTGGTCATCATGCCGGTTCAAAATCCTTGGTGGCTAAGGCTTTCCGGCACAGTTTTTACTGGTTAACAGCTCATGCAGATGCAGAGGATCTGGTCAGAAAGTGTGATGGTTGTCAGAAATTTTCATGCCGAGCTCATGTTCCGGCTTAGGAATTGAGGATGATTCCAATCACTTGGCCGTTTGCAACTTGGGGGCTGGATATGGTTGGGACTTTTAAGAGGTCCAAGGATAAGAAGACCCACCTTCTGGTGGTGGTTGATAAATTCACCAGGTGGGTAGAGGAAGAGCCAGTGGGCAAGTGTGATGCAGCCATAGCGGTTCAATTCATGAAAAGGCTGATCTTCCACTTTGGCTTTCCACACAGCATTATCACAGATAATGGCACGAATCTTTCCAAGGGTGCTACGGAAGAGTTCTGTCAACGTGAGCACATCCATCTTGATGTGTCATCAGTGGCTCACCCCCAATCCAATGGTCAAGCGGAGAGAGCCAATCAAGAAATCCTAAAGGGTATCAAGCCCCGGCTTATGGTCCCTTTGCAGCGGACGCCGGGTTGTTGGGTGGAGGAGTTGCCTTCCGTTTTATGGAGCATTAACACCACCTCCAATAGATCTACGGGTTACACACCCTTCTTCATGGTTTATGGAGCAGAAGCTGTCCTCCCAAGTGATATTCGCCATGACTCGCCCCGAGTGGCAGCTTATGTTGAAGCAGACAATGAAAGAGCACGCCAGGATGCATTGGACCTTCTAGATGAAAAACGGGATATTGCGGCAGCTTGCTCGGCGATTTATCAGCAAGACCTACGGCGTTATCACAGCCACTGGGTTAAAACCAGGACTTTTCAAGAAGGCGACTTGGTGCTCCGGCTCATCTAAGATCAGACTGACATGCACAAGTTGTCTCCACCTTGGGAAGGGCCCTTTGTGGTCAGCAAGAATCAGAACAACGGGTCATACTACCTCATTGATGTTTGAGAGCACAAAGACTCGCGCAAGTTAGAGGAGGAGACTCGCCGGCCGTGGAATATAGCCCATCTTTGGCCTTACTACACCTGAGCCACAGGCTCCTACTATGTATATATTTTGTCAATGTACATATTATGATCAATAAATAAACTGGCATCCTTGCTAAAGCGGGTCCTCTACCGTTTCATATATCTTCTTGGTTACATGGGGGCTTATGCTTATAAAGCGGAGTTCTAATTACCCATTAAACCGACTTATCAAGCCATATAAAAGCTTGGGAGCTTCACACCCAAGGGACCAAAGAGAGTCTGTTGCCACGCACAGCTCAAACATAGGTACCCATTGAGCATAGCTCACAATGTTACTTGGGGGCTCTTTGTGCACAACAACAAAGAGTTTAAAAGGACCCTTGTAATGGGCTATCAAGCCAGGCTTGGAAGCCAGATGCATTCACCTAAAACCCCGGGTCAACCTACCTTCATCAAGTAAGCCACTCCATCCAGGTAATCCTGGTATGACCCGTCAAACCTTTGACAAGTCAATCTTATACAGACCCTGAACTTGTCAAAGTTAAAACGACGATTGGTTAATGTGAGGTCCATCTTAAAAGGCTTTGTAAAATGGTTTAACTCAGCGGCCTGGCAGCCAATGAAAAGCCTCGAATTTGGGCCTGGCAGCCCTTGAAAAGCCTCGACTACAAGTTTTTATTTGCTTTTGTTTTTCTAAGTTTTTCTCCTTTGATAAGGTTTTGAGATAAACCGGCTTCTATTGACCCGGCCTGACTATAAGTCATCAATGTAACCCGGTGTTCATAAATCCGGCGTGGCTTTCAACTATCAGTTGTTAATACACAATCAATCTTAAACTGGTGTTTATTAACCCGGTCTGGCATTGACTATAAGTCGCCAGGATGTTCATCCGGTGTTTATCATAACCCGGCATGGCTTATTAGACACCAACACGGCATGGTGAGAGTTATCAATACTCAAGATTTGGGTTATCATCCTTACTACAAATAGTTGGTAAACCAACAATGTGATTCAACATCACAGGTATGGTATATTTCATATTTCATTTTACAGCCTTAGTTATAAACTCTGGCATTATATTGGGTATCATAACTCGTCCGGCGATAAACTGTCAGGGCAATTTTAAGTTTGCCACATGTAGAAAACAGGATTGCATAACACTGTTAAAGATCATAAGCAAACATTGCATATCATGACAGATTAACATTCTCAGGAAAGTGGCTATGCATGATGGCATAGCAGACTAAGTGTTCCAAGCTATGCACGATGGCATAGCAGACCAAGTGTTTCAAGCTAGCCGATTACAAGGCGTTTTAAACACCCAAAAGGATAATTGTTTCTCATATAGAGGACAGTGCGCAAGATGATAAACCGGCTTCCGAGTTATGATTCTGCTTCAGCTTGATGTGAAGATTGCGGATCGTCTTGCACCGGTTCAACCTCCGCCTCCACCCACTAGCTGCAAGTCAATGGTTGCCCAGTCAATTCCAGACAAAGCTCGGAAGACAGCTTCATCACTTATAAGATCTGACGGTTCAACATCAGGGGCATAAGTATGCTTATGGATTGGTGGGTTTATATTTTGGGCTTCATAAACCGATGCATCGATCCGTTTGTTGTCTGCATCATAGATGGACCGGTGGAAAGACAAATCAGTCTCTTCGGCCAGTCTACTTGCAAGAGGACGCATCTCCTTTGTCAAGGCTTTAAGGCCATCCTTGTCAAATTCCGACCCATCTTCTTTTTGACTCAGATAACCATTTCCAATATCCTCCGAATCAAGATCAGCTATCCAAGCCTTAGCCCGAGTCAGTGCAGACAAAGCACCAGCCCTTGCAGCAGATCTCTTCACTTCTTCCAGTTGGGTAGGTGTCATGGAGAGCTTGGCCAAGGTATCCTTGATTAAGGTTGGCGGCGGTTTATTGTATGAAGCAGCGCAAATAACTCGTTGAGCGCCGGTATATAATTGCTCAATTAAAGTATAGGTAGCCTTCAGCTTCTTGCGCATATTTGAGCTAAGATGGGCAACGCGGCTACCTGCAAGGGTTACAACGTTTGTGTTAAACCGGCGATTCCAAGGACGATAAGGTACTAATCAGTACAAGGATACTTACCAAAGATGGCGGAAGTCATAGCATTGATTTGCCACTTTAAACCATTCAGCTCTTCTGCCACCGGTTTAAGGGCCGCTTCAGCATCCTCCGCCCGCTTCAGCAAATTGGTTTTTTCATCTTCCCAATCTGCTCGCTCGCCCTTGAAGCCATCCTTCAATTGCTCCATGGCGGTTAAAGCGCCCTTTAATTCAAATTTGGCCTTTGAAGTTTCGGCTTGCTGAGACTTGATGTTTTCCTGGAGATCGGCGATTTGCGAATGTTTGTTCGTCAAGTCAGCCTGCAAAAGATAGATAACAAGTTGGTAATGCTTTCAACAAAGTCCCAAGCACATAACAAGTTATGCACTTGGCAATTGGGGGCTAATGCGGATTGAATTTTTCTCAAATATTATTTTAAGTCCCAAGCATACAACAAGTTATATACTTGGCACTTGGGGGCTAACGCATATCGTATCAATTCAAGGTTATCAAAATTTACTACATGAACCAGATCATGTTAATGACTGAAAGGAATTCTGATGTATAAACCGGACTAACCTAAAGGTATAAACCGGTCTATAGGGGCTACACAATCAAAATCCAATCTTTTCCTATTACAAGTCCCGGTTCACATTATATTGATGAACCAGCCCTTGGGGGCTACTAGAGTTGATAATTGAAGCAGGATATAAGGAAAAAAGAAAGTTATTCAAAGGAACAAGTATTTACCTCATATCGCTCTTTCATCAGGTTTACTAAACCGGCTTCATAATCATGACTGTTGTATAGAGGTTTAGATATCCAGAATGGATGTCCTAAGCAGAGAGATGGGCATAGCTTGACAGATCAGTTTTCCATTTGCCCTTGTCCACAGCAGAAAATTCCTCTTTTGCACTGTGCTTTGATAAAGCGACAGGATTGCAGGAGTGGTATGGCCAAAGCCAGCAGTCACAACATCATTTGTTGTGCCTTCAGCAGTCTTATCTGTGCTTGGCGGTTTATCAGAGGCCTTTGCTGGCCTTGGTGGATCGGTAGCGGGGCTTGGCAGATCAGCGTGTTGGCTTGTTGGATTTATTTCTGGTGGATCAGCAAAGGTATCCTGACCCTAAGGTGTCGGGTCATCTAGAGCAATGCCAGCATTTTGATCAATAACTTCTGAGGTCCTCTCTGGTTCAGTAGCCGGATTATCATCAGTTGGTGTAGTCAACTTGGCTTTTTTGCTAAGTCTGGCTTTGGCACTAAAAAAGAACAAATACAGAGGTTAGTACAATAAACCGGTGCAAAGGATCAAAACTGAATTTACTATTCTTAGCCAAGGACGGTCTTGAGAGGAGGCATCTGTGTAGTCGATGAGTCGCCGGAGGAGGAATTGGAAGTGCCCTGATAATTCGAGTCAAACGGATTAAGAGGATATCAGAAGTAACCCGCCTTGGGATAAAGTTTATTAGAAGTACAAGAGACCTCTTGACGACGGTTGTGAATCGGGGAATATGGTAAACCGGAAGAAGTAACCACTTGACCACTGTGCGGGGTTGTGCGGCGAGCTTCTTGCTGCTGTGTCTTCAAAGAAAAGTGCGGATCCAAATGAGCAAGGGGTGTGAACGTTTTACTTTCTGGACTGCTCGACGAAGTTTTGGTACTGGCACATGATTTGAATCGGAGGACAGAACAATTACCTCTGCGTCACCAGCGTGGCTAGCTTCCGCATCATCCTGATAATAATCATTGTCAATGAGGTGTATGAAAAAATAACCAAGTGAATCTAATTCTACCTCTGAGTCCGGATCATCAAGCTCTTCATCATTTGGCAAATCAGAAGGTTCGGCGGTTTTCTTCTTTGCTGGCCTCTTTGTATCCTTAATCTTGCTATGGGGTGCTCTGGCCGGTTTATCCTGGGGCTTGGCCGGTTTATCTTGAGATTTATTCTTCCAGAAAGGATCATCACCCTGCATAGATGGATAATAAACTACAAAGGGATATTTAAGAAAGGATGGATTAAGGTAAAAATGAGGCAATTCTTACAGCTGGCAGTTTATTGGAAGTGCAAAAGGGACTAAGCCCTACTTGACTGCAGACAGCTTCTGGTTCGTTCAGTATTTTCTTAACAGCTTCAGTAACTTCATCGTCTGTTATCTGAATATCAATATGATGTTGAGGATCTTTCAAGTCCCCCGTGTACTCACACATTAAGCCGGGGCGCCGGCTTAAAGGCAGAACGCTCCAAGATATCCAGCAGCGGATGAAGTCAACGCCTGTTAAACCATTCGCCATAAAAGCTCTGAGTTTTGAGAGTTGTGGTGCATAGCTGGACCGTTCCTTGGCAGTCAGCCTCTGAGGGAACGGATGAGTATTGCTAAGACGGTGCAGGCGATAACCCGGCAGAGGATTTTCGCCAGTTGGAGATGTGCCTGTAAAATAAAACCAAGTCTGATTCCAGTCCTTGGGATGACTGTTAAGCTTGGCATGAGGGAAATTGATGTCTCTCCTCTTTTGAATTGCCATCCCACCAAGCTCAGTGTTGGGACCGTCTGTGACGTCTGTGCGATGGTTCAATTAAAAGAAATCTCTGTACAGCTCAACTATGGGTGCTTCCTGAAGACAGGCCTCACAAAACACATGGAAATCACAAATATTGGACACAGAGTTTGGTCCAATATCTTGAGGGTGGAGTTGGAAACTGGCAAGGACATCACGGAAGAACTTTGATCCGGGAGGGTCGAACCCTCGATTCAGATGATCAGTAAAAACGACCACTTCTCTGTCCTAAGGCTCAGGAGGATTCTCTAAAGCGGGGACTCTCCAGTGGATGGTTTCCTTGCTCGCTAAAGCGCAAGTCACAACATACCCACTCAATTGCTCTTAAGTAACCCGGGAAGGGACCCAATTGCAAGCATAAAACGTCTTGGCCATTTGAACGGGAAGCTGGAAAAGAGGACCAAGGCCTGTTTAAGGTTTTTTGATTGATGCAGATAATTCGGTTTAAAGATAGGAAGAACAAATTGGGACATGTGTGCATGATAACCCGGAGTTTTATATTAAGGATGAATTGGCGGTTTAAAAGGAGGGATAATGGTACCTGGCGGGTCATCATTTTCTATAAGTGTAAACCGCCTAAACTGGTGTGGAAGTTACAGATCTGAAAATGCCTAAGTGTTGTACAAACAGATTTCACAAGTTGGTGTTGTAATTTTGGATCTACCGCAGTTCTAAAAAGGAGATAACTTTTAAACCTAAGTCTGTGACAGCAGAAGAGCACATATGTTCAGATGGGATCTTATTCAGAGAGGGGTGTCTTCTATGATTGAAAAGGGATGCTAAACTACTGTTACTCGCCTGTACTATCAGATTTAGATCAAACAACAAGATCTAAAAGAGGAAAAATGAGGAACGGTGAGAACACGGATGAACCGCGGAAACCCTAATGCAGATCTATTATATGAGAAAAGAAGTACTTACTGATGTTGTTGAACAGTGGAGAAGGCGTCGCATTTCTCTGGTCCGAACAGGTTGATGCAGCGGCCGTAGGCGGTGCGGACATGAAGGTCAACGGCGGCAGCTACGCTCGAGCTCGATCTGGGGCGACGCGAGGAGGAAGATGAGGTGAAGGGCCACGAAGGGGAAAGGAAAGAATGACCCTTGGCTGTATTTATAAGGAGAAGGGATAAGTGACATGTGCGGGAATCGAGGAACCAAAAATTGGATATCTGACACAGCTGTCGCCTCGGTTTTCAGAGTGTTATTAATGAAAAGGATATGTTTACAGATTTTTTATAAATAGATGACGTCACGGTGATTTATTATAATCTTACAAGATGATCTCACGGCGGTTTACCAAGTTCATATGGAGGAGACGTCATGGCGGTTTACAAGGATCATACGAGGATGTTCAAGGAGTTTTTCCTAAATGTTGAAGATTGACATGAACAGGTTCAAATCAATATGGGGCCTAATGTTGGGGATATAACAACTGATTATAAACCGCCCAGGAGGGGCCGGGTTATGCTCATCTGTAGTGAAGCCCATGAAGACAAGGATATGGCGCTTTACTATTGAAGCTTAGAGGCCTAGGGCCCAAGGGCAGATTAGGGACCATAATCATAAACCGCCATGAGATGTATAACTTGTATTGTAAGTTAGGGAAAGGTAGAGACCGAGCCGGACACGTGTATGAGCCGGCCTCGGTGTTCTGTAAACCTCCGGGCGTCAACCTGTGTATATAAAGGGATGACCCAGCGGCGGTTCAGGGACAAGAAACAACAACTCGAGAGATAGGTAAAGCGGATTCGCTCCCTGCTCATCAAGTCCCCATCAATTCCACCACAACTGGATTGTAGGCTTTTACCTTCACCGCAAGGGGCCGAACCAGTATAAACTCCCTGTGTCCTTTGTCTGGTTTAACCCCTTTAAGCTAATCTCATTGCGATGGCTCCACGACTACGTCCTCTCACTAGGACATCTGACGTGTTAATTCCACGACGTGATCGCATTGCACAACGACATCTCCAAGACTATCTTCCTCGATAACTACAAGTCCCTCGACAACAACTACATTGGTGCTCTCAAGGTGGAACAAGAACTCATGAAGGACAAGGCTTCTCCACCCCAAGCACACTTTTCTTCGACCAAGCTCCACAACAACAAGCATGAGGATAGTACCACCAAGATGTCCAAGCCCAACGAGCTCCAAGACGACGCTCCCAAGTTCGACTTCACCGCCATCCCTCTTTGTGGCATTGATGATGCCGAGTCTATCTTGACTCTTTTTCAAGACGATGCGGCAATGACTACGATTATGGAGACTCTCAAGGAACATGCTTTGGAGGCGTGCGACATGGTGATGAGCAAGGATGATGCTTTCATCTTTGGAGGCGAGAACAATGTTGTGCCATCTTTGGCCTTCATCCACGATAATGGTGACAAGATGATCGAGCATGGGATCTTTCCTTTGGTCATGGAGGATAGTGATCATGTGCCATCTTCGGCCTTCATCCACGGCGACGACGACAAGATAATTGAGCATGGGTGATACGTCTCCAACGTATCTACTTTTCCAAACACTTTTGCCCTTGTTTTGGACTCTAACTTGCATGATTTGAATGAAACTAACCTGGACTGACGTTGTTTTCAGCAGAACTGCCATGATGTTGTTTTATGTGTAGAAAAGAAAAGTTCTCGGAATGTCCTGGAAATCCACGGAGGCACTTTTTGGAATTAATAAGAATTTTTGGCGAAAGAATTAATGCTAGGGGGCCCACAGCCTGTCCACGAGACAGGGGGTGCCCCCCCCTAGGGTGCGGCCTCCTATCTCGTGGGCCCCCTGGACCTCCTCCGACCTCAACTCCAACTCCATATATTCCGTCTCGGGGAGAGAAAAAATCAGAGAGAAAGTTTCATCGCGTTTCACGACACGGAGCCGCCGCCAAGCCCTAATCTCTCTCGGGAGGGCTGATCTGGAGTCCGTTCGGGGCTCCGGAGAGGGGGATTTGTCGCCGTCGTCATCATCTACCATCGTCCATCACCAATTTCATGATGCTCACCGCCGTGCGTGAGTAATTCCATCATAGGCTTGCTGGACGGTGATGGGTTGGATGAGATTTACCATGTAATCAAGTTAGTTTTGTTAGGGTTTGATCCCTAGTATCCACTATGTTCTGAGATTGATGTTGCTATGACTTTGCTATGCTTAATGCTTGTCACTAGGGCCCGAGTGCCATGATTTAAGATCTGAACCTATTACGTTTTCATGAATATATGTGTGTTCTTGATCCTATCTTGCAAGTCTATAGTCACCTATTATGTGTTATGATCCGACAACCCCGAAGTGATAATAATCGGGATACTTCTTGGTGATGACCGTAGTTTGAGGACTTCATGTATTCACTATGTGTTAATGCTTTGGTCCGGTACTCTATTAAAAGGAGGCCTTAATATCCCTTAGTTTCTGCTAGGACCCCGCTTCCACGGGAGGGTAGGACAAAAGATGTCATGCAAGTTCTTTTCCATAAGCATGTATGAGTATTTACGGAATACATGCCTACATTACATTGATGAATTAGAGCTAGTTCTATATCACCCTATGTTATAATTATTGCATGAGGAATCGCATCTGGCATAATTATCCATCACTGATCCATTGCCTACGAGCTTTTCACATATTGTTCTTCGCTTATTTACTTTTCCGTTGCTACTGTTACAACTACTACAAAAACCGAAAAACATTTATCTTTACTTTTGCTACCGTTACTATTATTACCATACCACTTTTGCTACTAAACACTTTGCTGCAGATACTAAGTTATCCAGGTGTGGTTGAATTGACAACTCAACTGCTAATACTCAAGATTATTATTTGGCTCCCCCTATGTCGAATCAATACATTTGGGTTGAATACTCTACCCTCGAAAGCTGTTGCGATCCCCTATACTTGTGGGTTATCAATGGGATTTTTCCTTCGACCACGGCGACGTACGATGACTTGAGTGACTTGTGCCACCATATTGAGAGTGAGAGTGACTTCACCACTATCCCCATATATGATAAGTTGCCCCAATTCCCATGTGAGGAGAGCCACAACCGCCACCACTTGAGTGAGATGAGTGACTCCACCATATGTGAGTTCGAGTGCACCTACTTTGTGGGAGTGACTGAGACACCACATAGAGAGTGTGTGATAGTTGATAGGGCATGTGAGGCCATTTCGATTTCTAATGACTTAACCTCTACCTCTATTGTGTCTTCTCATTTGGTTCTAGGTCCCATATATGATCATGCACCGATTCTCAACGACTTGGTCCTTCCTTTGGACATGAACGATGGCCATGGTGGAATATGATGCACCCCCCACATGGTTCCATCAGGATGAAGATGACCACCATTTGGTGTTTGCCACCTCACCTACACCACATGAGTGGGATGAGAAAGGTAACATAGGTGACGGTGATGCTCTTGTCCCACAAGTGGACTATCATGACATTGATTGCTTGCATGATGTTGATCCCCCTATTAGCAAGATTGATGCTAGTATGATTTCCCCATGTGATGATTTACCCATTTATGATGAGTTTGACGATTGCCATGTGGAGATTATTAGTTGTGATGCCATGTTCCATAACATCTCTTGTGATAGTTCTCTCGGTTACATCATGTTTGGCAATCCGCTTGACTTGTCATATGTTATGCATGACATCAACCATATGTCATATTTGCAATCTCATCGTAGTGACTATGCATATGCCATTAAAATGAACCCAATTTGCACATATGGCATAGATGCAAGCCCATGGTTATTGGCATTTGTTTTTCTTGTGATGATATTGATATGCTTCCTTTACATCGTTTATCTCATATTCCATGCCATGACCAAATAACTTCAGATATGCATTGTTTTGGATGTTGTCCATTTTCTCCATATGATGTTTCCAATATTGCTCATGAGGCGACCCCCATAGTTCACTCATACATGTTAGGAGATTTTTGATACATCCCATGCATTGCATGTTCCCAATACTTGTGTGCACAATATGCTCCCCATCAATGATAATGCCATTGTTGTGCCATATACTTGCATGCTCAATTTTTGTCCCCATCATGTTATACATAACAACTATTCTTTCATGATGGATGACATGTTCTTATATGATGCTTCCAATTTCTTTGAGTGATGCTTATCTTGTGCTAACTCACATGTGCACATACACATCATGATGAATGATGTGTACATTTACAACGCACACACTTTCTTTGGTTTGTGTATCTTTTGTGTAGGTACCCATGAATACTTGTCAACCTCACAATCCCATGAGTTGACAAAATGAGCTCTAGAGAGCAATGATGATTTGTGATCCCATGGATTGGTCTTCCTACCGCTCCCTTTGCACCATGAATTCGCGCATTTCTTCTACATGGCCCTCACTTGGCTATGGTTATTGTCAATTACATATTCTATGCCCATCTTTCCATGTTCACTTTGCATAATATGCCCATTCCTATGCCTTTGCCATGCATTTGTGACCCGTGCTTTGCATTACACATGATGATTGATTTTCATACTTGTATGCGTATTTCCAAGCTTGGTGGAGATATTACTAGTTATTTCCATGTTCCATTTGTGACCCATACCTATGATGATACTTTGGCCGTGATTTGCCTTCGTGCTTGTGATATGTCATGTGCATTTCCTATATCCACTATTTGCTCACATGACATGATTGCCATGATTTCCTCTAGTGTGTTGCATCTTCGCTCCACTAGTTTGCACGACTTGATCACTATACTTGGTTGCCTTGTTGCATCACCAATGATTCACACTTGCTCGTTTCATGCGATTGATGACAACCATTGCCATGCTTTGCACATGATTGCTATTGCTTCTTGTCCTATATCTCCATCTGTTGCCTCTCTCATGCTAGATGATTTGCCATGTATTGAGTGCAACAATGCTCTTAGTCTTGCTTATGATATTGCCCCCACAACATTCTCGCATATATTTGGAGATTTTGACATATTTCTTGTGAAGCATGCTTGTCTTACTTCTTTGCACCATATACCTAGTGCCATGAATATAGCCATTGTTGCATCATATTATTCGTGCACTTGTGCTTCTAATGGTTATGTGCAAAAGAAGAGAACCATCATGATGGATGATGTGTTTATCTACCATGCACATGCGTTGTTTGCTCTCTTTTGTGCATGTGTAGGATACTTCAACTTGGTGTCAACTTCCACTTCTCGTGAGTTGACCATTCGAGCTCTTGAGAGCGAGCCTTCTACATTCTACCATGACTCAATTCTACACCTCCTTTTCTTGTGTTTCGGCATTGTGAAGGATGCACAAGGACATGCTTTCAAGGTGATATCCTTATATTTTGAGAATCCCCAAACCATGAGCATGGATATGATAGATCATACTACTTGTGTTGCTTTCCCCATGAGATTATTGTTCAACTTGGACCACTTGATTGCACACATGTTAGAGATCTTGCTTTGACTTGTCATTTTCACCGTTCCATGCATCATGATATATATGCTTGGTGTGTTGCATCCGACTTGTCGATTACTCGCTCCTATCATATGTTTGGGAGCACCAATACCATTTCTTCACATATGCCATGTCCCATTGCTTGTAACATGATTTACTTGATTGCCTCACACATGATGAACAATTTATCTTTCTATTGTGTTGAGTGCCACACTATATTCACTACACCCCACGCACGTTACGCTTGGATTGTCTTGCACTTGACCCATGTGTTTGGACACTTCATTTATTTTGGTGTTGTTAATGCTTCATATGCATACTTGCTATGAGATTGAGGTAGATGCTTATTCTCTTGTCACACATATTTGCATCGCCACCTCACATTTACATGCTTGTTTCCATGACATCTTTGATTGTGCTCGATTGATATGCTTACATGCCATGTCACAATCCTTTGTCAAACCATATGCTTTGCATGACGACAACACTTGTTTGGTGAATCACCTCTTGAATGCTTGGTTTTGCACTAACGCTAGCCACATTTGTTTTTCCAAGTGTTTGTTGTACTTACTCCTTTTGAAATCACTAGACGGTTCGGCATTGGAGAGTGCCCATTCAGAGCTTGAAGATGATGAGTACTTGGTGATAATACACCTCTACACGGCGAAGCCATCTCTTTCCCATGGTGATTTGGTTTTTGATCCGAGGTCGGATCTTTCCCAAGGGGGGAGATGCAGCAGAGCATCCTACGGACATCACCATGTCAAGATCCCGTTTGGCAAGTGACACGTGTGGCATCTACTTCACATACACAAAGGTGAAGCATCTCCTTTACACATGCTCACTTGACCCCTTCAAGGATGGTATACTACTTGGCACTTCTCCTGTGTGCATGCATAGGTATTGTCGGAGCATCACGGATGTTGAGGAGGAGTGCAAGCACCAAGGAACAATTACACCATCCACGAGGGAAGCATGGAAGCGGAGACGGAAGAAAACGGAGCTGCTGAAGCTACTGCGGCCGGACATCCGGCGCCTGTGTAGCCGCGAAGGAGCTGCACCAATAGATGGACAACAACATCAGCGGGCGAACATCCGGTGCCTCCCGACAGCCCGGACATCTGCCCTTCCCCCGAAAATTCGGCATCAACAACAGAAGCCAGCCGAAGGCCACCCCGCTCGAGCCGGACATCCGGCGCCTCACGAGAGCCCGGACATCAGGCCCCCAGCCTGGACACCCGGTGCCTACCTGCGCGCATTGTCTGGCCAGAGGCCCATGTATCCCCTCCTCACTTACCCCTTCATGGACTATCCTATATATAATCCTTCCCCTTCCTCTAGTTAGGGTTAGAAAATATGATAGCTCATTTGTATGTGAGTTTTTCTCTTGCATTCTCCTCTTGAGAGAGAGAGCCAAGACCTCCATCTAGGAGAAGATCCTGAGGGATTCAAGACCCCCATCAGGGAGGGATCATCTAGATCATCAAGCCCGCATCTCCTTTGGATTTGGGATGAACTATACCTTGTATATTTCTCTTTGTTGTTCATGTACCCTTGTGGATCTTGTGTGTTTGATTGTGGATGTGTGATTTGGACTTGTTCTTGAGTGTTCCTCTTGTGTTTCCTCTCGTGTTCTTCGCTAGATCCCCTCCATTTCGTGAAAGATCGGCCCCTAGGGTTCCACCCTACATCAACTTATTTGTCGGTCCAAAGAGAGTGGCCAAGTAGGAGGACTGGCCCTCGACATTGTAGAGGGGGGTGTCTCCATTCTATAATACGCGGATGATACTATTATATTCATGGAACATGATCTTGCAAAAGCTAGGAATATGAAGGTTGTACTATGTCTTTTTGAGCAACTGTCAGGGTTCAAAATCAACTTCAATAAAAAGCGAATTTTTGCTTTGGGAGAACTAAAGAGGAACAAAATGACTATACAAATTTGTTCGGTTGTGAAATGGGATCCTTACCTTTTAGTTATCTAGGGATCCCCATTCGTCATAGACGTTTAACGAACAAGGAATGAAAATGTATAGAAGATCAATTTGAAAAGAAACTAAGCTGCTGGAAAGGCAAGCTCGTGTCTGGCGGAGGTCAGTTGGTTTTGATAAATGCAGTTTTGACGAGTCTGGCGATGTTCCTCTTATCTTTCTTTGAAGTACCTATAGGGGTACGGAAAAGACTCGACTTCTATAGCTCCCGATTCTTTTGGCAAAGTGATGAGGCCAAGAAGAAGTATAGATTGGCTAGATGGGATATCATTTGTAGGCCAAAAGACCAGGGCGGGTTAAGGATAAGAAAATTAGAGGTAAAGAATAGATGTCTTCTTAGCAAATGGCTATATAGAATATCTGTTGAGACTGAGGGTATGTGGGTACAAATCTTGCGGAATAAGTACCTACACTCTAAGACTTTGGCCCAGGTCACCGCTAGGCCAAAAGACTCACCCTTTTGCAAGGGGATAATGAGGACGAAAGTAACTTTCTTCCAATGGGTGAAGTTCCTAGTTGGTAATGGTACCACTACTAGATTCTGGGAGGATACATGTCTAGGGGAGACGTCTTTGGCTTTGAATATCCTTCCTTATATAATATTGTGCAACGTAAGGAGGATTATGTCGCCACAGTATTAAACTCGATACTGCTTAGTATCAAATTTATGAGATCCCTAGTAGGGGAGTGTTGGAATGCTTCGTTGCACCTGGTCCGTAGGTTGATGGATGTTCAACTATCCGATCAGGTGGATACAATTCACTGGAAGTTAACATGAATGGAATCTTCTCAGTGAAATCCATGTATTCAGATCTTATTGATTCCGGGCCACTGTCAAGGTCACTACAAAAAAATACACTTCCGTGATGATACGTGTTTGTCACAGTAGGTCACGTTTTTGTCATGCATGTACATCCATGACGATTTTATGACAGAATCAAGATAGTCATACCTGTGCTGTCGTAGAAGTGTTCCATGACATTACCAAAATTATCATCACGGAAGTGTCCACTTCGATGACGATAAATCGCGCGTCATAGAAGTGCTTTCGTCAAGGGTGACCGACACGTGGCATCCACCGTAAAGGAACGTCGTTAAGCTATCGGGTCCGGTTTTGGATCCAATAACCCGTTAACAGCCCCGACCAATGGGGATTTTCCACGTGTAAAATCATCATTGGCTGGAGGAAACACGTGTCGGCTCATCGTTGGGACAGATGTCATCCACTCATTGGACAGAAGGCGCCTATGATACGTCGACACGTGGCACGGCCCAACAGAGGCCCATTCCTGTGAAAAGGCCGGCCCGTTTGACTTGGTCAAAAGGTGGCGGGCCGGCCCATGAAAGCCTGTTAACGGCCTGTTCGCATATAGCCCATTTACAGCCCGCTAACCCAAGGCCTGTTACGCCCTATCCGAATTAGGCCCAGTAGTGTCATCTAGGCCATCCAATATGATTCCAGCCCATTTTCACTTCTGGCCCATGTATGGCCCATGACGTCTTTCAGCCCATATGAGGCCTTTCTAACTCTTGGCCCATTAATGGCCCGTGGTGAAACTGGCCCGTAATGAACAGAGTATCACTTTATACCCATTAACGGCCCATGGTGAAACTGGCCCGTAATGAACAGTGTATCACTCTATACCCATTAATGGCCCGTTATTCCGTTGGGCCGTTTCTAGCCCATGTTATCTTTCGGCCTTCTTAGAGCCCATTTATTCTTGGGCTCATTTCCGGCATTCGTTTACTTACGGCCTGTTACTGTCATTTTCTGCTTGTGGGCTAAATTCAGCCTGAGGTTACAGTCGGCCCTTTTGTGGCCCGTTAATACGTTGGGCCATTTTCATAGCGTCATCAAATACGGCCGATTAACGACGGCCCGTTATGGTCAGCCCATGATTCCAACTCTAGCTCATTTACGGCCATAATGCGGTTTGTTATTGGCCCATGTTTGGCCAAGCGATCATACAGTCCGTAGAAGGCCCATTGATGATACGGCCCGTAGAAGGCCCATTGTGTCTACGACCCGTATAAGGCCCATTGTTTCTACAACCCGTAGAAGGCCCATTGTTTCTACGGCCCGTAGGAGGGAAATGGTAACTACAGTAAATATGTAGCCCATGGTTATTGTGGCCTAGTTTTAAAAAATAGGTTATTGCGGCCACTAGCAAACCACAAAAAAAAGAACCGCACTGACTACAAGCAAAGAAGTAAACAAGACAATAAGGAAATAAATAAGCAAGCAACTTATGCTAGGCTATCACGGCTATTACACATATTACATCCACTAGGCATCAAAGTTCGCCACCAATGCAAATATAGGGAACACAGCAGCATATAAACGTCGCAGCAAAACAAGTCCAGAACTGAAACCACTTCAGAAGAGCTCAAGAAACAATATCCTGGGTACCCATAATGCTGGCAAGATGCTTAGCAAGCTTATTAACTCTCTCTTGTTTGGCGCTTAAGTCCTCCAGCACTTGTTGTTGCACCAGAAAGTATACATCTGAATTTTGTAGGGACTTCCTTAGTCCTTCGGCTTCCTGTCGCATAACATCTTATCAATGTCTTTCAACTTGAAATTAACACTCAAGAAGCCGAACTGATTCAGGCAACGAGTTCGAAGAGCTGGTGCCAGCAGTAGTAGCCAGTAACTCAAACACTACATCAAGACAGGACTTTGGGGTTGTCTCAGTGTCTTCATTATAGTTTTTATCAGCTTTCTTGGGGACCAACAGGGATGTCTCACTATCTTAAACCTTATCTGCATTACTTCCTTTACCATTGCATAACGGGGTACTCTTCTCCAAAATTTTATCCGCGTTCTAAAAGAGAAACAAACAAACACATCACATGTTTACAATGTAGTATGTGAAACTCATTTTAGTAAACCAGTTCAGTAGTACAGTGAACAGGATAATAGCATGAAACAAACATATATCTATGTAGTATGGTCACTGTATGGTCTATATCATTCTAGTTTATGTTGCCGAATCAAGATAGATACAGTTCGAATAATATCTATTTAAGACAAAGAAGCATAGACAGAATATAAGTGTGGGAAACTACACTGCAATAACAACACTTGTAATGTGCATGGCATGAGAACATAAATGTTTATTCAATTGAAACTGAAATCAACATAGAGCAAGTTACAATAGAAAACACGTTAAAGAAACAGGTTTAAAACATACCTGTTGCGCCATTGGAGTTTCAGTTGCATCCTTCAAATTTGAAATTAGTTGGTATGAGTAAATACAGTGATGCAAGAGCAAAGTAGTATGAACCATAGCTACGGAACCTGACCTGAGAACAATTCTTCTTCTGCTTTAAGCATTGACTTGGGGTTCGGAGTGGTGGTCCTCATGCTTTGGGCACTGCAGTTGCCTTACTAACTGCTCGTGTTTGGGTGCTCTGTGGTGCAGACGGTGATGTGTCAACGGGAACTGGGTTACTATCTGCTAGGGTTGGGGTTAGAAGGGGTGTAGCTGGTTCTCTGTCCAACTGGGTAGGGGTACAATCTGCATGAGTCTAGGTTATGTGTGGTGGGGCTGGTTCTTGGGCAAGTTCAACCGTGGTTCTATCAGCATCGACATGTAGCACGATCTTTTCTGAAGACCGTGTTTTTACTCCCGCAGATACTGCCATCACCCCCTCCAATTGAAATGGTTGATAAACAAGAAAAGTAATTGAATGTACAGACATTTTAAGATAGACAGGTGCAATGGATAGTAGGGAAGAAAATAGGGCGTGAAATAATTCACATTTATGTTGTCTAACCAAACAGAATAGCAGGACGTAATTTCACATATATGATGGCTAATTAAACAGGGTAGCATGACACGATTTCACATGTATGATGGCTAACTAAACAGGATAGAATGACATACTTCAAAATATGATGACTATGTAAACAGGATGACATGATGTAACTATACGATGTGTCTATTAAAGTGGTTGGCATGCCATAAATCACAAACATGCCGTCGATGGAAACATGATGGCATGATATAATTCACGGATAGAATGACATAATTTAAAATATGATGACTATGTAAATAGGATGAGATGATATACCTATATTATGTCTTTAGAAAATGGGTTGGCATGCCATAATTCAGATACATGCTGTCTATGTAAACATCATGGCATGACATAATTCAAATATATGATTTATATACTAAGTGAGTAGAGGGCAATCGCATATATGATGTGTCAACTGAGGAGATGGCATTCAATATTGTGTATATGATGTAAAAACTAAGCATTGCAATACAACATATGCATGATATGAGTAATATAACCCTGCCAAGTTTGAGCATACACCTCAGGGGGATAATAGGACTGGTCATCTGCCTCTGAATCCTCCTTTGAAGAGCTATCTGTAACCAGCAAGATATCTGCTTCAGCAGGTAGCATTGTCTGCTCTGAAGACCTTGTTTTCACTCCAGATTTCTCCATCACTAATTCAAATGGCTGATGCAAAGGAAGAGCAGTTGAATATACAAACATTGTCGACAAAAGAAATGAGAAATACAAAAAAAGGATGGCATGATATAATTCACATATATGACGCTTACCTAAACAACATGGCATTGCATAATTTACATATATAATGCCTTGCAACAAGATAACATTGCATAATTCACATATATAATGTCTTGCAACAAGATGGCATTGCATAATTCACATATATGGTAATTAGAAACTAAACAGGTGGCATTCACACAAAGCATGTCTAAACTAAGCAAATGACATAGCAATGCAAGATACCATACGCACGATATGAGCAACATAACCCTGCCAAGTTAGAGCATGCACCTCGGGGGTGGTATGATTGGTCATTTGTCTTTGAATTCTCCTCTGAGGAGCTATCGGTAACCAGCAAGACATGAATTTCGTCAGATAGCATTGTCTGCTCTGAAGACCTTGTTTCCACTCCAGATTTTTCCATGACCGTGCCGAATGGCTGATGCACAGGAAGAGTAATTGAATGTACTAAAATTGTTGACAAATTTAACATGTAATAAAAAATGATGGCATGATATAATTCACATATAAGATGACTGGCTAACCAGGGTGGTATTGCAAAATTCACATATATGATGCCTGGCTAAACAAGATGGCATTGCATGATTGACATATATGATAAAGAAACTAAACATATGGCATTGACACAAAGCATGTCTAAACTAAGCAGATGACATCTTTAATGTATACAGTAAGCAATGCAAGGCACCATATGCATGATATTACCAACATAAGCATGCCAAGTTAAAGCGAAGACCTCATGGGGTAAGTAGAAGTGGTCTTCTCCTTCTGAATCCCCCTCGGAACAGTTATCTTCCTCTTGATTATGATCCGAAATGGGTGGATGGGGGCTGCCTTTGCGCTCACCATGGAGCGACGTCTGCATGAAATTTTATTGCCACGCAAGGCTCGTCTCTTTCGCTCTACATGATCAGTTCCATTGTGTACAATAACTGGCATGCATAGGAATAAAACATAGTGAGATTATGTAAGGAGTGCATGCACAAATCCAGAGTGATGGTAGCAAACTGTGGATAGACCCAAAACCAATGATAGCAGGCAGATAATAGCTTTAGTTAAAAAATACAGATAATGACTCCTTTAATGTTTGTTTGCACCCACCATGAAACTCATAGTAGACACCCGAGATTAACCAGATAGTAGACACATAGTACTGATTGCTGCCCCAATATGTACCCCACAACCATTTAAAAACTCAAGTTTCAGCATTAGTTTGGACCTGACTCGGAGTCTAATAGGTGAACACGATGATAATGTAGCATGTCATCATATTAAGCGATGCATAACGTAAGCAGACACGGAAGAGTGCGACCTCTCTTGCGGACCCGTGTAGTCCTCAAGGTCATCTACTCAGTTGATGATGGTAATGCAATTGTCGTGGCTACCGGCGGCGGGAAAGAAGATCTGAGGCGGCAAAAGACAGTCTAGAGAGCGGATCCCTGCTGTGGTGAACCGTTCCGTCATTGGAGCAGCTGAGCTGGGGTGGAACACAGCGCCATAGGAGCAGGACAAACCACACAAACCACACAAGGTTTTCTTTGACACATATCTGTAACAGAAGTAACTGAGTAAGGGCTTGTTTGAATTTGAGGATTCTAACAATGCAGGGATAGGAAATAGACAGGAATAGGATAGGAATGCACGTGCAAAACAGAGAATTAAAAACACAGGATTTCTGCCAATCTGGGTGCTTGATTCACAAGAATTGGAAGATCACAGGATGCAAAAAAGCATGGTGAGATTAAGTCAAACCACAAGAAAATGTACAGTTATAATGCTATTATGCTACTATCTCTTAGTCTTGTGCTTGATGAATAGGAATACGAAAAGGACGACAAGTGGAAATTAGAATTCCTACGGTTTTTCTTTCAATGGGACACTAAAGGAACAAATCCTACAGTTTTCCTTTGCTCCATTCCTTTGCACCAAATTCATGAAAAGTAGTACCATAGGAAACCTTCCAATTCCTATGTTTTTCATTCACTTTTCCTTTCAAGCACTGAGGCGATTCTAGTAGGCAGGCTTCAGCAAGGAAAATCCTACACTAAAATAATGTTTTTGTGCTACTTCTATTACTTTGGACCCAGGCCACTGCCATACTAGCTCAACTCCCAGGCCCATCAAAAAATGCACAGCTCAAACGCGCAGAGATAAATAATGATGGCGTTCAAGAGAGTCCATCACGGATAGCTAAGTTGCCTGGTACCTCACTGCTTGTCATATAGTAGGATAAAATAATTGTATTTCATGTTACTACGTGTGCTTAGTGGACAATATATATATAACATGTAGAGTAAAAAAGAGATGCAACAAGTGTCCAACCTCTTTGGCAAAGCCATGTCGATCTCAGCGTGATTGGGTTGGCCAGTGAGGATGCTCCGGCCGACGTGGAGCTCAAGGTACTGCTCCACTATGATGGAGGGTTTCGTTGTTGGAGCAGCTCCGGTGAGTTGTACGACACCGAGGCCGAAGCAGGACATGAGAGACAACATTAACCTGAGTGGAATTCTAATAGGATCTCCAATATATGATGTAAAAAACATCACCACAAAGTGCTAAATGTAAAATACATTAGCCGCTCATCTCTGAACTTAACTGTCGAAACTGAATTTAACTGTCAAAACTAAACTTAACTGTCGAAACTGAATTTTGATGTCCAAATTGAGCGCACTAGCAAGGTGAGGCTACACGTCAGTCGACTGACTTTTTCATCTCTGGTCAGTCGATTTTGCAGCCGTTGGATACAAAATCAAGGGCCTGCAGTTCATCTTCAACCTCCACCCCCCTGAACCGCCAGCCACCACCGGCCAAACAACAGCCCCCAT